>NC_073624.1:195135532-195760532 GCF_029407905.1 Bubalus kerabau | reverse complement strand
GACAACCTGCACCACTGTACTTGGCAGCCCCTGTGAGCGATCCCCACTGCCCCCAGCTCCATGGCTTCCAGTGCAGAAGCTTCAGCATGGGCACCAGCTCCCCTGATGAGCTCTTCCTGAGCTAGCGCCTCAGCATGGCATCAGTGCCCTGTGCACCAATGCCCTTGTTTCTCCCTCTCCCTGTGCTAGAAGCATCTTGTTGAGGGCAGGGGCTTTTGTTGTATTTATCTTGGCATGCTCTGCACCTGTCACAGTGCCTGGTGCTTAGAGGGTTGCTCAGTTAAGTTCACTGAGTGAATGGATGAGTGAATAAATATTCTGTACCTTCTAACTGCAACACTGCTTTTAGACTTAGGCCTCTCTTACACAATGCACGACAGCATGAGCAGTAGACTCATCATCAGCTGTGACATAACTGTACCCGCAAAGTGCTTGCTGCTTGTGTAAATATACTCGAACGAGATGCTTGCTTGCTTCTGTGGCTTGCTTTGGAGAAGACTGGAGAAAAGCGTTTTATCAATTTTCCCAGGAAATTCAAAGAATCGATTCTTCTGAAGATGTATAAACTGCCTTTAAAAGTGGAAGTATAGGTTCTAGTTTGAGTATATCTAGATGTCTAGGTAGGAGAAGGCAATGGCAACCTGCTCCAGTACTCTTGCCTGGAAAATCCCATGGATGGAGGAGCCTGGTAGGCTGCCATCTATGGGGTTGCACAGAGTCGGACACGACTGAAGTGACTTAGCAGCAGCAGCAGCAGATGTCTAGGTAAGTGCTGGGGAAGAAGGTGCCCATGACCTCAGGATGACAAATTATTCAAGGTACAGACTGTTTAACCACCTGTGGTAGGTGAGTCATGCTGACCCTAGTACAGGGTCCCTGTTGGCCAAAGTAGACTGACCCTACAGTTTGAGCTCAGTGTTTCTGGAAGAGAATGCAGGCTGTTGATCAAAAAGGGCCTGTCTTCATGGAAGGATCATGAAATCCAAGACCACTCACTCAAATTTCTTAGGGTAGAAAGCAGATACCACAGACAGAATGCCAGAGAGATTTCAGTATGAAAGTATAAGCTTTTAAACTCACACAGATGTGCTTTTCTCCAAAAAGCTCTGAACATGCCAGAGTGGATCAGAGGTTTTTTTTTTTTCCTTTTTCTGTTTTTAAGCTTGATTCTCTTATATCTGTTCTGTCCTGCCGCTGCCTGGTGCGACTCATGAATGTAAGAGGCAGGCTGGAAAACATGCTGATCAGGGCAAAGGGCAGGGAAGGGGTAGGGAACAGACACGTACTAAAGAAGAGCTGGGGCAGTACAAGAAATCTGGAATCTGGAAATACTACAGGAAAGCTGGATTTGAAATCTAGCCCCTCCGTCGGGATGGTAATGAACTGTGCATGCTCAGTAAGCGCGGGCACAGCGGCAGCTGCGCGCAGTAGGGGGCAGGCAGTGGGATACCTCGTTTGTAAAATGTGAATAATGATATCAGAGATAATGCATAAAAAGCACGCTGCCATTGCCACATGTTAGTGTTCTTGGCCTGTTATTTCTGGGGGGTTAAATCTGAAAAGAAGATAATTTTGCAACACTCCTTCTTAGATACAGGAAGGTGGGGGAAAAAAAGAAAAAGAGAGGTTGGGCTATTTCCTCTAAAGCCTTGCTCTCAGTGTGGCCATGAAGGATGCACCACCTGGGAGCTTGTTAGAATATAACAATTGTGGGCTCCACCCAGACATGGGGAATCAGAGCCTGCATTTTAACAAGATCCCCAGGTGATTCGCATGTACATTCAAGCCTGAGAAGAACTGCTTCAAGGAACTAGGGAGTCCATGTCTTAGCAGTCTTTCTCAGTTCCTTGGCTGGGAAGTACAAAAATAAGACCCACTTATTCAGACAAACAAATGAGACCTTACTACGCATTCATCTATCTTAATTGCTGTTCACCACCACGGTCTGCAGGCGAATTCAATCAATAAGGAAGCATCATGTGAAGATGACGCTGCGTCAGAGATAATGAAGGTAGGTGCAGAGCGCAGGGATCATGGGTCTGCAGTTGCCCTGGGTCGTCCTGGCTCTGGTCTCTAAGCGCACCAAGACACTTCCTCCCCTCAGTGGAACAGAAGAAGAATAAGACAGGTTTGATTTAGAGAAACAAAGAGGCAGTGAGGAAAAAAATAAAGGAAAAAAGAAGCTATGGCAGTAGTAACACTGGGAACTTCATTTATATATTTATCAAATTTCTGAGGTTTTAAAGAAAAAGGAGGAAGAAAGAGCACAGGGCCACTATTCTAAAAACTACTCTTTATGGGATGGATTTCTTGAAGTGTCTTCATTTTTTCATCCAAAGGCTATTTATTAACCTCCGGTCACGGGCAAGGTCTGTGCAGATTTGCAGTCATGTGCACGGCACACAGAGGGCTGGCACGTATTAGCATCACCTCTCCCCGAGAGGCTTCCCTGGTGACTCAGCGGTAAAGAATTAGCCTGCCAATGCAGGAGACGTGGGTTTGATCCCTGGGTTGAGAAGATCCCCTGGAGAAGAAAATGGCAACCTGCTCCAGTATTCTTGCCTGGGAAATCCTATGGACAGAAGAGCCTGGTGGGCTACAGTCCACAAGGTCACAAAAGAGTTAGACTCGACTTACAAGGCGGGTGACTGGCTGAGGCCAAACGTTTGCTGTAAAGTCATGGCATGATTTGGGAAATCTCATTAGGAATTTTGATTCTGCCCTTTCTCTTTGGAGTTCATGGTGTGACTGAAGCATATGGATGAGGCTAGGGCTGTGGAAGTTGTCTTCCCAGAATGGGGCCTGACCTCTGATCTGTGATGGTCCTGTGGAAGACAAGACGGCGGTGAGGGACTGAGTCAGCCACACCGGGTCTTGCCGGACACCCTCAGGGTGTGTCTGAACCTATCAGGAGCCTAGCCAGGACAGCATTCTATTCAAGCTTTCCCCTCTGTAAAGAGAATTTAAATGATTGACCCACGGGACTGGGAGTCAGCCAGAAGGGCTGGATCATTCATTCCTTTCGTCTGGTGATTTAATCAGTTGCCACCGAGACTCAGTAGATGGCGGGACCTCCTGGGAGGGGGCGGTGGTCACTGCACGTGGGCACGGCTACACTGGGCTAATGCAGATCCTCTGTGGACACTTTTTGAACTCTTCACGTGGACTCAGTGCTCAGCTACTTGTGTCTGTCCACAGACTTCAAATGGTTTGTGGCATGCACAGTGATGTTTCTGGGGCACCTCTTCCCTCCAGCTGTCAGGGTGGAGGTGACCGAGGTCTTGGCCTCCTGGGTGCCAGACACCTGTGTGTCAGAGCAGTGGATTCCAGAAGGCAGAACTCCCTGAGTCTGTCAAGCCTGGCCCGGTGGGGGCGCTGAGCTCCAAACGCACCTTCGGGCGAGCAGCGTGGGTGCGGGTCCCTCTGACAGCGCCGGCGAGGCCCTTCTGGGAAGGTTCCTCCGGGGAGAGCCGGGCTGGGACTGACACCGTGTTTGTTTATCTAAGACATTTTCACAGCATATTCTCCTTAAGTTTGACAGCTTGTTTACGATGGGTTTCTGCTGCAGGGCAGTTTCCAAGTGCTGTCAGCTTCTGAATTAAGGCTCTTGCCAGGCCCGCTCAGTACAGCATTTATCTGGGAAGGAGTTAGTCTAGATTCAGTAACCTATCGCTGAGCTGTGGCCGCTGTGAGTTTTTCACATGAAAGGGGAGAAACGCCTGTATGTCCCTCCAGTTGCTCTTCGTTTTATAGAGGAGGGAGGGAGAGTGTGAGATGGGGGAGCACAGCAGCTGGGGGAAGAGAGCCCATGCCTCTGCTGAGTGCCCCGATGGATGTTCCCGAAGTTATCCCACCTCATCCTCACAACAGTTGACCCAGGGGTCAGCAGTCGTTTCCTCAAGTCTGTGCATAAGGAGAGGGATGATCAGAGAGGTTAGGGACCCTGTTTGAAGTTACACAGCTATTCGGATGCTAAATCTTGGGTTTAAACACAGAGCCTTTGGATTCTGAAGGCATGTGCTTTTTTTTTTTTTTTTTTTTTTTTTACCATGCAGCGCTACTTCTTGGCAGCATTTCTGGAGTGAAGTATGTCATCCGTCTCCTGAAAGAGCCACTCCAGGGACCTTTCCCACCCAAACCTTCCTGTCACCTGAGATGAGATATGAAACAGGATAACATCCATTTTTCTCTGGGTAATCTCTTTCCTTCTTTCCTTCTTTTTGCCCACTCCCTCCTCTTTTTTTTCCTTCCCGTTAGGTAAGTGTATGCTTTACAAAGGAGATTTTCAAAAAGGCCTTAACTTAATTTGAATGTCCAGCATTTAAGACTACATCTTCATTCAACCTTCATCGTAGGAACTTATACAATAAAAATGAGAGACTAGCAAACTTCCAAACGTGGTAAAACTTACACTTAATTGTTTTCCAAAGTGCTCTCCCACATACGCTTTCACATCAATCCCCTAAGGCCAGGAAAAGCTGGTTGGATGGGTATGACTCTCATCCCCACTTTACAGATGAGAGCATCGAGGCTCGGAGAGGGGAAATGACTTTTCCAAGGTGGTGCAAGACTTAGACAGTCGTGGACAGACAATTTAGTTTCTTATTTCTAATCCTCTTCCCACAACACTGTCCTTGCAGCTTCTGAGTCAGCCTGATTGCTTGATTCACAGTGAATCAAGACACAGTTTAGAAGCGTAGATGTTTAGAGGAGACAAAGTTTTGGTTGAGGGCTTTATTAGGCTGGGAAAATGAATGCTTCCCTTAACCAGAAGACTCCCATAAAGTTCCAAGCATCGAAATATTCCCTATGTACCCAGGGTCAAGTCATGCCCCTTTTACTGAGACTGAAATGCATCCCCCACTTAGCACCTGAAACTCTCACCTGAGAGGAGGCACAGAGCTGGACAAGAGGGAAGGGCAGTGAGCAGGGGGTTGTGGTCAGCGTGGTAGGGATGGTAGCTGGTGGCACAGGGCTTGGGATATAGGGTTAGGGAGCAGGTGTGAGCACCGTAAGCTTCACATGCTGACACTGTGCTGCAGAGATGGGAATGGGACAGCCTAGACAGGAAATACATATTGAATAACAACGGAGCGTGCTCAGATTAGAGATGAGCAGGCACATGCCGGGAAGCAGGGGGGCCCGGTTTCTGAAATCCATCTAGAGGACTATGACATTCTTCCCTGCAGGTCTCACAGGGAAGCGTCAAGAGAGAGCAAATGGTGCCCCCTCTTTGTGGGTGCTGCCAACTGGTACCCAAGCAATCACGAGGTTAATTAAAACAATAAAAAACCAGAGAGGGTTAAAATTTTTTTCCTTCTATCCAGCAGGAACACTTATTGGGAAATGGTTTTTCTTTAGTGGTAGCTTCTCAGCTAGATGAATTAGTGGTTTTATGGGCAGCAGAATCAATGTCCCAACCCAGAATAATCAGCAGGCGAAGTGCATCTCCTCGTCCAACAAAGACTTTAGGCCTTGTCAGGACGATAGGAGAAAATAACCAGCAGGAGGATTCATGATCTGTGCGGGCAGCAAGAGCAACAGTGGCCAAGCACGTCATTCATCATGTACATCATATACCACGAGCCTGGCAAAAGTGAGGAGCGTGAACAAGAGAAAGAAGATGCCAGGCCTGCTCACAGAGGAATGCCTGGCTGTGAGAGGGGAGGAATGCCCAGGATGTATGCCTTTGACTGATGAACTCTCAGAAGCTGGGGCTTTTTGGTTGCTTCATCTGCCCTTCCCAGCAATGCACATACATGTACACACACACACACCCCCCGAATCACTATCACCAGCACTTAACGCTCTTGTGCTTCCAGGCAGGTGAGATGAGCTACAGACAAGAAGGAAAGCCATGCCAGCCGGCTGCTGCCAGCACCCACCGGCCGCAATCCCCGGGCTCCGGGCCATACTTACTAGTGTCCAAAAGAGGTAAATAGTGAAGAGTGCAACAGTGAGTGCAATCAGTCCGACGGCTTCGAGCCGACTGCTAAAGTGCAGGTGGTCCACAGCGCCCCGCAGGCAGAGCCAGCCCGAGATGGTGGCCAGCGGGGTGATGAACAGGAAGCACACCATGTCTCCAAACAGAGTCCGCTTCTCGTGCTGGGGACCTGGGTTTCTGAGCCACTGCCAGGGGAAGGGAGACAGAGAAAAGCAGGGACAAGGTTAAACACCAGGGAGGGGTGGAGGCATGCTACTCTGAGGTTGTGTTTGTCTTCAGCATCTGGAAAAGGCACCTCTGACCTGTTCTGAGATTACATGGAAGCAGTAAGGGCTCGTTCCCAGCCCTGTCCCATCAATAGTAGTGATGAGGATAATAGTAATGACAGTAAAAGCATCCTTGCTGTAGATGTCCTGCTGGTTTTGAAAAGAGTTCAATGATTATTATTATTATGAATCACAATGACCCTATGGGGAAGGCAGAGAGAATGTTATCTTTGAAAGGTAATCGAGGTGCAGGAAGAGCTGTAGTGTGCCAGAGCTTTCCTGTGTCTTGACTCTGGGAATGTGTGCAGGAAAGGGTTAACTTAGCATGCCCACGCTGCACCCACATTGCTCAAATCCTGCACATTTCTAAGACCTGTTTTTTTTTTAAGATTGGATCCTAAGAAAAGAGCTCTAAGTCCTTGTAATAATGTGCCTGATAAGAGTGTTTTTGTATGCCTGAGGCCTTGGGCCACATGGTGCCAGGGAAAGCAGATAGTTTATGCCAATGGTGTGATTTATGTTGAACACCTATTTTTGCTCCAGGGGCTGGAGTCTGAGTAGCTGAGGTCTTTCACGCGGGTGTTGCATATCTTATGTGACTGACCCTAATAAACGCCCTGGACACCAAGGTTTGGGTGAGCATCCATGGTTGACAGTGCCTTGCACATGTTGTTATAAACTATTGCTATAAAAATTAGGGACATCTGTGTGATATTGCTGGGAACGGACATCTGGGAGCTTGTGCCTAGTTCCTCTTGGACTTTGCCCTGGCACCTTCTGCCTCTGTTGATTTTAATTGGTATCCCTCTGTTGTCATTCATTGTAACCATGAGTATAAGAGCTTTTCTGGGTCTTGTGAGTCCTAGTCAGTCACTGAGGGTGGTCTTGGGGAAGGAGACTCACCTCTACTCCATGAACTCATAATGCCCCTTCCTGTATAATTTAGGAGCCTGGATCTCCTACTTAGGACTGTCTCTGACATCTTAGACTACCCTGGTGGCTCAGACAGTCTGCCTACAATGTGGGAGACCTGGGTTTGAACCTTGGGTTGGGAAGATCCCCTGGAGAAGGAAATGGCAACCCACTCCAGTACTCTTGCTTGGAAAATCCCATGGATGAAGGAGCCTGGTAGGCTACAGTCCATGGGCTTCGCAAAGAGTCAGACACGACTGAGCGACTTCACTTTCACTTTCTGACTTCTTAATTGTGCTGCCATCTTGACTGAACCAATTCCAAAAAGGGTGGGGAAAACATCAGCTTGTTGAAAGACTAGAGATGAGCATTCCTGCAGGATGGGAACAAGGCTGTCCTCCCACTTGGGGAATTGCTGAATGTCTGCTGAGATGTTTTCCATAATCCATCTAGGAAAAGTCATGCTTATGTATCGATGTCAGTGCATATTGGTAAGGAGGCCAGGTTGCTTTCCTTCAGATTAGCATGGAAACATGCCCAAGTAATTTCTCATCTCACTACCCCATCTAGCAATGACAGAGGCCAAGGAGTCCAGAGAAGGAGTCAGGTGAGATGGGAGAGATGCTGGCTGGCTGGCTTCCACCTCGTCTCAGGGGCCAAGGAGTCCAGAGAAGGAGTCAGGTGAGATGGGAGAGATGCTGGCTGGTTGGCTTCCACCTCGTCTCAGGGGCCAAGGAGTCCAGAGAAGGAGTCAGGTGAGATGGGAGAGATGCTGGCTGGCTTCCACCTCGTCTCAGGGGCCAGCAGTGCTGTGGGCCGCTGAGAAGTTACCCCAAGGGGCCAGCACAGTGGTGCCTTCAAAACCATTGGTAGGAGGGAAGGGACAAAGACAGGGGCGACTGGAGAGAGGGAAGGCTGTATTCACGGGCAGACCCAGAAGACACAGGAGCTGCAAAGAAGGCGAGGGAACCAGGAAAGAGCTGTGTATTGGCCAGCAGAAGCCTCAAGAGTGAGCCCAAGAGGTGGAAGCTCAGAGGGACAGAAGGCAGTTTGCTGTTCAACGAAGGAGCAGACTTCCCTTGAATGTTTGCCTGAGGCAAATAGTAAAGGACCCCAAATGCCTAAATTACCCCTTTCCAGTGACAACCCACTTTTTAAATTAATTAATTAAACTTATTTGGCTGTGCCAGGTCTTAGTTGTGGCACACACAACCTTTGGTTGTGGCATGGGGGATCAAGTTCCCTGACCAGGGGTCAAACCCTGGCCCCTTGCATTGGGAGTGCAGAGTCTTAGGCACTGGACCACCAAGGAAGTCCCTGACATTCCACTTTAAAAATGGCTGAGATGCTGAAAGAAGTCACCTCAGTTCAAAAGTGCACCTGGATAAATATTAAAACATAGATAATGGGGAGTTGGCTTGTCTGTGAATATAAACACAGTGTTATAAAAATTTAACACAAATACCAAACGATCAGGTGCAAACAGTATTAACCTCACTACGTGTTGTCGTGCTACCTCAGACATCTCAGCAGCTTCAAAGAAATTCAAAGAGCTCTTAGTAATTAATGTTTCCTTGTCTAAATACTGGCAATATTTCTGTGAAGTGGAGAGTAGCAACGAGATACTGTTATCCCTACTTTACAGAGGCTCAGCAAGGGAGAATGACTGCTCCGGGTGATACTGAGAGGGGATCAGGGTCTCTCCACTCTTGTTCAGATGTCCTGCCAGTGAAATATTTAAAAACCGAAGTGGCAAGGCATTCAGAAATCCAGATTCTTAAACGCTAGTGCTGACCTAGCAGCAACCTGACTCCCCCAGATTTTCCCAGGAAGTAGATCTGGGAAGCTGGCCTGTTTTGCTCTGTGCCCCCACTTGCTGGAACATAGTAGGTTCTCAATAAATTTGCAACAGGTGCGCAGACAAGCTTACTTCATTGGCTAAGACCCCCCTGCACCTCCCCAGTTTCTGTTCCTTGGGAATTCTGAACATGTTTTATTAAACCTAACTTAGCACTTTATGTAGGAGAAGGCAATGGCAACCCACTCCAGTCCTCTTGCCTGGAAAATCCCATGGACGGAGAAAGCCTGATAGGCTGCAGTCCATGGGTCGCTAAGAGTCGGCACGACTGAGCAGCTTCACTTTCACTTTTCTTTTCTTGTTTTCACTTTCACGCATTGGAGAAGGAAATGGCAACCCACTCCAGTGTTCTTGCCTGGAGAATCCCAGGGACGGGAGAGCCTGGTGGGCTGCCGTCTCTGGGGTTGCACAGAGTCGGACATGACTGAAGTGACTTAGCAGCAGCAGCAGCACTTTATGTGGCCCTTGACACTGCTCACTGAAATGACTCAGGTATGCAAGGAGGTGATTATGGATCACTGCACAACTCTGCCTGATGCACAATAAATTGCAGAGGCAAACTAGAAATTACTATTGTTTGTTCCCAGTTTCCTATTTTCTAATTGTTGTTTGACCTTCTGTATTCCTAAAAAATTTCCGGGTCATTTTTTATGTCTATGACCACAAGGGCCTGGATTCTGCATATTATTAACACTATATATATATATATATTTTTTTTTTTTTTTCTCACTTTACTCTTTGTGTTGTTTGGGTCATATTTAGGTATGAAGTTCTTTTTTTAAAATTAACTACTTAACTGATTCTTGGCTCTGCTGAGTCTTGGCTGCTGCACTCGGGCTTTCTCTAGTTTCGGGAAGCGGGGGCTAGTCTCTAGTTGTGGTGCGCAGGCTTCTCATTGTGGGGGCTTCTCTTGTTGGGGACTGCAAGCTCCAGGCACGCAGGCGTCAGGAGTTGCAGCACGCGGGCTCAGTAGTTGTGGTGCACGGGCTTAGTAGCTCCGAGGCATGTGGGATCTTCCCAGACCAGGAATTGAACCCATGACCCCTTCTTTGGTGGGCAGGTTCTTAACCACTAGACCGCCAGGGAAGCCTAGTATGAAGTTCTTCAAATAGGTACTGTTATGTTAAAATCTGTGACTTCTTCAGAATCCTAAGTACAGTTTATCTCTCACAAATGCAGGCCCGTGAATAAGACCACTAGCAATATCTGTTGTTGAGGAAAAATTCGCCTTGTGCCATGGTAAGACCCTCTGCCAATGTGTCCAAAAAGTTGATACAGGATATTTAAACAGAGTTTGTAACAGAGAGAATGTGATTTTGCCTCCAGTTCCAGCAATAGGGGATTGTCTAAATACAATATGGAATTTTCTTAAAACAGACTTCTATGGAGTAATCTGAAGTGATAACGTGTATTTTGTATTTACTGACATGATATATTGCTGAACAAGAAAAGAATCCTACTAGACAGAATTACAGTATGACCCTATATATGCAGTGATACATCTACATGCACATGAGCATTTATACTTACACAGATGTAGTGAATTTACATAGACAAAGACCAGAAGGATCCTAGCAAAACGGTTGCTGTTCTTGGTAGTGGAATCAGAATGGTCTTTAACTTTTTTCCTTTTTGTATGTATATTCATGTTTTTCTAAAATCAACATGGATTACCTGTGCAGTTATGTACAAAACATCCAGAGAGAGAGAGAGAGGAAAGCGGGGGTGGAGGGAGAGAGATCAAGAGACAGGAGGAAGTCAGGCAAGGCAGGTGTTTAGAACACAGCAAACTATAGCAATAAAATAAACTATTACTGAGCCAAGGCTGGGGCAAGCCAGTGCTGGACATTTGGAGTTTTTTGTGCAATAGTTAATTGAGTCTTCACAATAACCCTGTGGGGCAGATTCCTAACATTATCCCCATTTTACAGATACAAACCCTGGGGAACAGAATTTAGCAATGTACCTAACGATAGATAGCAAGTGTTGAGGTTGAAACCAGACTCACTGGTCTGATCCTTGCTTTCCATATTTATGTTTTCTTTCTGCATCAAGTGATATTTGCATGTGTGCATGAGTGAGTGTGTGTGTATGTGTATACACCTACACATGTACACACTAGATGTTTTGCAGACTTTCGGCTAGGTGGGATATGGTAAGTCCTGCTGTTTTCTTGGTACATCACATAACTGAAGGGTTGGCTGGCCAGGATGTTATCATGGTAACTTCATAAAATTTGCTTAGGCTGCTGTTCTGTTCTTTGTTAATTCTTTTACCACACAATAATATTCTGTGTGTTTAATCTCAGCTACATTATCATGCATTTTAGCTTAATTCATAATAGGCAAAAGATTGATCTCAACTATTGTTCAATTGTGTTTCTTGTTTTTTATATGTCTTCTGCCTCTCTCTTACCAGTTATACTTATTTAACATAAAGTATTATCCCTGTTCTGTAGTAGCATCTTTGTGTCCCATACATTCAGTAAAGAGCAGACAGAGGCAGAACGGCAGGTTAGTTTGTATGTCCAGTCTTCCCACTGACTTGAGGTGGTCCTTACCTTTAAATCACTGGCATTTTATAGCACATTCAGCATTCAGAGGCTGAATGAATGACAGTAACTTATGTTTACATGTTAACTCAGATCTTACAATATGCCAAGCACTATCATATCTGCTACATGGAGTAATTTATCCACTCTTTAATAACCTTTGAAAGAGGTACCATTATTAACATTAGTATTTTATATTAATAGGGAAACTGAGGCATGCAGAAGTTAAATAAGTTATAGAAGTTTGACCTTGTCTTGATCTATGTAGTCTAGCTCCAAAGATTGTACTCCTATTGTATCTTTATTCTCCAAAAAAAAAAGGTTGGGGTGTAGGAAGGGTGGGTGGATAAAGGGGAGAAGAGGAGGAGGTCTGCACCTTAACTGGTTTTATTACTGCAAAAAGGAATATTTACTTATCATGGTTCCCCTGGTGTGCTCAGTCATGTCTGACTCTTCGTGACCTTGTGGACTGTGGCCCACCAGGCTCCTCTTCCATGGGATTTTCTAGGCAAGAATATTGGGGTGGGTTGCCATTTCCTTCTCCATGGTTCCCCTGGAGTGAAATACCAATTAATTTATCCTGCTGCTTGTGGATAGTTTTTGTAGCTAAATAATCTTTTTTTTTTTCTTTGAGGGGTGTCTGGGCAGCTTGTGGGATCTTCGTTCCCCAACCAGAGATTGCACCTGGGGCTCTTGCAGTGAAAGCTTGGAGTGAAACCACTGGACAGCCAGGAAATTCCCTAAAATATCATTCTTAGAGTCTTTAGTTTGACCTTAGTCCTCAGCTTGTACTTGGTGGTTAGTTGTATTTTTAAGAGCGGAGGTCAGTGATGGAGAATGCTCATTCGTAGTGGCCTCTTTTGCCTTGGCAGGCCCACCTACATGGCTGCCAGGGGATATGTGGGCAGCCAGGGGCACCTTCCTGGCTTTTGTTCTCTGATTCCATCAAAATCATAAAGCAGAGAGATTGTACTGTTGAAAGCCCTAGCAGTGAGCTGGCTTTTTTTTTTTTTTTTTTGTGGGGCTCTCATTCCAATCATTGGCTTGTTTCCAAATGATGAGATTAATCTACTCTTGGAAACAGGTACAAAAGTCAACCAAACAACCAACCAAATGAAACAAAACAGAAACCTCCAGGTAATGAGCAGTGCAGGGCCCGAGACAGCAGAGGGAATCGAAGCAGCATTGCACTGCCAGGGACGCAGTGTCATTCGCTGGCTGTAAATGGATATCAAGCTGAGCCAGGCACTAGTGGCTATTTGCAAGGTGGGTTAACTGTGGGTTCAGTTCTAATAACAGTGGCAATTTGTTAAATCCCTTACTGCTAGGGAGGAGTGAGGGGGTGCGGTGCTACAGGACATTAGATTCCGCCTCCCAGACTCTGAGTTAATCGGCTTTAATCCCCAAGGTGGACAGGACATTTTGCAGGTCAGTTTGTACTGGAACCAGATTACACTCTGGTGGCTAATAGCTCCGATCGATTACAACCTTCCCCATGAATCTCCTTAATGAGAAACCATCATGAGAATGAAAGAAACTGATAGGAGGGATAATAACCGATAGAACCATAACAAATTTATAGGGTAGAAAAACAGAAAAAAGAAGGCCTGATCTCAGAATGTTTACTCACTTGGCCTGAGTGTCTCCTGTTAATCTGACACTTGGTAGAGTTATTCACCAAGTGCTTGCCTTTCTTGGAATGAGACTTCTTGAAGCCCAACACAACACAGCCTGCACTGAGCTGTCTGGCTTGCCCAGAGAGCTGCGATGGGAAAGGGGCAGTGCAAAGATCAGAAGACATGTGACAGGTCCTCTGCGTGATTTAGAACTGAAGATGAAACTCAAAAATCACACATTTCAGTTAACTTGAAACATAGCAGAAAACAAAACCAAACAAACTCCCACCAGTGTTTTAAATCCCTGAACTTTGCAGTCTGTCAGTGAATTTCCAGGACAGTTGAAGCTGCTCAGAAGGAGATTCTGACTCTGGGGAAGCTAAGGAGATGCTCGCTTCAAATGTCCATCAACCCCGGCTGCAAGCAACGCACCTCAAACGAAAACTTCACAGATGATTTGTTCATGACGCTAAATGCCAATCTCCAGCCTTGGCCTCTCTCCAAAGCTCCAGATGTGTATATCCAGCAGGCCACTCCACAGCTCCACTTACATGACTAATAGACAACTCAAACTCTCTAGACCACTGGGGAAATCCCCAAAGCTGAACACTTGATTTAGCATGGACGTCATCAACAAAAGAGTCCAAAACGCAGTACTTGGATGCAATCTCAAAAACAACAGAATGATCTCTGTTCATTTCCAAGGCAAACCATTCAATATCACGGTACTCCAAGTCTATGCCCTGACCAGTAATGCTGAAAAAGCTGAAGTTGAACGGTTCTATGAAAACCTACAAGACCTTTTAGAACTAAGAACCAAAAATGATGTCCTTTTCATTATAGGGGACTGGAATGCAAAAGTAGGAAGTCAAGAAACACCTGGAGTAACAGGCAAATTTGGCCTTGGAGTACGAAATGAACAGGGCAAAGGCTAATAGAGTTTTGCCAAGGGAACGCACTGGTCATAGCAAACACCCTCTTGCAACAACACAAGAGAAGACTCTACACATAGACATCACCAGATGGTCAACACCAAAATCAGATTGATTATATTCTTTGCAGCCAAAGATGGAGAAGCGCTATACAGTCAGCAAAAACAAGACCGAGAGCTGACTGTGACTCAGACCATGAACTCCTTATTGCCAAATTCAGACTTAAATTGAAGAAAGTGGGGAAAACCACTAGACCACTCAGGTATGACCTAAATCAAATCCCTTATGAGTATACTCTGGAAGTGAGAAATAGATTTAAGGGACTAGATCTGAGAGACAGAGTGCTTGATGAACTATGGATGGAGGTTCGTGACATTGTACAGGAGACAGGGAGCAAGACCATCCCCAAGAAAAAGAAATGTAAAAAAGCAAAATGGCTGTCTGAGGAGGCCTTACAAATAGCTGTGAAAAGAACAGAGGTGAAAGGCAAAGAAGAAAAAGAAGGATATACCCATTTGAATGCAGAGTTCCAAACAATAGCAAGGAGAGATAAGAAAGCCTCCCTCAGCGATCAGTGCAAAGAAATACAGGAAAACAATAAAATGAGAAAGACTAGACATCTCTTCAAGAAAATTAGAGATACCAATGGAACATTTCATGTAAAGCTGGGCTCAATAAAGGATAGAAATGGTATGAACCTAACAGAAGCAGAAGATATTAGAAGAGGTGGCAAGAATACACAGAAGAACTGTATAAAAAAGATCTTCACGACCCAGGTAATCATGAAGGTGTGATCACTCACACTCACCTAGAGCCGGACATCCTGGAATGTGAAGTCAGGTGGGCATTAGGAAGTGTCACTACGAACAAAGCGAGTGGAGGTGATGGCATTCCAGCTGAGCTATTTCAAATCCTAAATGATGATGCTGTGAAAGTGCTGCACTCAATATGTCAGCAAATTTGGAAAACTCAGCAGTGGCCACAGGACTGGAAATGGTCAGTTTTCATTCCAATCCCAAAGAAAGACAATGTCAAAGAATGCTCAAACTACCACACAATTGCACTCATCTCACATGCTAGTAAAGTAATGCTCAAAATTCTCCAAGCCAGGCTTCAGCAATACGTGAACCGTGAACTTCCTGATGTTCAAGCTGGTTTTAGAAAAGGCAGAGGAACCAGAGATCAAATTGCCAACATCCGCTGGATCATCAAAAGAGCAAAAGAGTTCCAGAAAAACATATATTTCTGCTTTATTGACTATGCCCAAGCCTTTGACTGTGTGGATCACAATAAACTGTGGAAAATTTTGCAAGAGATGGGAATACCTGACTACTTGACCTGCCTCTTGAGAAACCTGTATGCAGGTCAGGAAGCAACAGTTAGAACTGGACATGGAACAACAGACTGGTTCCAAATAGGAAAAGGAGTACGTCAAGGCTGTATATTGTCACCCTGCTTCTTTAGCTTATATGCAGAGTACATCATGATAAACACTGGACTGGAAGAAACACAAGCTGGAATCAAGATTGCCAGGAGAAATATCAATAACCTCAGATATGCAGATGATACCACCCTTATGGCAGAAAGTGAAGAACTAAAGAGCCTCTTGATGAAAGTGAAAGAGGAGAGTGAAAAAGTTGGCTTAAAGCTCAACACTCAGAAAACAAAGATCATGGCATCTGGTCCCATCACTTCATGGCAAATAGATGGGGAAACAGTGGAAACAGTGTCAGACTTTATTTTTCTGGGCTCCAAAATCACTGCAGATGGTGATTGCAGCCATGAAATTAAAAGACACTTGCTCCTTGGAAGAGAAGTTATGACCAACCTAGACAGCATATTCAAAAGCAGAGACATTACTTTTCCAACAAAGGTCCATCTAGTCAAGGCTGTGGTTTTTCCAGTAGTCATGTATGGATATGAGAGTTGGACTATAAAGAAAGCTGAGTGCTGAAGAATTGACACTTTTGAACTGTGGTGTTGGAGAAGACTCTTGAGAGTCCCTTGGACTGCAAGGAGATCCAGCCAGTCTATCCTAAAGGAGATCAGTCTTGGGTGTTCATTGGAGGGACTGATGTTGAAGCTGAAACTCCAATACTTTGGCCACCTGCTGCGGAGAGCTGACTCATTTGAAAAGACCCTGATGCTGGGAAAGATTGAGGGCAGGAGAAGGGGACGACAGAGGATGAGATGGTTGGATGGCATCACTGACTCAATGGACATGGGTTTGGGTGGACTCTGGGAGTTGGTGATGGACAGGGAGGCCTGGTGTGCTGCGGTTCATGGGGTCACAAAGAGTCGGACACGACTGAGTGACTGAACTGAACACCACCTTTCTTTTCTGCAAGGCTCCCTATCAGGAAATGACACGACCATCCACCCAGTTGCTTCATTAATCCTGTTTCCTTTCTATGTCATACCCTGCAAATCTAGTCCTTCTGTAAGCCCCGTCAGAACTCCTTCAACACACATCTGGAATCTCTGCTCCTCTCTCCATCTCCATTGCTGCCATCCCCAGGCCTCCGTCACTCTTATTTGGGAGGCAATTGCATTCCTGCTTCCACTCTGGTCGCCTTCTAGTCCAAATCCAAAACAGCAGTCAGAGTGACCTTGTAAATACATAAACCAGACCACCTTGCTCCTTTGCTTAAAATTCTCCAATGGTTAGAATAAAGTCCAAACTCTGCCCTTCCTCTGTGTCTCCTATAACCTCTCCCCCTTCATTTCCAAATTTATACCTGGCTGTTCCCATAAGGGGAACAGGCTCTGCCCATATTCTTGCATGGTTGGCTCCTTCTCATCATTTAGTTCAAAAATACTCCTTGCACCTCTGAGCATTACCTGGCTATATTTTCTATAGAGTGCATGACACTCTATGAAATGATGCTGTTTATCTATTTACCTGATTGCTTGTTTATTTTTTGCTCCCCACTTCAATGAGAGCTCCATGATGGTAGGACTTCATTTTTGTTCATTCTTGTATGCCTTGATCCAAGAACAGTACTGGAACACAGTAGATGCTTCATGAAAATGAATGAATATCTGAGATGCCAGTGGTCCTGACCAGAAATGACCCTACAGTATGTTAAACTAATCAAATCAGTCAGTGAGAAGAAACTCTGTTGGCTGGTAAACATCAAGTCCTGAAGTTCACCGCTTTTAGCCTTCTAGTTTGGAGACAGAATTCCTTATATAGAAAGATGGTAACGATAACCCTGTATGCAAGACAGCAAAAGAGACACGGATGTATAGAACAGTCTTTTGGACTCTGTGGGAGAGAGAGGGTGGGATGATTTGGGAGAATGGCATTGAAACATGTATAATATCATATAAGAAACGAATCACCAGTCCAGGTTCGATGCAGAATACAGGATGCTTGGGGCTGGTGCACTGGGATGACCCAGAAGGATGGTACGGGGAGGGAAGTGGGAGGGGGGTTCAGGATGGGGAACACGTGTACACCCGTGGCGGATTCATGTTGATATATGGCAAAACCAATACAATATTGTAAAGTAATTAGCCTCCAATTAAAATAAATAAATTTAAATTAAAAAAAAAAAAAAAGGATTCCTTATATAGCACTCCTTTTCGGTTGCCAAGAAAATATCTACAGTGTTTTGTTGCTACAAGGTGAAAAATCTTGTAGATTCTGTTTAAGTCATCTTTTTACCCTAAAATGTAAATAATCATGAAATATCATCTATTTTTCTCTAGGTCATGAAATAGCATGAGCAACCCAGTAAATTATTCAAGGTCCTTTGTACTGTTTTAGTCACAGTTACTCTTATTTTTTTTCTAGAAAAAAAAAAACTACTTTGAAATATATGAGAAAAGGACAATACCAAGTGTCCATTTAAAAATTATACAACTTGAGTTCAACTAAAAATAGGTGCCCAGTGCCTATTATGTGCCGGGTATTTTTACTGAATTTAATGACACCATATGGTGGTGTTATTCCCATTTTGAATTGGGTTATTAAGCCTCAGTGATGTTAAATGACTTGATCAAGGTTACACAGTGGAGGAACCAGTATTTGAAATCTCCAGCCTACTGTTCTTTCATATCTTCCCTTCAGCTTGTTTCTGTGCTACAGGAAACCTTGATCCTCATTTTTGTCTGCTCTCCCAATGAGTAAGGTTGGAGAAGCAGCACTGAGCAGCCATAAAACTTGGGATTGGAAGCAGGAGACAGGACCCTGCTTCCAGGCGTATCTTCTTGGTTCCCCCTTATGCTGTGTGAACTTCATTAAGTTCTATCACTTCTCTGGGGGAGTGAAAATGGGGGTCTCCCTCCAAGGAGTAAGGATGGCCCAGCTTTGAGGGGATGGGGAACACCCCTCGCTGGTTGTATAAACGTCCCACTTTTGTTCAAAACATCAGGTCCAGCTGTGGAGTGGATATGTCATCTCTCAGCCCTACTCTCTTCTGAGTGCCAGGCTCATGGATCCCAGTGCGCACTGAATCTCTCTCCGTTTGTGTGACAAACATCTCACCCTTCCCCAGGTCCACAGTGCAACACTGGATTCACCCCCCCCCCCCCAGCTTTCCCGCAAACTCACTCCAGTTCCTCTCCCAGGTGGTTCCATGCCAGTCCGCGGCAACACCCACAGACTCCTGCAAACAACCTCCACCTCATTCTTATTCTCCCTTTCCTCATTCCCCACTCCCTCTACCCAACCCGTCAGCAGATCCTGATGTTCTGGAACACGTCTTGACACATTCACATCTCTCTCTCTAGGGCCACTACTCTTTACCAAGCCAGCCTCATCTTTCACTTGAACCGTGTAATAGTCACTTCACTCTTCTCATCCTGTTACCCTAGAATCCAGGTTCTATAAAAGCAGCAAGATCACTTCACTGCTCTTGCTTAAAAGTCCCCATTGCACTTAGTCTGATGCCTCACTGTGGCTCACCAAGCCTGTGTGTTGCAACCCCCCTGTTTGTGCCCTGGGCTCTACAGACCCCAAGGGGTCCAAGGATATGATTCATGGGATCTGTGATTTTACATTGGGGGGGAAAAATCACATCTTTATTTTCACAGCCTCTAACTGAAGTTTAGTATCTCATTGAGTTATGCAGAAAATCTTAGTGATGTGAGCAGTACCTGTGACTGTCACCTACAGAAACCACAGATATCTCACACTAAAACTGTAGCAGATATCTTGACAAATTATACTTCATCGTCATTAGATCTGCTATAAGATGTGTTAAAGCAGCATCTATATTTTATGTCACAGCTTTGTCTTTTCAGTAGTTTTATAGCTGTATTATAATGTACAGAGAAGGCAACGGCACCCCACTCCAGTACTCTTGCCTGGAAAATCCCATGGACGGAGCCTGGTAGGCTGCAGTCCATGGGGTGGCTAAGAGTCGGATATGGCTGAGCGACTTCATTTTCACTTTTCACTTTCATGCATTGGAGAAGGCAATGGCAACCCACTCCAGTGTTCTTGCCTGGAGAATCCCAGGGATGGGGGAGCCTGGTGGGCTGCCATCTATGGGGTCGCACAGAGTCGGACACAACTGAAGCAACTTAGCAGCAGCAGCAGCGTTATAATGTAATTGGTTTTCTTTGCCTTCCTATGTATTTTATCTTGTGTGTGTTAAGTCACTTCAGTGGGGTCTGACTCTGCGATCCTATGGACTATAGCCCACCAGGCTCCTCTGTCCAGGGGATTCTCCAGGCGAGAATACTGGCTCTCCTCCAGGGGATCATCCAGATCCAGGGAATGAACCCATGTCTCTTAGGTTTCCTGTATTGCCAGGCAGTTTCTTTACCACTACCGCCATTTGGGAAGGCCTGTATTTTACATGATGAAAAACATGATTCTGAGAAGAGAGCCACAGGCAGACTGGATCTGCCTATGGGATCCATGACAGAAAAGTTGAAGCACCTTGAAACCTAGCTCCTTTGACTCCTCAAACAGTGCTCCTTTGCAGTGTTGTTTTTTTTCCTGTTTCAGAAATACTCAACTGGCCTGGCTCAGTGCCTTCTTCCCACATCTAGTTCCTTCTCATGGGACATCCCTCTGTTCATACATTACCTCTTTAAAAGGCCTTCACAAACCCCCAAATTCCTTCTCCTCAGTCATCCTGTAACATAACAGCTTGTTCCTTCCTTCATAACTTGCATCACTATCAGAACTAATCTTTTTATTAACTTGTTTATTCTGTCCTTCTTTCTAGCAGGTAAACTCTGTTCGTATACAGTGTTCTGGCCTGTTCACAGTTATATCCCATTTTCTAAAATGTTTGTGTTTGATAAATGTTAGTTGAAGAAATACATAAATCCTTCTTAACTTGGTGATCACTTTAGTAGAAATCAGATGAGTCTAACTGAAATATATACACACATATATAAAATCACTCCCCATGACTCTTCTGATCAAATCCAGTTAAGTAATTTTTGTCCCAGACACATGCTTAGCAGTTGTTCTGGCCTTCACAGCTGTGAATTGGCTGAAGTATACATCATATTGAAGGACACCCTAGAGATCTGTGATGCTCCCTGGAGGACTCAGGCCAATAAGCCAATTAAAGGGCTGTAATGCTCCATAAATACTATATTTGTGTCTGGAACATTATAATTTGGCTTCAGCATTATTTGAACAACTGCTACACACACTCACACCAATGGTTTGAAATTTTCCAAAGATAAGATTAGCAGCATAGCAGGATTAGATGGCAAAATAATTTTGTATATTCACTTGAAATTCCAGATATAAGTAAAATGGGGAGTCATTTTTCTCTATTTTATATCACTGTGTAGAAGTGATCACAGCCAAATGCAGATTGTTTATCCAAAATACAAGAAGATGCTGCAGAATTATGTGGCATATGTGGTCCATATAAAGCCAGAAACATAAGATGAGATAAACAACCAAGAAAGCAGGAAGAGCAAGAAAACAGAAATTTGCAGATGAAATTAATAAAAAGCATAGGGCCCAAAATAAAAATGATTACTCTGGAAGACAGTGGTTTTATACTGTGTAATCTATTACAAACAGGACACATACAGAAGCTCCAAGTTCCTGGAGCTCTTATGGGACCCCTGGCCCTCCAGCTGGTGAAGTTGCTGGCATCTAACACCCCTTCTGCTGGCCTGTGGTTGGAGCCCAGGATTCTGGAGCTTTAAATAATTACTTCCAAGAGAAAGACTGGATCACAGAGTAAATGGTACCATGACAGGGTACCAAGTAAGAACCCTCAGTGGAACACTGGATAAAGTAAGAGAATATGATAAATAACATGTATAAGAATAATAAATACCTATTTTGAGAATCAGGGATGTTTAAAGGACTACAGAGGGAGAAATCAAATTTACGAGCAGAGCCTCAAAATGGGACCACATTGAAAAACCGGTAGTGAAAAATCCTCATGTATTAAGAATATGAGTATGAAAACTCTTCCAAGCAGAGTGTGGTGGAGGAATTTCAATGAAATATGATCCATGTGCAAAATAAAGGACAGAAGAGACATTCTCACCAGGACCATATATTCCCAAAGTCAGCAAGGATGGGAACACTTTGAGAAGAGGAACTCTCTGCTAGATGGACTGTGAGAATAGAGGAAACTTCAGATTCACAGTGCTTACAGTCCAATGTTTTGCTGCCAAAAAGTTCCCCAAATATTTAGGGCCTGTCTGATCTTGCTGACATTGGACACATCCTAGCAACCAATGGATCTGGAATCCTTCAAGGCTCCACTTAAGACAATGGCTTAAGTTTATAAGTTGCAGTATTTGGCGGAACCTCTTGATTTTTGTTCGGCACTCTTGCCCTCAAATTTCAAAGGGAGCCCACCAGCCCACAATCCGGATTGTGCTATGAATACCATGCTCATGTTATCTAAGTTTTTCATGATTTGTAAGATTTCAGACATGCTCTTCCTTAGCCTCCTCACATCCAAATGAAAAAGTCTCCCTCTTTCTGTCCAGGCCACCCCAGTCACCTGTTTTTCTGGCTCCCTTGGATTCTTCAGGGGGCTTCCCAGGTGGTGCAGTGGTAAAGAACCCACCTGCCAATGCAGGAGACATGTGGGAGACTTGGGTTTCATCCCTGGGTGGGGAAGATCCCCTGGAGGAGGGCATGGCAACCCACTCCAGTATTCTTGCCTGAAAAATACCATGGACAAGAGGAACCTGGTGGGCTACAGTCCATGGGGTTGCAGAGAGTCGCACATGACTGAGCACACACATGTTGGACTTTTCAGATATACTTCATTAGGAATGGGTCCCAGAATATCAGACCACCAAGTAAAAATACAGCACGGTGTTACATGAGGGGAGGGGCCAGTTTCCTTTTTTGGTATGAGTTGCTTTGATTATGTTCAGTGTTTGTAGACCATTTTGCTACAAATCTCTCAGGGTTGCTTTCAAGGAAGACATTCTTAAGGAGTAGTGGCAACGGCTGGATGTCAGGGGTCGTGATGTCAGGGACTGGTGTTTATAGAAGGCCAAGCAGGAGACCAGCCGGAAGGACACAACTGCTGTCTGGGGGAAAGCTCGACCCCAACCAGGGGACATTTCTAGCTTGAGTGACCCTGAGACATGTGTTCCTGTGGCAGAACCAAGCGAACCACGGGAGAACCCAAGTTAATAACCAGCCCAGTGCTGTATGTGGGCAGAACTGAATCAGCAGCTGTCCCTTTAACACTAGCAAATCATATCCACTGTTGTGGATATCTGCAGAATTATGTGGCCTCCTCACAGAAGAAGGAATTTGCAGTGAAGCAATGAGAAGTTTCCCTTTTAAGGGTGCAAGAGACACTTTTGGACAGTCTACATGTTCCCTTGCAGCCTATGTTACTGTTTGTGTAGGTCAAGGATGTTTGACCCTGAGTGCAGGGCTTCAGAAAATCTGACCCCTTTGTGACTTTATGTGAACACTGGGTGTCTGTGCATTTCAGGGGAGAGAATTCAAGCCTTGATCCTATTTTCAAACATGACTGAGGGGAAGCAGTGCTGTTCCAGAGCATTTTCCTAAACTGTCTCAAGACACTCTTTGGTCTGGTCCAGCTTTCTGAGCTTTGATAAATTTCAGAATATGGGCGGTAGGATGTTGATTACCTTCTGAGAATCCATATGGATTATCCATATCTCCTTAGACCTGGATTTAAGACAAAAATCAACCTAGGGCACAAACTGTGATATTTAAAAAATAAATTGTGTGGTTGTAGGGCAGCAGATTCATGAAAACATCTAAATTAAAAGGCTTAAGGGAAAAAAAAAAGACTTTTACTGGACAAAGATGGCAAAATTTCAGGCAACATAAAATCAATGCATAATTATTTCTTCTCAATAAAAGTGAACAGGGTTTCATCACATAAATTGTGATAGGGAAAAGGTAAAACTTTAAGAGGGGAGTAAACCATCCACGTCTCTGTGCCACTTTCTTCCTTTTGAAAATGGAGGAGGTTGGGGATGTTTCTGGTGGTCCAGTGATTAAGAATCCACCTTCCAAAGCAGGGGAGGCAGGTTTGAGCCCACATGCTGTGGGTCAGCTAAGCCTGCACAATGCAACTGCTGAACCTGTGTGCCACGGTGAAGACCCAGTATAGCCAAAAAAAAAAGAAGTTTGTGTATACAAACAGTTGAATAGGAAAGAGGTACAGGGTAGAACAGTGTTATAGAGTAAAGACTCAGTAAATGACAGCAAGTAGGAAAAGAGGCAGAATATTAAGGTGAATAGAATGTGTAGAAGGAGTAAAAAATGATAGCAAGGAAGCTGAAGATATGTTTTCTATAAATTCTGACACTGGACCTTACAAACCTTATGCTGCCTGAAGGAAGCCAGTCTCAACTGCAGGGTTCCGTTTATAGGAAATGTCCAGAACAGGCAGATCGATCCACGGAGATTTAAAATAGATTCTTGGTTGCCTAGGGCTGGGGGAGGGTGTGAAGGTAGACATATGAGGACTGGAGAGTTCAGGCTGAAGTGTGTGATGTTTCTTTTTCAGGTGATGAAAATGTTCTAACATTTCTGGGAACTATATGGTATATGAATTGTATCTGAATAAGTGTTCTAAAAATCGGAGACTGAAAAACACCCTTGGTAAAAATATTCTGAAGTGGCCTGTAGATTTCCCTAAAGAATCCCTTCTCTTGCATGAATTCTGATTTGCGGGTATTTCTTTCCACCTTGCCACAACTTCATCTAATAGGGTTATTCTTCAGATATATGTATCTGTCAGGTACGTCTTACAAACAGCTGAATATGTGTATATATTTTGATGAACGAATGACTTCTGGGTTTCAACATTAAAGTCATAGCTTTTAAGCAGATGAACCAGTGTTTAGAAAAATATTAGAGCCATTTTATTACTTTCATCTCTCATCCCTTTCCTCCCATCATCTACCAGCATTAATGCAAAGAGCTAGCCTTTGGAAGTAAGCAAAGTGTTAGGAGAGGTTGCATAAATTTCTAGGATGGTGAATATTTTCTCTTCATCTCCTGATTTCTGCTTTTATTGATTCTACACAGATGTAAGTCCTTAATGCCTATAAATTCTATTTTACAACTTTCCTGCAGTTCCTACCTGCCAGCAGCATTTCATATACTACATTAGCCATTTTTCCTCAGAGCCCTAGAAGATTCTGAACTTCACCCTTTATGCCAACTTTCTGTCTCTAATAGCATTGCTGGAGATGCAGTGATGATAAAACAATGATTAGAAAATATTTCATTTTCTTCTTTTAATCTGACCTCAGTCTTTACAAACAGATCTTTTACACATTTTAATAAGGGGCATAGCTAAGAATTAAGCCTGTTTTTCAGTGTTCTAAACTAAAAGCTTTCAAAGCGTTTTTCTTTCTTTTTCATGTTAGACACACACAAATATAACTTTGCTCTCATATATCCATCACAGCATAAACCTATCCCTCTAGCTTTGTAATAATGGACTGCAAAGAAAACAATTTTATCCCAGGCAATCTCACAGGGTTCCTCTTTCTTTATGAATGAAGGCAGGCAGCTCTGAGGTGCTGCACAGGAATATACATTTAGTGAACAATGGAGGAGGAACACAAAGCCACAAGACCTGACAGGGTTTTTCTTATCTTTCCCCAAATTTGCCGCACCTGTCAAGAAACGGAAGCAAAGAACAGAGGCAATTATATAAATAATTCAAGAGAAAGACCAGTGTTTTCCTTCGTGAGTTGCAAAATCAGTTTCACCAATCTGAGTTATGTAGATGACAGTGTCTAAAGAAATTCACCTCACACGTGTGTACAACCATATTATAACCAATTAACCTTCACAACCTGCTCCTGAAAGGAGGGAAAAGGCTCTTAAACATTTTTGGTTCACCAAGCTTTCTAATACCATCCCTCCTAGTAGAGACCTCGGAAGAAGTGAGTGACATTATGATTCATGGAAATGAAGACAAATGCAGAGAAAGAGGAACTAGATGAAAAGGGAGAGAGACAGGGCATATAAAGTCCCTTGGAAATGCAGAATGACTTCTCTGGCTTCTAATAGGGTGGCGTACCTTCGGGCTTGGTTTCCCAACAAGCCCAGAGTATCAGAAGCACAGAGAAGAAATGCCATTCCATTTGCCCAGCACGCAGTCTGGCACAGCTCATTGTTGTGTTTTTAATACACTTCATTTTTTAGAGGTGGTTTTATAGTCACAGCAAAATTGAGTGCACAGTACAGAGTCCTCATATATCCCCTGCCTCCCCCACTGTCAACATCTGCACCTCAAGAGTGCTACGTTTGTTACAATCGATGTACCTACATTGTTACCTAAAGTTCATAGTTTCAGTTCAGTTCAGTCCAGTTCAGTCCCTCAGTTGTGTCCAGCTCTTTGCGACCCCATGAATCCCAGCACGCCAGGCCTCCCTGTCCATCACCAACTCCCGGAGTTCACTCAAACTCATGTGCATCGAGTCGGTGATGCCATCCAGTCATCTCATCCTCTGTCGTCCCCTTCTCCTCCTGCCCCCAATCCCTCCCAGCATCAGGGTCTTTTCCAATGAGTCAACTCTTCGCATGAGGTGGCCAAAGTACTGGAGATTCAGCTTCAGCATCAGTCCTTCCAGTGAACAGCATAAATGTACATCACTCTTGGTGAATATTCAGTGGGTTTGGACAAATGTATAATGACACATAGCCACAATTGTGGTATGATACAGAATAGGTTCGCTGCCGTAAAAATCCTCTCTGCTCTGCCTGTTTATCTCTCCCTCCTCACTAAGAGCTCTGTATTTAATAGATGTATTTAATAGATGTCAAGAGGCACATCAGGGCTTTAGTCATCACTTTTTTCATGCTTCCCTTTCTAAAGTACATATAGTCCCTTAGAAACTCTGGCTATTGATAAAGAAGCCCTCAGTTCTCTGTGTGCTTGTGTGTTAACATGTCAGTGAGCAGGTGGAAAGACCTCTTGAGCCAGGAAGGAAGAAGCCAGGTATGGTGGCAAATGCATGGACTCTGGAGCCAGAGGAACTGGAATTCTTCTTCTACCTTCTCTGCTTACTCCCCTGTGGCCGAAAGTCTTTAAGATCTCTGATGAGTGACTACATCTCAGAATCTCAGCTTCTTTATCTATAAAACGGGATAGTATCTATTATAGGGATACTAGATACACTAAAATAAGATGGCTATATAAAATGTACAGCATACATCTCTCTCCTTTGCCTAGGAAATGGTTAAATAATTTAAGAAGAGAAAACTCTGGGGTGTGAATATCTTAAGGATAAAAATAGATGGACTCAAAGTGAAATTAATGAATGCCACTGGATTGGAATATCATGTCAAGATCTGTGCCTATGCTAGAAAATGGAGATCTAAGCATAAATGGGCAAAGAAGGGTGTTATTCAGTGAATAAATGACCACTGGGCTCCTACTGCCTAACGGAAGATACTTCTCCACTTGGCTCATTCGAACATAATTGTCCATTAGGCAGCATTTAACCGTAATCATGTACTGCTCACAATATTTCAGACCATTATGTATTTCAAAATGTGTATTCTTTCTTTGGAGTTAAAAGTGTCAGGTGTTGACACTTAAAACTGAAAAGGCAAGAGGAGGGCAGGCAGATGCCCTCAGTGTGGAGTTTTATGCATATCTGATAACTCTGTGTCTGAAATTTGCACCAGGGCTCATGCAATTTATGACTCCCTTCAGTTCAACCTGGTGCCTTCACCTGCACAGGGCCCCTCCTGTGGGCTAACTGTGCCTTGTTATTTCAGCAGGACTTAGGGGAGAGATGATTACTTGGTGTAGTTACGCAGTGACATTTCACTGCTTCTGATCACACTTGCCTTTACAAAGCTCTCTGCCCAGCTGGGGACACTTTCCTCTCCACCCCCCACAGCCCCCCAAACTCCCATATAATGGCTTCCAACTGTCTCCCTTTCAAAGAAGTGGACCCTTTGGTGGCCAGCACTACTCTATTATTTGTTCTTACATTTGGAGGGAGCGCAAAGGGGCTGGCATTTTTCAGGATTATCTGTATTCTGTTTACTTGTTCTTGGCCCAGATGTGCTTCAGGGAAACTTGGCTCAGTCTTCTGTTTTTGATACTGAGGATGAGTTAGTGACAAGTGCGTTAGTTGCTTGGTTGTGTCCAACTCTTTGCAACCTGTGACTGTAGCCTACCAGGCTCCTCTGTCCATGGAATTCCCCAGGCAAGAAAACTGCAATGGATTGCCATGCCCTCCTCCAGGAGATCTTTCTGACCCAGGGATCAAATCCGGGTCTCCCACATTGCAGGCAGATTCTTTACCATTTAAGCCATCAAAGAAGCCCAATGACTACAGACATTTTCTCCCTCCCCCTTCAAGAGGCTGTTCTTTAAAAGATGCGTCGCTCGCAAAATGGTGACATTCGTTAGTTCTAGGTGGTGGATATGCACTTGTTTATATATTCTTTTTGCCCTCCTCTCTATGTGTTATAACACAGAATAATTAAAATCACAAAGTTGTGTGGAACAATTCCTCGTGTTTTGCATCTTTGTGCCTCTATTCCAGGGACCCTCAGATGGGGAGAGGTCGAAGGCAGCTACTAGGACGGAGAAAGGTCCTCTCTTTAAATTTATATTTAAAAATTTTAATTGATTTGTTTTTGGCTGCACTGGATCTTTGTTGCTTTGCACGGGCTTTCTCTTGTTGTGGTGAGCAGGGGCTACTCTTTGTTGCAGGGCTTGGGCTTCTCATTGTGGCGGCTTCTCTTGTTGTGGAGCGTGGGCTCTAGGGTGCATGGGCTTCAGCAGCTGGAGCACGTGGGCTCGGTGGCTGCAGTTTGCCGGCTCAATAGTAGTGGCACACGGGCTTAATTGTTCTGAGGCATGTGGGATCTTCCCAGGTTAGGGACCGAACCTGTGTCTCCTGCGTTGGCAGGTTGATTCTTATTCACTGAGCCACCAGGGAAGTCTAAGAAAGGTCCTTTCGAAAGCATGATTTCTAATTTGTATTTCAACCTAAGTCACTGCAAGTATCAATACAAGTTAAAATGCTAAAATCGGTCCTGTAATTCTTTTTATGCAGGGAACAGGATTTCCCCTCCAAATTAGTCCTTTCCCAGCAGTGGATGGGCTGAACACCCAGGCACCAGGCAGTTAGCTCCCTTCCATCTGGCGTGGCCATGTGAACAATTCATTTGGCTTGCCTTTTTAAATAAAGTGATTTTTAATGAAGCAAGCTGTGAATTTAATAGATACCTTAAAACAGCTTCTTTGTAACTAAGCTTTAAGTAACAAAGCAACTGCTAAATTAGCCACCAGAATCAAGGGAAAAATCCAAATCCGAACAACTGTAGGATTAAGCGTCTCTAGACGTCAGTCATCAGGCAGGTCATGTCCACTACTGGACAAAGGATGGGGAGGCTGGTGACAAGGCAGGCAAGGAAGCGCTTGGCCAACACTAAGGCAGCTGCAGCGCATGGTGCTTCTCACCAGTCTGTGCTAGCACTCTGTCTCTTGCCGGTTCATTAATTGTGTGATTTTGAACCAGCCATTTCTGCTCACTTATAATGTGGGGACAATAGGAGGAGATCATTAAGTTCAGTCTGTACTACTTGGGAGAAAGATGTTGGTAGAAAGAAATCACATACCATTAGCAAATTCTTTTAAAGGTGGGGTTGTTGTTCAGTTGCTAACTCATGTCTGACTCTGCAATTCAATGGATGCAGCAGGCCACAGTTCCCTGTTCCTTACCATCTCCCAGAGTTTGCCCAAGTTCATGGCCACTGAATTGTTGGTGATGCTATCCAACCATCTCATCCTCTGCCACTCTCTTCTTTTGCTCTCAATCTTTCCCAGCATCAGGATCTTTTCCTATGATATGAGTCGGCTCTTCACATCAGGTAGCCAGAGTATTGGAGCTTCAGCTTCAGCATCAGTCCTTCCAATGAGTACTCAGGGTTGATTTCCTTTAGGATTGACTGGTTTGATCTCCTTTCAGTCCAAGGGACTCTCAAGAGTCTTCTCCAGCACCACAGTTTGAAAGCATCATTCTTTGGTGCTCAGCCTTCTTTATGGTCCAACTCTCACATTGATACATGACTACTGGAAAGACCATAGCTTTGACTGTATGGACCTTTGTCAGCAAAGTGATGTCTCTGCTTTTTAATACACTGTCTAGTGTTAGGTTTTAAAGGTAGGGGACGCCATGCAATTTTGGAATCTCAAATGTAAAAAGCAGGCACATGCTGCAGAGGGTGAAGAGGAGTGGGTGGGTGTAAGCAGAAGGCAAGACCCTCGGGAACTAGACAGTGCATGCATGTCCAACCTGAAGGCATTCAATTTTTAAGAAAGAGTGTTTATTCAATAAAGCACACCTTTGTGCAAGAATGAGGTCACCCATTGGCTAGTTCTGCTCTGTTTCACTGGTAAGAAGACTGACGCATTCAGAGGAGGAATGATTTGTTCAGGTTCTCACTGAAGTAGTGGGTGGCCAGCTGTCTGTCTCATGGTTCTACAACAGCAGCCACAGCCGGGGTGTTAAGCCCTGCTAGGAAAAGTCACCAGCACAGATGTCACTCAGTGCGAGGGGCTTTTGTTGTGTTCTCTGAAAAACAGACAAAAAAGTCCCTCACCATGCCCCCTTTCTGTTATGTAATCTTTCCTTTGCTGTTGGCTTTGGGAGCTTCAACCTGGCCTGGAGCTGGTGGAAGAGCTGCCTCCAGGAGATGGGGCTGCAGAGGAAGGGCCTGATCAGCCCTGGGGAAGCTAAGGCCCCATGCCTGGTGGATAGGAGGGAGGGAAGTGGGAGCTCCAGGTGGATTCAGGTAAATCCATTCCCCATCCCACCGCTCAGACACTGCATGTGGCTTTTCCTTGTCCCTCCAGAACACAGGAGGAGAGCAAGGCCTGAGAGCGATACCTGAGACCTTCCTTGCTCCTTGCTGGGGTTTTGACCTCATGTGAGTGACTGAGTGTTAGTCACTCTGTGTCCGACTCTTTGTGAGGCCATGGACTGTAGCCCGCCAGGCTCCTCTGTCCATGGAGTTCTCCAGGCAAGAATACTGGACTGGACTTCCATGGCCTTCTCCAAGGGATCAAACCTGGGTCTCCTGCATTGCAGGCAGATTCTTTACCATCTAAGCCACCAGGGAAGCCCACGGCAAACCTGTGCCTTCATCTACCACATGGGCAAGACCATCTTTTCCCCCGCAGACCATGCTGAAGACTTTGATTCCCCAGAGCTTACATTCCAAAAACCCTGACAAAGGCCAGCTGGGCCTGGATCTTCCCAGTTGGCCTGACCCTCCCAACTCCGTCTCCCTCCTCTAACTCTGGTCAGCATCTCCTGGCCAAACTCTGAAGCACACGTTATCTCCTCACTGGTTGCCAGTGGAACAGGGCTCCTGCCACCTGACTGAGGACTGATGACTAGAAGGCAGGCAGAATTTGTCAGAATCATCACATTTGTTGTGTGGCTCAAAGCAGTGGTGTTGGTTTTATATTATACAAGCCCTTGTCCAACTGTGTCTGTCTTGAACCAAAGGGCAAAGGGTCATTCTCTTTGATGTACAACCACAGGCTCCAAATATGATATATAGTTTGCAGTTGGGAGGAAGATTCTCTATTTATCTGTCTGTTTAATGAACAGAGGCTTTGTGACAGCCTATCACATACTGTGATTATAGTCCAGCCACCTTACTCTTGGGCTGTGCTTTGTTCACCGGCTGGAATGAAGAGGGGAGGTTGCCCACCTTCCTTTGAGGAAGTTAGGGGGTCCTCATGCCTGGGAAGCTTCCTCCATCAGTTTCTATCCTCTCTGGTGTCATTTCTTAATTATCCCAAGGCTACAGGGGTTTGCTGATGAAAACGAACACTCTGAAACCAAAAGTTCACATTTCAACCTTGTTGTTGTATAGTCGCTCGGTCATGTCTGACTCCGCGACCCCATGGACCGCAGCATGCCAGCACGTTTTAACCTAGAAGAATACATATGTACACACTGCTATATTTTAAAACAGATAACCAATGAGGACCTACCGTATAGCGCAGGGAACCCTACTCAATACCCTGTAAAAACCTACATGGGAAAAGAACTTGAAAAAGAATAGGTACATGTATATGTATAATTAAATCACTGTGCTGTGCCCCTGAAACTAACACAACATTGTTGATCAGCTATACTCCAATATAAAATAAAGTAAAAAAAAAAGAAGCCAAACCCACTACAATGAAGTGAGCAACATCCTTTCCTAAGCCTGACAGAACATAGTAGGAGGGTTTCAGTGAAGTCTCAAATCTATTAAATAGCCAAGCGCCAAGGCACAAAGTCGTTTCTTCACAGCAGTTCAACTCTGCTCCCTTTTGTATAGCTGAAGATGACATTGGATCCTCGGCACACTTTAAAACCATTTTCCTCCAGTGACTTAAAAAATTATAAACGAAAAGTTTGAAAAAAAAAAGTCTTTAATCCTCATCTCCCAAGCTTTATATTCCATTATTCTGAGTAACTGATATGTGTGAAAACACTCTCAGTTTCAATTTAGCTCAACCTCAGACTCACCGGGAACAGCTTTTAAATTGTTCATACAATTCCTATCAATCAGCTGGGGTTGTGTAAAGGGAAATAGGAATACGGAAACCTAATCACTCCTTCTGTGAAAAATCATCATGTTTTCCTGTTTGGAGACAGATCAGATCCTAGGAAGCCTTTCCTGCAGATTTCCACCATTTCCTGGCTGTTTCATTTTAATCTTGACATTGTTGAGCTGATCTATTACTTCATGAGTTTCCCGGGCAAGGGCAGGTGTTACTGATATATGTCTTAGGAAAGCCCATTGGCAGATATTCCCATCCTAGAAGCTGATGTTGCAAGCACGCTATCTGCACATAGTAAGCTGGACTTCCTTGGCAAACTGCTCAATCAGATATGCAATCACGGCAAAAGGCGGAAGTCAAGGCACAGAGTTTTGGGAAGAAACTGTGCTATTTTTATTGGTTTGCTGTATTTCACCCTTATAAAAGAATGGTATTAGAGTTCATCGTAGAGATAGAAATGAGGAAAACTGAAAATGAGTAGAGAGGAGACCATAAAACCACCCAGGCTAGTCATTCCGTGAATCCTTTTATGGTTAGTGGATGTCTATTTACTGCATTCTACCAGGTCAATATTCTTGGGGCTAATTCATCTGACAAATTGCCACTGGACACATTTTCCATCATCAACAAAAATACGTAGCCTTCCTGAGAGAAGTGCTGCCTGGGTAGGTATGAAATGTATGTGGGTTGTATCTGTTTTCCTTTTTGCTATGGACAGTTCAAATGCTTTCCTTTCAAACTTTGCCCAAGTAGACACAGATCTTTTAGGAGATTTACACTAGCTGGACTGTAGAGGAAATCCACCCATAATTGAATAACCCCAACCAACTCTCTTGGGTTGAAACTACCTCGTTATACTAGCACCAAGAAAATATTTAGGGTATAAAACTGAAAATGAATTAAAAAGGCTAAAAAAGAATTAGTCTCGCCATGTAGGTAGGTAGGTAAGTAGATACACACAGCAACTTACTGAAGCACTGGGCTGGCCAAAAAGTTTATTTGGGTTTTCCTGTGACAGCATATAGAAAGACTGGAATGGACATTTTGGCCAACACAATGTAATTTACTCACCTTACAATAGGCTCATTTCAAGTGTAGAATGTATTTTTTTTGCACAAGAATTTGAGCCTTTTGGAGACCAAAGAGATCATGGAGAATCTGCAGTTCACCCTAAACACTGCAGCTCAGAGCAACAGGTATGTCACCCAGATGGTCAGTGGAAAGTGGAGAAGTGATGCCCAGTTTGGAGATGCTATTAATAATCCGTCTATTGACTTGGCCATTTTGAGTAGAAACTCATTCTTTGCAAGGAGAGGGAAGAAAGACTTTATGTAGTAGCCTGTGTAGAAGATAGCTTTGGGTTCCTGATCTGTTAAAAATGAACATCCAGCTGCTGGCTGCAGAAAGTGTAAGAGACAAGAGGAGAGGAAGGATCTTCAGAATGAGATTGAGGAAGATGAAGGCTTACGGTGGATGAAGGACTCTGAAAGTTTACTAAAGAATGGGAGTCTTCGGAGTTAGGCAATTCCGACTGATGTAATGTCTGGATGCTGACAAATAAAATTTATAAATGGGTTTTTAAACCGCTTCCTCTAGCAATGGGAGTTGTTACTATCACATTGATTTTGAAATGAAATGTTATGGAATTTTCTTGCTTTAATGAGAAGGCAGAACCTACTGGTAAATAAAGTAATGATTAAAGCAATTAAAGAGGGAAAATGATAAATAAAGTAACAATACTCCTAATGCTTAAACCCAAATAGGCAGGTTTTGCTGATTTGCTGAAAAGATTCATTTTCATCTTGAAGTAAACATATTGAGAAGCAATGCTCACTGTGAATAAACCTGCCCTTTGGTAAGAGGAGAAAAGTCAATTAGTAATGTCATTTGTTTAAAAATCTGCCTGCACCTGGTTCTCATTTGTCCTCCAGCTGAGAAACCAAAGACAACTTCTTTTTATTGCTTGTGGTCAAACAGCAAGTTCATCTCGCCATCGGATGATCAAACGGCCAGCCTCCCCTGGCTTGAGAAGGCCTGCCTTTCACTTTCAACTTGTTCAATCATCATTAACTCTGAAAAATGTCACATTCCATTTGTGCAATGAAAATGTCACCACCAGTGACCGTTTGGGTGAAGTTTTTGTAGGCGAGGACCTAAATCTTGCGGAGCACCTCACACATTCTCAAGGTCTTTTGCCTTGTTTCCTTGTTTAATGACAGTGGCCTGAGATCCTGGAGTCCATCTACAGCCTGACACCCGTGGCTCTGAAGAAACCTCTGTGGGGGGTACATGTGTCTCTCTGAGACTGCGAGGGTTCACTGCATGACCTGAGACATGTGTGTTATCTGACATGCATGCACCCCAACCCCAGCCTTTGTTAGCTATTATGCATACACATACTGGGGTTTTCGCCGAGTAAAAAGTCTTCTCTACTGGGGAGAGACCACTTGAAAAAAAAGACCACTGGATACAGCCCATTTCAAAGCAAGGTTTTCTTTCTTTGGGAAGCCAGCTGCCCTGAAAAGAGCTGCAATATCAAGCTGGGGAGGTTCCACAAAGTTTCTGGAAAGGAGAAATAGGCTTCTTTTTAACTTTTGCCATTGGGCTTGAAAATCTTTGCCTCCTTTGTTTATTATTTAATTATATTTCTTCCTCTGCAGAGAAGTTCTGAAATGAAAATCCCAAAGAATGTGGTAGTGAGCTAAATCCTCATGGCACTCTACAAAAATGAATTTCTGGAAGTAGATGTCAAGCAGCAAGACACCTAAATTAAGAGGTCACTTGATCTAGAATCTTAAAAAGGAGTATTGCATTTATTGGGGCAAGTCAAATAAATTTTGTGCCGTTTGGCAAGGAGGTCACAGCTAAAACAGCCCCCAGTTATAGGTCCTGATTAGATTTTCAAGGTCAGAACCAAGAGAATGTATAAGCAGAGCTCTCTAGAACCTTAGTGCCAACATGCTAACACACTATTTTAAGTAGCCTCCAAGAAGGGCTTCTTGATTTCTAGCTCTAGTTTAGTGTCAAAGTTCCACTGAGTCAGCTGAAATAAGGTTATCAGCCCAACTGGATTATAGGCACAATGCCTTGGCTTCTTCCAGCTAGCTCTGGTTCAAGTGTATGAAAATATTTATTGTTGCCAATATGCAATTTTTGATTGACTGGCAGCTGGAGAGTAGGAGAGAAGGCAAAAATAACCTAATAACTTCTTCCAGTTTCTCCAGTTAATACAAAGACACTTGCTCCTTGAAAGGAAAACTGTGACAAACCTAGACAGCATATTAAAAAGCAGAGATATCACTTTGCTGACAAAGGTCTGTATAATCAAAGCTATAGTTTGTCCAGTAGTCATGTATGGATGTGAGAGTTGGACCACAAAGAAGGCTGAGCACCAAAGAATTGATGCTTTTGAATTGTGGTGCTGAAGAAGACTCTTGAGAGTCCTTTGGACTACAAGATCAAACCAGTCAATCCTAAAAGAAATCAACCCTGAATATTCACTGGAATGACTGATGCTGAAGCTGAAGCTCCAATACCTTGGCCACCTGATGTGAAGAGGTAACTCAGTGGAAAAGACCCTGATGTGGAGAAAGATGGAAGGTAAAAGGAGGCAGCAGAGGATGAGATAGAGAGCATCACTGACTCAACAGACATGAATCTGAGCAAACTCCGGGAGACAGGGGAGGACAGGGAAGCCTGGCGTGCTGCAGTCCATGGGGTGGCAAAGAACCAGACACAATTTAGCAACTGAACAACAAAAATACAAGACCGGACCCCGGGTCTAAAGAAGAATCATGTGGCTCCTAAAATAGGAAAGATAATGTCCTGCCATTTTAATGGCTGGGTTGACAGCATCACTTTTAAGAAAAGAGATATCAACACTAGGTTATTAGCTGAAAAAAGCTTGTGTGTAATTTCCTAGGAGAGATTTTTTTAATTCAAACTCTTGCATATATACCTAATGTTATAAGTGTTTTATAAATATTAGTTCATTTACCCCTCATAGTAACTCCAAGAGGTGAAGTCACTTACGTAAGGTGTAGAACTAGTCAAACCCAAAAATGTAGGTCTTTGTGCGTTATACTACACCCCACTCCAGTATTCTTGCCTGGAGAATCCTATGTACAAGGAGCCTGGCGGGTTACAGTCCATAGGGTCACAGAGAGTTGGATACGACTGAAGCGACTGAGCACACACGCAGTTATACTTTTCTACAAAGATTTCTCTGACTAGGCAACCCAAATGCCCATTTATCTGTTGCTTCAAGGTGAGCAATGGTGTGCAAAGAGAACAGTGTTTGATCTGTTTGCTCCGTGTCACAGGAATGGAAAAATGGAGATCAAGTCTCTAAAACGTCCCCTATCTCCTCACACTGATTTCTTCTACTCTCTCATCTCCACTTCATAGAGGTCACCTTTCTGCCATTGGCTCCTGAGTGCTGACTCTGTGTCTCCTGTCTCACACATACACACAGGCACGCGCGCACACACACATACACACACACACAGCTATTACTATGCTTCAATGAAGCGGCACAGGGTCTGTGAGCTGGGCATAAAAGCAGACATCATTTGCTCATTAGAGCTAAGTTTTCAAGACGTGCCCCAATTACTGACCTCCACCAACGGCCTGGGTTTGCGCTCGACTGCAAACCTGAAGTGGCAGAGTTCACAGTAGCTGGTGTTTGAGGACGACAGCCAGTGTTCCAGGCAGCTCCGATGAATTGTCCCCAAGGTCCCTGTACATTCACACGGAGAGAGCAAGTCCTCTTGACTGCTGCCCTCGTGGCAGATCCTGCACATCGGCCGGTCATTGAAGGGACTGCAAGAGAAGGAGGGGCGCCTGCTGGTCACGGGCTGGTAACCACCGCCACACCATGGTCCTCCGGCTCTGGGGCCCTCGGACCCTCCTCCACAGCAGCTGCTCAGAACATACATCTGCTTTAAAACCCGAGATCTACACTGGCATTCGGCAGTGGGGGCTGGGGTCCTTGGGCATCTACTTTCGTCAAAACAACGAACTAGGGGGTGGCTAATACCAGAGTAGGCGGACCCAGGGACATAGTGAGGGAAAAGGAGCAATGTGTTAATTCTGCCTTGGATGTTGATGTAGTTCAGGCAAACTACCAATCGAAAAATAAAAATCATCCTTTGCTAGTAAGAAATTGTTTGCAAACAACACCGATTATAGTTTCTAGACAAACCGAGTCTTTTGAACTAGGCCGGGACACTTTTGAATACCCAGAGGTTCTTTGCCTTTCTCTTTTTAGTGGGAGAGTGAGAGGAGGAAAACAGATGGGCAGCTGACCCTGAAGCCGCCACACAGAACAGCAGCCTGAGCCAGAGCACAGAGCTGGAGCTTTCCTATGTTGCGCTTCAGGCTGCTGAGGACACTCGGCTGAAAGCCCGTAAAGGTATGTCCTACCAAGGTGGCCTCAGTCCAAGGCTTGGCCTTTAACTTGGAAACATCACCCCTGTGAGGACTCATGGTGTTGTGGCTAGTGAGGCAGGCTCTGGAGTCGTGCCACTTGGGCTCAAACCCCAGCTCTGCTGCACATGAGCTGGCTCACTTTGGGCAAGTTATGTCATCTCTCTGGACTTTAGCTTCCTCATCTCTAAAATGGGCTCAAAGCAGGGTACCTTCCTCATATGGTGACTGTGAGGATGAGAAAGTGTAATCCAGGCTACAAGCTTAGATGAGGGACTGGCATGTAGTAAGTGCCTAGTTAATGCTCACTATTTTCACTTGTAGAAAAACTCAGGTCGGGGAAAATCAAATGACATGGCCCTCATCACATACGTCAGAGGCCAAGGGAAAGCTCCAAGTAAGACGGCCTCAGTTCTCAATGGATACTGGAGGGCTATCCGCCTCTGATCAATGTCTTCTTATATTGCTGGAGGTCCTTATAGGGTATTAGATTTTTAAATGTCATCACTGTATGTGCCAACCCAACGACTGGCCGATTTACCCACCTTTCCCCACTTCTTCCTGTCCCCCAAAGCAGACAGTGACCCAGGCTTATGCTAACCCCCCTCTCTCTGGCTCCATCTTTGTGGAAACAGCCACGAAAACACTGCTCTTTCCCAAAGGCTTTTCTGGGGATGATCCTGGGACTGAGTGAAGGCTAAAAGGGGATTAAAAGAGGAAAGGAGGCTCCTTCCCACTTGCCAAAAGGAGCCCCACATGCTCAGGGGTGGGAAAAGAAAGTTTAAAGAGTTGACTTTTTTCTGTCATTATTCCTGGCCTCCATCATTCACCTTGAACCAAATGCTTATAAAATTGTAAAAGTTCTGGTTTACACTACTGTATGGTAGGAGAACATGTAAAAATGCCTGACACACACGCGTGCACACACACAAACTGGCTCCCAGGTCTCAGCCGTTTCAGCTCTGCAGCCCATGCTTCCTGATCAAATGAGGTGTTTGATGGCTCAAGGGTGACAGGGGCACATGCGGACAGATAACTATCTGTCTCAGTTCACAGCGAGCACTTACACTCACGGCCTCCTTGTATTCTGAGACCTAACCAATTGTTACAAGTTTTCCCAGATGTAGAAAAATATGTATTGACCCTTTTTTTTTTTCATTTCTTTGCTTTGTGAAAGCCAAACAGACTGACAGCAGAAGGCACGTGGATAATGTTTATAACACGTGTGGGTGGGTGACTCCATGTCTGGCAGCCACGACTTGTGGGGCCAGGGAGTTCGGGGTGGTACAGAGAATGCTGTGGTTTCACCAGGGGTCCTGTTGCACGTAGGGGTTGATAAGCCTGTATCTGCACTGGAGGAGTTGGCTGAATTGCTCAGACCAAGGTAAGCAGTTGAGGTCTGAGTGACTGACCCGAAGTTTCAGGGTCAGACGTGTCAGCAGTGAAATCATAGGGCATGTCTACTATTGAAATACATTTTACAGTCATAAGACAGATCCCACTTACTCATTCTGAAATAAATGGAGACGCCGAGGAGCACTTAGTGGCCAGGCAGCCTGTGGCTCTCCACCTGCCAGTGGGTGGCAAGAGCACCAGGGGAGACCTCCAGGGACAAAGGGCTGGCCTGGATAAACCATGTCTGGGCTGCTCAAAGCCTTCAGTCTGGCTCAGTTCATCACTCAGGGGACACGAGCTGCGGGTGTTAATGATAGTACTTCACAGGGCAGAGTGTGTATGAAGGATCGTGGAGGGGGCATGTGGAGGGCAAAGGAGGAGGCAGCAGAAGAGTCCCCCAAATGGGGATGTGCCTGAGGAGACCCCCCAGGAAGCTGCGCTGAATCAGCCCCAATCACGGGGTGCTGACTAGCCTGCACACCAGAACGTCACTTCAAAAGTTCTACCCACGTGTCCAGTCACTTTGGCTCAGTCACCTGAAACCAGAGGCCTCCTTGGTTCTATCCTAACAAAGGCGGCTACCTTTGTTAGTACCTGAAGTCGACAAGAAAGTAATTAACCGTCACAAGGTCAAAATAACAAATGTTAAGCAAGTGACCCCGCGCCTTGTGGGATCCTTCCCTGCCTGGCTCTCTGCGAGTGTGACTTTAAGCAGAAAACTCCACAGGGTGAGTTTTAGCTTTTTGCCCCATTGCTATAGAAATGGCAATAACAGAACTTGTATAGTTTTTTATTTTTGTTTCCTCCCCAGGACCTCCTCTCACCTGACACAAAAACCTGAGCACTAATTACATTCCCTTCAGCATTTCACATCTGACAGAAAGCGCTGGGGATCAATCACAGACTCATTGATTTTAATGGTGGTACTACCTCTGGGTGGCAAGGGTCCGCACTACTGTTGAAAGCAGCTGCCCGTCCTTAGCGGAAACTTGCATGACATACTGCGGCTGCCCATTCACCAGGCTGCCACAGTCCTCCACGGTCTTCACCACGGGCGCAGCGGAGCAGGTGCAGTCTGGCAGCACTTCGGGCAGGTGACTGCAGCGGCTGGTTGTCATGGTAACAGACAGCAATTACTCTGCTAATGGCTTCCACATTCACACAGGATTTCCATCTAAGAGAGAGCAGAAAACAGTTTACTTGGGCAGGGTACTTAATAGAAAACGGAGAATTATGGCCACCATCATCGTGTCATGATTTAATAGAAATAACAGGTGGTACTTTATCTTGCAACCATTTACAAAGCACACGCATACCGCATACACTCAGCCCACGAGAAACAGTAGATATGGTTATGAACAGGACAGTGAGCGAGTCAGTGTATGTAAACACCGAGGATCGGAGAGGGGAGGGCATGGTGGGCCCTGCAGCCAGATCTGAAGAGAAGATAAGCAGTTCTCCCGCTCCGGGCCAGAGAAGCAATAAGTCTTTGTTGACACTCTCTCAGAGTTACTAGAACCATTATTAAAACCGTTTGCGACTATTTTTTTCTTGGAAGCAATTTATTCTCTATGCAGCTTCATTCTGAGATGCTAAGATTAAAAAGAGAGTGAAGAAAGGCAAAACGAAAGGGGAGAAAAAAAAACAAAACCATGTGAATTTGGCCAAGTAGCACGTTCCTGGGCAATATTTGCCAAACATGAATCACTCAATTAATGAACCACATTTCTGACTTTTCCCATATCTGTGTTCCATAACAAAATTATCTACTTAACGTGTCTTGAAAATTAGCTTCCTTTAAAAAGTTAACCTATTTTAGCCTTGTCTTAAAGTTATTCATGAAATGATGAGTTTGATGAACTTGTTATACCAATTTTCTTTTAAAGATGTTTATTTTTTTGGATGTGGGCCATTTTTAAAGTCTTTGTTGAATTTGCTACAATATTGCTACAATATGTTTTAGTATTTTGATGGTGAGACATGTGGGGTCATAGCTCCCGGACCAGGGATTGAACCTGTACCCCCTGCATTGGAAGGCAAAGTCTTAATCACTAGACCTCCAGGCAAGTCCGTATATATATTTTTAATAGACATTACAATAAATACATTAGTACTAAGCTTTTGGTTCTTTTTGTGTACCACTTAAAATCTAGGGACACTGCCTTCTCAGGGGTGAACACATAGATGAATGAGGTCTCTACCACCTGTTAAGAATAATCCATTCTTAATAAGGACCTTACCTCGCTGACACATAGCCTGTCACATAGACGGCAAGAAATTCTGTTCCCAATTTGTGCGGTGTAGGCTTGAACTTGACCTCAAGTTCAAAGCATTCAGACCCAGTGGAGTAAGGAACTCCACTGCATCCAATAATAGATTTGCACGTGATGTGTAAGAAATAGAGGCCTTAAGAGAAACTCGCAGGAGGCATTTGTTTATGTCTAAAGTTGAGAGGACACAGTTTCACGGTCCATACACACCGTCTCCGCCCAGACTGCTCACCTCGAGCTTCTGAGCCCGGCACAGCCTGGACTCAGTGGACAGTGGCAGGGCTGGTGGACAGACTAAGTTCCTGTCAATTAGTAGTCTGGGTGGTCAAGGCCCCAAGTGTAAATAAATCTGCCTCCCAACCCTGAGGATTTTTGGAATTCCTCAAAGGGTTATTTTCTACTAGATATTTGTCTCTATTTACTACATTTTACTTGACTCCTACAGGTCTGGAAAATAGAGTCTGCCCAACTTCCAGAGCAATGTCCATCCATTGGACATTCTCAGGAGGAGAATGCCAGGCTTTCAGATGAACTTGAGCTGATGTGGTCACTGCTGACAAGCACATAACCACAGCCCTGACCAGTGGATGGGAATGGAATCCCCTCCTTCCTGCCGAGGAGTCTGGCTGGCCTCCCTTTCCTGTCCTCCTTGGCTGCCTCTAGTCCTTTCGGGGTCTGCGGTCTGGCCTCTCCCAGGAGCCCTTTGAGAACTGGCAATGGGGCCGGGGCTGTGGACACCAGCCATGGTCTGAGGCCTGATGTGAGGCAGTGGCAGGGCTCCGAGTATCATGACCCTACAGCCTTCTCAACCCCCAGGTACCGAGCATTCAAAAAGCCCAATGAGCTGATTAGCTAGTATAGTGTTGCTTGTTAAAGAGGATTTGTCTCTTTTATTTTTTCTCACATTACAAAATCAAGAAATATATGTTAAAGAAAGTACAGAAAAGCGCAAAGAAAATAAAACTCACTCAACATGCCACCACTTGAATAACCACAGTAAACTTTTTGGGTGGATAGCTTTTTAAGTTTTGGCAGGATTGGCAGGGTGGAGCTGATTTGTAACTGGGGTCAGATAGCTTTATCTTTTTTTTTTCCCCAAAGTTTTCAGACCGCAAAACAAAAAGGATGTTCAAAGGTCAGCTTCGAAAACTATGTCTAACCCCTCTTCCCTTGGCCTGCCCTGATAAAACCCCATTGACATGATTTTAAATTCTCATAGTGCCTGACAATCACAAAGTGTAACTTCCTGGCACAGCTCTCTTGCTTCACAAGGCAGCCATAGATTAAGAGCCAGGGGTGTGTTGGCAGGAAAAGCAGACACAGTGACCTTCTTGCCGTACGAAATCATTATGTCTGGGTGCGCTCTGAGAGTCTATTTTCGGGTTTTGCATAACTCCAACTCAGAGGCCCAAGCACTCCCTCCCCCCATTACATGGAGCTGCAAGGAGGAGGAGAAGGGATGCAGAGTGAGAAAAGGAAGCCCGGCTGGTCAGCACTGAGGCTGCCCTTAATGAGGGGACTGCCTCTTAGACACATGAGGTCCCCAGGTTCATTCACTTATAAACTTAAGACTAAGTCCTCACTGAGGGCTTCTCAGGTGGCGCAGTTGGTAAAGAACCTGCCTGCCAATGCAGGAGACGCAAGAGACGCAGTTTGATCCCTTTGGTCTGGAAGATCCCCTGGAGAAGGAAATGGCTACCCGCTCCAGTATTCTTGTCTGGAGAATCCCATGGACAGAGGAGCCTGGTGGGATACAGTCCATGGGTTTGCAAAGAGTCAGACTCAACTGAGCAACTGAACACACATAAACACACACACAGGTAGTAGTTCTAAATGTATGACCTAAATCTGCAATAAAATTGCCCTTAAAACAGTTCTGGAAGTAGAATTTCCTTAGAAGTATAATTTTACTTTTAGATGATATTCTTCATTTCACTTGCCTTCTCAAAGGTAACAGAGCTATTACCCACCAGCTGATCAGTTTATTCCATTCACAGAGAGCACCAGGCACTGAATTGGGCATAAAGGAAAAAGATTCCTCCTCTACTTTGCTTTCTCCTGCAAGCAAGCCCTGGCTCTTTCCCTCATGCTCTGCACCCAACTTAGCAATCAGTGTCCTGATTGAAATGATACTCGCGTCCAACACTCACTGAAGAACATACCGGCACGTCCGCTGACCACCACACACCAGAATAATCCTGACGTACTAAGGCCGGTGTGCCAGAGGTGAGTCCCCACGCTCCTTAAAGACTGTGTCTTGAATTGAAAATGCAGCGGGAGGGATTACATGGAGGATGGGCACCTTGACCTTGGTGGGAAGGGCTGAGTGGGCACTAGCCCCAGAAGAGGGAGTCTAATCAGGTGGAAGAAGAGAGAGGGGAGCATCTCCCCAACCTCAGTAAAAAAGAAGCCCTGAGGCTGAGATCAAGGCATGGGGCAGGAGTGGTTCTCGCAGGCTGCGGGCATCAATTGGCATGCACATGTTTGCACCTGGGGCAGTGACAATGGCCCCCTGCTTTGCCCTGTCTCTTCCAGAGCCACCTAGGAGAACAGCAGGCTCTTGCTGAGGATGCTAAAAATAGTCAGGCTGTAGCCTAGTCAGGGTCTGTAGCCTAGCACTGGTCTTCCACTGATTTTCCTGAAAAATTTCAAGTGCCATTTGATTGCCTTTTTTTGTTTGTTAAAATCAATACTGCTCCTAGGAAATTCCCCCAAGAATTCTGCTCTCTGGCTTTCTCAGGACAAAAACACTAATGCTGGGAGGGAGCAGTGTCCATATAAATGCGAAACCTCAAATTACACTGATGGGAGTTCTTTGTTGGTTAGGTTTGACACCTTATATAATTCCTCAGGCTGAGAATAAAACATGATTTGGCACTGGCCAAATTCTGCTGCACTCAGTGGGCGGACTGGGAATAGGTGTGTGAGAGGGAGACGAAAAAGGAAGGAGTGGCTACAGAAATGAAAGCCTGATTAGACAATTGTGAAGATAAAAAGGACTGTCTGTGAAACTGTGACCCCTTTAAAGGCTAGAGTACAGTTTCATAAAAGCATGGACCCAACCAGGCTGCAGCTAATCATGGCTGAACAGGCTGCTGAAGGTAAGTGATTTCCATGGGAACACGGCTGGCATCATGAGGATGCATTCAGAAGACGTGGGGGAAGGGCAACGAAGCGAGCCGTGCTCACCCCTGCAGCCTTTGTGCCCCACAGCCCCCGAACCTCCACAAAGATCGTGGAGTTACAGGAAAGGCTCTGTTCTTAGAAGCAGGACGTCTAAGCCTGCACCCTGGCTCATCACTCACCGGAGTAAACCATACAGTCTCTCAGACTTTGCTGAGATTTTTTGCATTTGAAATCAGAGTATTGATACTTCCTGAGCCACCTCTTCTGGTTATTTGTGAGGTCTAAAATAAGATGAGACATGTGAACGTGCTCTCAAGTTGGATGAGCCATGCACAGGGAGCTATGCATATGCACATTACTACATTAACCTTCTTTCTTGTTCTTTGTCTGGCCTGAGCTGCATCTTGTTTCTGTCTTCTATAACTGTCTTCCTCCATTGCTGGTCAATTTGTACCCACTGGACCCTTTAGATCATACTTGAGCCCTGACCTTGTACCGCTCCGTCTTCTCCCAGTGGGGAGTACAGAGGGAATCTTCCTTGCACCCAACTTCTCATTCTCCCAAGACCTGTCACCTCCATAGCCCCCTACACAGGTTGCACTTTTCCATGAAAATATTTAGTAAAGATCCATGATGAAAAATTACTATTATGTTTGGTATTCATATCTGTTACCGTAGCTACCCTTATCTTGGGCTTCCCAGGTGGCGCTGGTGGTAAAGAACCTGTCTGTCAATGCAGGAGACTTAAGAGATACGGGTTCTATCCCTGGGTCAACAAGATCCCCTGGAGGAGGGCATGGCAAGCTACCCCTGTATTCTTGCCTGGAGAATCTCATGGAGAGAGGAGCCTGGTGGCCTGTGGACTATAGAGCCACAAAGAGTTGGACACGACTGAAGCAACTTAGAATACAGGCATATCTTTATCTTAGCTCATCTACTGCATGATAAATACACTGAAAAATAAAACAGAAGCCACTCCCAGATACTTTTTCAAGCCTGCTTCTATCAGAGCTGTGTTTTCAGTGCCAAGTCAACTTTAATTTCTCAGATGTAAGATGAGAAAGTTATTTGGGGGAGGTACCTGGTACGTTGGCAACTCTATTTGGGTATAAAAATTGTCCACAGGATTTAAAGGTGTAAATGGGCATAATACTGTGTGTACGCTGGCACTAACCTAGTCATGTGGGCTCCCTGGGCAGTGGGCTGAACAGGCCTAAGCTCAGAGGGGTATTCCAGAGCTAGCCTGGACCTCCAAATTCAACCCTAATGATAATTCCAGAGATTTTAAAAAATAGGCTCCTCAGATCACAATACACCTGGAAGGGTCCTGTGTATCATCTCCACAATCAGAGTTTTCAACAGAAGGATTCACTCATTCTTTCATCCATTCAAACAAGCATTTTTTTGAGAGTTTACTACATATTCCTATGAAGTTTCTGGTAGTACAGAGTCTAACCATTTCAAGTCCTGCTTTTCATTTCCCAAAGATAAGCACAGGTCACCAAATAATCTGGAGTGTTCCCAGACTCTCTCCAAGGCTGCAGAGCCATTAGGCTCTGTACGGCAAAGTGGGCTTTGTACATGAGTCCACTGTATGACAAGGCTGTATATTGTCACCCTGCTTATTTAACTTATATGCAGAGTATATCATGCAAAATGCTAGGCTGGATGAATCACAAGCTGGAATCAAGATTGCTGAGAGAAATATCAACAACTTCAGATATGCAGATGATACCACTTTAATGGCAAAAAGTGAAGAGGAACTAAAGAGTCTCTTAATGAGGGGGAAAGAGGGAGTGAAAAAGCTGGCTTAAAACTCAACATTCAAAAAACTAAGATCATGGCATTTGGTCTCATCACTTCATGGCAAATGGAAGGGGCAAAAGTGGAAGTAGTGACAGATTTTATTTTCTTAGGCTCCAAAACCATTGCAGACAGTGACTGCAGCCATGGAATTAAAAGACTGTTGCTCCTTGGAAGGAAAGCTATGACAAACATAGAAAGCATATTAAAAAGCAGAGACATCACTTTGCAGACAAAGGTCTGTATAGTTAAAGCCATGGCTTTTCCAGTAGTCATGTATGGATGTGACAGTTGGACCATAAAGAAGGCTGAGCACCAAAGAATTGATGATTTCAAATTGTGGTGCTAGAGAAGACTTTTGAGAGTCCCTTGGACTGCAAAGAGATCAAACCAGTCAATCCTAATGAAATCAATCCTGAATATTCATTGGAAGGTCTGATGCTGAGCTGAAGCTCCAATACTTTGGTCACCTAATAAGAAAAGCTGACTTACTTTTCGATTGGAAAAGCCCTTGATGCTGGGAAAGATTGAAGGCAAAAGGAGAAGGGGGCAGCAGAGGATGAGATGGTTGGATGGCATCACTGACTCAACGGACATAAATTTGAGCAAACTCCAGGAGATAATGAAGGACGAGGAAGCCTGGTGTGCTGCAGTCCATGGAGTTGCAAAGAGTCGGACATGACTGAGTGCCAATAACAACACTCGCAATCACGTACTTGCTGATTCAGAGGGCACCACCCCATGCCCTAAATTTGAGGTAATGAAAGTGCAGAACTACGGCATGGCTAGACGGCTTTCTGCTCCCACAGAGCTGTGCATCGTTAACGCTGATCCAGGATTCAGAAACCTGACTTTAGTTTTACATGAGCAAATCTGCTTCAAAAGGGGTCTCTAAAGTGTCCCTTAGCCTCTTCGAGGAGCTGCATACTCATGGAGCAAGTCCTCCTCTAATGAGGCCAAGGAATGGATGATACAAGTCGTTTGGTAATTGAAAGGGGGAAAAATAGCAATAATGACCTGTCCAGGAACTTTCCCCTCTGAGTTGAATTCTAAGAACAGTCTCTGAGAATAGGAACACTCTTTGATAGAATATTTCCCTGGGTTTTTAGGCATGTTATAACCAGACAGTACACTGCATGGCTGATGAACTGACTTAGAATTCTGAATGTTCAGAGAAAATGAAGGCAGGCAGGAAATCACACACTGACCTTCCTTTCCAATGAAAATGGAGCAAATGACTAATTTCAAAGCCATTAACATGTAAAAGCAGCATATTTCTTCTGAGAACAGGGCACAAAGGCTCTCCAAGGAGATGGCTGGGACATGATTACCAGCAACATTTAAGTTTTCAAAAACATGCCAAGGAGGCTATTCACTAAGAGCGTGTTAGCGGCAAAGTAGCTGCTTCATTAAACTTAAATAGCCACAGCAGGGCTGTGCTTACAGACCCAAGCTACCAAATTATACATTTCTTTTCTGGATGCTTCACTGACCTCATTATGTAGAGTGGAGAGTTTGTCATTCCAGATAAAGTGACCATCCAAGTCTTTATAAACATGCCCATCAGATGCTTGGTAAGTCTGCAGCGTGAAACACTAGGGGCCCAGTGAATTAAAAAAAAGAAAAGGAAAAAAACCCTTCTCTTTTTGTCGTTTCATTTTTCTCTGCTACGTGCTCATTGTCACCCTTACAGAGCAGAGTAAGCAGGTGAAATGCCTGTTTCCAAGCATGAAGGAATGTTTGATTTGGGGGTTATGGCATTTTATTGAGAAATGTGTAAATACCAATGATGAACCCCAGGGAGAAAAAAGCCCAGACCAGCATAAGGCAAGCTGGCTCCAGAGAGAGTTACAGCTTGTTCCCTGTGTTCTATTTGAAACTTATATCCAGAGTTATTTATCATTTCCCATCCATGTTATTAATTCTGATTCTCAGCCACAAAAAGTATCAGACTAATTTTTCTTCCATTTAAAATGACTATATTTTATTTTCAGCCAGGTAAAATTCTCTAGTTCTGCTAAAGGCAAGTAACAATTATCATATTTATACATACTTTTCCCCTCAAGAAGTACTCATGAAATTAATTCAGATTTTGGAGACACTCCCATTTTTTCATTTTATTTTAATTATACAGAGGAAAATGGCAATTAAAATCCCACAGCAACAACCCTGTGTGTTCAAAGACACAGTGACGGCTGAATCACACTTGTAAATAACAACTGGTCCTGGCTGGGACGCCCTGCTGAGTTAGGGGAACAGAGGGGAAACAGAGCTGCCTGGTTGAGTTCTGGGGGCTGGTGAACCATCAGGGCACATCAGAAAAGTTTAAATGTCAAGTCTGAAAAACAGATGGGAGCAGGCAAAGTAGAATGAGATGTTCATGTGACGTTACTCAGAGATGAGCAATAAAAGTGTATGGTTCAGATGACATACAGAGTGCCCTGTGCCAAATGGCTACCTGTCTAGCATAAGGAAGGTATGAAGGGGACGGCGCACTGATCAGGATGTCTGAGGATACGGGAGGAAGCTATTTCAGCTGCAAGTGAGGGCTGAAGATGCTCTGAGGACTGCAAGTTCTGGATTTGTGATTAGGTTCATACACATCTTCCACCAGTGTCCAACTGAATGCCCATCATTAAAGGAAGTTGATTTGGGGCTCATTCCAAGTCGTGTCTCGCTCTCCTCTGTACAAACAACTCCCTACTAGCTACACAGATGTGCTCCGTCTTGACCCCAGCCTCCTGCAGCCTGGAATCAAGCCAGCTATGGCTTATTTTAAACCCCAGCATTCCCCAGGGCTTTCCTGGGCTGCATTTCACCAAGGCCATGTGGAGGTTGCCATCCTGCCCTCTCAGGAGGCAGGGTCCAAGCTCTGCATTCTGCCAGGCTTGGGGGCCCAGGCCTCTCTGCAGTGTTTGTTGGAGCCCCAGGAGACGTATGGCTGGCTGACCTCCATTTACACACAAGGATATCCCAACTTACTCAGCTAGCCGAGGAATAAATAGCAAGGCAAGGGCAAAGACCAACACTCTTCGGCTTTTGCTTTTTAGCTGTGTCTCTGGCATTATGGGTAGGGTCCCCATCATATGCTTCATATTGCTGAAGGTCCCCAAACCCCACTGGTTCTTTCTCACATGGTCAGAATCTCTAGGTATTTCGTGTTACCTTTGTACATCCTTGGCTTTGGATTCAGAGGAAGCTCTGGGGGACGTTGCAGGGGAGAGGACAGAGCCTTGGCTTTGGATCAAGGAGTCTAGGGTTTGAACTGCCAGCCAGCACCCACTTGGCACTGAGCCTCAGCTTCCTTCCTGACACTGTGGCCCTGGGATAGATATGTGCCTGGCCTGTGGTGGTCACTTGGTAACGGGCAGTGCTTAAGACCGCAATGCCTGGACCCAGAGATTGTAATACAGAGGGAAGTAAGTCAGAGAGAGAAGAACAAATACTGTATATTAACACATATATGTGGAAGCTGAAAACATTGTTATAGATTATCTTATTTACAAAGCAGAAACAGAGACACAGATGTAGATAACAAAGGCATGGATATCAAGGAGGGAAAGGGAGGGACAGGATGAACTGGGAGGTTGGAATTGACCTCAATATATACATGACCGACACTATATCTAAAATAGATAACCAATGGGGACCTATTGTATTGCACAGGGAACTCTACTCAGTGCTCTGTGGTAACCTAAATGGGAAGATAATCCAAAAAAGAGGGGATGTATCTTTGCATGCTTATAGCTGATTCACTTTGCTGTACAGTAGAAACTAACACAGCACTATAAAGCAACCATTCCAAAATAAAAGACTGCAGGGCTGCAGGGTCATCTCACAACAGCCGAGGGCCAGGGTGAGGAAGAGAGGTCCCTTCTAGACCCTACCTCCAGTCCCCTTGCCTAGCCCACCTCTCTGCAGCCCTCACTTCCCTCCCATTTTCCCAAGCGAATGTCTTGTAGGGGCTGAAATGCTTTGTCAGTCTTGTATGAACAGAGGTAAAAACCACAGCAATGCCCCCTGGAATTACTCTGCTCTTGGACACCACTACCCTTTCACTACACACACTCACACATACACAAAAAAACCAGTTTCTTTTCACTGGTTCCCTAAAAGTGTCCAGTCTTTTAAACCATCAAGCTATAAACAAGCACGAGAAAAAACTAACACTTAGCCCAGGACCAAGTTATCTGAGCCGTCTTTATCACTTAATTTCTTCACAGTTGTATATCCTAAATTCTTGTGGACCATGAACTTGTGGTGAATGGGGCCTCATTTGTCCTTGCTTCCTACTTACCTCAATGCAAAGCACTTCTGAACCTCTTCAAAGGGACCTCTGAGGCCTTATGTTTTCTAAGGAGAACATGTGCCCCCTCCTGCACTTGCTTCTCTGGCTGGCTGTCCCATCTTGCCATGCATCTTGACTTTGGTGGATGCACTCGTCCTTGCATCTTACACATCCCCCACCTGTTGGAGCACCAGCTTCACCTGGACTTGTTCAGTGTGAGAACCAGCCCACTCTCTCCCTAAGCCTCCAGGGGAGCCGAGCCTTCACAGTCGGCGAGAAACGCCCCAGATCATCAGCTTATACAGAGGGATGTCTTCCCTTAGGCCTCTCAACCACTCAGAGGGAAGGACCTAAATCAAGTATCTGATCTGTTCATTTCTTTGTATATTCGTCCTTGCAAAAATAATGGGTGAGGTTCCTTAACCTCATCCCACCTGTTTGACAGAAACAAAAGCAACTTTTACATGGACACTGAATTATTACTCAAGATCAAACAACCAAATATACAGAGGTTTACCTTAATGTTAAAGTCTTCATCTGATGGTAGTTTTCCTTCAGAACAGACGAAAAAATCACACTGTTAATGGCAAGAGTGTATTTTTCTATTTTCATAGCACTATTCACTTTCCATTCTCTAAGTACTTAATAAATACAGTGGATCTTTACTGCCTTCCAGGGTGAAAATAACAGTTATACCCCCACGGAGCTCATTCATTTGCTTTATGGGCTAAAAAATCTCTAGTGTGTCACAAATTAACACAATGTTCCCGAGGACTGTGTCTTACTCTTGAATCTTCAATTTCACTAATAAATGTGAAAAACACATGTAGCCAGATAGGTCCTTAGAGACCAGGCACTGCAGATGCTGAAGAAAGCAAGTTATTCCAGCTAAGATCAGCATTCACTTTCACACAGGGGACTATCTGTCTCCCAAATTCCCCTCCAATTGCTTGACATAAAGCGATGAAAATGGTTTTTAGTAACTACCTCCAAAATCTAACAAAACTTTTTTTTTTTAAATAAAGGATATTAAAAAAATTTTTTTTTATCATTAGAGAATGATCTTTTGCTAATCACATCTCCAATGGATCCCCACCACCTTCTGAGAGAGCTGTTACTCTTTTTAAAATATTTTTATCATGAAAAATTTCAAACAAATAGAATTCAGGAACCCACATATTTTCCATCATCTCAGTCTAACAGTTAATCAAGATTTTACCACGCTCATTTCACCCTTACCTCCTTCATTCTATCCTATTAAAATTTTTAAGCAAATCTCAGAAATTGTCATTGTACCTCTATATACTTCAATATGAATTTCTAAAAACATGGACATATCTTACAGGACTGAAAAGCCATGATCATACCTAGCAAACTTAATAATTTCTTTGTCTCATCTGTCATCCAAACTGTACTCAAATTTCTCCAATTATCTTGAAAAATCTTTTTTTCCAACTTTAAACTTTTTGTTTTGTATTAGGGTATAGCCAGGGGCTTCCCCTGTAGCTCAGCTGCTAAAGAATCTGCCTGCAACACAGGAAACCCCAATTTGATTCCTGGGTCAGGGAGAAGGGATAGGCTACCCACTCCAGTATTCCTGGGCTTCCCTGGTGCCTCAGATGGTAAAGAATCCACCTGCAATGCGGGACACCTGGGTTTGATCCCTGGGTTGGGAAGATCCCCTGGAGGAGGATATGGCAACCCACTCCAGTATTCTTGCCTGGAGAATCCCGATAGACAGACAAGCCTGGCAGGCTACAGTCTATGGAATCTCAAAGAGTTGGACACGACTGAGTAAGCACAGCACAGGGTAGAGCCGATTAACAATGTTGTGGTAGTTTCAAGAAACTCAGCCATACACATACATATATCCATTCTACCCCAAACCCCTCTCCCATCCAGGCTGGCACATAACATTGAGCAGAGTTCCATGTGCTATACAGTAGGTTATGGTTGCTTTGTTTAAATGATCCAGACAAGGTATAACATCTGGATACATCTAAGTCCCTCTCACTTGCACACAGTCACCTCTCTTTTTTCCTCCATGCTAAAGAAACTCATACAGGGCTCCACATGAGCCCATCTCAATAGCCACACTTTTTTTTTTTAATTGGAGGCTAATTACTTTACAATATTGTAGTGGCTTTTGCCATACATTGACATGAATCAGCCATGGGTGTACATGTGTTCCCCATCCTGAGCCCCCCTTCCTCCTCCCTCCCCATCCCATCCCTCAGGGTCATCCCAGTGCACCGGCCCTGAGCACCCTGTCTCATGCATCAAATCTGGACTGGCGATCTGTTTCACATATGATATGCATGTTTCAATGCTATTCTCCCAAATCATCCCACCCTCACCTTCTCCCACAGAGTCCGTCTGTTCTTTACAACTGTGTCTCTTTTGCTGTCTCACATATAGGGTCATCGTTACCACCTTTCTAAATTCCATATATATGCATCAGTATACTGTATTGGTGTTTTTCTTTCTGACTTACTTCACTCTGTATAATAGGCTCCAGTTTCATCCACCTCATTAGAACTGATTCAAATGTATTCTTTTTAATGGCTGTGTAATATCCCATTGTGTATATGTACCACAGCTTTCTTATCCATTCATCTGCTGATGGACATCTAGGTTGCTTCCATGTCCTGGCTATTATAAATAGTCCTGTGATGAACACTGGGGTACACGTGTCTCTTTCAATTCTGGTTTCCTTGGTGTGTATGCCAGGCAGTGGGATTGCTGGGTCATATGGAAGTTATATTTCCAGTTTTTTAAGGAATCTACACACTGTTCTCCACAGTGAATAGCCACATTCTTAATTTTTCTTGTAGTATCAGTGATCAATGCAAAGAAATAGAGGAAAACAACAGAATGGGAAAGACTAGACATCTCTTCAAGAAAATCAGAGATACCAAAGGAACATTTCATGCAAAGATGAGCTTGATAAAGGACAGAAATGGTATGGACCTAACAGAAGCAGAAGATATTAAGAAGAGATGGTAAGAATACACAGAAGAACTGTACAAAAAAGATCTTCATGACCCAGATAATCACGATGGTGTGATCACTGACCTAGAGCCAGACATCCTAGAATGTGAAGTCAAGTGGGCCTTAGAAAGCATCACTACGAACAAAGCTAGTGGAGGTGACGGAATTCCAGTTGAGCTATTCCAAATCCTGAAAGATGATGCTGTGAAAGTGCTGCACTCAATATGCCAGCAAATTTGGAAAACTCAGCAGTGGCCATAGGACTGGAAAAGGTCAGTTTTCATTCCAATCCCAAAGAAAGGCAATGCCAAAGAATGCTCAAACTACCGCACAATTGCACTCATCTCACACGCTAGTAAAGTAATGCTCAAAATTCTCCAAGCCAGGCTTCAGCAGTACGTGAATGTGATGTTCAAGCTGGTTTTAGAAAAGGCAGAGGAACCAGAGATCAAATTGCCAACATCCGCTGGATCATCAAAAAAGCAAGAGAGTTCCAGAAAAACATCTACTTCTGCTTTATTGACTATGCCAAAGCCTTTGACTGTGTGGATCACAATAAACTGTGGAAAATTCTGAAAGAGATGGGAATACCAGACCACCTGATCTGCCTCTTGAGAAATTTGTATGCAGGTCAGGAAGCAACAGTTAAAACTGGACATGGAACAACAGACTGGTTCCAAATAGGAAAAGGAGTTCGTAAAGGCTGTATATTGTCACACTGTTTATTTAACTTCTATGCAGAGTACATCATGATAAACGCTGGACTGGAAGAAACACAAGCTGGAATCAAGATTGCTGGGAGAAATATCAATAACCTCAGATATGCAGATGACACCACCCTTATGGCAGAAAGCGAAGAGGAACTAAAAAGCCTCTTGATGAAAGTGAAAGTGGAGAGTGAAAAAGTTGGCTTAAAGCTCAACATTCAGAAAACGAAGATCATGGCATCTGGTCCCATCACTTCATGGGAAATAGATGGGGAAACAGTGTCAGACTTTATTTTTCTGGGCTCCAAAATCACTGTAGATGGTGACTGCAGCCATGAAATTAAAAGACGCTTACTCCTTGGAAGGAAAGTTATGACCAACCTAGATAGCATATTGAAAAGCAGAGACATTACTTTGCCAACAAAGGTCTGTCTAGTCAAGGCTATGGTTTTTCCTGTGGTCATGTATGGATGTGAGAGTTGGACTGTGAAGAAGGCTGAGCACCGAAGAATTGATGCTTTTGAACTGTGGTGTTAGAGAAGACTCTTGTGAGTCCCTTGGACTGCAAGGAGATCCAACCAGTCCATTCTGAAGGAGATCAGCCCTGGGATTTCTTTGGAAGGAATGATGCTAAAGCTGAAACTCCAGTGCTTTGGCCACCTGATGTGAAGAGTTGACTCATTGGAAAAGACTCTGATGCTGGGAGGGATTGGGGGCAGGAGGAGAAGGGGACGACAGAGGATGAGATGGCTGGATGGCATCACTGACTCGATGGACGTGAGTCTGAGTGAACTCCGGGAGTTGGTGATGGACAGGGAGGCCTGGCGTGCTGTGATTCATGGGGTCACAAAGAGTTGGACACGACTGAGCGACTGATCTGATCTGATCATTTAAGTTGTTCTTTTATCCCCTGCATTTTCTGGAAACTTACTGTCAACTCTTCTGCAACAATAACTCATTGGTGGCACTGTGTACTTATTTACTGCATCATTGCAGAAGGCTCCTAATATAATGATCCATTTTTAGTGGCTTCAGGTAATGAATGGCAGGCTGATTCCTTCATTGTGGAGTTCTTCATGATGTTTCTAATGGTCTAATGATTGCATCCATTGATGACAGGTGCTTGAATCAATGGTTTCATTTGGGGTCTACAAAATTATGCTTTTTCAATTTGAACTTCCCTTCCACATTTAGTGACTAGAATTCTTATGTGAAGAAGAACTTCCCTTCATCAACCCTTTCAATCTGGTTTCTGAGAAACAATTTGCATAGAAAAGGCATAATCATTTCTTCATTCCTTCCTTTGACTGCCAGTTTTCAGAGTAAGGGACTGGTGCTTTATGTATATCTTATTACTAAGTTGTTTTTGTTGTTGTCTGCTGCTGCTGCTAAGTCACTTCAGTCGTGTCCGACTCTGTGCGACCCCATAGATGGCAGCTCACCAGGCTCCCCCGTTCCTGGGATTCTCCAGGCAAGAACTCTGGAGTGGGTTGCCATTTCCTTCTACAATGCATGAACGTGAAAAGTGGAAGTGAAGTCGCTCAGTCAAGTACGACTCTTAGGGACTCCATGGACTGCAGCCCACCAGCCTCCTCCATCCATGGGATTTTCAGGCAAGAGTACTGGAGTGGGGTGCCATTGCCTTCTCCACATTATTGTCTATAAGTTGCTAAAGAATCCACCTGCAATACGGGAGACCTGGGTTTGATCCCTGGGTTGGGAAGATCCCCTAGAGAAGGGAAAGGCTACCCACTCCAGTACTCTGACCTAGAGAATTCCATGGACTGTATAGTCCATGGGGTCACAAAGAGTCAGACACAACTGACCAACTTTCACTTTCATATTATTTTTACAGGTCCATCTGCCTTTGCTGCTGCTGCTAAGTCATGTCAGTCATGTCCGACTCTGTGAGACCCCATGGACTGCAGCCTACCAGGCTCCTCCGTCCATGGGATTTTCCAAGCAAGAGTGCTGGAGTGGGGTGCCATTGCCTTCTCCATCATCTGCCTTTACTGAAGTTAAAAAAAAAAACCATCAAACCATCACCCTATAATTAACCCTTCTGCTTGAGTACAGAGATCTGGATTTGTAATTTACAAGGACAAAAATTAAGCCTAAGCACAGATCCCTGTCATCTTGTAGCTGTCTTCTGATGGGAAGGCCAGGCACTGTTTTCCTCACCTGCTTTGGTATATGACTGTCCCCTCTAGGTCTGATAAAGTCTTTCTCCAGGCCGGTCACTCCTTGCAGACAGTGGTTGTCTGCATTTACGGGTCCCTTGGGAAAACGAGAACAATCACTAAAATCTCCCCTCCTGCTAATTGTGGCACAGATGACTTGGTGTCAAATTGCCCCTGTGGGTTTCCACCATCGTAGTATTTACTAAACACATCAGAAGGTGCCTCCAGTCTGGGAGCCATCAGCAGAACTACACCACTTCAGACTGAATAGCTGAGGCTATCAAGTCAAAATCCCATTATTGGGCTTTGTCTATGATCCGTCAGGAAGCCATTCCCGTCCCGTAAAGCCTTCAGGTACCATCTGGCATGGCCACACCCAGCTCCAGGCTGCAAAGGTGGTGCTTTAACACGCTGGGCGAGCTTCCACAGGGGAACAAACTGCATGTGGGTGAACTCTGCACATGTATTAGAAACAGCTCCTTCTCGTTTTCTCACTAATAAGGGGGAAAACACTTAGGCCCTTCATAGGTCTTCCTTAATGACGGCTGACAAGTCTCTGAGACTGACAGGAATCCAGGAGCTTTCTTTTATGCTCTCTAGGAGCAGAGATATTTTCTGCCCATTATCACCTTGTTTTACTGACAGGCATCTGTCAGTTAGACATTAAAACAGAGTAATAATGGGAAGATAATGGCTTTGTCCACACACTTCAAGAAGGAAGCACTCATGAAAAATGTGTATTTTGGGAAACCTAGAAACTCATGTGCCCATCTGCATTTCTATTAAGTTGGAAATTGAGTGCAGGATAACAAAGCAATGAGAAGAGGAATAACAGAGAAAAGGGATCAGAGGAAATTCGTAAATGGCCCTGCAGACACCAGCAGGGACCGCTGCTCTGCCCAGGAGAGGGACTGGTCAGGAAATGCATCCCAAAGAGGATGAGGAAGATGAAAGCAGGCTTTTTGGGTTTTTTTCTGGCCTCACTGGAACTCTCTGAGAGCTGCTGAACCAGGGAACGGGCAGTAAACATCTTCCACGGCTCTGTAAATGGAGGATGTTCACACATTCTGAAATAGCATAAATACTGCCTTTTGAAACAGAGGTGAAAAGGGAACTGCGTGCTTTAAATAAACTAATAAAAGCAATTCAATTCCTACTGAGAATCTTTCCAGTAAATAGTTCTCTGTCAGAAAGCAATACCATTACTCAGTTATTTGAATTGCCAACCACATGTTCAGGTCCTGACTTCTTGGCTAATGCAAATAAAAGCATATCCTACACACATGCCCTGTCTAATACTGTCTTTTTTTCAATCCAATGAAACTTTAATTTATTCAATTAATGATTGTAATAGAATGCCATGTTCATGCTAACAGTTCACTGTAAAATCTTACCATCCTGGATTAAGCCATGGAACCTAGAGCCTATGCAAGTATAATTCCTACCGTAAAGTTCTAAGATGGGCATGGGTAGGAGGAAAACAGGTGCCATTGTGTCCAGTGGCGGCAGTCAACTTGACTAGGAGAGAAGCCAGAAATCACTAGCCTCTCCAGTGAAGTAGTGTTACAATTTTCTTTTTAAAAAGTAAAGTGGGGGAAGGTTATTTTCTGCAATGATTCAACACGTGAGCCACAGAACTGGACACCTTTGGTTTGAATCCCAGAGTTTCCATCTATCAGTTCTGTCTTCCCAAATAGTGGAAATGAAATTGGCCCATCTCATATTTGAGGATTCAGTGCAATGATGTATGTAAAGTGCCTAACATAGAGCTTGGCACAGAGCAAACACTGCTACCTGCAATATTGTGCCAGGGCCACAGCAACTCAAATGTCTCTAGTAATCTATGTTATTCGATATTTCTGCTCAAGCCAACATTTATCAGCATGTGTATGTTTAGTTGCTCAGTTGTGTCTGATTCTGCGATGCTATGGACTGTAGCACACCAGGCCACTCTGTTCATGGGATTTCCCAGACAAGAATTCTGGAGTGGGTTGCCATTTCCTTCTCCAATTTATCACAATACTGATACTAATATGGGAAGCAGTGCAGAACTGAGAGGCAAAATGGAGAAGCAGAAAAAAATATGAGCTTAGGATTCAAGCACCTGGCTTTAAATACTGGCTCCTGCCACCAGTTACCAGGGTTCAACCTTGGATACGATGCTTCTCTTCAGGTCAAGACACCTATCTTTGAAAAGGCAGAGGGTGGCTGACTTTCCTACAGAGTCATTGTGCGGTCAGCCCACAGGGTATGTGCAATGCCTTACCCAATGAGAGCCCGCTCAGTAGTATCTCCCAGAATTATTAGAATAATAAAGGCTCTGGAGAGGGACAGAGGTGGGCCTGATGAATCCTGCACTAGATGCTGTGACTGGAATGGACATGCCAGAACTTGCCAGGGGAACTTCAGGGTGGGGCTGAACACACATCCCAGGCACATCAGAAGTCTAAAGAAATTGTTACTGGAAAATGAAGTGTGCAGAGACTATTATCTTAAAACACTGCATCAATATAACACAGAATATAAAACTGTCTCCTTTCACATGGCGGGCAGGTACGAGGCTTTGGGGAGCCAGGCGGGCCACTATAGCCCTTGGAACTTTCCCTTTATCCTCCCTGGCTTTACTAAAGAGCCAGGTACCATTTTGGCCCTAAAGTGATGTAGCCACTCTGAAGTATTCATCATGGATACAGAGAAATGAACGGTCCCATTCTTTTCTGAGGGAGATGTGTCTTTGCACTTTCCTAACAATAAAGGGAGAATCAAATTGAGTTTGTAATTCCACTTCCATCTGTTGATGTCAACATTCCCAGAACCGGGCACGGTCTTCATCTTGTTTACACAGTATTCAGCACAAGGCCCGCTCAGATGTTTACTAGGTACATTAGGAAGAAAGGGATGTTCTTTTAATAAAATAGGGATATGTGGATGGAGAAATTTACAACTTTTTGGATTTTTAGGTCATAAGGATCTGCACACTTGAAAGAAGTTAGAATATCCTGCCTCATGGTTTTTATTAAGTTCTACTTTCAAGGTGACATAAAATATGTGTCTGCTAGGGGAGAAAATGCAACGAAAGCTAATCCATGATGACAGTGTGTACAGATGCAAAATGAGGCATGTTGATTTCTCCAGCTTGGTCTGTTCATAAATTGGACTCATTCCTTACATTTACAAACGATGATCACTATGGTAAATTCAATAACAAAATTTTCTGCTCTAAACATGGCATTCTCTTCAGTAACTTTTTAGAGCCCTTAAGTGGTTTTGATGTACATGAAGGTAAAAGCTGGGGGAATTAAAAATTACACAAATTATGAAGATGAGTTCCTAGGTGAATTACCCATTACTGTGGAGGCTTTTGGATATTTTCATTATAAAGAGTAAAAAGGCCATTTAAAGATACTTGTGTATCTACAAATGATTGTAAAGTCATTCTCTTTATTTCTTTCCAACTCCCATAAGCCTCCTTTATTAGTTCCAAGGAATAAAGCCCCAATCTGCTTCAGTAAACTGCATTATTTTTTAAACTACAAAACATACGCGGTTTCTTTACATGAGCAATCTTCTTTAATGGCAATGCGGTCACTGCGAAGACTGAATTAAAAGGTATGTTTTATAGATCTTTCCGCTGCCTTCTAACCTCTCTCTCTACTTTCCCTTTTTAAAAAATATTATTAAAACCCACTTCTTTTTTCACAAGTATCTGGCATATAATATTTGCTGACTCATTTAATGAATAAGTGAATTCACTATCTTGATACCAAATTCTGGATCCAGATACCTCTTATTTCTAAATCAAGGCTGATACCTCATATTAGAAATACAATACCCTCTATCTCATTTAACCTCCAAGCAGTCTAGCATTCTCCTCTATTAATTGACAGTTACCTATGTTTTAATTTTTTCCTTGAATTTCGGATAATCCTTATCTTCATTACCAAACTTGAAATCTACAGGCTGTTTAGAAAAAGTAAGCTGCAGACCATGAATCTGAACTCTTAACCTGGAAATGACTTGCAAGCATCTCTAAAACGAGTTTCTAATCCCCTTCCCCACTTGCTCCAGGCATGTAGTATGAAGTTGGCATGGAGGATACTGTTGAGAAATAGTTATCCTTAAAGAATGAATGTAGTGAAGAAAGGACTGAATGAGTAAATAAAGGTCCGTAATACTTAGAGGTAAAGCAATCTCTGTTTCCCCGTCAATTCACGACACTTTGAAATTGCAGCAAAGGGGGATCTCAGGTCAACGATCCCATCCTGTCTATGTAGGCTTGATTTGCTGTGTGAGCCAGACGCATGGTGCAAGCTGCATGTTTTTGGCATCCTGATTTGGAACTCAAGGGTACATTTTCCCAGTGGGGATAAAATGGCTAGTTAGAGTTGAAATGGTACCCTTACTTCCACATTCAGAAACCCTATTATGTGATTGGGCTCTTAAGAGCTGCTGTTGGAAACCATCACATCATCAGGTTTCTTTTTTGTCACCACACACCATGTTCGCAAGTTAAGCCCATTTTGTTTCTGAATGATGTGAAGTAGCAAAATCACCAGAAAACGCTACTGTCCTAAAGAAAAAAAAATGTTGCTATTTTATAAGTCCTCTGAGGTGTGATGGTTAATTTTATGTGTCAACTTCACTGGACAGGATGTCCAGATATTTGGTCAAATATTATTCTAGGTATTTCTCTGAAGGTATTTTGGGATGAGTTTAACATTTAAATCGATAGACAAGCAGATTGTCTTTCCTAATCTGGGTGGGCCTCATCCAATAGTAGAAGATCTGGATAAAACTAAGGGTTGACTCTCCCATAAATAAGAGGGAATTCTACCTACCTATCTATTTTTGAGCTGGATATCGGTTTTTTCCCTGCCTTCAGCCTTGAAATAAAACACTGGCTCTCCTTAGGTTTCAAACCTGCCAGCCTTTGGAAGCAAACTTATACCATCAACTCTCCTGGGTATTCAGCTTGCCAACTCACCCTGTAGATCTTGATATTTGTCAGCGTCTATAATTATGTCAGCCAGTTCCTTAAAATAAATCTCTATCTCCCTCCTATCCCATTGGTTTTATTTCTCTGGAGAATACTGACTAATATAGCAGGAAGCACCAAGGAACTGATAACCTAAAAATACACATATGTGTGTATGTATGTGTGTATACATATATGTATCAGTCAGTTCAGTCGCTCAGTTGTGTCTGACTCTTTGTGACCCCAAGTACTGCAGCACACCAGGCTTCCGTGTCCATCACCAACTCCCAGAGCTTTCTCAAACTCATGTCCATTGATTGGGTGATGCCATCCAACCATCTCATCCTCTGTCATCCCCTTCTCCTCCTGTCTTCAGTCTTTCCCAGCATCAGGGTCTTTTTCAATGAGTCAATTCTTTGCATCAGGTGGCCAAAGTATTGGAGTTTCAGCTTCAGCATCAGTCCTTCCAATGAATATTCAAGACTGATTTCCTTTAGGATTGACAGATTTGATCTCCTTGCAGTCCAAGGGACTCTCAAGAGTCTTCTCCAACACCACAGTTCAAAAGCATCAATTCTTCAGCACTCAGTCTTCTTTATGGTCCAACTCTCACATCCATACATGACTACTGGAAAAACCATAGCTTTGACTATATAGACCTTTATGGCTTTAAAATCCATGAAGCAAAATCTAAGCAAATTTCCGTCCATCTTGTTGATGCTCAGGCTATTGTAAAAAAGTAACCCATGATCCCAGTTGCACATTGAGAGAGTGGATAACAGGGATATGATGGGCAGAGAAGACACAAGTTCTTCTCAGCATGTGATAAGCCCTCACACACACTGAAAAGCAATTTGGAAGTGTGTTTCAATGGTCTTAAAATGGTTGTGGCTTTCCTTTTAGGAATCTATTTTTATGACATAATGTTTGAACCTCTTCTTAGGGAATCTATTTTAGTGACTTAATCAGAAATGAGAACAAGGACCTAGGCACAACCTGCAGTGCTCTTTTATGCAGTGCAGGATTCCTTTTAGTCATGAAAGACAACTGTCCCACAGCTGTGCTGTTGTACTTAGTTGCCTTAGTCATGTCCAACTCTTTGAAACCCCATGGACTGTGGCCCGCCAGGCTCCTCTGTCCCTAGGATTCTCAAGGCAGGAATACTGGAGAGGGTCGCCATGCCCTCTTCCAGGGAATCTTCCCAACCCAGGGATCGAAACCAGGTCTCCCACACTGCAGGCAGATTCTTTACCATCTAAGCCACCAGGGAAGCCCAAGAATACTGGAGTGGGTAGCCTATCCCTTCTCCAGGGGAGTTTCCTGACCCAGGAATCCAACTGGGGTCTCCTGCATCTCAGGCAGATTCTTTACCAGCTGAGCTACCAGGGAAGCCTGTCCCACAGCTGGGGAAAGGTTAAAGAAATAGAGTACATCCAAAAATGAACTGGTGGTGGAACCATCAATATTACTGCCATAATTGTGTAATGGCACTGAAAATACAATATAAGGCTATGGTGGGCGGGCAAGTGGACTATACAAATATTTGTACCTATGATTTCAACTACCAAAGACAGAAAGAAGGTATATCAAAATGTGAACAGTGATTCTTTCTGGGTAATAAGTGATTCTTATTTTTAATGTTTATGCTTTTTGTATTTTTTAAAATAAAAATACTTTTATTGTATTTAGAAAAAAAGGACAAGTGAATAACATTTTAGAACCCTCAAGAGGGGAAGCATATTAAACCACCTCCTGAGAAAGTAAACAATAAACACAAAAACCAAACCAGCCAAACCCAAATCAAAGAAACCCCAAAACCCCCCAAAACCACATACCTTCATCATAAATAATCCAAAAAGCAGCCAGAAAGATTTCCTTTATTCCATAGGTGCAGACGTGACATTACAGATCTCCAGGGAAGAAAGTTAGATAACCCCTGTCCAGAGCAGCCTGCCCTAGGAAATAGCTGGTTGAGTGCGAAGGCCCCTGGGTGGGACCTCAGAGGCCCCAGGCTTTTTGCTGCTGCCTGGCTGGGGTCACCAGCATGTCATTTATTTTCCCTCAGTTTTGGTTCTTTCATCAGGAATACATGAGAACTAAATCCGTTTCTATGAGCTACACTGGGGTTTGTCAGAATAAAATGAAGTAGTAAATTCACAAATACTCCCAAGTACAAAGCCCTGCGGTGTGACAGTCATTGCCGGTCCCCACCACGAGGTTCGTGACTGAATCTTCTGATGGCCCCTCCTACTCCCCTGGTACCAGTCACAGATGTCAACAGTGGAGAGACAAAATGACCCAGACGGGATGTTCTCTCTCTCTCTACTTTCCCTCATACACAAATATAACGTGCCCTAAATGAACATTTGGTTGACTTTTTCTTTTTTAACCAGAAAACATGCCAATTTAGATTAAAACCCCATATACTTAATGTGAGTCATATCCTTGCTAGAGAAGACAAATGTATAAACAGAAGCTGTAATAACCAGCCAAGCTTTTCTAAAACATCATTTATCATTCCTGTTTGGAACTGATATAATTGCCTGGCCATCAATTGTATATTTAAGCCACATGGCCTTATGAGAATTGGTGAGCATTTTCACCTCTGTTTCTTACATGAGGAAACCAAAGCAGAGGAATTTTATGATTTTCTCTGCACCCTCCAGTTAGTGGAAGAATCTGATAACTCCATCTCTGACTCCCATTTCTATGCCTTGTTACCACAGATCAAGGTACCAATGGCTCAGCAGTAAAGAATCTGCCTGCAATACAGGAGGCACAAGAGATGCAGGTTTGATTCCTGGGTCAGAAAGATCCCCCGGCCAAGGGAATGGCAACCCACTCCAGTATTCTTGACTGGAAAATTCCATGAACAGAGGAGCCTGGTGGGGCTATAGTCCATGGGGTCACAAAGAATCGGACATGACTGAGCATGCCTGCATATTCTGCACCCTTAGTCATTCCGGCTGGGGTAAGAGTGGGTGAGAAGGAAGAGTAGGAAAAAGGAAATTAAAAAGCGAAAACTCCTTTCCCCAAAGTTAAAGTTAACAAAGTAGGTGATTTCTCCAGTTATGACAAGCATATTCCACAGAAGAATTCCTGAGTATCCTAATAACACTGAGCAGGACTGATGTGTCAAGGGAAAGTACACACTCTTTTGATCGGGCTCAAATTTGGAAACTGGAAGAATTCTTGGCATTTTAAATGGTTGGGCAAGGCAGTGCGTAATGGTTGCAAGATTTCATGGTTAAATCCTATGATAGGCAGTTGTAGTGGCTATCACATTGATGTACACCTCAGGTTTTTTCAAAACACATTTTACTTAGAGGTGAGTAGAACATAATTCTCAGCTCTGTTGATCTGATTCTATATAACTTTTTTTTAATGAGTAGGGCACAAAAGTAGAAAATAAATTAAAAAAACCTTGAAGTTGAATCATTTTCCTTAGTATTCCCAAAGGCTCACACTGTGGATGAAATTTCTCTTCTTATCTGTGAATCATCACACATTTTTATAAGCATCACAATTCATCTACTTCCCATCTTGTGCAATGATTTAATTTTCCCCATAGCACTTCAGAACTGTGGGCTATAAAGTTCTGTGAGCTGTCCTACTGAATTACAGAAAATTAGAATCTGGTTTGAGGGAAATAACGTCACATGTGCATTACAATGAAGAAAATGTAATATTTCCTCAGTTTCATAGAAGCCAAAATAAATAATTTTCCTCCTTTCTTACATACAACAAGAAAAGTCCACACTGATCTCCTTTGCTATTATAATCAGGTATTTTGGGAGTAGGGGCTGGAAATCACAGATTGTTCTTTCACCGAATGAAAGTGAATTCCATGGATATGGTAATCACTAAAGTTGCAAATGGCTCTTTGTCTTAGAAAAGCTTATAAAGATTGCCAGAGGTTTCCCCCTTTTTGGATACTGTGTAATAATAGTACATGTTCAAATTCCTGTTAGCATCCAGCTCTTTTACAGATACAACCTTATGTTAGGGCTGATTTTAACAACTTAAACATTATTACTTATTCATTGACAACTCCATTCTTTTGCCTATACTTTCCTTGTATGAATAGGTTGGATCAACATCTCATCCATATAATCCTTCCCTTCGTGCCCTTTCCTGAGAGGAAAGCTTTCCTAGTGGTATAAACTGTTTGGCCAGGGTGGGCAAAAGGTCTCAGCTGTGTTGGGATGGGAGATCACTTACTAATACTTCCCTGGCTGCCACCCATTTCTTCATTTCCCTCTTATCCCCAACCTCTTCCAATATCATCCGTGCTAGGCATTCAGCCTTCACTATGATTCCTTTCTGAACATGGTACAGTATTAATAAAATAGAGAACTGTAATTATCTTGGAAGGACTGGAAGAAATTCCTGTTAGTGCTTTGAGAATAACTGTTGTAATTATAAAATATAGTTATAATTTTAACAGCCAGAGATTCTTCTGGAGTAACAATACATAAGCTCCAAATCTAAGACTTGAAAGTAAATCCAAAAGCAGCTGATTCTTGTTATTTGAGGTAAAGTAAAGTGAGTAAAGTGAAGTCACTCAGTCGTGTCCGACTCTTTGTGACCCCATGGACTGCAGCCCACCAGGCTCCTCCGTCCATGGAGTTTTCTAGGCAAGAGTACTGGAGTGGGTTGCCATTTCCTTCTCCAGGGGATCTTCCCGACCCAGGGATCGAACCAGGGTCTCCCACATTGCGGGTAGACGCTTTACCGTCTGAGCCACCAGGGAATCAACCGTTATTTGAGGTAGTTAGTTCTATAAATTGTTGAGAACACTGAATTAGGGAATAGCAGACCTTTGCTCCTAGTGGAAATACAGGGTCAGTTTCCTGTGAGCCTTTGGTCACATTTTTATCAATGGATCAATACATAACCTTGTTTTATGTGTTTTTGTTTCAAGATATATTATTTAATATATATTGTTGATTCATTAACATTGAACTGAGTACCAACAATGCTATAACTCATGCCTGAATGAGATTTATCTAACTTATATTTTCTCCATAAGGCACATCACAGCGTTCTTGTGCTCAGGGACACATAGGCAGCATTTCGGCATTCTGCTTGGGCCATTTTAAAAAGCAAAGGAGTAACAAGAACCACAGGAGTATATTGTAAAGAAGATACAATATGAGAGCTGAAACAAGAAGGCAGAGCTGAGCACTGCTTGTTTGACCTTGACTTGGAATATATTAATACACAGAGGGTAATTCAAATTTTTTACCTCTCTGTGCATGCCTGCATATTGCAGAGAAAATGCTACATTTATTGATTTTAGGGTTACAAGTAAATTTGAACAAGTAGGTGTAAATTCTCAAATATGGGATCCATTAATAATAAGAATCAAATGTAGAAATTCTGCCTCTCATCCAATAGCAATTCATGTTTTGTTTATCTCTTTTTCTCCTAAGCACTGAGAGTCTCAATTAAAATAATCTCTCATGCTGAACACCAAAAAATATCTTTATGCTAGGGGGCTGTTAAAATTGTAGTGCAACTGTATATTATTTATATGCTTGCTTGTTTTATTTTTTTAAGTAGATGAATGTTAGAAGATTTGATTTTGAAAAACTATTGAACATTACTGTGAGTGGTAGAAAGTATAAAACTACAAGCTCACAAAAGTTCCTCCAGTTCCGTGCTACAGTAAAAGATAGTGTTGAATCTGAGTTCTGATTTGAAAAGATACAGCAGTCAATTTTTGTAATTCAAGTAAAACTACCAGTACTGCATTCTAACTTGTTCTGGTTCAGAAATGGTAGGCTCAGAATTTCATAGAAGAATCATGACCAATTCCTAAATGTTCTAGAAAGGGAGAGACTCTGAACTGAACATATCAAAATGAGGCCTTTGTCTTCTTAAGCCTTTTGTCCTGAGCTGCATTTCAGGAACTTTCTAACACTCCAGGCAAGACGAGAAGTTCAAACCTATTTTTTAAAAGTTGTTATCTTCTCTAAACTGTGGAGAAAATTTTTGACATCATCTACTCAATAAGCAGGTGTAATAAGTAGGAAAAACAAATACAAAAAACCCCCCAACCAACCAACCAGAAAACCAGAAAACAAACCAGGTGGGAAAACTCACACTTGTTAGAAACAGTTTTCAGAATTGTGCTTGGGTTTTCAAAACTTAAGCCAAAGCATGTTTATGCGTGATAAGTGTCCCATGGAGTAGAATCTGAATAAGGCAGGACTGACTTGTGTGTGCGTCTAGGACAGCATTGAAATAAGATGCTGGCAGGGTCACTGTTTGCATCTGGCCCTGACCCCAGGAAAGCATTCGTTCGTTCTTTAGTTGGATCATTGGAGGAACCACATGGAATTGTGTCGGGATCCTTCTGTTGGTAGTGCGGCCAGCCGTCACCCTGACCACTCCACTGCTGTTGTTTTACCCCAGATCCCTAGGCACTCCACTCGTGGAAGAAGTTCAGGATGGAAAGGAGAGTTAAGTGCTAGAAGGTGTGAGCACACAATGAGGGTATCATAATGACAACAAACAGAACATCCCAGTTAATCTTCTAAACAGCCCTGTGCAGTACCAGTTATTATTGCTAGTTTGTAGAATCCTGGGGCTGTCTGAAATTCAATGTTGCAGGCTTCCTGCCTCGTGCTTCTTAATGAAAATGAACTTCATAGGTATCTCTGAAAGCAAGCCTTCTTGCGCATTTTGAGCTATTTAATCGCATTTGGCTTAAAAAGAGACAGCATCAGAGCACAGTTTCCACCATTCCCCATGTTTAAGAAGCACTGAAAATCTTGAAAGCTTCAATATGACCATCATAGTATTTGCTGATGAAACCTTACCTTTTTAAGGGATCTACTAGTTATCTTGGGTTTCCCAGGTAATGCTAGCAGTAAAGAACCCACCGGCCAATGCAGGAGACAGACTCAGGTTCAATCCCTGGGTGGAGAAGATCCCCTGGAGGAGGGCATGGCAACCCACTCCAATATCCTTGCCTGGAAAATTCCATGGACAGAGGAGCCTGGCGGGCTACAGTCCATAAGACATGACTGGAGCAACTTAGTATGCATGTACTAGTTATCCTAGGCCAAGAGTCAGCAAACTTTTTTTATAGGGACAAAGTGTAAATATTTTAAGCTTTGCAAACCATTCAAACTCGTCACAACTACTTGACCCTGCCATTATAACATTAAAATAGTCATAGACAATACTAAATGAATAAGCATGGCTATGAAAAAACTTTAAAGAAAATGTTACTTATAGACACTGAGCTTTGAATTTCGTGTGATATTCACATATCATAAAATAGTAGTATTTGTTTTAGTTTTGTTAAAAATCATTTAAGAATGTACACACATATTCTTGGTTCAAAAACTTGAACGCAGTCCCTGTCTAACTGCTTAGGAGTTTAATATCTAAAGTGATGACTGTGAGCACAGACAAACCAAAGACAGAGAAGTATACACCGGACATAGTAAGAAAATAGGAGAGGGTCATTTGTATTAGATGGAGTTTAATGTTTCTGTATAGGAGAAGGCAATGGCACCCCACTCCAGTACTCCTGCCTGGAAAATCCCATGGACGGAGGAGCCTGGTAGGCTGCAGTCCATGGGGTCACTGAGAGTCGAACACGACTGAGCGACTCACTTTCACTTTTCACTTTGATGCATTGGAGAAGGAAATGGCAACCCGCTCCAGTGTTCTTGCCTGGAGAATCCCAGGGATGGGGGAGCCTGGTGGGCTGCTGTCTATGGGGTCGCACAGAGTCGGACACGACTGAAGAGACTTAGCAACAGCAGCAGCAGCAGCAATGTTTCTGTATGTTTTACTCAAGTTCGTACTTTGCAAAGCATGTCTTAAGCCTTGTAAACCCACTGGTGAATTGACATGGAGAAGGGAAATCATTAGAGCTTTCTATGAGAGAAGTCCAAGTGGTCACTGGATTTCATTCTAACTCTGACTGTCTCAGATCAGTATTTTGACATGTTTTGAAACTTCCTCAGAAACACAGTAAAACATTCCTGAGCTCGAAGGCTGGGTGGCATTGTAGCCCTACTAACAGCACCACAGTACTGGCAAGGCTTTCTTTTCCTATAAGTTACATCAACAGAAGATGCTTAATCACCTCAGGGTCATAAAAAATAAAGACTGATAAAGAGAAGGTAACAAAAGATACAAAAACAATACTGAGTGTGCACTCTATGAGAAGCAGTGCTTTATTAATTTAGCATGAATTATCTCATTTAATCCTCATCTCAATTCTTGGAGGGAGGCACTATCTCTTAAAAAAATTGTTAGTAGTAGGAAATGATGGCATAAAAATAATCCAGATTCATGTGTCACATGTGCTGGCCCCAGTGTGCATATACACACACACATATGCACACACGCATACGCACACAGCATTCATCATTTCCAGACAGTCTTTACCTTTCCCTGCACCATTACCTGCCTCACTCCAGTCCGTGCATGTGTCTGGCTATCTGCTTTCGGGCTGTGAGCAAGTATGTTCATGTGGGAAGTCGCCTAAATAATAAAGGAATGTCGGGCTGGAACTCAGGACCAGTTCAGGTGTGAACTGTGTGACCCCCTACATAGATCACTTTACCTCCAAGAGACACAGTTTCTTCATCTCCTGAGTAACACCTAACCGAACATTTCTGTGAATATGATCAAATGACACGAAGCATGTGGCAGCATTCTATAAATGACAAAGAAGGGGTGATTATTGCTGGTTATCTTCAGCACACACAGCCCTTATCCTTTCATCTCTCATTCTTTCTTTACTTGTTGGGATTATCTTAGTATTTCTCAGAGTATCAGTCCCTTTTCCTGCCAGTCTTTTCCTCTTCTTTTTATCCCTGAGGAGCTACACAAGGGTCAGCAAAACAAAGAAGATCTCTAGGATCTCTACCCTCTCGCCCACCCCCCAGTCAGAGAAGACAAGACAGATGTCCAGTGTTGTCCTGGAGCCGGCTTCTTTCCAACAGTTCTCACCAATTTCTTTGCGATTCCATATTCAGTGAAGCCATGCTGGTAGCTTGAAACTGGCAACAGTGGAGCTCTTTACACTATGGAAACTGGCAAATGCTACAAATTTCTCCTTCCTTCCCCACTCCCCAGAAGCTGGTTGTTGAACTTTTACCAGCACACTACTGGATACAGAAGCAAAATAATAAAGTAGCACAGGTGCTGGGGTGGAGAAAGTAGAGTGACCTGGGAGCCTAAAGGAGGCACTGGTTACTGTGAACAGGGCAGTGAGCATCCAGAGAAGGTGTCCTGGAGGAAATGAGGTTTACATAAATAATGAGATCTAAATAATGAGGGAGGCTAGAGAATCCCATGGATGGAGGAGCTTGGTAGGCTGCAGTCCACGGGGTCGCTAAGAGTTGGACACGACTGAGCAACTTCACTTTCACTTTTCACTTTGATGCACTGGAGAAGGAAATGGCAACCCACTCCAGTATTCTTGCCTGGAGAATCCCAGGGATGGGGGAGCCTGGTGGGCTGCTGTCTATTGGGTCACACAGAGTCGGACACGACTGAAGTGACTTAGCAGCAGCAGCAGCAGGCAGGCAAAGGGAAGAGAATTTCAGAAGTAACAACTTGTGTAAAGACCCAGCATGTTAGAGCACCTGAAGAAAGGTCCTTAAGGCTACAGTGCAAAGCGCGAGGGAGGAGAGAAGAATGAAGCTGGAGAGGGTGAGAGGTTCAACTTGATCCTGAGGGCAACCAGTGGGCTTTGGGGCAGGGTCAAGGTTAGGAGTGCGGTGTTCATTGAGAGCCGTGCCATTTAAATTCTGGCTCCACCAGCTGGGGATCCTCAGGCAAGCATCTAAGCTCAGCTGAGCCTCATCTGTGAGTGATTACAGCGCTCAGATCTCCTGCAGTTGGAGCTCTGCAGGTCAGGTGCTCAGCACAAGGCCTGGCTCCTCGCAGCTGCTGGGCAGGCATCCCAGCACAGACCAGCTCACGGAAGAGCAGACGCACACCCTCTCTAGGACAGGCACTGTGTATGCTGCTCTTTCCACCTCAAAACGCTGCTCGTCTACGGCAGTGTTTCTCATAGTGTGGGTGGTGACCCACTAGAGAGTTGTGAAATGAATTTTGTGAGTCTTGGGCAGCACTTAAAAAAGAAAGAAAAAGAAATAGAATTAAATGGAGCTAGGAAAAAAAATAAGCGCTGGAGCCCACCGTATGTTGCAAGGTAAGTTTTATTTTTGTGTTTGTGTGTACTGCGTTGCCATGTTAAAATTTATTCCTGAGGACTACAGTTAGAAAGTGAGAAAGTTTTCCACAGGAAATTTCCCGTGAGCTTTCTGGGTTAGTGTAGGCAGGATGAGAAAAAACAGGGCCTGCCCAGCTTTCTCCTACTTCAGGAGCTGGGATTGTCTGAGTTAGGGTTTTATTCCCTTCAGTTTCCAAGGCTTTTTAGCTTCCAGTAAAAACTGATGCACTGTGGTCCCAGATGGGACCTTAGCTCTAGGCTATCTGCTGTCTAGTAGCCCCTGAAAGTGACCACAAGCCAAAGGCCGGGGAGGGAGTGTTTCTTCTAAGCAGGAGTGGCTGTGTGAATAGGGGGAAAGGGTACTAAGGGCCTCCAGTTGCCCTGTGGTCACTAAACTCAGCCCTAAAGGAGGCAAACTCACTAACACCATCCAATCAGGTTGCTACCCAAAGGCTTGGTGCAGAAAGGAACTGAGGGGTGTAACAGACATTTAGTTTGGAAAGATAATTCTCTATGTGAATAGACTTTAGAATAATTTATTTTCACCCTATGTCAAAACATATCCAATTTGCCCTTTGGAGCTGCAAGAACCGCTTGGCATTTCTTTTTGCTCTGCAATTTAAAAAATGGAAAGTAATGGCAGATGCCTGATCAGGGTTTGGGAGAAAACACAAGCGCTGCATCACATGATGATTTAGTTTCCTGAGTGTCCACAGGGCTCATTCCCCAGGCATATGCAATCGGCATTAGATTAGCTGCCGGCGTTTATCGACAAAGGAATTAATCTTCACCAATGATGTTTTTTAAAGTCCATTCTTTTCAGTAAGTTGCCCCAGCACATCAGGGCTTCTTCACTTTTCCTTTTCCTTCTTTCCCTTCTGACAAAAGTGGCTAAAAATAACCTCTTAAACCCTGATTCCACTGAGGAAGGTGAGGGAGCAAAAGAACAGAAGAACATCTTTCCCTACGTGCAAGCTGTCACGTGCCCAGTTCAGACAGTCACTGAAACCATAGCTATTAGGAAACCACCTCTCGGGTTGGGGTGTGGGGGAGCACCAGCAATAGAATAGCAGACACCCTAAACATGACAACCGTGTCTGTGGTCACAGAAGACGTTTTCAGCAGTGTCTGCAGGTACCTACTTCTCGGCTTAACTGCATTTTCCTGCAAGGCTTTTCACTCACCAAAATCATCTTTTGGTGGAGGGAGAAAGCAATATATACATCCAATAGCAACAAAATAGTGCCAGGCCAGGAACTGCCCACTTGCATTCCCCAAACACCACCAACAGCCCCTTGTAGCCCCATTCTAGGCGGCCACCGCAAGGCATGGTGGGCTCTCTTCAGTGGGACTGCCCAGTTTCTCACCCAGGCTGTTAATACTTGAGCATCCTCTCTGTGCACCAGACCAGGGCTTGTGCAGGAAGACATAGGGAAAATGTTGCCCCTGATCATCTCCATGCTCCTTGGAAAAACAATACATGGAATGAAAGAATGCATGAGACAGTTGAAAACAGTCCCTAATTGTGGTATTGGAGTTTCTCTGTGATGTGGCGTTTTGTATCATGATCTGGGAGCCAGGTCCAATGGGAGTTATTTCTCAAGTGCTCATGGATTTCATCATGTCTGTGACACAGGCCAGCAGCCTGGAACTTGGTGACACTTACGGATGAAAGACTCTAGTGTGTAGAGGAGACGCTGAGAAAACGGAGAAATAATAAAGGTGGATGGATCCTCCCTAAGTCATGATCTTCAGTATCTGTGCCTGGTGGAAGCAGGCTGAGGAGGCTGTCACAGTGAGGGCAGGCTTCTTGACTTGGCATCATCTGTTGTGCATTTCATGTGTGTGCCTTTGTTGGTGTGCAGCTGGGGAGGTGGGGAGGCAGACATAACTGGGAATGTGGGCATGTAAAGGGCAGAAAGGCTTTTTCCCACCATGAAGGAAAATCTTACTTAGTAATCAACAAGGCTTATGATATCAGCATAATGGAATTCTTTCTTTTGAAGTGAATTTTAGCTTTTCTAAAGGCAAATCCCAGTGGAGGAAATACCTTAAAAGACAAGGCTTAAGAGGCAAACACAGGTATTTGTGCGTGCATGCTAAATCGCTTCAGGTGTGTCCGATTCTTTGCAACCCCATGGACTGTAGCCCACCTGGAAAGGCCCATGAAACTTTCCCGGCAAGAATACTGGAGTGGGTTGCCATGCCCTCCTCCACGGGATCTTCCCAACCCAGGGATCAAACCCGCATCTCTTATGTCTCCTGCATTGGCAGGTGGGTTCTTTACCACTAGTGCCACTTGGGAAGTTCAAATACAGGTATAAATACACACAAATCCATATTCCAACTCCTTCATGTATGTATGTTAAAACAAGGCACTAGCCAGATAGTAAATGATAGTGTCTCAAATTAATCCTCCCTAAAGAATTTAATTTTTCTGTTAAACTGAACTATGTATTTTAAGAGAGTGAATTTTATCATACATGAATTATATCTCGATTTTATAAGAGCTTTCTCCCCAGATATCTGCCTGGGTTGCTCTTTTACCTCCCTCAAGGCTTTGCTCCAATGTCATTTTCTCAATGAAAACTTCAGTCACCTTACCACCCTCCTAGCTCTCCTGATCCCTCTTATCCTGCTATATCTTTTAATCTGCATATTGGATTAAGAGCAATAGTATGTTTCAGCTTCCAACATAATATACACGTCACTTACTGTCATTTCCCCACAGTGAAATGTAAACTCCATAAATTCATAAATTTGGGGATTTTTGTGTGTTTGTTCACTTGTGTAGTACAAGTGTCTAGAATAGTGTCTCGTTCATCAATAAACATCGAGTGAATGAATAAATTAATACTAAGCAGATTTGCAGAAGACCATGGAATCATATGGAATAATATCCAATTATTCTTAAGTGGAAAAAGATTATTAAACAATATATATTTTGTGTGTATCTGTACATACATATACATACACACATACACACACTATATATATAGATGTAGTATAGAAATCTATCCATTTATCTATCTATAGAGTATAGAAGGGGCTTCCCCAGAGGCTCAGCAGTAAAGAATCCACCTGCGATGCAGGAGACTCAGGAGATGAAGTTCTAATTCCTGGGTTGGGAAGATCCCCTGGAGGAGGAAATGGCACCCCACTCCAGTATTCTTGCCTGAAGAATCCCATGGACTGAGGAGCCTGGCAGGCTACAGTCCATGGGGTCACAATAGAGTCAGACACACAGTACAGAAAGAGATTCAGGACCCCCACATCAGTAAGAAAGAAAATGTATCACACTCAGAAAAGACATTGGGAAGATGAGATATATAAAAGTACCTAAAAATCCCAGGGTGTTGAGATTATAATTATTAATTCACTTCTTAAAAATGTATTCATATTTTCTAAGCTCAGAGGAATTGGGCAGATTTGGGACATATGTTCCATTTCCTACTGTCTATGTAATTCTGAGCAAGTTATTGAACCCTCACTGACTCAGTTTCCTTATCTGATGCTTGCGTGCTTATTCACTCAGTCAAGTCTGGCTCCCTGTGACCCTTTGGACCGTAGCCTGCCAGGGAGCGAGTTGCCGTTTCCTTCTCTAAGGGATCTTCCCATTCCAGGAATCAAACCCTGGGTTGATGTCTCCTGCACTCTAAGGCTCATTCTTTACCTGCTGGGCCATTGAGGAAGCCCCTTCCATATCTATAATTGGGAATAATAACGGTACTAACCTCATTAGAATTTTCTGAAGATTAAATAATACACATAAAGCACTCGGCACAGTGTTTGGCATATAATAGGCATTCAGTAAAATGTTAGCTATTATGTTTAATGGAATTCAAAATGTTGTACTACTTGTGGAAGTTTCTTCACAATAATATTTTGAGTCATACTTTGACTTCCTCTGAATGAACAATGAACTTGAGTATAGAGTTTCACCTTTGTTATTAGGGTATACTATATCTCTAGTCCATCCATTTCTCTGCTGACTGGGTTCCTGGGACTCACTCTTTTCCCTGATAGTTTTGCGTAACGTTCGATACATCTGGATACGAGTAGTGGATTAGATGTACCACTAACAGCATTGTCTGTAAAGCAGTGACCTTAAATGTTTCCATTAGAGTTCTTTGGACATTTTTGTACATTGTTCAGTGTTTGCTCCAGGGTTTTTGAGTTTTGGCCAAACTGTAATCTAGGCTCTTTTACTCTATAAGAAGACTACCGAAATTATAACACAAAGAACTTTGACAGCAAGCTCTTGCCCTTTCCTCTGGCTGGACTCTTTTTATGGAGTGGTGTTGGAGGAATCAGCAAGGCAGAGGGAGCCTTGCAATTTTTTTTTTAATCTCCTTTTTAAAATTTATTATAGAAGTAATGAACTTTCATGGTTATACAAATTCACTCACTAAAGGAGGATATTTATAACACCTCCAGATTATATACCACCCCTAGTCCCAGGCACCAGCTGCTAGGATTACTGGTTTCAGTTATTCTTGCAGTACTTATACTTCCTCCTCTCTTGATTTATCAAATTTTAGCAGCTTCAATTAGCTTTCTGTTTTTAAGAAATTAGAAATTTAGCTTACTACCTTTTCCTTCCCTTCTTCCTTCTTTCCCCAAATTTTGCAATATTTTTTACTTCTAAAGTTCTTTGCTAGCTTTAGAACTTTAAATAACATGCATAAACATTTATTTCTTAATCCATCAATTTAAACCAGTATCTCTTAATTGTGTACCTCGAGGAAACTGGCACCATTGCCCTTCCCTCCATTGCACTTCTCTTCTTCCATCACCTAAATTCTCTCAGCCATAGCATACATTTTGCATTTTAGGGTTTCTAATTTAAATTGTTGGTAGTCTTAATTGCCTTCCACAAATTCTCTACAAATAAACTGTAGAAAACGAAAACTAAGAAAAAGCATTACAGTTCTATAGATATTACTTCAGCTCCTGAGAAAAGGTGATACTGGGTTGCTTAATCCATATTGCTTGAAAGAGAATCCTCCAAGCCTCAAGGTCAAAACTTAAAAAAATTGTATTATATTCCACCGGTTGCTCAAAATCAAATCACATTTTCACTTGTTTCATAGTTGGACTGTATTTCTTGTGAAGCTTTTTGTTTTTCCTGACAGTATGAACTGCTTCTATTTTTGTTTCGTTTCTGTTCTGTTGACAGTAGCAGCTTATTTTTTGCCTTAATACTAATTCCATATGGCTGGTTAATCAAATCAATACAGAAAATTTACATTCTTCTTGAAGATTTCCTGTTGCTTTCTGACTTTATGCTGTAACTCAGACAACATGTTATCTAAACATGCCACAACTTTGGGTTTCTTTTCATTGTACTTTTTGAGAGTGAGGTCAATATTTTTTCAAATGATATTTTTTTTCTCTCCTTCAAGTTCCCTGCTTCCTCTCCTAGAAAATGTTCTCAAACAAGTATTCCCCTGGAGAGCTTTATTCCTGAATCTTCCAAAAAAAAAATCTTTATTTTGCATTTCCATTGACTAATAGCTTAATGGTATATAAAGCCTAGGTTCAATATCATTTTTCCTCAGAACTGTGAATTCATTCTTCTAAAGTGTTGCTGATTGGAAATAAAATGCCACTCTGATACTCATTCTTTGAAAGTAACTTATCTTCCTCCTCTGAATGCTATTAGCATATTCTCTTTATCTTTTGCATTTCCAATTTCACAAGGATTTATGATTTAAATCTGAAGGCCCTCGCTTCTTCTCAGCTCTAGGAACTGTTTTATCTCTTTAAATACCTGTTACCTCCTCACTTTTGTCTTTGTTTTCTCTTTCTGGAGTTCTTAGTAATCAGATGTTAGACTTCTAGGACTGAGTGTCCATGCCCATTATATTTTCTCTTGTATATTCTATCTTCTTGTCTTTTTGGTCTAAAGTCTAGGAGATTTACTTGATTTTATTTTAAACTCGGTAAATGAATTAATTTCATCTACTGTATTTTGAATATCCACTGTTTCTTATTCCTTACTCCCATTTACATAGTTATCTCTTCTTGTTTTATGAATTAAAAGTATTCTCTGTTTAAAGAGTTTTATAAGCAGAAAAAATAAACATGTATTTCCAAGTCAGATTTTTAAAAAAAGTTTACTTTGTCATTTGTGCTTCAGATGAATTTTTATTATAAGAAATAAGACCACAGAGGTAAACTGAAGTCTCCTTTGTTTCCCAACTCCTACTCCCAAATTTCTTCTTCTCCTTTCCTCTTTGCTATCATCCTTCCCTTCTCTTCCAGTGGCAACCACCATTAAAATTTTGTGTTTTTTTCCTAGACTATGTTTTACTGTATGTAGGCATCTATGTAATACTCTTTCCTGTGTATTAAATTTGTACAATATACAAGTTCAAAAATCATTTTGTTCACCCAACACTGTTTCTGGAATCTACTGATATGGGTACGTATGGGCCTGGTTTATTCATTTTTAATGCTCTAAGTGTCATTCATTCAACAAATATTTATGCATATCAACGGTGCTCCTGGTATTGTCCTGATGGCTAGGGACACAGCAACAAAGGAAACAAAATATGAACATGGCATAATTTATTTTATCTTTACTCCATTAACAGACATTAGGTTTTGCTATGACAAATGAATGTCCTTATTACAGGGCATCTGTGGCAAGTGCTTCTCTAGGGAATATTTTTAGGGGTAAAACTGCTGCTTAATAGACCACATTTTCAACTTTAGCAGGTACTGTCAACTTGCTGTCCAAAAAGGTGTACCAGATTGCATGCCTAGCAAGCTGAGAAAATGCTCCATTCCATTCATCCTGCCCAACATTTGGACAGTCATACTTCATAATTTTTTGTCATTCTGATGGATGAGGAATGGTGCCTATTTTAGTAAGCATTTCTCCTAATTGTTAGTAAGGCTCGGCATCTCTTCTTATATTTATTTGTCCTTTAAACCTCCTCCTCTGTTTACTTCCTGAAAGTATCTTTGCTACTCATTTTTGTAGTCAGTTGTTTGTCTTTTTAATACTGATTTGAAAGGATTCTCTGGGCTTCTCTGTTGGCTCAAATGGGAAAGCATCTGCCTCCAGATCCCCTGGAGAAGGTAATGGCTACCCACTCCCAGTATTCTTACCTGGAGAATCCCAGGGACAGAGAAGCCTGGCAGGCTACAGTTTATGGGGTCCCAAAGAGTTGGACATGACTGAGCAACTAACATATTCATCTTTTTAGGCTTCCCTGGTAACTCAGATGGTTAAAGAATCAGCCTGCAACGTGGGACACCTGGGTTCAATCCCTGGGTTGGGGAGATCGCCTGGAGAAGGGACTGGTGAAGAAGTATTCTTGCCTGGAGAATACTATGGACAGAGGAGCCTGGCAGGCTATATAGTCCACTGGGTCACAAAGAGTCGGACATGACTGAGTGACTTTCACTCACTTACTCATCAAGGATTCTCCACCTACATAGTCTGGAAACCAGTATACTTTCTGTTTTATGTGTTAACATTATATATTTCCAGTCCAGGGTTTGTGTCTTAAGTTTATTTGTAGTGGCTCTTGCATAATACAGTTTTACTTCTTAATGTAATCTTTCCTTTATGAACTGTCCTTTCTGAGTACTGACTGGGAAATAATCTATCCCCCATATTCACTAAAATATTCTTTTGTATTTCCTTCTAAAACATTTAAGGGTTTATTTTACACACTCAGGCCCTTAATCCATCTAAAATTATCCATCTGTATGGGCTGACACATCTGTTTTTCTTTCTTCATGAGAGCTAAAAAATTTATCAAATAATCCTTTTTCCACTTATTTTTAATGCTTTAATTTACCCTCATAGATTTGGGGAGGTGTTTCTGCGGTTTCTATGTTATTACAAGGAATAGATCTGAGATTTTAGTCAGATTCCCTCTCCAAACAGATTCTCTCTTCTGGTCTCTAAATTTCCCATCTTTCTCCCAGTATCAGGGCTTCTCTTGTCTTCACTTAAACTGACAATATTTTTAAACCAACCTCTCTGTTTACAGATGAGAAAACAAAGAAGCAGAGATCTTACACTTCCTGTTTAGGTTCACACTGCACGACAGAAGCTTAGAGTAGGATCTCAGCCTGCATTCCAATCCTCTTTCCACTTAGGCTACCTCTCCTACGAATTTCCATTTTCTGTCAAGGTTTTACTTCCACTGGTAGTGAGTGAAATTGCCCATTTCCCTGAATCTTTGCCAAGACTGGGTTTTCATTGTTTTAAAACATCTCTTCAAATTGGCAGATTAAGGATAGTATTTCGTTATTAATTTCCTGACATAAATAAGTAAATACACAAATATCAAGTAAATAAATACTCCTTAAAACTTCTTGGCCCATAGTATTCTGTCTTTCTAATTTGTTTACTCATTCCTTTTCCCCAGTTTTCTGTTCTTTTTATTTTTTTGGCCTTTTTATTAGTGGTGTTTAGAAATTTTATATATATATATATATGAAAGTAACTTCTTGCCATATATGTTTAACTTAAAAGAGATCCTGTCATTTATCTTTTAAACTTGTTTATAGTCTATTTGACTTGGAGGTTTTTAGAATTTAAGCCTATCAGTTATTTTCTCTGTGGTTTCCTCTATTACTCCTCTACGTAGAAGGGTCTTCTCATTCCAAGTGCAAATAATAATTCTTAGATTTTCTATGACTTTTATGACTTCATAAACTCTTCAATCCATTTATAATTTATTTTAGTGTATGGTATGATGTCAAAAGCTAATTTTCATTTTCTATGAATTGTTTATCAGTTGGTTCAATCCTATTTATTGATAACTTCTTCATTTATGTATCACTTTTATCTAGAGTAAGTTCTTACACATACTAGAAGCACTTCCTATGTTCTGTTTTAGTAGTCGGTCCATTCTTGTAAAATTCCATGTTTTAAAGTTATTATAGCTTTATAATTCATTTTAACAACTAGTACAGGAAGATCACCAACATTCTTGTCCCCCAGACTATACTGATCATTTCTGTTTATTCTTGCCGTTTTTTTTTTTTTTTAGTCACCATTTTAAAGATGCAATTTAATCTTCCCATTTAGCAACACAGCATTTATGCAAAATTTCCTTTTATTTCTCCCCATAAAGTATCTTAATTTCCAAGATATCATTTATTACTATTTATTATTTTATACTCTAGTAAATGAAAATTTTTTCCATTATATTTTGTAGTTACTTATTGCCCATAAGAAAAGTTAGTGATTTTGGTTTATTTTGTACATAGATTTTAATTTTTAAAGACATTTTTATATATTATTTTTGTTCTATTAAGTTTCTAGATAAATAGGAATATAACATACAAATAATGATTATCTTTTTCCTCCTTTCCTCGATTTCTATTTCTTAGAGGGGGTTGTAGCTTCCAGTAGAATACTGAATGATCATGGTGAAGTGTCTCACTCCTGATTTTAATGCAGTGTCTCCAGCTTACCATTCAGTATGCTCTAAGTTGTTTCTCTGGCTGAGACACTCTTGATTATATTAAGATGCATGTTAGTTTAATAAATGGTCTAGGGTATTTATCTTGAATTTTAAGCTCATTTTTCACAGAGTTCCTTTTTCTACTTCTAAAATCCCATTGCTTTTGTATTCTATAGTTTTGTTTTTTTTTTGTTTGTTTTCATTATCTGGGTCTTTATATTCCAGTTTTTGTCCCTATTTACTTCTGATCTAATCTGTTTATCACTGCTTGTAAAATAATGAATCTTTAAATCCAAAAAGGGTCTCATGATTGGGTAGTATATACAAGGAGAAGAAAGATCAAGGGTACTGAATAATCTGATTAATAATCAAAAATCCTACTTATTTACCTGAATAGAAAATGATTGAATACTGAAATACAGGAGAAAAGTTGGTAACTACCAATTCGACTGATTTTCAGTGCAAGAAACAATTAAACTTGAAAACAAATAATCACTAAAACCCCACAAAAAAACAAAAACCCACAGTGGTGAGGGGTTATGTCAAAGAGATGTAGGATCCAAGTGTTAAGAACTCTAGTGGCCAAAGGTGGAATAATCTGAGAAACAAAATGAAGCAGTATTGCATTATAACCCAAAGTATAAGAGTTCATGCCGATATAAATAATTGAATAAATGAATGGGGGTGGACAAGAGAAGAGACAAATCTCCTGTGCAGAGAAAATTCAAATAATTTATGTAGACACTCCGACCTGAAGGACGTGGAACATCACTCCACTCCTTAAGTGTGGGCAGTGCATAGCGACTTCCTTCCAGAGAGTACGTAACAGTCACATTACATGGAGAAACCAGACAAATAATCATCTCAGACAGGTGATCAAGATCAGCATCAACGTATGTGCCCTTCTTATTTGATGATACTGACACTTTCATTTTGGTCTTCTTCTCCAAAACTCATAACCCCAGTCCATTTATGAGAAAAATATTAGACAAATCTCACTTGAGAAACATTCTACAAAATACCAGACCAGTGCTCTTTAAAACTGTCAAGGTTGTCAGAAACAAGGGAAAGTCTGAGAAACTGTCACAACCAAGAGGAACATGATAGCTGAATGTAATGTGGGATCTCAGAACAGAAAAATGGGCATCAGGCAAAAACTAAAGAATCTGAATGAAGTATGGACTTCAGTTAGTAATAATGTATCAGTGCTGGTTGACTGTTGTAACAAATATACAACTAATATTTTTTTTTACTGTCTTGGCTATTTTCAAATACAAAATACAGTATTATTAAATATAGTCACCATGCTGTACGTTATTTACTTTATAACTGGCAGTTTGTATCTTTTGAACCCTTTTACTCCTTTCATCCACCTCACCCCTCTCCCCTCTGGCAACCACTGTTCACTGTATCTATCGGCTTGGTGGGGTTTTTTTTTAAAATTAACCTTTTTATTTTGTACTGGAGTATGGCCAATTAACCATGTTGTGACCATTTCAGGTGGACAGCAAAGGGACTCAGGAATACATACAAATGTATCTATTCTCAGCCAAATTTCCTCCCATCCAGGCTTCCACATAACATTATAGAGTTCCCTGTGCTGTGCAGTAGGTCCTTGTGTGTTATCTGTTTTAAATATAGCTGTGTACCCATCCATCCCAAATTCCCTAGGTCCCTTCCCCTGCCCCTGGCAACCTTAAATTCGTTCTCTATATCTGAGAGTCTGTCTTGTAAATAAGTTCATTTGTATCAAGTCTTTTTAGACTCCACATTTAAGGGATGTCATATGATATTTCTGGACTTGGTTTTTTCTTTTTGTTTTTTTTTGTCTTTTAGATTCCACAAATAAGTGAAATCATATGGTATTTGTCTTTCTAGGTCTTATTTCATATAGCATAATGCCCTCAGGATCTATCCACGTAGTCATAAATGTAAAGCTTCCATCCTTTTTATGGCTGAATAGTATTCCTGTATAGATGTCATATTTCCTTTATCCATTCGTACATCAGTGGACACTTAGCCAATATCTTGGCTATTATAAATACTATTGCAGTGAACATGGTGGGGGGTACATAGATCTTTTCCAATTAGTGTTTTCATTTTCTTTGGATAGATGCCCAGAAGTAGAATTGCTGGATGACATGGTGGTTCTGTTTTTAATTTTTTGAGGAACCCCACACTGTTTTCCATAGCGGTTGCACCAATTTTCATTCCTACCAACAGTGCACAAGTGAAAGTGAAGTCGCTCAGTCGTGTCTGACTCTTTGTGACCCCATGGACTGTAGCCTACCAGGCTCCTCCGTCCATGGAGTTTTCCAGGCAAGAGTACTGGAGTGGGCTGCCATTTCCTTCTCTGGAGGATCTTCCCTACCCAGGGGTTGAACCCAGGTCTCCTGCACTGCAGGCAGACGCTTTACTGCCTCAGCCACCTTTGGACAGTGCACAAGGGTGCCTTTACTTCATCCTCAACCAACACCTGTCATTTGTTACCTTTTTGATAACAGCCATTCTAACAGGTATGAGGTGATATCTCATTGTGGTTTTGATTTGCATTTCTCTGATTAGGGATGTTGAGCATCTTTTCATGTGCCGGTTGGCCATTTGTATGTCTTCCTTGGAAAAATGTCTATTCAGATCTTCTGCCCATAACCAGATTGTTTCTTTGTTTCTTTTTTGCTATTGAGGTATATGAGTTCTTTATATTGGGGACATTAGCCCCTTGTAAGATACATGATTTGCAAATATTTTTTCCTATTCCATAGTTTGCCTTTTTATTTTGTTGATGGTTTCCTTTGATGTGAAGAAACTTTAGTTTGAGGAAGTCTCACTTGCTTATTTTTGCTTTTATTATCTTCAATTTTGGTGTCAAATTAAAAAATCAAGGCTGATTGCCAAGACTGATGTCAAAGAGCTGATTGCTTATGTGTTCTTCTAAGAACTCTATGGCTTCAGATCTTTAATCTATTTTGAGTTAATTTTGTGTATGGTGTAAGAGTGGTCCAGTTTTACTCTTTTGCATGTGGCTGCCCAGTTTTCTCAATACCTTTAATTAAAAAGACTAGTCTTTCCCCATTATATATTCTTGGCTCCTTTGTCATAAATTAACTGACCATATGGGTTTATTTTTGGACTCTATTCTGTGTTTTTATGCCAATACCATGATGTTTTGATTATGATAGCTTTATAATATAGTTTGAAACCAGAAAGCATGATGCTTCCAGCTTTGTCCTTCTTTCCCAAGACTTCTTTGACTATTTTGGGGTCTTTCGTAGTTCCATACAAATTTTAAGGTTGTTCTATTTTTATGAAAAATGGGAAATTGGCATTGAATCTATAGATTGCTTTGGGGAGTATGGATTAAAAAAAAACAACTTTTTATTTTGTATTGGAGTATAACTGATTAACAATGTTGTGATAAGTTTCAGGTGACTAGCAAAGGGAGTCAGTCATTCATATACACATATCCATTCTCCCCAAAACTCCTCTCCCATCCAGGCTGCCAACATTAACACTGAGCAGAGTTCTATGTGCTATACAGTAGGTCCTTGTTGGTTATCCATTTTAAATATAGCAGTGTGTACCTGTCCATCCTTATGGACATTTTAACAATATTAATTCTTCCAATCAATGAACATAGAATATCTTTCCATTTATTTGTCTTCAGTTTCTTTCATCAATGTCTTACAGTTTTCAGTATATAGCTATTTCACTTCTTTGGTTAAATTTCTTTCCAGGTATTTTGCTCTTTTTGATACAATTATAAATGGGATTTTTCTTATGGTTCTTATCTTTTGATACTTTAGTTTTTAGAAAACAATAGATTTTTGCATATTGATTTTGTATCCTGAAACTTTACTATATTTTTATTAGTTTTAACATTTTTTTTTTTTGGTGGAATCTTTAGAGTTTTTTATACATAAAATTGTGTCATCCTTAAATCATCTCAGTTTTACTTTTTCCTTTCCAGTTTGGATGCCTTTTACTTTTGTTGCCTAACTGCAGCAGCTAAGACTTTCAATACTACATTAAATAAAAGTGGCTAGAATGAGCATCTTTGTTTTGTTCCTGATCCTAAATGCTTTCAGGTTTTCACCATTGAGTATGATGTTAGCTGTGGGCTTGTCATATATGGCTTTTATTATGTTGAAATATGTCCCTTCTATACCCACTTTGTTGAGATTTTTTTTCATAAGTGGATGTTGAATTTTGCCAAATGCTTTTTCTGGACCTATTGAGATAATCATAAGATTTTTATCACTCATTTTATTAATGTGGTGTATCACACAGGTTGATTTGCAGATGTTGACCCATCCTTGCATCCCTGGAATATATTCCATTTGATCATTGTGTATAGTCATTTTACTATATTGCTGAATTCAGTTGGCTGATTTTTTTCTAAGGATCTTTGCTTCTGTGGTCATCTGGGATATTGGTCTACAATTTTTGTGTGTGTGTGTGTGTGTGCATGTGTGATGTATGTGTCTGGTTTTGTTATCACGGTAATGCTGGCCTTGTAAAAATGAGTTTGAAAGTATTATCTCCTCCTCAATTGTTTTGAAGAATTGTGAAGGATTGCTATTAATTCTTTGAATGTTTGGTAGAATTCCCTGATGAAGCTATCTGGTTTTGGACTTTTGCTTTTGGGGAGGTTTTTGATTATTAATCAGTCTCCTTACTAGTAATCATTCTATTCAGATTATCCACTTCTTTATGATGCTCTCTTGGAAGGTTGTATGTTTCTAAGGATGTATGCATTTCTTTCAGGTTGTCCAGCTGGGTAAGATGTTAATAATAGGGGAAACCAGTTGCTAAGTATATGGGAACACTGTAATATCTTTGCAATTTTTCTGTAAATATAAAACTATTCTAAAAATTTATTTAAAAATAATCTTACCTTCAGTAATTATACACAGTAATACCTGGGTGTCCTTAAAGCTGCAATTATTATAATGGCATGGAAACTCAGTAACTAACAGATAGCTAGCCCTGCTTGGTATTCCAGCCAGCATCACTTCCTGGACTAATTACCAATGTACCTTTCCTCCTAGGTTATCACTTAGTTATAGTTCCACAGAGGGTACTCAGTTATACTGTAAGAGCTCCTTTGAGACAACAGCAAGAACAAATGGACATAAATTGCAGCAGGAGGGTTTTGAGTTAAGAGTTCTGGTATGCTGTGAATTCAAGTTATGTGATATTCTTTGCTAGTTAATCTTTTAATGGTGAGTTGACCATACATTGGTTTGGTTCAGCCTGGCTTCAGCCCATCTTGAAGTAAATCAGGCAAGAAACTGAATTTCTATACTTTTCAGAAGATCCTAAGAGTTTTTATATCTTATGGAAAAAATTTACGTAAACTATAAGTTGGCATAATACTTTTCAGAAGATCCTAAGAGTTTTTATATCTTATGGAAAAAATTTACGTAAACTATAAGTTGGCATAATACTTTTCAGAAGATCCTAAGAGTTTTTATATCTTATGGAAGAAATTTATGTAAACTATAAGTTGGCATAAGTGGTACTGATCACATAGAAATTGTTCATCAAATTATCTACGGTCTCTGCCATTCTCTCTATCAACATATGATTTATTAATTTTGTTCCAGAGATTTGAATTAAGGCTGCATAAATCATGAATAAAGATTAGTTTAACAATCACAATGCCCCCTGGGACAATGTTTCAAGTGAAGAAAATGCAAAACTGTCACAATGTGAAAATAATATGACGGTTGTCCCAATATTTGCAAGTTGAAATGATATTCAACACCCTTACAGAGGCAGAGTATAAATCTTATTTCTGCATATTTTATGCAAACTCAAGCTTTTAAATTTTTTATTAATATTTGCCTTTGTGAAAATGTTTAGAAAAAGAAATCTAAATGTATTCTGATCTGCCTCCAGCTATTAACCAACATTATTAGATACTGACCTCCTGCTACCTGTTTGATGACTTAAATACTTTAGAAAAACAGCTTTTTAACAGGCCCCCAAGCCATTTACAGCAATGATATTTTCCTGCTTTTTGCGATTAAAGAGAGAAGTGTCTGGCAAGTGGCAAATACCACAGTTTTAATATTCAAAATTATATCAACTTGTGTCTGTTGGCCACCTGACTCTTTAACCTTTACAAAACTCTAATCGTTCATATACTCAAATTTATTATACTGATTAAGAAGAATGACCAGGTGATAAATACTCTGGTTAGAAGTTACTCACCAGACTAAATTGAAGTGGCTAGGAATAAGGGAAAATGGCTCATTATTCAGATAACTGAATTTTGTATTATTTATATCATTCTTATGGGGCTGTTGGTGTGGTCAGTACAGACAATACAATGATGTGTTAGAGGCAATTCCAGCTATGACTTCATTCATCCAATGGCATCTCTTATTATAAACACTTGCTTCAAATGTCTGAATTCTGGGTGTGCTGGATGAAGAGAAGAGAGGAAACAGCAAGCAGAATGAAGCAAACCAAAGTCCACCACATCAGTTCCCTCTCCACATCACTAATGATGTGTTGTTGGAAAGGTTTCAACATATTCTCTTTGTCAGAAACGAGAAACATTGATCTCCATGCAGAGTTTACATATAGGTTATCAAAATAAAATTTTAGAGAATCATTAAAGGGCTGAATACAGCATGTTAAATCTTTAATCAGAGATGCCAAAACCCAGAGTCAGACATCTGTCTTTCAGGAGAGACCACCATAAGACTGATGAAAGAGGGTTCATGGAAAGGTCAGGAAAAAAAAATGCCAACAGTTGATGCTTACTGTTATAAAAAATATTTATGGTAAGCAGTGTGATTTGCTCCCTTTTTGTTGTATATTGTCCCCTGTTCATTTGTATAACTACAGTATGGAGTTTATTTCATTAGCTAGTATTGGGAAATGAACAGAGCTTGATTAAAATTCAAATTATAATTCCATAGTGATGTATTCTACCCTGGTATTCTCTCGATCTAATAAGAAATTATGCCTCATCAAACATACATAATTTGGCTTGAAATGGTGATAGTTGGAAGCCAAATTTATAGACATAATAAAGTTGTCTATGCTGGATATTTTCATTTCAGAGTGCAATATGCACTGGATAACCTAAGTCCCCCAGGCAATCATTTAGTCATCCAGTCTCGTTCTGGGTGGAGCTTATTTACATTCGATAATCACACCATTAACACTCACTGCTAAATATAAACACAAGGAGTGGATATTAATGTTTGTTTCACAACTCCAGTGATACTACTATACAATTACATTGATAGGCTGGATAGTGAGAACCTTGAAGCTACCCTGGTTACTTTTTGACAGTGTAAACAAACAAGCATCCGTAACACTGAAGAGCAGTATGAAGCATGTGTCTTTGTCCGTAGAGGCAGGGAGGCGGCATCATGTCATGAAACAAGGATGGGTCTATGCCATGAGCACAGTGATTTTGCAATGTGAGAACTCGGGGAAGGAAGGAACTTTTGGAGAAACTGACAATGTTTGGGGAATTCATGTTCACATGGCACACAATACACATGTACTGACTGTGTCTGAAATTCACATAACTGGCTGTGTCCCTGGGGACCAGTCATTTCACTTCCAGGAACCCTAACTTCGTCATTTGGAAAACAAGGGTATAAGATGTTGCCTGTGAATTCCTTTCCAGTCTAAGGTTATACAACAAGGATCATCTCTGTGTGTGCCTATGCGTGTGTGTATATATATATATATATATATATATATATGTATATGTGTATATATATATATATGCTTCCAACAACAGCAATAATACTAAAACTCATATGAGCTTGACATTCTGTAACTTGTTATTGGGTTTATTATTTTTTAATAACAGGATTTTCTTTCATCCCAGGTAACTGTGGGCATGTTAATGTTCTCCAAGCTTTTGTTTCCTTTTATATAAATTAAGTTGATAATAGCACATATCATTGTTTATAACCTGTTGTGAGTATTACCCAGATAATATATGTAATATTTGGCCTAGTGCAGGGCACACAGTAAGTACTTGATACATTTTTAATATTATTTTGTAGCCCTCTCTGTTTATAAAACAAGTAAATAAAGAATAAATAGTCTTATGATTATCCAATTTGAAGGGAAACTGAACTGTTACAAAAATATTTTTTAATGAATTACAGTTATTCAGAGAAGCAGCATTTGAGTTTCAGAAATACATGTTTTCAACAGAAAGAAGAGATCCTAAAATGATGCAATCCTCCTTTAAAAGACAGACTAGAGTAATTACACATTGACTTTGCTACTTTGTAGGATAAGCTCAGACAGTATTGATTTTAATACCCACATAAAACAAAATGGAAGATATGATCAATCTTAGGTAACTCGTCAAAGTTATCAGGGAAAAAAAAAAACAAACCTTAGAATGTTATTGCTAACAATTGGAGGAAAAAAAGGAGGAAGGGGGAATGCTATACATGAAAATAAAGTTAAACCAAGCATATACATTTTCTGCCTGAATAAATGACATAAAAGATGTTTGCTACAGAGACTGACTTATTAGACAGAACTAATGTAAGATAAATTTGACCTTAGACACTAAACATTTTTAGAACTAGAAGCTCACAAAAATTTAGCTTTAAAATTAGCAAATTTTTAGGGACTTCACTGGTTGTCCAGTGGCTAAGACTACATGCTGTCTTTAATAATGTCTAGACAGCATATTAAAAAGCAGAACGTTACTTTGCCAATAAAGGTCTGTCTAGTCTAAGCTGTGATTTTTCTAGTAGTCATGTATGGACGTGAGAGCTGGACTATAAAGAATGCTGAACGCCAAAGAATTGATGCTTTTGAACTGTGGTGTTGGAGAAGACTCTTAAAAGTCCCTTGGACTTCAAGGAGATCAAACCAGTCAATTTTAAATGAAATCAGTCCTGAATATTCATTGGAAGGACTGATGTTAAAGCTGAAACTACAATACTTTTCCACCTGATGCAATGAACTGACTCACTGGAAAAGACCCTGATACTAGGAAAGATTGAAGGCAGGAGGAGAAGGGACGGTAGAGGATGAGATGGTTGGATGGCATCACTGACTCGATGGACATGAGTTTGAGCAAGCTCCAGGGGTTGCTGATGGACAGGGAAGCCTGGTGTGCTGCAGTCAATGGGGTTGCAAAGAGTTGGATAAGTCTGAGCGACTGAACTGAACTGAAGACTCCCAACGTAGGGAGCCTAGGTTCAATCCCTGGTCAGGGAACTAGATCCTGCATGCGACAAGGAAGATCAAAGATCCCATGTGCCACAACTAAGACCCCATGCAGCCTAATAAATAAATAAATATATATTTTAAAAAAAGTAGTAAATTTTCCAAGAAAAAAATCTGATGAATTTTTGAGCAGTTGAAGAGTTGAGAGACTCTTGATTCTTCCTCAATTGGTATATCCTCTTCTGTCAGGAAAACCAAAGAGTAGATGAGGATGTCAGAATGTCAAGGGTATTGACTATAAACTACTGAAACTCATCAAAATAACTCATCAATATTTCCTTTATCCTCTCTTCTCTTTGTAACACAGAACTGACCTGAGGAACAGTGTCTGAGGACTAAAATGCTTCTCTAAAGAGCATTTCTACTCTGGGCCCTATTTTCGATATTTAATACAAAATTTGACTGACATCGTCACTAGTTCTGGCTGAGGGGACTCTGTGTGAGCCAGCTGCTGGCTTGAATCAAGTGGTCAAGGAGGCAAGGCTAGCCTTCAGTTGATGCTCTGTAGGGAGGGTATTTGACAGAAAGATATTGACCTAAGGTTAGCATGACTTCACCCCAATACTGCCAGACCATAACCTCTGCCTTCCTCCCCACTTTCTCTGTGCTGTACCTCATCACTCATTGGCCTAAAGGTGGAATTAACACCCTAGGGTGCACGGAACACACACACAAAGGTGAGGATAACAAGATTTGCCTCAATATGAGGTTCGAATGAGTCGTGTGATGTCATAATGCTGGTTCAACCTGATTTCTCTGGTTACTCTATTTGCTTGATATATATATATATATATATACACACACACACACACACACACACACACACACATATGCATACAGACACAGACACACACAGAGTTTCTTAATTAACTTACTCCTTATTATGATTTATTCACCTCCTGACACAGTTCAGTTTCTCCAGACTCAGGAGCTAGGGAAGATGCAGTTACTGGCTACTCCATAAAGGCCCTGTGTGCAGATGCAAAGACTAACATTTACCAAGTGGTCTTTAAACTGGGCTTCTTAGGAGGCACACTGGTAAAGAATCCACCTGCCAATGCAGGAAACACAAGAGACGTGGGTCTGATAACCTGGGTTGGGAAGATCCCCTGGAGCAGGAAATGGCAAGCCACTCCAGTATTCTTGCCTGGAGAATTCCATGGATAGAGGAGCCTGGCAGGCCACAGTCCATCAGGTCCAAAAGAGTCAGACATGCACATATACACATACACAGTTTAAAGCCTGAGACTGGGGAGTTTTCCTTTCTTATGGTTCATGACTTTGGAAAATTGAACTGAGGGAAAAAAAAAAGATTTTCTGGAATTTTAAGATGTGAGTCCAGTGAGTTTGTTTTTTTTTCCTCTATTGTCCTATTATGGCTGTTTGAGGCTAAGGTCCATATAGCAGCTGCATACAAATCCCGTGTAATTCTCCTGAACATGTGGGATGTTACTTAAGGCTGAATTCTGGAAGGAAGCAGGATGTTTCAGTGTGAGATGAGTTGAAACAGCTGAGGCAGAGTGCAACATGGTAAGCTAGCCTTGAATCCAGGCTTCTGAGTAGGCGAGCCAGACTGGAACTGGTGAGAGAAGGGTCACACCCCGCCTCAGACTAGGCGGCCCCAGGAGTAGAGGGTTGGGAGGGAATGACCTGGAGGGTGAGGCTTGTGGGAAGCTAATGGAATGGGAGTCTCTCTGACTTCTAAGGGGAGAGAGGGAACATGATCCTGGTCAAAGCCAGGGAGAGAATTCACATTCTAGAGAACCTCTTGTCTTTTCCTGTGATGAGCTTTTTCTTCAATGAACACATCTTTTTAAAGCTTCCATTTGTTGAGCAATAAATATGGACTAGGAATACTGCCAAAGGCTTTATATACACGCGATCACCGTCCTCAGAGCAACCATGTGAGATGTGTATAATTATGACCGCCCTCCCCCTGCCCCCAGCCCCAGATTGCAGATGAGGAAACCAAGACTTGGCATGTTAAAGAATGTGCTCCTGAAAGATGTCAAGATTCTCACCCTGGTCTGACTACCACTTTAAGCTAGAGCTCTTTATCTTTAAACTGCACTGCTCTTCTTTCATGAACGGAGACCCTGGGTTCCATAGAAAGTCGACTTTCAAATGCGTAAATAACATAAATTGCCAAGACTTTAAATGGTTGTCATTGCCTACTTATTAGAAAGGAACATAAATGCTGCTTCAGAAACAGTTTTTGGCTATCAGTGCTGGGAAAAATATTTTGTGTTTAAAATTTTAGTTTAAAAAAATAATCTTATTTACTTATTTATTTGTGGCTGTGCTGGGTCTTCATTGCTGTGTGGGCTTTTCTCTAGTTGCCATGAGCAAAGGCTACTTTCTAGTTGTGGTGTGTGGGCTTCTCAGTGCAGTGGCTTCTCTTGTGCAGCATGGGCTCTGCTGCTGCTGCTGCTGCTAAGTCACTTCAGTCGTGTCCGACGCTGTGCGACCCCATAGACGGCAGCCCACCAGGCTCCCCCGTCCCTGGGATTCTCCAGGCAAGAACACTGGAGTGGGTTGCCATTTCCTTCTCCAATGCATGAAAGTGAAAAGTGAAAGTGAAGTCGCTCAGTCGTGTCCGACTCTTAGCGACCCCATGGACTGCAGCCCACCAGGCTCCTCCATCCATGGGATTCTCCAGGCAAGAGCACTGGAGTGGGGTGCCATTGCCTTCTCCGGCATGGGCTCTAGGGCATGAAAATTTCACTAGTTGTGGTTCTCAGGCTCTAGAGCACAGGCTCAATAGTTGTAGCATACAGGCGTACTAGCTCCTCAGCATGTGGGATCCTCCTGGATCAGGGATTAAACCTGTGTTTCCTGCATTGGCAGGTAGATTCTTTACCACTGAGCCACCTGGAAACATATATATAAGTAACACTGTATATAATTAATATATGACTAATAAAACTAAAATTTTAGGGCTTCCTGATGACTCAGTGGAAAAGAATCTTCCTGCCAATGCAGAAGACTCAGGAGATGTGGGTTCGATCCCCGGGTTGGGAAGATCCCCTGGGGAAGGAAATGGAAACCTACTCCAGCATTCTTGCCTGGAGAATCCCATGGACAGAGGAGCCTGGTGGGCTACAGCCATGTGGTCACAAAGAGTTGGATACGACTGAGCAACTGAGCACGGATGCACAAATTGCATATATAATTAATTAGCAGTTCAGTTCAGTTAAGTCGCTCAGTCGTGTCTGACTCTTTGGGACCCCATGAACCGCAGCACGCTAGGCTTCCCTGTCCATCACCAACTCCCGGAGTCCACCCAAACCCATGTCCATTGAGTCGGTGATGTCATCCAACCATCTCATCCTCTGTCGTCCCGTTCTCCTCCTGCCCTCAATCTTTCCCAGCATCAGGGTCTTTTCAAATGAGTCAGCTCTTCGCATCAAGTAGCCAAACTATTGGAGTTGCAGCTTCAACATCAGTCCTACCAATGAACACCCAGGACTGATCTCCTTTAGGATGGACTGGTTGGATCTCCTTGCAGTCCAAAGGACTCTCAAGGGACTCTCATACATTGCCAGTGGGAGTATAAAATGGTAACCTACTTGGGAAAAGAATTTGGCAGATTCTTATTAAATTAAATATATATTTTACACATGATCCAGCATTGGGATGGAGAAGGCAATGGCACCCCACTCCAGTACTCTTGCCTGGAAAATCCCATGGATGGAGGAGCCTGGTAGGCTGCAGTCCATGGGGTTGCTAGGAATCAGACACGACTGAGCGACTTCACTTTCACTTTTCACTTTCATGCATTGGAGAAGGAAATGGCAACCCACTCCAGTGTTCTTGGCTGGAGAATCCCAGGGTTGGGGGAGTCTGGTGGGCTGCTGTCTCTGGGGTCGCACAGAGTCAGACACGACTGAAGCGACTTAGCAGCAGCAGCAGCAGCATTGGGAATTTACCTAAGAGAAAATATATGTCCATAAAAAGACTTCCACATTTTTTTTTTTCCCATAGAGCCTCAAATAGAAAACTACAGGTGAACAGATAAATAATTTTGGTTTCCCTGGTGGCTCAGATGGTAAAGAAGCTACCTGCAATCAACCCAGGTTCGATCCCTGGGTCAGGAAGAGCCCCTGGAAAAGAAAATGGCTACCCACTCCATTATTCTTGCCTGGAGAATCCATGCACAGACGAGCCTGGCGGGCTACAGTTCTTGGGTTCGCAAATAGTTGGACACGACTGAGCGACCAGCACTTTCACTTCACTTTCACATAATGAATACTATTTCGCGATAAATTGAAATGAACTCATAGCATGCAGCAATATATATGTGTTTCATAGTTATGCTGAAAGAAGTTGGATACTGCAATTTATACAGTACAAGTCTGTATGTAATTCTAGAGGCAGAAATAATCAACAGTGACAGTTGATCATACTCAGTGGTTTCCCAGGGCAAGGTGGGTATTGGGGTATGGAACTGACTGTAAAGGGGCAAAGAATTTTGCAAAGAAATGTTTTGAGTGTTGAAGGGGTGGTGGTTACATGAGTCAAGGTATTCAGATGATAGACTTAAACTGTTTGTAAACTACAACTCAATAAAGTTGACTTAAAAAAAAAAAGATTACTGGCTTAGAAGAGAGCATGCATTAAAAAACAAAAATTCCTCCATCTCAGTTTCTCTCTTCCACAATATTTTCTGTAACCAGAATGTTACAGGAATGTTTCAGGAAGTTTATATCCTGTTATTTTCCCATAGTTGCAAGTTAGATTTTGTTCATAAAAGCCAAGTAGAAAAAAATTATTGGACTTTAAAAATAAAGCTATTTAGAATTTTTAAACCATCTTACCTGGATAATCAGATTTCTTTTATATTTGAGTTTTTACCACTTGGAGTATTCTTAAAATGCTATTTTCTAAAATGAACATTTACCTCCATATGCCTTAAATAACATTTACTGAATACAATTTAATCTTCTCTGAATGCCTCGAGGCCATCATTATGAATATAAAAAGTTGTGCTAGTCTGTAATATAGTAATGATTTCAGTTTGTTATTGCACATAGAACTATTTGCTTCTATGCTAAATGGCCTCAGAATACTGAACTTTTTAAGTTTTTGTGCTTGCATCTTATTCTTTCCTATTTTTCTCTTGTTGGGCTATCAGCAAGCTTTTTTTTCCCCTTTTTTTGCTGTTGCCTATTTGTCTCTCTATAGGAGTTGCTTTCCTCTCTTCTAACTTCCAAGATAATCAAATTATGAGCACATATATGTATAGAGCAGTGGTTCCCACCTATTGACTCACAAACCAGCAATTGACTGATTTCAAATATATTCCTGGAAACTTGTCAAAACTGCAGATGTCCAGGCTCCCTCCTCAGTGATTCTAATATCTAATTCAGGATGCACCCCATATCACCTTTCTTTAAATTATGGAAATACGCTTGTATATATTGATCACAAAAGTAGAAAAAAACATTGCAATGAACCTCTACATCATCCGGTTCAACAATTATTAACATTCTGTCGATATTTTCCATGTATCTGCTCCTTCCCCATTTTTTTTTGTTTGTTTTTAAAAACAAAAAAACAAAAAGTTAGCCCCACAGGCCAAATCCAACTTGCTGCGAGTTTTTTAAAAGTTGAGATATAATTCATTCACAATAAAATACACCCTTTTAAGTGTCTATAACTCAGTGGTTTAGTTTACAAAGCTGTGCAGTCCTCACCATTATCTACTTCTACAGCAGCATCATCAGCCCCATCCCCAGTACTATGACTCAGGCCCTGACTACCACGAATCAATTTTCCACATCTATGGCCTTAACCTATTCTGGACATTTCATATAAAGAAAATCACACAATATGCAAGTTTTTGTGTCTGTCTGGCTTTTTCACTTAGTATTTACAAGGCTTACTGATATAGTAGCATGTATCAATACTTTACTCCTTTTCCTGAATGAATAAATATCCCATTCTATAATTCACGACATTTCGTTAATCCATTCACCAGCTGATGCACATGTGGGTTTCCATTTTTCAGTTGTTATGAACAAGGCTGCTGGGAACATTCATGTACAGTTTCTAAGTCTCCAGTTCTCTTGGGTATACACCCAGAAGTGGACTTGCTGGTTCAGATGATAACTGTATGCTTAACTTTCTGAAGAACTGTTAGAGTGTTCCCAAAGTGGCTGCACCATTTCATTCCCACCAGCAATGTATGCGGCTGCCAATTTCTCCAGATTCTTCCCAGTGCTTGCTGTCGTCTTGATTCCTGCTATTCCTATTGTGAAGTGGCATCTCATCATGGTTTTGATTTGCAATTCTCTGGTGATGAAAGGTGCTGAGTGTCTTTTTTTGTGTGCTTATCAGCCATTTGCCTATCTTCTTTGGAGAAATATCTATTCAGATTTTTTGCCCATTTTTAAATTGGCTTATTTGAGTTTTATTTTTCACTGTTGAGTTTTTAAACCAAGGTACTAGACTCTTTTCAGTTATGTAATTTGCAACTATTTTCTATTCTGTGGACTATCTTTTCAGTATCTTGATAGTGCCCTTTGAAGCGTAAAAGTTTTAAATTAATTGTCTGTGTTCCAGAAAAACATCTATTTCTGCTTTATTGACTATGCCAAAGCCTTTGACTGTGTGGATCACAATAAACTGTGGAAAATTCTGAAAGAGATGGGAATACCACCCCACCTGACCTGCCTCCTGAGAAATCTGTATGCAGGTCAGGAAGCAACACTTAGAACTGGACATGGAACAACAGACTGGTTCTAAATAGGAAAAGGAGTACGTCAAGGCTGTATATTGTCACTGTGTTTATTTAACTTAAATGCAGAGTACATCATGAGAAACGCTGGGCTGGATGAAGCACAAGCTGGAATCAAGATTGTCGGGAGAAATATCAATAACCTCAGATATGCAGATGACACCAGATGAAAGTGGAGAAGAACTAAAGAGCCTCTTGATGAAAGTGAAAGAAGAGAGTGAAAAAGTTCAGAAAACAAAGATCATGGCACCTGGTCCCATCATTTCATGGCAAATAGATGGAGAAACAGTGGAAACAGTGTCAGACTTTATTTTCTGGGGCTTCAAAATCACTTCAGATGGTGATTGCAGCCATGGAATTAAAAGATGCTTACTCCTTGGAAGGAAAGTTATGACCAACCTAGACAGTATATTAAAAAACAGAGATATTACTTTGCCAACAAAGGTCTGTCTAATCAAGGCTAAGGTTTTTCCAGTAGTCATGTATGGATGTGAGAGTTGGACTATAAAGAAAGCTGTGCACCAAAGAATTGATGCTTTTGAACTGTGGTGTTGGAGAAGACTCTTGAGAGTCCCCTGGACTGCAAGGAGATCCAACCAACCCATCCTAAAGGAAATCAGCCCTGAATATTCATTGGAAGGACTGATGTTGAAGCTGAAATTCCCATACTTTGGCCACCTGATGCAAAGAACTGACTCACTGGAAAAGACCCTGATGCTGGGAAAGATTGAAGACAGGCGGAGAAGGAGACAACAGAGGACAAGATGGTTGGATGGCATCACCGACTTGATGGGCATGAGTTTGGGCAAACTCCTGGAGTTGGTGATGGATAGGGAGGCCTGGCATGCTGCAGTCCATGGGGTCACAAAGAGTCAGACACGATTGAGCAACTGAACTGAAATGAACTGAATTTTTCCTAGTTTGCCTGTGCATTAGGTATCATATCTAAGAAACTGTTGCCTATCTAAGATCACAAAGATTTACACCGAAGTTTCTTCTAAGAGTTTCATAGTTTTAGCTCTTACATTTAGGTTTCATGCATCTGAATTTTTCAAAAGCTTCTTGTGTGATTCTGAGGTACAACTAGTTTTGGAAAGTAAGAGTAAGTAGATTCTGGCAGCCTCCAAGAATTTTTTTTTTTTTAAAGTATGAACTTTCGTGCACAGTTTTCTTAAAAAGTTGAATGAGAGGTCTTTTTAATCTCGTTTTTAGTGTTTTGCTATATTGCAGAATGTTGAGATGTGTGGAGAGCTGATTCAGGAAAAGTGTATACTACTATTAAGTGTATGGTGACCTCTTAGGGTACCAGAAAACTAACCAGTGCAAATATATTTAGGAAATGCTCCTTATAGTTCCAAGTTTAAAAACACAGATATCATCTTAAGTCATTTTCAGTGTACGGTGCCCCATTGTTCTGATCCACATATTGGAAAATGTCGGGGAGAAAAGAAAGCAACAAGCAGCGGGTGGGATCTAGCTTCTAACCACACGAGGACAGCATGATGGCCACTTTTCAACAGTAGAAAGATACCCAGCTGTTGTTGTTGTTCAGTCGCCCAGGCATGTCCGACTCTTCACGACCCCAGGGACTGCAGCACGCCAGGCCTCCCTGTCCCTCACCATCTCCCAGAGTTTGCCCAAGTTCATGTCCACCCAGATACATCCACAAACCTTCAGTTGTTAGACAGTTTGTTCTAGACCCTGAGGCCAATAGTTCTCAAACTTAAATGAACATCAGAATCACCTGGAGAGCTTGTAAAAACCCAGATTCCTGGGCCCCATCCCCCAAAATGGTAGACAACGGGCTGGGGAAGGGCCCCAAAATGTGCCTTTCTGATAGGCTAGGAGATTCTGGCCCTAAGACCCCACTTTGAGGATAAATGGACTGCCCATCCCGCCCTGTTGCTTAGTGAACCCTGAGCAAGCAAGCTTTAAGCCAGGAGACTCCTCTGTGCTCCACCTTGGTCAGGAACATGCCAATAGTATACTAAGGAAGTCACGAGGCTGTGAGTATACTTTCCAAATTTGGTTTAAATTCTTAGTCACTGACAGTCTCATTTCAGGTTCCAAGAATATGATCATTTTTCCAAATGCCATTTGGTCACCTGGGAATGCATCCCGATTTGAATGCATCCTGATTTCAATAAAATTAGCAGGGATTATCTAAATTATTTTGTTTTTCTGACTTTTTTTTTCCCTTTGGTATTTGATTTGCTTGATGCATGTATATGTCAGCTGTGGTTAGGAATGCTATTCAGGAACATCCACTGTGTTTGCCATAATGGATTTGACCTACAGCCAAATGGTACTCTTGAGAGAGGTGGTTGTGACTTTGACAATTGAGCCAAAGTTAAATTCTGATGAACTGCAAAGGAATTTTATCAGTCCCAGGATGTTTGCCAGCTGAGCTGGGCAAAAGAGTGACTTTCTAAAACGTCCTGCACAATCCACATTTACTCTGTCACCTGCACTTCCTACTTTCTGAAAGGTCAGCTAAAAACTTTATTTTTCCTATTTTCTGCCATTTCCAGGACCACAAGCTTAAACCTGAGAACTGAATGTTAAGCTGTGTTCCTGTCTCTCACAAATCAGCAGGGGCAGAGTTCAGCAAGCAGAAAGGAGTTTACAGTTCTGCTGACTGCACGGTGGCAGAATGAGACCTCAGCTTATTTGGCTTCTCGGCAGAAAAGGTAAGTAGAAAATGTTTCTGCTGGTCAATCGAGGTAGGTGATCAAGGAACAGAGAGAAACCTGACAGGCCAGACACAAGAAGACACTTTGCATTTAGGTTCTTATAGCAATCCCTGAAGTCTGTTAATCATTTTTTGAGAGAAATGGGACATTGGTTTTGAGAAGAAGAAACAAGAGTTCTATGCCAACCCTGTCTGCAACATCTGCAGGCCCAGCTCTGCTCCAAGCTTCATTTGCACATTCTCAAGCCTTCTGTTATCCAACCACCCAGAGGAGGGATTCATCTTCCACCCCATAGCAACCCTCCCAAGGAGGAATAAAGCTTTTTATTTTAAATAGACCACAACCCAACGAAAACCAGTCATCCCAGTATCCATACATCCAGCAGAGGGAAACATGTGCAGTGTCTTAATCCCAGTGAGTGGTGTTAGTCACTCGGCTTCTAAGAAGCTTGACTGTGGTATTCCTCCCTGACTTTCTAAATTACAATGGCAATAACTGCGTTTGCACAGAAATCACCCCAACTGGTTAGCCACTTCATTTAATGACCACACGATTCCTATTTTATGGGTACAAAATAGTTGATCTCATTGAACTGGCAATTTAGAAACCCGAGGCAAATTAGAGCAATTACTAATAAATTATACATTTGGTAACTAACAATTTGTCTATCATCTAGAAATATGAGGAAAAACTGCCAGACTCCCTGGCCCTGTGATTCTGAACAGGTCTTTTCATTTTTTCCTTTCCAAGACCCAAAGTTTTTATTATCCATACCAGTTCCACCATTACTGTGGCTGCTTTTGCAGAGCCCGACATTTATAACACCAAGAATATAAGGGATGGCATCTGCACTCCATTTGGAACAGAGGGTGTGGCTGCTTAAAATTAAAAGAAAAAAAATGCAACAAAAAACACCCCACCCTAAACAAAACAAGAAATGAGCTTCACTTCAGCTTTCCCTAAAAAAAGTTAGCTCATAGGAGAAATAATGGCAAGAGACAGGAGCAAAATATCTTCTTGTCTGTAATCACTGTTCATAATCACTACCGTGTTTCGTTTCTGGGTGAGGCAGTTTGATGAAATTAAAGGAAGTTCCGTATTATAAATCATCCATAGTTCTGGGGGAGGAGGTGCGATTAGGTCAATTAGTAAGATATGATCTTTCTCTTCTTGCCTGCTTGTCTCACATAGCCTTCGGGTGTGCCATTCAACATGAAAGGCATTGATGTCATTCATTAATTGAGGGCCGGATTCCTCCATCAGCATATTCCTCCCACCTGGTACCACCTTACTACCAACCACTCACATCCCTAGCAGGTTTCATCTTCCATGACTGCTGTCAAAACATGAGCGGAGGGAGAGAGAGGCTTTTACTACTGAATGCTCAAATTCATTCTCACTGTTGCTATGCTGTGTTCAGTTGTGTCTGACTCTTTGCTAGCCCATGGACTATAGCCTGCCAGACTCCTCTGTCCATAGGATTTCCCAGGCGAGAATACTGGAGTGGGTTGCCATTTCCTCCTTCAAGGGATCTTCCTGACCCAGTGATTGAAACTGTATCTCCTGTGATGGCAGGCAGATTCTTTACCAATGAGCCACCTGGGAAGCCCTCATGGCCCCCTGGTCAAATGAGAAGAAAAAGAAGAAGTATCCAGATGGTGGGAAAGGAGGTCCGATGACTCGGACCTAGTTGTTGAGACAGAATGTAAGAAACAGCACTGCAAATAAAACTTGCAAATTCAAGAGGATTTAGAGATGAATCCCAAATACCCTCAGGCAATGGAGAAAATTTGTTTCCTGCATAATTTATATACTGCATTTCCCCCATACCCAGCAAAAATTATATACCTATTTCTCTACATCACATGATCATCATGTCAGCTTTAAAATAGTTTCTCTTTTTGCTGTGAATACAAACGAAACCTTTGTTCATAATCGTGTATTTTCACACTTTTCCTTATAATTTCAATATGTTTCAGGCTCTTTATTTCGCTTTTTTTGCTGAATACCTGGTTACAGGACCTAAGTCCATGTCATCATGTCTCCCTGGAGAAAAACACTGCAAGCATCTCCCTTGAGAATCGCTAATGTTAGGGAGAAGAAAGGGTAATCAACACTTATTGTTTTCTATTAGTGCAATAAGCAGAGCTTAAAACAAAACCAGCCTCCCTGTGAATTCCAAACGCCCTTCTAAATAACCAGGGGTGCTGTTTCACAACCTGACCTGCATACTTCCTTTGGGCTGCCGTGGGAGTTGGGATGACTCTGTGTCCACACGTTTGGGGGTGGGGTCACTGTAACTAAGTAAACACATTCTGTGTCGCCTGTGGAGGAGGCCTGAGTGAGTAGACCCCAGTGCATTCCACCTCTGGGGGGCTCCTGCCAGGTGGGGTGAGCCAGAGGAAGCAAGACTTCTCCTTGTAGGGGATGCACCTACCTACCTGGCAGCCTGGAGGTCACAGGACTCTGTGCCTCTCACCTAGTCAGAGGCGAAAGCAGGCAATCCCAGAGCAAAGAAAGCAACAGAGAGAGCTGGAGTAAACAGTCCTCAGCTCTCACATCCCTTTTGCCTAAAAGGTGTTGTAATGACTCTATCAGTTTCCAGTGCTAGAAAAGAAATGTTGGGGTGTAGATTATGGCTATAAAGTAGGAAGTGATCTCTATCAGTGAGAACATGTATATGTTTTTGTAGTTAATCACTACACAAAAGCGGCTAAAGTTGATGGCAGAAAAGAACATTCACTTAAAACACTGTAATTTTGGGGGCTGAAGGATGTCTTAGAGGAATATATGCTTCATATTCATAACAGAGCAAAAGCTGTTTTTTAAGGTGGGGACCTAGAATGAAGAAAAGATGGATAGGGAACCCTCTGTCCACCAAGATGGTCTGATTGCTGGGGATGGTGGTCCAGGCCTGTGGCTCCTACCTTACTCTGTCAAAGCTACACCCAACTGAGCAGAAGAAAAAAATTCCTGGAAGCCATCACCCTAGAAGGGAGAGGCCTCATCAGTATGTTCTACTTCTGATTTCTATTCTTTTGGCCCAAAGAGGCTTTGCTTTCCTCCATATTTGGGCAGTATTATTCTCTGGCTAATGAGAGGCAGAGGGAAAAATAAATAACCTTTTCATAATATTCCTGCTCTGGTATTTTGCTCAAAACTCTCTGTTATCAAGGAAATGATGAAGATCCTTAATTAGGGGTTTTCAAATCAAAAGCATTACACTGATCAGAGGTGGCACCTATCTAGTAGTGTTCATATGATGAACCCATTTGAAAACAGAGTTCAGGGAGTCCTGACCAAGACCTCTGATCACATTAAATTCATGGAAACTGGCTATTTAGACAATAAGGAAATGGGTATCTTTTCATAAGACACACTCCATTTACTAAGTTTTTGCATATTCAATCACATCCTGAGTATGACTTTATTGCAAAAAATTAATTTTTATCTATGACTTAAAGTCTTAACAAAAAGCTATTTAAGTTATATGTGACAGTTTAAGTCATTTGGTTATCATTGCATCTGTTTGTGTGCTCAGTCATGTCCAATTCTTTGCAATCCTAGACACTGCAGCCCACTAGGCTCCTTTGTCCATGGAATTTTCCAGGCAAGAATATTGGAGTGGGTTGCCATTTCCTCTTCCAGGGAATCTTCCCGACCCAGGGATCGAACCCATGTTTCCTATGTCTCCGGCATTGGCAGGTGGCTTCTTTACCACTGAGCCACACCCTTATATCTATTTAAAAATAGAACATGGTATTCTAACACTAAAACTTTATTATTACATTTTCTTGTTTTCCCGTATATAGGTTCACATTATATTTTACTTGTATAATATTGCTGGTAAACTCATACCAGAAATATACTAGAACCTAAACTGGGGTCATATTTTCTCATCAAACATATTCTGCCAATACAGTAAGCCAGATACCCCAGGAAGCTCTTTATCACCAGGGGCCTCCCTGGTGGCTCAGTGGTAAAGAATCTGCCTGCTGGAAGAGGAGAGGTGGGTTTGATCCCTGGTTAGGGAAGATCCCTTGGAGAAGGAAATGGCAACCCACTCCAGTATTCTTACCTGGGAAATCCCATGGACAGAGGAGCCTGGTGAGCTACAGTCCATGGGGTCACAAAAGAGTCAGACACAACTTAGTGACTAAACGAAACAACAGAGGGATGCAGAATATGGGAGTTGGGAAGCCCTTCTCCCAGGAAGAGCAAAAGCAGTCTGTTAGCAAACTGATGTGAAAGGTGGTAGGTTTTTAAACTAATGGATCAGGGTCTATGTGGGTGAAGCTAAAATCCGACAGCTTTACTGGCCGAGACTCAGGATGATTTGAAATGCAAATTTGCACATGGAAGCACCTGAAAGGAATCAAGGAAATTTAAGGCCCCTCGAATAGATGCATCCTCTCCTCCCCATGCCCTGTCACATCCCCAGCAGGCCTGTCCCAGCTTCTCTTTTGGTTTTGTTTACTCCCTTTGGAGGTGCCCGCTGTTCTTACATCCTTCTCTCTCTTTTGTGACTCCCCAGGGTAACACTCAAAGCTCCCTCAGGTTCTCACTGTCTTTTTCTCTTCCCCTTGGATAACTCTCCCCTCCTTTTTTCTACTTTGTCACCCTGGGAATGACAAAGGAAGATATCTCCCTTTCTGCATTCATGGGGCTGCACTACATGTTCTGAATTCTCTTTTCCTGCTCCTGATACATTTCCTGATATGTTCTCCCTGGGACGTGGTTGGGTGTCTGGACTATACTGCAGGTACCTTGAGGGTAATATTATCCAGAGCTCACTGGGATTTGGGGACAAAGTCTTACGTGACTCAATCAGTTTTGTTTTCTGAATATTTTGCCAGTCCTGACCCTTGGAGTCTCCCTTCTTTCTTGCTAGTTTGCCCTCCTTTCAAAGCCAGGTCCAAGTCCAGCTGTCTCTTAGCAAGCCTGCGGCTGGGTATCTAGCTTCATTCCCTCTGCTCTGGGTCAGAACTTCCTTGAAGAGCCATCTGACCATCTGCACAGGGACACTCGGGTCCTAGGTGATTTCGGGGAAGCTCATCTCCTTTCTCTCTCCATCCAGGCCTCCTCACATCCTCCATCTGCTCTCCGCCGGCTCCACACCTGCGGGGCTAATTAGCACAGTCTTCCCTCCCAGCTGAGCTCGCTTGGGTTCCTCCTGTCTCCACTCTCCAAGGTCTGAGGTCTGAATTTCCCCCAGCCCCTTCATGAGCCCACTCTTAGGCAGGTACAACTTGCACCCGTGGCCCCTGGCTTCTCACTCCCTCCAGGATCCTTGCCCTCAGCCTTTGGCAGGACAGAGAGCGTGGCCGTCTGGCACCATGCCCACCTACCTGGCAGGCAGCCCACGCGTCCTGCCCAGGGGCCGTCTCCAGAGTGTTTTCCTGACTAGCCTTACGCACACTGGCCCAGATTTGCTTCTGGTCTCTTCCACCGAGGCAATTCCCAGAAGCTTTTGGGAGAAAGGAAGATTTGTGTGTTTGAGTGATGACACTAACTCTGAATGCCTTGCTATCCGGCCACGTTCAGAGCAGAGGCGTGGCGTATCAGTCCTGGCCAGCCTGCTCCCCACCCAACATAATCAGCACACGGCACCTTAAGACAGGACTCTGTTCCTGGGCAATGTGTTTTGGGTCTCAGAAAAATGGGCAGCCACAGGAGTGTTGTTGGGGTCACATGAGGTTGCACCGCTAAGAACACTGTCTTGCCACACGAGGTCCTTTATATGAGGCTGCCAAGCTGTGACTTTGTTTTCGGGTGTGGATTCTATAATTGACCAGCGTTTCCTCTTTGCTTTGGCTACTGGAAAGCTTAGTGCCAAACATGAGGGTTGCCTGGGGCATACCATGAATTTGAATGAATTTTCGCAATAACCTTACTCATCAGTCCATTTTATGTCTTTATCTTTGTTTTTCATGTTTCCTCCCATCTACCTCTCATTTATATTCCCCTGCTAGCCACTTTAAACCCTTCCTGAATCAAGGTGGGACAGGTATAAACAAACATACAGAATGAGGTAATTTTACAGCAACTTGAAAGAGTCTCTTTTACACAGTTGGTGGGAAGATGAATTTCTGGACAGCAATAGCTATTAAATGTTATAATGTACATATTCATGAAACAGAAATACCTATTCCAGAAATTCATCCTTCAGACACACACAAGTGTGCAATATTTATTTGACTGTAGCACTGTTTGTAATAGAAAAAAAGGAAATAAAGTAAATGCTCAGTAATGGTGAAATACGAATACATCATGCTGCTGTATACGATGGCACACCATGCAACTACTAAAAATGAGAGATGAGTTTACATGCTCAACCCATTAAAGGATGTCTTTAATGTATTAAGTGGAAACAAAAGCTACCTTGTGGCTAGAGGGAGGACGAGGTTATATTTGTTATTTAAACTTTCTCCCAACCCCACCGCAAACAGAAGGAACACTAAGAAGGACTTGTTGGTGGCTGCCTGGTACAAACAGAGCCGTGATCCTCAGCACAGAGGCTTTCTCATATTCAGGGCAGTAGTAGATAACAGGAATGAGGAAGCAACGCTAGAAGCTCAGGGAGCCCCATTCTCTGACTTAGCCCATGCTATAGAGTGAGGAGGGGTGAAGAGGAAAGGTGAGGGGGCTGGCCTCTGACAGAGACAAGCTTCGGCAGCTGAGGGTTGTCTGTTGGGAATCTGGGTGTAAAGTGTGATGAGTTATCTTTTTACCCTGCCTGCCAAACTGTCAGTAAAATCTACCTGTTTCCCAATACTTTTGCAGTTGGATTTGCTTTGGAAGGACTGTGATAAAGTGTTGTAGCCAACCCAAAGGTCAGAGAGGGTCAGGGACAGAGACCGCCAAGAGTGACTGGGTCATCAGCAGATAACTAGGTCCCATGTGCAATGAGTCCTGCACATACAGGGAACTATAGGGTGGGTGGGGAGGAGCGGGGGATGCAAGAATGTCAAACCAGCCTTCTGCAAAAGCAGTGGTCTGACTTACTAAATACTGAGGTTAGTTTTCAGACCCAGGATGACAAATAGCAATTTAGGAAAAAACTGTGAAAGAATCAGTTTTGTGACTGTGCCAGAGTAGCCATGGTTATTTACATGACAGGTACACAGAATGCTGACTCTGTGTTGGCCGAGTGACACCTTCATTGAAAACGTCCTTCACTGCCCGCTTCACCTCTGTGCATCTCAGCCCCCTGCCCTCACACAGAGCTGCCCTGTCTGACTGATGTTGGTATGCAGCTCTGTCTCTTCTGGAACCACTTCTTCCACATCCTGTGTGACCAACCCAGTGAGAAGGTTCTAGAGATGAAGCCGGCCCCATGGGTGGGCTCCTCAACCCCTGGAATGTCATGCGAACTATTGTGTGTGGACAACTTTGTAGCAGCGGGTCATGCTCTGATTCAAGTATCAGTGGGCTGATCCCCTAAGGACCTCTGATTTAGAAGTCTGATATGGAACTCCTCTTTAAAAAAAAAGTCTGACGTTTCTAAGGCTTGACGCCCAGCTTGGCATACAGTTGGTCCTGCAGCTCACTCAGAGGTGTTTAATATTATGTTCCTTATTTTCTAGATGAGGAAAATGAAGTCCTATGTGCAGATCCACGTTTGCAAGACTCTAAAGCCTCGATGTCCTGTGCACTTGATAAATATTGGATGAATGCGGAATGAGTAACAGTGGTGATTACAAATGCTTCCATCACGAAGGTAAGGAAGCTGACCTCTATCAGCATGGGGCGTGGGAAGTTGAGTCAAAAACTCAGGTTACCTATCCTCCATTTAGTGGGCCTTTCCATATACATCTCTTTGTTTGAAATAGTTTTTATTTCTTATTAGACATGAATGTGGAGCCTTATATCCTAAATTGTACTCATGTTACCTGTCTCTGAATTCAGGACTCAGGCATGTGTATGATAATCTTGTTTATCATTAGATCAAATTTCATACCGACAGGCACTTGGTCAAAAAGTCTGGTACCACTGTCCAAACATCAAGAAACAAGGTGCCTTCTCTTGTTGGGGAGTCCCAAACCCAAACATCTAAAGGGATTAGTAGATAAAGGAAGTGACTCAGGTGGGCTGGGTGAGCACTGGGGCACCCAGAAGGGAGCCGCATCTAACTCGAAGGGCACAGCTGCCCCCCTGGACTCGCCGTATCACCGTCATGTGAGAATGTTGGCCCAGGATGGTCACATCTTCGGAATTTTAAGAGAAACCAGAAATGTAGATTAAATATGGAATTTCCTGAGTTTCAGATGTTGACAACTCATTCAAGTATTTTTTAAAAACAGAATATAGGCCAAGTAAAACACATCGTCTATGGCTGGGTGGGCCTGTGAGCCACCAGTATGCAAACGTGGTTTTCATTTGGGAAACGTCTGGGACCCTGTTCTGATCCAATCAGGCAGACTGAGGGTGTGGAGGGGAGTTCAGTTCTGCTGCTTGTTCAATTCTTTATTGAAAGGTTTGTAAGGGAAGTGGTTAAAAGCGAGGCTACAAATTTTAGACCATCTGTGGGTTTGAAAGAAGCCGTCCATGGCCCCAAATGGAAAATCAAGTTGTGTGTGACACCCTTACGCTTCAGTCAAGCTCTCCACTGCAGAGCCTCCTCCTAGGATGTACTGACACATGACTTCAGCACTCTTCAACCTGGTAGTTAGCATGCAGCACTCTGCTGACTCCGCAGAAAAATCCACGACCCGCTGCAGGTCCTCTTGCATTGTGTGTGCTTCTGCAGGGCAGCAAATCAGCCTCCAGCAGCGAACAGATGAGTCTTTCCAGGACTTCTCCAGTTACTCACCGTCCAGTGAGGAAGACCAGCTTCTCGGAAGAATGGACCTTCTCCTTAAAGATGGGTCGCTACTACACCTTGTCCTCTTGTCGAGCCAGGCTGCACAAAATGCCAAATAAATCTAGGCTTGTTCAGGGATCAACTATTCCAGCATTCGAGCACCTGGGGCCCTCAGCCTACTTCCCGGACGGCAAAGCCTCTGAAGGGCTGATGGAAGAAGCCATGCCAAAACATAACTAAGGAGGTGAGATTTTGGAGAACTTTAAGCATTAGTTTCCATTAGGTCCCACTCCAGATCTAAGACTTGTATGTGGAGAAAACGTCCTCGAGCCGCCTTCTCTTCAAATACGTTCATGAAATGGAAGCAGCATATTAATGTATTTTGCAAGGCTTTGGGAAGTAATACTGGACACAGTGTTCTCTTCATACCGAAGATGTTGTATACTGTGCGTGTTTAGTTTGGAGACAGACTTCTATTTGTGCACTCACAGAACCTCCCTCCCATCACACCAGCAATCTGAGAACTTTCCAACCTTTTTTCTTTGAACAACAACAAAAGAAAATCTCATATCAGATACCTGAGCCAACAGTAACAGAGCACTAAAGTGTGGACAGTATCAAATATTATGTTTGGAGTGAAGCTTAGTTCTTCATGGGCTGCCAGGCAGGCTCATTTTCATTTTACAAGGAGAGCACATGACTCGACTACTGTGGTATTTAGAATCCCTATCCTGGAGTATGCCCAAGGCTTTTCGTGAAATATCCAAGGCTGTTTCCAAACAGTACTTGCCATTAACACTTTCAAGTCAACTTGATAAATTGTGCCTAAGTTTGAGGCTAACTCAGATTTCCCCATACCCAGTCCCAACCTGTTATAAGGAAATACCAACGATCATGAAATCTGATACCATTGTCCAAGCATCTGTATTTTGCAGGTTTAAAAATTATGTACCAAGATCAAACACATATTTTAGTGTAAATCTCAAAGACAGAAACTGTTCAGTCTCTCCTTTTCTATCCCACTTTTTCAAATCATAAATATGTAAGAGCATATATGTTAAAAAGAGGCCAAGAAGAATGGTTCTCCCAGGGAACAAACCAGACAGCAAAGGATCATGGGCTTTTCTCTCCTGCAAGCAACTCTGGTTCTTTAAATAAATAATCTAATTATTCCTTAGATTGCTTTCCCATCACCAAATTCACAGGTTTTTGCTTCTTGCTCTGACAATTAAGGTAACGTTTGGAAGGGAAGTGAGTAAGGACGTGTATTTTCTCTGCATAGGAAGTCGAGATGCCCATATATACTTGAGTTAAAGATTGGATACAATTTGGAATTAGTTTTTGGTTTGGATTTTATTTTTAGTCAAGCAAATAATGACAATTTGAACAGAATATATGTATATACCCTTATATTAGTATTGAGATAAAATTCATACACTGTACAATTCACTAATTTAAAGTGGGTTTCAGTATATTCAGAATACTGCAACCACTGCCATAATCAATTTTAGAACATTTTCATCACTCCCCAAAGAAATTCCACATCCATCAGCAGTCACTCTCCACTCCTCTCTGCCCCCAGTCCCTGGAAATCACTTACCTACTTTCTGTCTCTATGGATTGCCCATTGTGAACATTTTATATGCACTGTATCAACAAAATGTAGCCTTCTGGTCTGGTTTGTTTTTTCCACTTGTCCTAAGGTTTCTAAGAGATCTATACATATATTACACACACACAAGAGTAGTGTCTGAATGCTCCAAAAGCACCTGGGCAGCACTGTCCTGCTTTAACTGCCTCCCCTTTTTCAGAGACTTTGCATCACATCTCAATGCATTTAGGAAATCAAGCAGGTCCCGGGGTCTCTCACCGCAGATGTTCTCTTGCGAGTAGTCATCTTCTGGTCTGGTTCTTACAGTATCTCACACTCAGCGTGCACCATGCAACCTCAGTGTTTCCCTCTCCAAACACAATACTCTTCTGTGTCCACTCATCTTTGGTAATGAAAACCTTTTGCCCACACAAACTTCAGCACCTAGTCATTTTCCCCTCATTCAAGTCGAATGTGTCCATCCCTGTGCTAGACACCTCCACAGCCTCTCCTGCCTGCCTGCCTGCCTCTATGTCCCCGGGTTCACTCTGGTCCCTGTCCCCCTCACAGCCACCCTCCTTGGCTCTCTGCCTGCAGTCATCTGCTCCAGTCTGCACCATGGCTGAGCCCTAGCCTGAATGAACTGCAGTGAATGGATCTAATTTTTTAAATGTATTCAGTTGAAGTATAGGTGATTTAAAATGTTGTGTTAGTTCCCAGTGTACAGCAAAGTGATTCATATACATACATACATATATAATACACACATATGTATGTGTAGACTCACATATATACACACACAAAGCTTTTTCATATTCTTTTTCATTATGGCTTATCACAGGATATTGAATATAGTTCTCTATGGTATATAGTAGGACCTTGTTGTTTATCCATTCCACATATAATGGTTTATATCTGCTAATCCCTATCCTTTGCCCTTCAGCCTCCTCCTTGGCAATACAAGGCTGTTCTCTATATCTGTGAGTCTATTTCTGTTTCATCAGATCAGATCAGATCAGATCAGTCGCTCAGTCGTGTCTGACTCTTTGCGACCCCATGAATCGCAGCACGCCAGGCCTCCCTGTCCAACACCAACTCCCAGAGTTCACTCAGACTCACGCCCATCGAGTCAGTGATGCCATCCAGCCATCTCATCCTCTGTCGTCCCCTTCTCCTCCTGCCCCCAATCCCTCCCAGCATCACAGTCTTTTCCAATGAGTCAACTCTTCGCATGAGGTGGCCAAAGTACTGGAGTTTCAGCTTTAGCATCATTCCTTCCAAAGAAATCCCAGGGCTGATCTCCTTCAGAATGGACTGGTTGGATCTCCTTGCAGTCCAAGGGACTCTCAAGAGTCTTCTCCAACACCACAGTTCAAAAGCATCAATTCTTCGGTGCTCAGCCTTCTTCACAGTCCAACTCTCACATCCATACATGACCACAGGAAAAACCATAGCCTTGACTAGACGGACCTTTGTTGGCAAAGTAATATCTCTGCTTTTGAATATGCTATCTAGGTTGGTCATAACTTTCCTTCCAAGGAGTAAGCGTCTTTTAATTTCACGGCTGCAGTCATAGATAAGTTCATTTGTGTCATATTTTAGATTCCATATATAAGTGATATTATATGGTATTTGTCTTTCTCTTTCTTACTTTGTATGATAATCTCTAGGTCCATCCATGTTGTTGCAAATGGCATTATACCATTCCTTTTTGTGGTTGAATAGTATTCCATTGTATATATGTACCACATCTTCTTTATCCATCTGTCAGTGGACTTTTAGGTGTTTCTGTCTTGGCTATTGTGAGTAGTGCTGCTCTTGGCTTAGTATCTTTTTGAGTTGTAGCTTTTGTCTGGGCATATGCTCAGGAGAGGGACTGCTGGATCATATGGAAACTCTACTTTTAGTTTTTTGAGGAACTTCCATACTTCTCCATGGGGGCTGCACCAATTCACATTCCCACCAACAGCGCAGGAGGGTTCCCTTTTCTTCACACCCTTTCCAGCATTTATTGCTTGTGGACTTTTTAATGACGGCATGAATGGCTTTGTCTTAGGGGAAGAGAGCGGGGAGGAAGTACAGGAGAGCTGGTGGTTTTGCACAGACCTATGCTGAGCCTGGGGCAACGGTGAGGCAGGCTGTCCTCTCAGTGCTGGAGCGGAAGCTGGGTGTTTGGCAGCTTTTGCCTGGGCCCCATCTGAAGAGGATCTGACATTATTTTCAGTCTCCAGGTGACTCTCACATGCAGTTCCGGGATCTTACAGACTGTCACAAAAGCCCGGTGTTAGTAGGACAAGCAAGGGCTCTTGGGTTAGAAGGCCTTGGTCTACCAGAGGTTAGCTGTGATACCTGGCGGCATGTTACCTCTCTGCTGTCAATGCGCTTACCTGCAACATGGGCTAAACACACCTTTTTCATGGAACTGCTCTGAGTACGAATGAAATCAGATGAAGTACACAGCGCAGTGCCGGGCACATAGAAGGTGCTCAGGAAGTGGACAGTAGAGTAGGGAATGCATGCCTGGGTTCTGTGTTGTCCTTGTCACACTGCTCATATGGCTAGTGCCAACCAAGAACCACTGTATGTCTCCTACAAGGGCTCACGTCAGGGTGACTCCTTTGTTGAAAGGCAAAATGACAGCTGGCTGAGGGTACCATGGCTCTTAAACTGATCCTAGCACAGGTGCAGGGCCTAGTCCCAACACTGTGCATCGGTTGAGTGTTTTACAGTGCAGGGAGGCGCGGTCACGCAGGCAGTGTGGTGTGCGGAGGGCCACCGGGTTACGAGACAGGAGAACTCCGTGTGCTCTGTGATGGGAGGAAGCTTGCACATACAATTCGGGTTCTTCCTGACACCCTATTCCACAGCCAACTAAACGCAATCATCATCTTTCTCCTCCCACGGGCTCACTGTATATACACATTAAACTGAGATACCTGGTGGCCATGGGCTCTTAAATACTTTGCAAGGCCTCATTAACAAGTCTTAATGGTGACAAAGCCTTTTCATGGAGCCAGCTGTGCACACCTCATTCTTCTCCCTGGGCAGGAGAAGCACTGGATGAAGAAAGCCATGGAGGAACCGCACAGCTAGACGGCACAGACACTGCCCAGCCGCTCCCACACGCCCCAGGGCAGGAGGTAGCTTTGGCTTCCCAAGAGAACTGCTCATTTTTCGGCAGTGAAGGCATAGATGATCCCTTCTGAAAAGCTGGCCTCGGGGTGAAAGGGAAGGCCTGGGCAAGAGATCTAGTGGGGCCGTGGCATCCCCCATTGCTGTCTGAGGACAGGAACTAGCCCTCTGCCTATGACTCAGCTTTCCTGTGTCTGTGAGGCCGCAGGCGGCTCACTTCCTCGGCTGGGGATCGAGTATCACAAGCAGCAAAGGGACAGCTCACAACTCTGACTGACAGCAGGGATCTAAAGATGGCAGGGTGAATTCTCTCATCTGGGAATCAGCAAGGGCTGGCTATGGGAGATGGGAGCAGACTCAGAATGCAGACCTCGCGGGGAGCCACTTTGGACTAGAACGGTGGTTACTCGGGGCCCCAAACCTCCCTCATTGTCAATGTGTCTTATGATCTGGGATCCGTCCACTGAGGCTCCTGTGGCCGAGGAGCCAGACCCCTCAGCTTCCTTTCCAACTGTGCCCCCTCTGTATGCCAGGCCCTTCACGGGTAGCAGACCAGAAGGTGCACAGGCTGTGAAGGGGTCACTTAGAAGAGGCCCAAACCAAAGCACAGACCGTACCCAAAGGAAAGCACTGGAACTCTATGGTTCTTTGATCTTTTTCTTATCTTTTATCTCTGTCCAGCTTCCTCTTTTTCAAATTTAATCAGTGTTGGCTATTTTTTCCAATCCTGAACATTAAAAAAAAAATTAACCAGAAAATGTAGAAACTGCTCTCATAAAACCAAGAGAGAGAGAAGTTGTTAAAGTGAGGCTGAAGCAAGGTAAAACCTGTTTGTGATCTGCAGCTGACCCTGGATGGGACTGATGGGGGGTGGGGAGCGACAGGATGTTATATAATGTTAGCGTGGGACCTTGCAATTGTAGGGGGATACGAGGGAAGGCAGTGCCAGGATTTCTCAGGGCAAGGGGATGCTACTGGTCCCTGGAGTATGACTTCCTGAGAAGGTAAAAGTGTTAGTCACTCAGCCATGTCCGACTCTTTCCAACCTCATGGACTGTAGCCGCCCAGGCTCCTCTGTTCGTGGAATTATCCAGGCAAGAATACTGCAGTGGGTTGCCATTCCCTTTTCCAGGGGATCTTCCCAACCCAGGGATCAAACCTGGGTCTCTTGCATTGCAGGCAGATTCTTAACCATCTGAGCCACTAGGGAAGCCCCTATGTGTCACCCTTAAGGAGGGCAGTGGGTCTGGGATGGACCAGATGGACTGATGAGGGTCAGTGAAAATGAAAAGTGAAAGTCACTCAGTCGTGTCTGACTCTTTGTGACCCCATGGACTATACAGTCCGTGGAATTCTCCAGGCCAGAATACTGTAGTAGGTAGCCCTTCCCTTCTCCAGGGGATCTTCCCAATTCAGGGATTGAACCCAGGTCTCCCATATTGCAGATGGATTCTTTACCATCTGAGCCACAAGGGAAGCTCAAGGGAAGCTACCCACTGGAGTGGGTAGCCTATCCCTTCTCCAGCAGATCTTCCAGACCCAGGAATCGAACTGGGGTCTCCTGCATTGCAGGTGGATTCTTTACCAACTGAACTATATCAGGGGTCAGAGGGTTGAGGAAAATTCCTGGTGATGCCCTATATTCAGAAAAGATATTCTAGGATAAACCAAGCTGGAGTAGAACTACTTGGGAAAGAAACTGGGCAGGAATACCTTCTACACCAGGACAGGGGGATGTGCAAAGGAGTAAGAAAAGTCAGGCAGAGCTTAGGTCTAGCCAACGGGCAGCACACTGGAGAGAAAGCAAAGGAAGCAAAGCCCAGCGCATCTGGGGAAACCAGGAGGGAAACAGGCAGCTGCTCCAGGGCCTGAGGGATCAATGGCAAGGCCCAGCCCAGGCCTCAAGTGAAAACAGAATAAGCTGGAGGAAGCTCACAGGCCTCTGAGAGCCAGTTGTGCTTCTTAAATATTCTTGGGTCATGGGTCCCTTTTAGGATCTGAGGAAAACTCTAGACCCACTTCCCAGGAAAATGCACTTATGCTCATATTATTCCACCTTCACGTCTGGAGATTCACAGGTCCCCATAGGCCAAGTCACATACCCATCCATGGTTAGGAGCCCCAGGCCCTAAGGATGCTCCTAGACACTGAAAGAAGAGGAGTGATAACAGGAAATACTTGAAGGATTGTTTAATCCTTTAAGCCTCTGCCAGACTCAGTGGAATAATATGAGACCTGGCCTGAAACTGGCCCGAATAATCCATAATTTACAACTAGGATTAGTTAAAATACTTCACCTGATGGTGAGTACATGAATCCAGTGGAGAGGTGGGGACTGGAAGGGCAGGAGAGAAGTGTCAGAGGCAGCCTTGAAAAAAAGTGGAATAAAGAAAAATTGGGAAACCAGAGGTAGGGAGCATTTGGCAAGGAAACTGCCCCTCATACACCCCCAGGTGGTCGTGGGAGAAGTTAATTCAGAACAATGGTAAAGGTCCCTGCATGATGGGGCTCTGCTTTTAGGAACCATTCTTGGCTTCTGTCGCATTTGCTTTATACTAAATCGTAACACATGGTATTTCTTTAAAAAAAAAATAGAGAATATTTACTTGCATCAGTGAGCCTATACTTATATTGCAATGATGTTCTTTTCTGAACAAGGCATTGTTACTTTTCCTCTAGTCATTTAATTAAACCACAACGTTATTTTTGAAAAGCTGCATCTTGGAAGGTTTGTGGGGGAAAGGGTTGTAGCTCTGTTGTCTGTTTGTAAATTCTGTGATGGGTTTAACTGGATGTTTTTGTATTAATACTAGAGCATTTCTTGTATGGATGAATTTTTGCTGGTGGCAAGGAGGATCTGGTTCAGAAAACACAGTGGTTTTTGACTCTTTCACATGCCTTTGCTCTGAGAGAGTCTGACCTTAGAAGCATTTTTCATGCATGACTCTATTTGGTCCACGGGTATAGAACATGTAAGGGCACAGCGAGGGGGGCTGACTGTCCAAGGAAATTTAGCTTCTTACAAAAGAAAGAAATAGTTTAGATCATTAGCAGAACATGCCCTGAGTATGAGTCCATCACAAGCATATCTAATGGCACTAGGATTTATAGAAATATGCCCACTGTTTAATGTTCCCATTAGGATGTGTACAGCACAACCCCAATGTATCCTAAGTAAAGGGCACAGAACTAGGAGTCAGAAGACCTGGTATCAGGCAGATTCAGAAATTAAATTGTAAGTTACATGACCTCAGCAAATTATTAACCATTTCACACAGACTCTAAGTGTCCTACAGTAAATAAGACTAAACATGCCTGCAACCTCCCTACCCCCTAGCAGTATCAAATGTGACCAGTGAATGAAATATCAGAAATGAAAACATTTGACATCTCTAAAATACCATATGAAACTATGACATTATGATACAAAGCTAAAGGGCTTTTTGAAAATGTAAGCATATTGAAAACTTTTTGTGTGCCTATTTTGAATAAAGCACTCTTCTAGGTGTTGTGAATTACAGAGGTGAATATAAGTCCTTCAAAGAGCTTTGCTTATGATTTAAAAATTAAAATAAGAAAACTAAGGGTCAAAATTCACATCATGATTTTTTTTCATATATTTCAAAGTTGGGTGGACTTACAGCCAAATGAATAGGAAAATAAATAATTTCATTTAGATGGGTCAGATTAAATAAAATGAATACTTGAAAAAAATCTAAATAGTACAATGCAATAGATAACTAAGAATCAATATTAGTAAATTGAGCAATATGTGAAGCAAATTTGAGATGAATTCGTGATGCCTTTTTTTCCCTCTCACCTTAAAAGGGCTGCTGATCTCTGCCAAAAGGCCAGGATATAAGACAGGCACTTGCATGAGCAGTTAGTCTCTCTGACAAAGAAACTTGGGTATCCACTAATAGCAGAATATATACAAGCATTTGTCTCTCTGGATGCTAGTAAAATGATACGGGGGGAAGAGGGATGTAACAGTGGAGCAATCAGGAAAGAAACATCAGGGAAAGAAGAAAGATTTCAGCAGATTTCTGGAGGTCAAGGAGAGGATGGCAAATGAGAACTGGGCAGATGATGGTTAACTTTCTGTGTCAACTTGGGTAGGCTATGGTGCTCAGTTGTTTGGGGACCAAGACTGGTCTAGATGTTACTATAAGGATGTGATGAGTGTTGATGATCATGTGACTTTCTGTGGAGGAGATCATCGTCCATAATGTGGTGGGCTGAGGGGAGACAGGGTCCGACCAATCAGCTGAAGACTTTAAGATCCCAAACTGAGGTTTCCCAGAGAAGAAGGAACTCTGCCTCAACACTAACATAGAAATCCTGCCCAAGTTTCCAGGCTGCTAGCCAGCCCTATGGATCTGGGACTCAAGACCACAGTAGCAACTCATCTGAATTTCTAGCCTGTTTGCCTGACCTGTGGATTTTAGACTTCCCAGCCTCTACAATCATGTTAGCCAATTCCTTAACGTAAATCAACCTCTGTGTCTATCACTCTATGTATATCTGTATCTACCTGGTTCTTTTTCTCTGGAGAACCCTGACTGATATGGAGAAAGAATATGAGTCTAGAACATGGAGGAGAAAACTTTGGTTAAGTGGGAGGGTGGGAGCGAGCAGTTTGGCAATGTACCGGTAAAAACCGCAGGCTCACTGGGCAGCTGCAACAGAGACTGGGATTTTGAAGGGGATGAAAAACAGAAAAGCGCATCGAAACTACCTAACATCCATTTGCTCCTTGCAAGAAAAGCTATGATAAACCTAGATAGCGTGTTAAAAAGCAGAGATGACACTCTACCGACAAAGGTCTGTCTAGTCAAAGCTATGGTTTTTCCAGTAGTCATGTGTGGATGTGACAGTTGGACTATGAAGAAGGCTGAGGATTGAAGAATTGATGCTTCTGAACTGTGGTGCTGGAGAAGCCTCTTGAGGGTCCCTTGGACAGCAAGGAGATCAAACCAGTCAACTCTAAAGGAAATCAACACTGAATATTCATTGGAAGGACTGATGCTGAATCTGAAGCTCCAATACTTTAGCCACCTGACACAAAGAGCCAACTCGTTGAAAAGACCCTGATGCTGGGAAAGACTGAGGGCAGGAGGAGAAGGGGGCAACAGAGGATAAGATGGTTGGATGGCATCATTGACTTAAATGGACATGAGTTTCAGCAAGCTCCGGGAGATGGTGAAGGACAGGGAAGCCTGGTGTGCTACAGACCATGGGGTCTCAGAGTCCGGCACAACTTAGCGACTAAACAACAATGATGTACCTGTGGCCTGCAGGTATCCCTCACTCTCCTCCCCATCCGGGCCTTAGGTCCATGCGCTGTGCTAGAAACTCAAAAAGTGACTTGTGCCCAAACTATCAGAGGACTCATTATCTATAGAGAAAACTTAGAGCTGCCTGGAAACTGTACTATATGTAAGACATTAACATTAGGGGAAGCTGAGTGAGGGATATACAGAAACTCTATTATTTTTGTAACTTTTTTCTAGGTCTAAAATTAGTTCAAAATAAAACCCTAAAAATATGGTCTGGAAAGGCGTAGGAGGGCTAGCATGTGTTCCAACACTCTAGGATAAAGTTCTCCCTCAGACATTTGGCAGAGAAGGCAATGGCGGCCCACTCCAGTACTCCTGCCTGGAAAATCCCATGGACGGAGGAGCCTGGTGGGCTGCAGTCCATGGGGTCGAGAAGAGTCGGACACGACTGAGCGACTTCACTTTCACTTTTCACTTTCATGCATTGGAGAAGGAAATGGCACCCCACTCCAGTGTTCTTGCCTGGAGAATCCCAGGGACGGGGGAGCCTGGTGGGCTGCCGTCTATGGGGTCGCACAGAGTCGGACACGACTGAAGCGACTTAGCAGCAGCAGACGACATTTGGAGTACCACCTCCAAACTCCTGTCTAAAATCTAGCCCCTTCTCAGTGTTGGGGGTTGGGGGGTGGCACATGGCTTCTCATATAAACATTTCTGTGATATTCTATTTTTTTAACTTACACATGTATCATTTTCATAAAAACTTAAAAGGAGTTTCTTCAAAAATATTCTTTCAGGCTTGAATGAGATGTTTTTTTATGTAGGTGACGCTCACTGACATTGCTAACACACTTCAGTGTAGGAAAAAAAGCCTATAATAATAAGACCAAAGGGAAACAATTTCAAATGCAGATTGAGAAGTTCAAACAGGAAGATGATTAGGAAATTTCTGAACCATCCTCTTTGTCAAAAAACAAAGGAATTTTTTAAAAAAGCACTTTAGTAGCCCCTCTCTCTCCCCCAGATGCTGTGGATTTTGTCAGTGCATGAGCGCTGGTCCACCATAAATCTAAACAGAAAAATGGACCAAATGCTTCTATAAGCTGGTCTACTGACACCATCTCTTGGCTGAGGAATGAGATTTGTGGAGTATTCAGCACTACTGTGACCTAGCAAACCATAAATTATAATATACATCGCAGAGAGAAATGTTTTACTGATAGAACCAGTATGAATATATTAATTATAATACTTAAAGCACATCAATGATAATTATGAACAGCTTCCTATGATATTATGCTCTCATCCTCAGTGTCTCCTGCACTGATAGCAACCTCCCTTATTAAGAATGAAATTTAGCAGCATCAGGCTGCTGCTCTGAGTTTTTTCTCCTTCACATCCATTAGCACTGTATTCTTTTCCTTGGCAAATGTATTTATTGGCCTGATAAGATGCCTAGCTTTATGAACTCGCCATACGCCTAGCAAGCAAGAGTCCCCAAAGATGTTTCCATTTACTCTCTGCCTTTTGGAATTGATGCGTAGAGCCTGCCAACTGGGTCTTTCTTGGGCCACGTGCAGTACATAAAGTTGGACCATTCACTGGGGCTGCCAACACCGGCAGCCCTGGGGAAACAATTTCCCGGACAATAATAGGGAAAGCCATCCTGTGGGTTTAGTTAATGCCAACTGAAAAGTTACAAAACTGCTGGGTGCTCCAGGGTATGGGGCACAATCAAAAGCTGTGATTATCTTCCCACACTGCCACAGCTTCTCTGTCGAATTCTGATAGCTCAACTCCAAAGAGCTCACCTGCAGTCACATCTATAGCTGGGAAGAAAACAAGCTGCTTCCTCTCAATACCTCAGGTATCATGTCCATTGGTCCTTAACATTCTGTTCAAACTGGCATCACTAAGAAGACTGTCAACATCAGCTCCAAAAACAGACCTGCCAATTGATTCTGAAAAACCTTCCACAGCTCGTCCAAGCACACAGACTCAGGGAGGGAAGGGGGAGCCGGAAGCTGTGACCCCCAAGAGGCAAGCACTGAATGGACAGTCCCCTGAAGCAAAAGCAGACAGAAAAATCATTTTTCCATTTGCTTTTCCATCTCCTCTCTGTTTTGTTCAAGTGGAAGCTGTGAGGTAAAATATAAAACCCCCATTGTGCCCTTGGTTGGAGGTTTGCCTTCGGTCAGGATCATTACATTAATTCCTACTCAAACACTGCAGGTAACTGGTCCCCAGAGGACACTGGCTGGATTTCCAGGTCAAGGTGCTTGATACAATTACTACAGAACTTTGAAGATTACAAAAGGGTATTAGAGGTCCCCACGTCACTGATTTTTTTTTTCCCTTCCTGTTTCTGATGCCCAGCTGACTCTAAAGCAAACCAGTGTGACCCATGACAAGCCATAGGAGGACGAGGCCTTCAACCTGAAGAGCCTTTGAACTGATCTTCCTGTTGAGCCCAGCAGTGCTGATGGCAGCAAAAGCCAGAGAGCCCACAGATACAGCTCTCAGGAGTCAGGGCTGAGGTTCCAAGGCCAGTGGGAGAGGCCAGATCCACAGTCCCCCTATACGAACCACATAAAATCTAGATAATAAGTAGCCTGTCGAGGAGAGTATGCCCAGTGGTCAGAATCTGAAAGCATTTAGGTGAAGTGCTACATCAGTTACCAGGCAATTGAGAATTTGAATAAAACTTGGAAAATCATCCTTAAAAGACGTGCCGTCTTCAGGTTCCCAGTACTTGACGTTATCCAATATCATCACACCAGGACACTGGGGACTGCCCAGAGGGGCGTGGGAAACGACTTTGTGGCCCAGCAGATTTTCTGAGCTTATCTGCAAAGCTGCTGTAATCTTCCCTGAATATCAGGTCTGTGGCTTGCCAAGCAAGCACTCACTCTAATCATTTTCAGGCAGAAGGAAAAAAAAAAAAGCTTTGTATATAAGTAAAAAGCTTAACCCACTGAGATACGGTCTACATCCCTCTTCCACTTCTCTCCCTTCCTCTCGACTCAACCACAGCTGAAGCAGAACAACCTCATGGAAACCTTTAAGTGACTTTTAATCCACTTGAAATACATAATCCTACTGAAGTGATCTAAGATGGTATAGATGCAACCTTAATTCTAGACCTTTCTCAGATTGCAAAATAGAACAGCCACTTTGAAAATGATTCAGCAGTTTCTTATAAAAATTAACACACACTTGTCATTCAACCCAGCAATCCCACACCTAGGTAGGAGAAATGAAGACATATGTTCACACCAAAAGAAAATGGTATGTGAATGTTTATAGTGATTTTACTCACAATGACTAAACTCTGGAAGCAACCCCAATGTCCCTCAACTGGTGAAGAGATAAACTGCAATATATCCATACATCAGAGCAACAGAAGGGAATAACTGCTGATCCACACAACAGCATGAATGGATCTTGATATATTTTGCTGCATGAGAGAAATCAGACTCAAAAGGCTACATATCACCTGATTCCATGGATGTAACATCCTGGAAAAAGCCAAACTAAAGGGTCAGGAAACAGGTCACCAGTGGCCAGGGGCTGGGAATAAAAGCAAGAGTTGACTATAAAAGGGCATGAGAAATAAAATCTCAACTACCAAAAGTAGTCACAAAAAAAAAGACTTGAGAGAATTTGGGGAGATGATAGTACCATTGCATATCTTGATTATGGTGTTAGTTATATGACTATATGTATTTGTTAAACATGCATAGTTCTATACACTAAAAAGTGAATTTTGCTGTATGGAAATTATGCCTCAAAAAATGCAACTTGAATATAAAATCTCAGTAGAAAATGTTCAATGATTAAGAAAGGCAGCCTTCAAAACTGCTGATGAACTTCTACCTACATCAGGATCTGGAGGCCTTCTCCCAAACTGGATCTGGGGGTGCTCAGAAACCAGGCACTCAGTCACTCTTGGACACATAAATAAAGCTCTAATACATAAATCAATAAAGTCAATGTATCAGCATGTCCCCATATCTAGGGTTACTCAGGGTGTTTCCAAGCCTGTACTTCGTGAGAAAGCTTCTGACATTCGGACACGAAGGTGCTGTTGACTGTGCAGGGCGCTGCCTGTTCCTATCTTGCTTCGCCTAATGTTCTAACTGCCTGGATGCCACTGCTTTTATAACCACTCGAGTTAAAAGTTATTTCAGACTGAGAATTCAAGCCTCCCCTGTGTCTGTGTTTTCTATGATAAAGAAAATTAACCTTATTATTCCAACCAGACATAACACACAGAAGACAGCCTTCCCTAATTTAGTGATATAGATTCTTTGTACAGAATTTTTTTGCCTCAAAAATATTTATGCCCATGATATTCAAAGGATTTTGTTTGGTTTTCTTCTGCATGCCCTGAACATAATATACTGTCTCCAAAACTAGGCTTTATTTCTTCTCTGTCCTTCTCCTAGTAAGAACATCTGTTAGGAATCCACTAGATGGAAATAAATGCTGAAGGCAGACAGAATGAGAAACTCAAAGACCCAGGCTCTTGGATGGCCAACATCAGCTATTCAAAACCTCCCATGGAAGGCAGAGTGTGATGTGCTATAAGCAGAGGCTAAAATATAGTGCTAAGGCACCAAGGGTGAGGTGAAACACTCTGGAAAAGTGGAATTTAAGCTGGGCCCCTGAAGGATGGAGAAGATTGAGACTGCAGACAGTCCAGGCCAAGGAACTACTTAGCAGAAAGGGTCCTGTAAGTGCACGTTTCTTCAAATTGGTTATCATCAGCTAGCGTCCTAGAGCCTGAAAACCACGACTATTTAAAATTCTTCTGGAATTTCCATGTCTTGAGGCCTTGGGGCTCTCCATTTCTCCATGAATCCCAATGCACCCTATTCTATCACACATGACAACTTCATGTACTTAAATTACTGCCTTTTCTATAAGGCATTTAAGTGGATTGATTGTGGCTGAGAAGCTAGTTATGAAGAAGTGAGTGAAAAATTAAAATGAACAGGAAAGGGAGAAGAGGGCACCCTGGTGGCAGGCTTCAAGAGGGGGTGGAGCACTTGTCCCTCTCCAGTGGGGTATGGATCCAGGATCTTCAATCTCCTTGGGGAGTGGTGTTAGTAAGAAACACCAGTAATGAATACAGGGAAAACTTCATTGCAGCACTGTCATTACTGATAAGATGAAAATCATCTAAATGCTCATCAACAGGGAACTGCTTAAATCAATAACTGATCATTTACACAACAGGATATTATAGTCAGTAAGAAAAAATAGTGTGAGGAGACAGGAAGACCTCTAGGATAAATTACTCATGTTATTTAAAAGTCAGGGTGCAGAAGAGTATGTATAATGGACTCCCTGCTATATCTGCATTCGTACACAAACCTCTAGTAGGATACATAAAAACTGTTAGCATTGGTTATACTTGGAGAGTGAAAAATGAGGGTACGAGAAAGAGAAATGTTTACTTTTCAATTTATACCCTTCTGTTGTTATTGTCCAGTTGCTTAGTTGTATCCGACTCTGCGACCCCATGAACTGCAGCACGCCAGGCTTCCCTGTCCTTGATTATCTCCCAGAGTCTGCTCAAACTCATGTTCATTGAGTTGATGATGCCATCTAACCATCTCATCCTCTGTCTCCCCTCTCTGCTCCTGCACTCAATCTTTCCCAGCATCAGGGTCTTTTTCAATGAGTCGGTACTTCACATCAGGTGGCCAAAGTATTGGAGCTTCAGCATCAGTCCTTCCAATGAACATTCAGGGATGATTTCCTTTGGGATTGACTGGTTTGATCTCCATGCTATCCAAGGGATTCTCAAGAGTCTTCTCCAGCACCACAATTCAAAAGCATCACTTTTTTGGTGCTCAGCCTTCTTTATGGTCCAACTCTCACATCTGTGCATGACTACTGGAAAACTCATAGCTTTGACTATATAGACCTTTGTCAGAAAAATGATTTTTCTGCTTTTTAATTTTGTTATAGCTTTTCTTCCAAGGAGCGAGCTTCTTTTAATTTTGTGGCTGCAGTCACCATCCACAGTGATTTTGGAGCCCAAGAAAATAAAGTCTGTCACTGTTTCCATTTTTCCCCCATCTATTTGCCATGAAGTGATGGGACCAGATGCCATGATCTTAGTTTTTGGAATATTGAGTTTTAAGCCAGCTTTTTCACTATCCTCTTTCACCTTCATCAAGAGGCTCTTTAGTGCCTCTTTGCTTTCTGTCATTAGGGTGATGTCATCTGCATATCTGAGGTTATTGATATTTCTCCTGGCATTCTTGATTCCAGCTTGTGCTTCATCCAGCCCAACATTTTCCATGATGTACTCTGCATATGAGTTAAATAAGCAGAACGACAATATACAGCTTTGTCATACTCCTTTCCTAATTTTGAACCAGTCTGTTACCCTTCTGTAACTGAATTTATTTTTAATTATTTGTGCAGATGATGATAATTTTGATCACATAAAGTATTAATACTTATAATCATTCCTTGGCTGACTTGCAATATAAAGTGAAGACCACTGACTACTGTTGTTAGAGGGTCAATTCAGAGACTAGAGGTTCATTTCAATAATTATTAAACAGTTTAATAAGTGGTTACTGGATATGTCATTGTTTTAGTTCTTGAGCAGCTAATATAGTAGAGTGCAGCAGTAGGTTAAGACAGAGAGAAACAACACATAATGTGAATGCTGGGAAAGCCAGGCAGAGGAGACTTCCTGGTGGAGGCACGGCTTAGGGTTTGAATTGGTGAAGCAGAAGAAGCAAGGAAAGAGCAGCAATGAGAAAACAATAATATGGCAAGCCCTTCACTTGACATAGAGACATCTGCCCTTCTTATTTCTCTTTTGGATCTGATCAGTATTAGAAGCAGGAAAACATTCCAAGATCTGAAAATCTCAGCCCCTCTCAGTCACAAGGGCTAATATTTTTCCATCAACGGCTTTAAAAACTGAAGCTATGTGGACCAAGACCCAAGAACTAGAATTAATCATGAGAAAATACTGCTAAAGAATTTCCTCCCCTGCCTCACAAACATGCTGGAGTGTGTACATGGGCACTGTAAAACAAATTCTCATCTCCCTTTCTTTGTCAGTGGTGAAAAAGCATTGGTACATATACGAATAATGTTCAACCAGAGCAGCCAGCCTTTCACAGGATTGTTCTTTACCAGTGTATATGCTTGGTGCTCTATCTCAAGAACCTTCTCTAGAAACACTCTTCTCTTTGCAAGTGTGGGGACAGGAGTAGGAAGAGGAAGCCCTCTGCCCTGATTGACAGGCTTACTCTTTCTCACCATCACTGGTACCCCGAAGTGGAAGGGTCAGGGGACTCCAGGCAGCCTTTCCTGTGAGCTCAGATTCTCTTGCTAATAGAAATTATAGAATAACCTATTCAGTTTATTCTTCTGGCCAGCTTAGCCAAGATGACTGGATACCTTATTTTTTGCTAAGATGATCATTTTTTTCAGAACTCTCTCTCTCTGAAGAACATTTGTGAGATGAGCGATCATTCTCTGTGTCCACTTATATCTGACTAGCCTAGGCTTTACTGCTACCATTGTCGGGGAATTAACCATTTGTACCCTGGTATCAATATAGCAAAGAAACACTGCCAGTGACTTTAGAAAATCAATAATTGGCTGATTGTTTATTTATCACTACAAAGAAAATACTGAAGAACTTTTATTACAGAAACCCATTCGAGGCTGCTGGCAATCTAAGAACAAATGAGGAAATGCTAAGAGAAAAAAGAATGTTAGCCTATTCCTAAAAATTCTCCTGGCTGGCATTATAAAACAATCTCTTGAATGGCAGGAAATAATAATATATCTCACAACATGGGAAATCTTCGGTGTTGGTGGGTTATTCTTCTATTTTGTGTAGGTCCCAAAAGAAGTTAGAAAACGTCATGTGCAAGAGAGGGAGGGAGCATGGAAGTGCAAAATTATTAATTGTAGCTTCCAAGTGGCCCATGTGGCAGCCAGTGAGCTGGGTAACCAGGGATCAGCCTGGTCTGGCTACACCTGCGGATCAGAAAGCAGAAAGTACTGACTGACAATGGAGCAGAACTTGGCTCTCATAGCGAAGAATAAAGCACAAAGTTCCTGCTCTTTTTTCAAGCCACTCCTTGGCCTTCCTCAACCTGGAGTACGTACTTCAGCTTGGATCACGGACAAAACCAGAAGCAGCCACACTAGAAGGGCACGTGGCCTCATACAAACACGCTTGTTCCTCAACTTGGCTCTCTGCGAACCCAGTGCAAACATTCAGCATCCCATGGCCGGGGCCACTCCTGGAAGCCATCAGGTGGAAATGGCTCCAGCAAAACGTATTTTCTCACCGTGGGGAGGACAGGTGGGAAACTGGGGTGCAGAAAAGTGAAGAACAGGGTGGAGAAAAGGCAGCCTCATTAATACTTTAAAATCTATGCCAGGAGGACAACAAATGGGTATTTCCCTGGCTATCAAGCTGAGAAAAGCCACTTTTTTTAAACAACAGTCTCACTTGTTCCCCTGCACCATTCCCTCTGTGCCAATCCCCAGACCATGCCAAAACAAGCTGAAATGTTATAAAGATTCGTGGTTAAAAGAACAAGCTCCAAAATATTTGTGGATGTTACCTCTTTAGGCCCCAAAGTGATGGACTGAAGTGAAAAGACTAAGAACTGGAAGAAACATTACCACATGCCACCAGACATCAGGAGGAACTGAAAACTGGAGAGGCCCCCAGAAAGTCCTCTCTCAGAGACCCTCTTTTAAGGAGAACTAGCATATTGAATCTGCCATATCATTGCTTTCCAGGTCTGTCTCTCAAATAATCTCCAAGTCAGTTGGAGAAGGCAATGGCACCCCACTCCAGTACTTTTGCCTGCAAAATCCCATGGATGGAGAAGCCTGATAGGCTGCAGTCCATGGAGTCGCTAGAATCAGACACGACTGAGTGACTTCACTTTCATTTTTGACTTTCATGCATTGGAGAAGGAAATGGCAACCCACTCCAGTGTTCTTGCCTGGAGAATCCCAGGGATGGGGGAGCCTGGTGAGCTGCTGTCTATGGGGTCGCAGAGAGTTGGACATGACTGGAGCGACTTAGCAGCAGCAGCAGCAGCAGCAAACCAACAGGAATTTTTATATTGATCCTATAATACTGGCAGGGCTGTGAGCTCTAGGCCTCAGTTGGGGCAAACAGATAAAATATTGCCAGTGGGGATAAGGAATTTTTATCTAACATACATGATGCAGAAAATGGGTTCATTTTCTTCCTCTTCTCCAGACAGCAGACATTTTTCCCCCCTTATACAATGCCCATCTTCATAGCAATTATGCCCAGACCAGTTTGCAGTGAGCCCATTAGAAGCAGCCAGCCCAGCACAACAACCTCCTGGACAGCCGGCACCTTGGGGACAGGGAGGCTATTTACAGGGCAAAGTCCTGGATGACTTGACCTACCTGCTGGGCCTCCCAGCTCCAAACTCTAATCCTTGTTCTTACAGGCTACTCTGTCACCGACTTTCAGATTTGGCCCTCACTATTCTATTCCAGACCTAAATATAACCCATTACAGCATCTGTCCAGTCAGTCTTTTTGCAGTAATGACACCCTGCTGATTCAGCCCCTGGTCCTCTGGTCCCTGGCTGCTTCGGGGGGCATTACTTCCCCTCAAGGAGATGTATTTTAAAGACATGTGATTTGTTTAGATGATTAAGTTCTCTGTAAATCGAATATACAATCTAATTTATTTATTTCGACAGACCTCCAATACCTATGATTGTAAGACTGTTAAGTAAGAGCTGTACTTTTTTTTGGCCACACTATGTGGCATGCAGGATCTTAGTTCCCTGGCAAAGGACTGAACCCATGCCCCCTGCAGTGGAAGAGGAAGTCCCTATGATTGTTAAGATTCCTAGTGCTGAAGACACAACAAATAAGGCCCTGCTCTCACCCTCAAAGAACTTCAGTTCAGTTCAGTTGCTCAGTCATGTCCGACTCTTTGCGACCCCATGAACTGCAGCACGCCAGGCCTCCCTGTCCATCACCAACTCCCAGAGTTTACCCAAACTCATGTCCATTGAGTTGGTGATGCCATCCAACCATCTCATCCTCTGTCATCCCCTTCTTCTCCTGCCCTCAATCTTTCCCAGCATCAGGGTCTTTTCAAATGAGTCAGCTCTTCACATTGGGTGGCCAAGGTATTGGAGTTTCAGCTTCAACATCAGTCCTTCCAATGAATACCCAGGACTGATCTCCTTTAGGATGGACTGGTTGGATCTCCAGGCAGTCCAAGGGACTCTCAAGAGTTTTCTCCAACACCACAGTTCAAAAGCATCAATTCTTTGGTGCTAAGCTTTCTTTATAGTCCAACTCTCATATCCAGACATGACTACTGGAAAAACCATAGCCTTGACTAGACCTACCTTTGTTGGCAAAGTAATGCCTCTGGCTTTTTAATATGCTATCTAGGTTGGTCATAACTTTCCTTCCAAGGAGCAAGCGTCTTTTAATTTCATGGCTGCAATCACCATCTACAGTGACTTTGGAGCTCAAAAATATAAAGTCAGCCACTGTTTCCACTGTTTCCCCATCTATTTGCCATGAAGTGACGGGACCAGATGCCATGATCTTAGTTTTCTGAATGTTGAGCTTTAAGCCAACTTTTTCACTCTCCTCTTTCACCTTCATCAAGAGGCTCTTTAGTTCTTCACTTTCTGCCATAACGGTGGTGTCATCTGCATATCTGAGGTTATTGATATTTCTCCCAGCAATCTTGATTCCAGCTTGTGCTTCCTTCAGCCTAGCGTTTCTCATGATGTACTCTGCATAGAAGTTAAATAAGCAGGGTGACAATATACAGCCTTGACGTACTCCTTTTCCTATTTGGAACCAGTCTGTTGTTCCATGTCCAGTTTTAACTGTTGCTTCCCGACCTGCATATAGGTTTCTCAAGAGGCAAGTCAGGTGGTATGGTATTTCCATCTCTTTCAGAATTTTCCACAGTTTATTGTGATCCACACAGTCAAAGGCTTTGGCATAGTCAATAAAGCACAAATAGATGTTTTTCTGGAACTCTCTTGCTTTTTCCATGATCCAGCAGATGTGGGCAATTTGACCTTTGGTTCCTCTGCCTTTTCTAAAACCAGCTTGAACATCAGGAAGTTCACGGTTCACATATTGCTGAAGCCTGGCTTGGAGAATTTTGAGCATTACTTTACTAGCGTGTGAGATGAGTGCAATTGTGTGGTAGTTGGAGCATTCTTTGGCATTGCCTTTCTTTAGGATTGGAATGAAAACCGACCTTTTCCAATCCTGCGGCCACTGCTGAGTTTTCCAAATTTGCTGGCATATTGAGTGCAGCACTTTCACAGCATCATCTTTCAGGATTTGAAATAGTTCCACTGGAATTCCATCACTTCCACTAGCTTTGTTTGTAGTGATGCTTCCTTCCTAAGGCCCACTTGACTTCACATTCCAGGATGTCTGGCTCTAGGTGAGTGATCACACCATCGTGATTATCTGGGTCGTGAAGATCCGTTTTGTACAGTTCTTCTGTGTTTTCTTGCCACCTCTTCTTAATATATTCTGCTTCTGTTAGGTCCATACCATTTCTGTCCTTTATTGAGACCATCTTTGCATGAAATGTTCCCTTGGTATCTCTAAATTTCTTGAAGAGATCTCTATTCTTTCCCATTCTGTTGTTTTCCTCTATTTCTTTGCACTGATCACTGAGGAAGGCTTTCTTATCTCTCCTTGCTATTCTTTGGAACTCTGCATTCAAATGGGTATATCTTTCCTTTTCTCCTTTGCCTTTCGCATGTCTTCTTTTCACAGCTATTTGTAAGGCCTCCTCAGACAGCTATTTTGCTTTTTTGCATTTCTTTTTCTTGGGGATGGTTTTGATCCCTGTCTCCCGTACAATGTCACGAACCTCTGTCCATAGTTCGTTAGGCACTCTGTCTATCAGATCTAGTCAAAGAACTTACCCATCAATAATGTCCCACACTGCATAGAAATCAGCCCACTCCAAGGTACCCATATTATGGAACCAAAGCAAAATAATAACAATGCCTCAGAGTCATTCTCAACTTTATAGATTTCAAGAGGCTAATACATATATTTCAATATTAATGATCTTAAGTCAAATTCTCACTAGTGAATTGAAAGAGATCCTTAACATTATTTAACCAACTTTATTTGTGCTATCTCTATTCCCCTCCCCTTCAGCGCACCTCCCTATTAACCTCCTTCTCCCCAAAACTTAGGAGACGTCATGCTTCCTCATTCCATTCCTCATGCCACATTTTCAGTTCACTTTCAAATCCTGTTTGTTCTGCCGCCTTGAAATTCCACACTTCTCTCCAGCCTCACTGCTGCTGCTGCTGCTAAGTCGCTTCAGTCGTGCCTGACTCTGTGCGACCCCATAGATGGCAGCCCACTAGGCTCCTCTGTCCCTGGGATTCTCCAGGGAAGAACTCTGGCGTGGGTTGCCATTTCCTTCTCCGATACCAGCCTCACTACTGCCACCTAATTCAAGCCATTGATAGATCTCCCTGAATTACTGCAGTAACGTCCTAATTGGTTGCCTTGCTTTCATTTTTGTCCATGTACATTCTATTTGCTATGCAACAACCAGTGATCAGGGTGCTTATAACATGCAAGGAAATCATGGTAAATTTGATCCCAGCAACTTTTATTAGTCTGGAATGCTGGGCAGTGATATAACATGAAGGAAAATGAGGAATAATTTGGAGTTGGTAATGCCAGTGGCTTCAAAGCATCACTGCTCTTTGAAAGAGGCAAGAATGAATTACTCTATATAAGGTTCTAGGAAGACAGCTGTAATCATTTGGAGGCATGCCACTCAGAGCCATGACAGAATGGACACCACGCATAGTGACATATTCCAGAGGGTATGGCATGAGAAACAGAGAAAGACAAAGGATGAATTGAGTAGACTTACTGAAGAGTGACATGGTGCAAAAGGATTTCAAGAATGAATCTGGGAAACCAACAATGCCCAGCCACAAGAAAGATACTAACCCTGTCACGAGTGATGAAACCAGTTAAGAATTCCATCCACACAGCAAGGCCCTGAAGGGTAAAGAGCTCACATTATCTCAGCCCAGATAACCATATGGTGATTGTCAGAAAGACTGAGGAATAGAGATGAGGGTTATATTTAAGATGTTTGTTAGTTTTCAAGTTCCGTCCCTATTGCTTGTTTGAAGTCTGGCCTATATACAACTGGCATAGTTTTGTGACTGTGGAAGATGAATTGCCTGTCCCTATTCTTGGTGCCTCTTTCATTGAAAATAAACTGACGTTGTATTTGGATGAACAGAGGAACTTAGAAAAGATCTAAAGGGAAGAGATGGACACAGAGATGATGGAAAGCAATTTTACCAGCCCCAAACTGAAGTGAACTGTTACCACGCATAGTCAGAGTTGGTCTTTCACTCAGTCATGTCTGACTCTTTGCCAGCCCATGGACTTCAGCACACCAGGCTTCCCTGTTCTTCACAATCTCCTGGAGTTTGCTCAAACTCATGTCCATTGAGTCAATGATGCCGTCCAACCATCTCATTCTCTGTCGTCCCCTTCGCCTCCTGTCTTCAGTCTTTCCCAGCATCAGAGTTGATTTGCTTGTCTGTTTTTGGTACCGTTTTAAAAATGGTTATTTTAGCATTCCAATGCTGTGCTAGCACCAAAACCACCACAGCAGAGTGAAAACAGTCAACAGGCCATTTCCCAGAGCCTGGACAGCCATGCCCTCAAGTGAAATAACATCACTGCAGAGGGGTAGAAGGTGGTCAGGCTCATTAGCATCCCTTTGGCATTTTTAACTCACAGAATCCAAGCCCTTCTTAAATGGCATTTCAGAGTGGGTGAGCCTGCTACAAGCCAGTTCTTTTCACAAATCAGATGTCACTGGGGGTTTAAGATAGAATTCATTTCTACTGAACCAGTGCTTAGCTATTACTACAGTAGAGTACGCTGGCAAGAAACTCTGCCTAGAGGGAGCGATCCATAACTAGAGTAGAGAGAAGAAGGCAGAGCACAGACCACAAGTCCCCCGGACTGAGCAGCTTGAGGACAAAGATTCTACCTTGTCTCTTTAGCCTCAAATCTCGAAGCTGTGACCAGCACTCACTTAACGCTTATTGAATTGAACTGACACTTGTAAAAGAAAAAAAGAAGAAGCCCAAGGGTGGAAGCCTGGTGAGTAGCTGCTGCTAAGGCGCTTCAGTCGTGTCCGACTCTGTGCGACCCCATAGACGGCAGCCCACCAGACTCCCCCGTCCCTGGGATTCTCCAGGCAAGAACACTGGAGTGGGTTGCCATTTCCTTCTCCAATGCATGAAAGTGAAAAGTGAAAGTGAAGTCGCTCAGTCGTGTCCAGCTCAGCGACCCCATGGATTGCAGCCTACAGGCTCCTCCATCCATGGGATTTTCCAGGCAAGAGTACTGGAGTGGGGTGCCATTACCTTCTTCACTGGTGAGTAGGGTGGGAAGGAAATTAGAAAAATAAGGGTTTCAGGAGTATTTGAGAACTAAATGACTCTGGTAAGAAATGAGTGGAAAGTAAAAAATTACAAAAATTCACCAAAAATGAATGGAGAACCAAAGGTCAAAAGAAGATCCCACAAAACATTCCATTCATACACAGGTATGCACACACGCACGTACATACACATGTGCACACAAGCACATACACCAATGCGGGATAGAGCTTGCTAGAAGGACTGAAGGGCAGGAGGGGTCTGGGAGGCACCCTCTTTGTTTTTAGACCCTGCTCCCAGGATGGGAGGTGGCAGGTTGCAGCTGAGAAAGGGTGGGTGCAGCCAATGGAGCAAAGTCCAACCGGAGGTAGCGCTCAGGTTGGGAGCCCCAGATGCCAGACTCCACAGGTCTTTCCTTTGTTCCACAGGAACACAGGGGAGGAGCCCTCTTCTCTAATTCTGAAGGAGATCCCTTCTAGTTCTATTTCCTAATATAAACCAAAATTTACCTGACAGTTCATCTTGTTTTTATCACCCATATAGACCAATGAACGAACTGCTCCCTATAAATAGGTTTGCAACACCGGGTTGTGCCTTTTGCAAACATTAAAGTGGAAATGGCTCTGACAGCGATCAATAATGCTTGCCGATTTCCCTGCGCTGCTCTGTTTATTTTTAGTCCCTACACAGAGCACAACATTTGTAGGAAAAAACTCTATATCACCTTCAAGAATATACTAACTAATGACCTAGGCAGAAAAAAAAAGTACACTTACTTTATTCCTATCATTCCCATTTTATAGGAATAAATTCAGACTCGGCAGGAATTTGTTCTACTACCTTATTACATAGATTCTGGCCTTTGGGGAAGGAGATCATGAAGCTTATAAAAGTCCATACCTCATTTATTACTCCCTGTTTTCTTCCATTTTCCAATTCATTTAAGAGTTCATTTCTCTATTGCACAAAGGCATGCAGTTTAGTGCACATAAGCTCAAAAAGAGAGCTTTTGGTTGCTTAGAAATAGGAAGGAGCATGACCCCACTGCCTCACCTCTCTACTTGTACATCATCATTTAGTGCACGAAGCTGCAAAACCCCAATGAGTAGCATCACTGGGTTGAGCAATATAAAAGGTGCATTAGAAAAAGCCCTGGAAGCTGGAGCAAGTAATTGGGACCTGATTTTCTACAAGGATTGTCTTGCCCATCTCTGCATTTCCTATGGAGTGCAACACAACGCCCTCAGACATTAGTGTTATTTAAGGCCAGTCAAATAAACAAGTTTCTCCTAGACATCAATTGTATCATGATTATTTGTTGCACGTTGGATTTGCCAGGGAGCTTGTGAATTTCTTGGGAGCCCAACTAGAGCTCCATCCCCATGTCTGCATCCTCAGCAGACCAAAGCCTAGAATGACATATGCTCAGGAAGTCTTGGTTGAAAGTCCAGATCATGTCCCTGGGTGACTGTGGGTAAGCTGCATAACTCCTTAGGTCATTCATGTCCTCATCCTGGGGATCGAATGGAGTCCATGACAATAACCATCGGCAGGCATGTGACTGCCCTAAGATTCTGGGCAAAATTTTATTTGGCAGAATATGTGTATAATATTTCTGAGAAGAGGGTGCATATCTTTTATTGTTTCAAAGACTGTGACTGTTATTGCCCCCAAAAGTTTTACAAATCTTTAGCCTAGCAATAGTTTCCAAAAGTACTGAATCCTGAATTCCAACACTAAAAAGCCTTTGAACATGCACACCATGCTCATGTATTAGGTATGCACACATGTATTATATTAGGTACATTATAAAACATCAAAATGACAAATGTGCAAGGTAAATATGAAATAAAGAATATTTTCTTTATATCTAAGAGTAAAAACTTTTTCATCTTACTAAACCATCATCATTTTGTCAAGGGCAGTATGACTGAATATACTTTGTGTTTAAAAATCTAGATTTTATTATCTGTGATATGTTACTTTGAAGGTCTACTTTTAACTTCAATTTATTTTACAAAGATCGGTTTTAATCGTTGTCATAATTTTAAGCAATAAAATCACATAACAACATAAACACTTCCAAACACTGTTTTCACAACGTTCTCTCTATAAGAGTTTCTTTCAAATTCAGCTATTTTCTTACTTAGTCTTAAAATGATGCCTTTATTTTGAAAGGACAAATTAACTGTTTTTTAATGACTGTAGGTAGCATACTATCCAAGTTGCCTATTATCACAGAAGTGGTTACAAAATACAAAGCCATTTCCTTTTTATAAAAGAAAAATGAATATAACTTATCTGTAAGTTTGACAACAACACAAGATAACCGGCAAACCTCTGTGAGGTACAGAACTTTCATGGCCGCTTCTTAACCTTGTACAAAATATTGTACGGCTTCTGCTATCTGTATATTAAGGCTTTTTATTTTTATAAAGTTAACTACAAAGTAGCATCCTGCAGCATTCTGTGTTTCTCTGGCTTCAACAACTTGGCTGCTTGCTTATGAATGATGCAGTGAATGAATTTATCTCTTGTAACCTTACCCTGCCATCCTTCCCTAAGCAACAGCTGCTGCTTAAGAGGAAATGCTACTCAGTTTTTTTCACAAAACATTTTCATTAAGATTATGAATAAATCTCACATAGTGGTGGCAATGGAGAAGGCGATGGCACCCCACTCCAGTACTCTTGCCTGGAAAATCCCCATGGATGGAGGAGCCTGGTGGGCTGCAGTCCATGGGGTTGCTAAGAGTCGGACACGACTGAGCGACTTCACTTTCACTTGTCACTTTCATGCATTGGAGAAGGAAATGGCACCCCACTCCAGTGTTCTTGCCTGGAGAATCCCAGGGACGGGGGAGCCTGGTGGGCTGCTGTCTATGGGGTCGCAGAGAGTCGGACACGACTGAAGCGACTTAGCAGTGGTGGCTTCACCAAATAGAAGCACTTAGTAGATATATATGTCATCAGTTAAAGAGAAATGAACAAATACAACAGGTTAGATCTAACATCCTACCAACGTAGAACAAGTCTTTTGCTACCCATAACTTGTTCTAATACAGTATTTGCTTCTTCAACAATATCTTCACTAATACTTTCAGCAGTATTTTCTGAAAAGGAAACTCATCTGATTGTTTTCAACATATCTTATCTGGTCTTGTATTAAGAGGAAGAACCAGTGTTTCCTAAAGATATGTTGCTTTTCTACCTTTGGGTACAAGTAAAAGACGTCGAGAGAAGTTCAAACCACCATTTAGTTTTATGAAATTTCATAAAGATTAGTAGGTGAATTTAAACATTGGTTTAAAAAAGTTGCAAAGGTTATCCTCCATGTTTTTCTAATCATGGTACCTTCATTTCTCATCAGGAAAGTGTTCATTCTTCTTAATGATAGTAGTTATAAGTCCGTATTTCAGTTATTTGTTTTGAAATCTGAGGGCTGGTTTCTGATCAGAACGGATCATACCATTACTGTTTTTAACTTACAATGCAGCTATCAAAGAGCGTGTCCAGGAATGAAGTGTCAGCTCCTCCATCTTCATATTGTTCCCCTGTGCTTGCTTTCACAATTAGTGATATCTTTAATTTACACTTTGTCAGAATCTTTTTAAGCTATCCACCTTTTTTTTTTTGGCGATGGTGGGGGGCAGGTTGTTATTGTTGAAAGGTAGTTTAATTGAAACTAAGAATATTCTGCAAATTAACTGGACACATACCAATACAATGCAACATACTATAGACAAGTGAGGGGCAGACAACACTTGTATGTCGAGGGAAACTTACTCCTCCCTCAGAATATAGGGTCTCCTGATTTGAACAACAGGGGAGGGTGAAAATATAAATTCATATATAGTAGTAAAATTTAATTTTACTTATTTTGGGGATATAAAAAGATGAATAGGAATTCCAATATTTTCTTTCCCATGCTCCATTGGTTTATCATGGAAATTTCACTTTCTAAACCCTGATCTAGACAATCTCCAGTGCCACTTCCAACTCAAAAATTAAAAATGGATGTTCTGCTAGAAAGGTATTCTCATTGTTTGACTGCTCAAACAACTCCTAGATAACCCCCAAACTTATGTTTCTTGGTAGCTCTGGAAAAACCCACCATGTACAAGTCTACTGAGTGAGGAATGAAGACGGGTTACCTGGCTGAGTCATCTTCTGTCACCTGGAAGAGAGCCTTCTCGAATTCATCCAGAAGAACCAGGTAAGGTTGGCCAGTCTCTGTCTCCCGATTAGACTACACTCACATACCCCTCAAATGAACTGGCAGTTTTCAGCCTCCACAAACATTAAAACAGGTGATTGTGATGCGTCTCCAAGCAAAATAATTCAGCACACACAAATTTCACTTGCAAGCCTGGACAGCTGCAAGTGGGAGGGATGGGATGGGGGTGTCATGTGTTTTCATGGTTGTTCTGGACAGCTCCAGGTTGTGTGGGAAGAAGAAACAAATTGTACTCTATTATGTGGAAGGGAAAAGTCTTCTAAATTTAGAATCTTTTAGCACCTGGATTATTTTTGTTTTCTACATTTGCCCAGCTGAGGGGTAGGAGTTCCGGAACTCCAGTGTGTTCTTTGTAGCCCGCAGTAAGAGTCATCCACTGGGCAGGAGGCCAGACAACCCAGTTCAGAGACCAGAGCCTGTTTCAAGAGTCTGGAAGGACAGACATAAACATCCAGAAGAAATTATTTGTACGGTGCCAAGATCTGGTTACCCTTAAGTAAAATCTCTTAAGGCACTAACTTACAAGAACATGGGTAGGTTTTAAAATAAAGACAGGACCAAAAGATCATCTTTGGAACTTTGGAACTTTGTCTAGTCAACTTTCCTTTTAGCTTCTCTTGTGTTGTTTGAGAACTTCCAAGAAGGAGATTCCAAAGCCTCTAATTCCTTTAAGACGTTAGACACTCTCACAAGAAAGTCCTTCAGAAAAACTAAGGATAAGTCACACTTATGAAAGTAACCTTGAATGGCTATGTCTGTATTTGAGGACAGGATGGTGTAGAGACTACAGGTGATGTTCAGTCTTTCTTTGCAGAGAAAGTTTTGTTGACAAAAAGACAAGAAGAAAAATAATCCAGTCTAGGCTGTTTTCTGTGTTTTAGAGATTCCACCAACATTATCTAGCATCAGAAAGCCTAAGATAATGTAAAGGGTTATTTGTATCTCAGTTAAAATTCTATAAACTCTTTTCAGTAGGCCTTTTATAAAGTGACAAGATGGCTCTTATAAATGAAGATTTTGTTTGTGCTACTTCCTTGCACACAGGTTTATAAGCATTGGTATTGTATTTCCTATATGCAGGGAGAGAGGTTATTAAATGTGTAAATTGTAACTGGGTTCCTGTTACATGTTTGCATAAGGGATTCTGTATTTTCCCATGGAACTAGGCCCTCCACACCCCACCAATATCAACCACCCAACCTTTCCCCCCTATTTATGACCTTCTTGTGTTAAAATGCAAAACCTACTGATAACCTTGCTTGAAATTTGTGATCAGACAAATTGTATTTGAGCTCGTGCATATAACACTGGTAAAGGGACTTCTCTGGTGGTCCAGTGCCTAAGACTCTGTGCTCCCAATGTAAGGGGCCCAGGTCTGATTCCCTGCTTGGAGATCTAGATCCCACATGTGACAATTAAGAGTTCCCATGCCGCAACTAAGACCCAGCACAGTCAAATAAATAAACATTAAAACAAAACAAAATAAAACACAGGTAAAAGAAACAGCCACAGAAAGCACTCAAAAAGACAACCAGTAGCCTGATGAGTATTGCCATTACAATTAAAAGTTGCCAACAAGAAAATTTTACGTATTTCTCACTACAGAAAGGAAAAACAAGCAAATGGCCTTGAAAGATGAATAATATCATAAATTATTTAGATTGGAACGAGTCCATAGCAATGATCCATTTTTCTGTTCCTTTCCTAGAAGAAGGCTACAAGGTTTACTAAGGATCCTGGGAACTTAGTCTATATTTACCTCTTGTCACAGGCAGGCTCAGGGTTCTGACTGAGGTCAAAGTAGAATGGTATACCTGACCCTCTGGTCATTTACACTGATATCAAAGAGGAATTCTTTCTCTAAAATTAGCAGTGTCTAAAATTAGATAACCAATTTCATAAGGTGTTAAGGAGTTCTACAAGGCACATAAGGATTTAAATATTTATTAGTTATTCATACATTTTTGAAACTAGAAAAGAGATTTTCAAAGCAAAAATCTATTTCAGGCACGCCTAAATATTTTCTAGGATGTTCCCACCAACCTCTGTCAACAGAGGCCTAGAAGATGAGCTAACTTTACCGCTCACAATCAGCTTACGTCATTTTGGGCAAGAACCTGGCACATACAGTGATGCAACCAGACCCCATGGCCACATCACTTGTGTTTGCTTCAATCAGAAGCCAACAGACCTCTGCCTGCCAAATGAAAACCACTCCCAGAATTTTCATTCCAGAGGGGAATCTGTGAGACTGTGCTTCCAACCCCTTTCCAACATACTTCCCCTGGATCAGGAATAAATATGTAGACTCTGTGCTTAAGCCGAGAAGGAATAAAGACTAAAAACACTGTTAATATACTTTTTTTCATTCAGCCTCCACACCACTCAGCTCACCTCTTGAAAGTTACAACCTGCCCGAAATAATCCTAGTTCAGAGCATATTAATCTGCATTAATGACCTTTGAAAAGGTGAGTCTAGGAAGACCTTGAGATTCAAGCAGTGAAATGATCTACACAGAATATATGGAACCCATGAGCCAAGGTACTTCTGTGAAGGACTCTGTGCTGGAAGTAAATGAATCCTCAGTGCTCTAAAGACAGATTCAAATTCAGTCATCTCGGCATGCCTCCATCTATTCATCCAAATAAGTGCCGGCACTCTGGGCTTGCATTCAGTTGCTCAGTCTAGCATGAGGGGATGGCTTCTCTCATAATCCAAGGCTCCATCTTGGTCTGGCCCCTCCCAACAAGGTGTGGGGCAGATGCCACAGAGCACTGCTTTTTTTCCCTAATCTTTTGTTAAAATTAGAATATGCAAATGTATGCAAAGTTAGGTACTTTCTGTGGTGAAAATTCTTGCATATAAATATTAAACCTTCCTCATAAAAATGTTAGTCACTCAATAGTGTCTGACTCTTTAGGACCCCATGGATTGTAGCCCGCCAGGCTCCTCTATCCATGGAATTCTCCAGGCAAGAATACTGGAGTGAGTTGCCATTCCCTTTTCCAGGGGATCTTCCCAACCCAGGGATCAAACCCAGGTCTCTTGCACTGCAGGCAGATTCTTTACCATCTGAGCCACCAGGGAAGCCCAGGTCTTCCTTATATTACCCCCAAAATAAAAGCAAAAAGCAACTGGATTCCCTAGGAGTGTACTTTTCTCCCGTATCCATATACTGCTTTACATTAAAACATGAAGATAAATGAGAGTTTAAGAGAATTCTTTTTTTTTTTTTTGAGAATTCATTTTTAACTGCTTACTCCTTGTTAGGAATTTCCAACACCAGGCATATCTTTTACTATAACTGTACATAGCTGATTACTGCTTCCCATTTATACTTCTAAAATGTGAAGGCTACCATTTTAATTGGTATTCAGAGGTCTGCTCATGTGCAAACCCAAGCAGTTCAATTAGTTTGCCCAACTGGGAAAGTGAGTTATATAGAAACAAATGGGAATGACAGATTAAAAGGCTATCCTTGTTAATACTTTTAAATTGGGCTAAAGTTAGTTATACCCTGTTGAGTTCTTCCACTTCTTAGGATGAACAATGCGGTGAGCATGGCGAGACATACTGCTTGGCCTCTAATCTTAGCTGTGACATTTCCTGTCTCATGTTCTACCATCAATAGTGACCTACTTGCTATACTATGTGACTTTCCAACTGGGTCTTTTAATGCTCACACATGGGAAACACAATTATTTTTATATTTAGCACAAAGTGTAGCTGTGAAACATTTCAAACGATTTCTAGTTCAAGATATCCACACTAATCTTATTTGGTGGTAATCTTTTTTTTTTTTTGCGTTGTCACTTAGGAAAATAACAATAGTTATAACACATTAAAAATAAAGTTTTTGCCTTATTCTTAAATAATGCCACATTATGTCAGTATATAATAAATTGAAAACTAATGAGCAGAAGGTAAAAGAATCGCATGTCCTAGTTACTTGTTTGGAGAACAGGACACAAATGACAAATGGCTCTTGTTGGAAGTGACAAGAAACGACACTGCTGGTATTATTTAGGTTTGAAATTCTTAGAAAAGTGGAAATAACTTAATAATGATGATGAAACACTAGAAATGCAACAGAAGTGTACAAAAAGAGCCATAGAATTTGTTAGGTAAAACTAAGTCACACCCAAAAATGCAAATTAAGATTACAAATACTGAGCAAGAAAGCCTTATAATACAACAGAAAATGTCTGAAAGTAACTCAGGAAAGTTGATTTGCTAGGCAAAGTAAAACTGCCATGCATAGTTTTATAAATTAAGAAACAAGCCATCATTGCAAATTTATGTAAGTGTGTACGTAACATAGCAAATGACTGTTCAAAATTTTAAGTCTTGTCAGCTTTGATCCACAAACCCTAAAGAAATGAACAAAGGATACAACACTCTAATGAGGAATACGTGTGCCATGCCACTTGTGAATAAGCAAGTTCCCAACACTCAACCAAATCTCCAAAACAGATGTCAGGAGTCTGCAGCATACCTTTTTTAAGTGAATTTCCCAAACTCTGTGGCTATATCAACTCAAAAGCAGCTGCTTTTGTGAATCATAAAGGACCTTTCAAAGCACAGTGTTCACACACGGAAAAGCACATGTTCTACTTTGCCTCTGCCAAAGAAACCTCACTGCCTGCCCTCCCCTTGCCCCCCACCACATATCCTTGGGAAATATTCCAACAATGTGTGTGTACCCATTATGGATTCTTTCTCATTGCTACTGCTTTTGCTATACATTTTCTATAACCACATGCTGTTTCCCACCCACACAGCTTAGAAAGAAAGAAAGAAGCCTTTGTTGAGCCATGAAAGGGCCAATCTACTGTATATGAAAACTGCCCCATCAGAGGCAGGCTCTCAAGAGCATATATAGACCATGCACCTGTCTAACTTTAGTAATGATGATACTCTGACCCAGCCCCTTAATTACTGATCTCACTGTCACCTGAATCCTGAGGGTTTCTTACCCAATCACACACCCAAATCTACGCAGGTTACAAAGTGAGGAAGAAAGGGGTACCTGCCAGGATACACACCAAGGAAGAAGTACAGTGTGAACAGCATCAAAACATTTTTCTCCTCGCCCCACCTGCCTTTTGACTTGTCTCTGGTACAGAACAAAACAAACTGAAAGAACTGGATTAAAAGGTACGCTCAAATGTAAATGCTGGAAAGCCAAAGAAAAGGGAATTCGGAGGAAGGCACTCTGTTTCATTTCTGTCAATCCCATCCAAGTTAATATGTGAGGCAAAGCTGTTTTTCAATTTGCACCTTCATAATTACCTCGGAATAATTAATAACACAGTTCTGAGAATAAATCATTATAGTAGTTACATGAGTTCAAATGAAAAATTATGTGTAAGCAGAGAAAACAATTTTAAGTGTATTTGCCACTCCAAATTATCATGCAATTATTATTCTCCCTATTTACAACTTAGCCTTATATGTATACCTTCATTTTTAAGGGTTTATGCCCTAGAGCTTCCCTAGTGGCTCATATGGTAAAGAGTTCGCCTGCAATGCAGGAGACCAGGGTTTGATCCCTGGATCAGGAAGATCCCTTGGAGAAGGAAATAGCCATTTCCTTCCAGTACTTCCTTCCTTCCATTTCCTTCCATACTCATTCCAGTATTCTCGCCTGGGAAATCCCATGTACAGAGGAGCCTGGTGGGCTACAGTCCATGGGGTCACAAAGAATCAGACATGACCAAGAGGCTAGCACTTTTTGTTTTCATGCCCTAAAATGAAAGGAGTTAGAGTCTATAAAACTAAAATCAATATAAAAACTAGAGTTACGAGTATTACTCAGATTTCTTTCTTAGATTAAGCTTTTGAACTTTTATGTAATACTATTGTAATAGTAAATCTATCTTTTCTCCAAAAAACTATGATATCTATATTTTGTTTTCCCTCAGAGAAGGAATGAAAAGTAGACTTTTTTAGTTCTCAAATTTTACAGGAAAAAAAACTAAGGCGCACGTACCTAGCTCACTGATGATTAATATCATACCTTATTCTTAGTGTAGGAGATAAAAGACTGACCATGGATTCTTAGAGGTTAAGACTTCTAAACATTAATTCCTTCATTAACTTACTCCCCTGATCATTCTTTTTACATATACCTCCTCTGCCGTCATGGAACTTAATTAATGGAGGAAACAGACAAACACAAGTAGACAAGTTGGTTAATTACCTAAGGTTGTTTAAGAACCATACTGGAAACAAAAATGGGACAGAAACAAGGAATTGAGTGGGTGCCCTAAGCAGATGAGATGGAAGAGTCCTGGGAGGTGCCTGTGATGAGAAGCCCTGAATGGAAAAGAGGTAGCTGTGTGAAGGGACATGTGACCCAAGCAGAGGGAACAGCAGATCCAAAGGGTCAGAGGTGGGAGTAAGACTGGTTTATTAGACAGCAAGGAAGCTGCTGTGGTTGGATAACTGAATGAGGCCAAGAGGGTAAGTGGTGACACCATAGAGATGGGCGGGACCCTGCAGGCTACAAGAGTCTTGAGACTGTCCTCCAAGGCAAAGGAAAGCCACAGAGCTGAAGGAACATGAGCAGATGAACCTGAGTCTCGAACCAAGCCTGCCCACTATGTGGCATAAGCAAATTGCTGGCGTGTCTTAGATGTTATTAATAAATTCCTAATTTGTAAAAGACAATAAATAATGACCAGTAATAATCATCAGTAATTATCATTATTGTTAATGTTCTGACATGTAAATAAAGTAAATAAATTTTTTTCCATTCAAATAGGGCTATAGTGTAAAATGATATATCAGAAATACAGAATTATTGAGAAATAAGCAAAATAAATCTTTTTTATTCTGTAAAGATCATATTCTTATTGAGGAAAAATAGACATGAATTAGTACATTCAAATTCATTAGGGCTTATTGTGGTTCTAATCAGAATAATTATTGATCTTGGCTCAGTTCTGTCCTTAAATTAGTCTGCATTGTGGCTTCTCTCTCCTTGTCAACCTATAGCCTTGTCATTTTGTATCCAGAACTGTGTAGCAGTTCAGTGGTATCTATCAACTACACAGCAGTCATAAGGGCGAATTTCACAGCTATTTTTCAAGTCACTGAGTGCCGTGAAAGTGAAGTCGCTCCGTCGTCTCCGACTCTTTGCGACCCCATGGACTGTAGCCTACCAGGCTCCTCCGTCCGTGGGATTTTCCAGGCAAGAGTACTGGAGTGGGTGATAATGGCCTGATAGCATCTCCTGCCCCCCTCATTTCCACACACATAACTTCTTTCTTACTAACAGAATCCTGATATTGTCCTCTTGCAAGTGACTGATGTAGAGATGGGGCATATAATGCTATTGTAATCCATGAGAAGACAAGACAGGTCTTCTTGGATTCTTCCGGGTAATGTTTCCATACTCTGGAAACTGGAAGGGGGGATCAGTTTTCTGTGCCGTAGATATTGTCCTGCCTGCAACGACATGTCAGTACCCCTGTCACCATCCTGCAAAAGAAAAGGACCAGTCTTAGGTGAAACGGTCCCTGAGGCCAACAGTGGCAGAAAGATGAAAGAGATGGATAAAACCTGTATCACTGTCTTGCGTCATGGAGTCAACCAATCCTGCCGTCTGACCTGCTTCTTTCATGAGATAATACACTTCCTTACCACGTAGGTCAGTTTGGGTTAGGGAATTCCGTTTTGTGCAGGTGTCCAAGCATGTTGCCTCCACATGGACATTTCCATTTGGAAACATCACTCCTTCCTTTGGCTCTGGGAAGGTCTGCAAATGGAACTAGGGCTTCTGACTCCAGCCCAGTGAACTCCAGCCGTCCTGGATATGAGCTGATACAGCATTTTAATTTTGATGCAACACTGGGATAGTCACCCAAAAAAGCCCAAGGGGAAAACACCCTACAAATCACCACAGGAAGATGGTACTTTGGCATGTGTAGCTGATACCAAATGGCCTGTCTCTGGCTTTCCCAATCTTTCAAAAGCTTTGACTTTCATCTCCCACTTGCTTAGGACAACTGTTTTTTCCCCAAGACCCAAATAAAGCACAGCTCTCATTGGATTTTTTTTTTTTTTTCCCCAATAAGGCTGCCGATAGTGAACCCTTATCTAATTACAAGAATATGAGCAGAGAACATGCAGGACGAACACAGATCCCAATTCAAATTGTGGTGCTGGAGAGGACTCTTGAGTGTCCCTCGGACTGCAAGGAGATAAAAACTAGTCAATCCTTAAGGAAATCAACCCTGAATATTCATTGGAAGGACTGATGCTGAAGGTGAAGCTCCAATACTTTGGCCACCTGATACAGAGAGTCGACTCACTGGAAAAGACCCTGATGCTGGGAAAGATCGAAGGCCAAAGGAGAAGCGGGTGGCAGAGGATGAGGTGGTTTGGATAGCATCACCAACTCAATGGACATGAATCTGAGCAAACTCCAGGAGATGGTGGAGGACAGGGAAGTCTGGTGTGCCGCAGTTCATGGGGTCGCAAAGAGCTGGACGTGACTTAGTCACTGAACAGCAACATAGCACAGATCCCAGGCACAGGCAGAAACACTCCAGAGAGGAGGTGCAGTATGGCCTTTTGTAGGCACGGGGGTTTCCTCCCTCCTGAAAAGGAAGGAGGAAATGCTATGGTCATGATAGGATCCTGCCTGTTTTTGTTTTAGCTGTGCAAGATTATTTTAAAATTGAAAATATTAAAGACCCATAAAATAAAATATTCATTTTGGAAAAATGGCACAGATGATAACTGACTATGTAGGGAAGGGATACAGTGGGATTAGGGCTTATGGAAGTACTGGTGGGGGTTGGGAATGAAGTAAAACAAAGATTACATAAATGTCTACAATGATTCACAATAAGCAAAAAAGCAGTATGGCTTGAAACCAAAGTAACCATTCCAGTCTAATAAGCATTTTTCCTATGAGAAAATTATAGAATTATAAATTTAGCTCATAATGGAGAACAGAAAGCATAATGCACACAGATTTCATAATGTTGCATAGTATTTGAGAAGCATTACTTAGAAAATGGGGTGAACATTATAACTGGTGAAAATTTGCTGAAAGATTGTAATTAAAACAGAATAGTAAATGGTGCCTTAGCTCTCGAAAGGGTCACTATCAGAATCCCACTTAATGTCTTCGTGACTAATCTGCAGCGAAAATGGGAATTCATTCAACATAAGGACTAGGTTTAGCTGTGAGACATTGTCAGGGGCAGGAAAGTGGGGGAAAGATATCTTGAAGAGTTAGAAACAACGCATGTAGGTCACGATAAACAACCCGAAACACCAAAAATAAAAATTAAATAAATGAAGGCGACAAAACTGAAACTTGCAGGCAACAATTTTGAAGGGAAAGAAAAAAGTGACAGCTATTGACATTAGCTATATGGCAATTACCCAGTCTCAAAAAAGAAACAGGCCAGGGTTTGTCACAACAACAAATTAAGGACTTAATAAAAGATGCATCAGTTCACATAGCCTTGCTTTTAAAGAAATCAGGGTGACCCTACCCCTCTTTTCCCTATTCTGAGTATGTCAGGTTTGGCTTTTGTGGAAAGCTTCATCTCTTTGGTTGTAATGAATATGTCTAGTGTTAATAGAGATGTGTGATCTTGTTTCTTAATGATAGAAAAAGTGAGCAGGAGGTGATAAGAATGATTAGGCAGGTGAGGGAGGGTGTCACTGGCAAGCATGGGTTAAGCTGGTGAAAAGTGAGGTTTTGTGAGGCTAATTACTTTTGCACTGCGGAAGGCTGTAATATCCCAGCAAGGAGGAGCTGCGCTATTGTGATCTTTTTCTTAGCACCAGAAACACACACACACACCAGAATGCTCTAGGAAATTCCTTTGAAAATGGTCAAAAATGCAGTTACTCCTGCAGGGAAAAGATGAATAGTAACAGATTAAAAGAACTTTCATAACGTAGAGTTGTTACCTGAACAGAAGGGAAAGAGAATATTAAAGAAAGAAAAACATTATTGCAGGGTGGGGCTACAGGAGAGAGAGAAGTTGAAATTAGGAAAACTTAGAAGGTTAAAGATAAAAACTTGCAGAGTGTGAGAACCTCTGTTGGGTAACACACTCACAGTGTAAGAGGAAGAGGATTGGCTCTTAGGGAGCTCAGAAGCAGACTTGAGAAAATGCCAAAGCCCTGACAACAGGGAGAACCTCCATTGACTGTGCCCTGTGTGTTGCACTCAGGTTTGCCTCAACCCCCACCCCTCCACCCAAGCCTTCCTCAAATCCTCCCAAACCCCAGCTCCCAGGGGAAAGCAGAAGCCCCAGGGTATGCAGGGACGGGTGCTCCTGACACAAGATCCAAAAGAAACCAGTGGTTGAGTCCATGACCGAATCTAGGGTGGCTCATCTTCTCTGTTGCCTTAAACATTGAAATAACTTTTAGATGTAATCACTCAATCTTCTAGTGATATTTTCTTGGCAGGTATGAGAAGAAAGCACCTATATTAAGAGAGGCTTAAGCTCCCAGATGAGATGGAAAATAGGGGTCCTTGATCTCTTGCAGTCATTTAAAGCCCGTTAAGATCTAACATAAAAGGGCTATCCTAACGGCCCTGACCTCAGGGAGTTATGCTTAACTTAGCTGATCCATAAACTGCCTGGACCCATGGTATGTACACCACCTCAGTAACCCAGCTCTGAGGTGAGAGCTGGTATTTATCTAAGCCCACAGACTGGATCATAAACCTGACTATGTAGGGACAATGCTTCCTGAACAAAGGGTGATTTATCAATGAAAGATATTATGCAAGTTAATCTCGGAAATAAAAATCTGCTGGAATTAAAAAAAAAAAAAAAGCTTAACTTAAATGCTAAGCTCCCCCATTATGCTGGGCTTAGGATACTAGCAGCCTCTAGGCACAGCACCATCCAGCTCCTGCAAGGCCCCTAAACCTCCTATGGCCAAACCCAGGTAGTCACCTGCATTGGATGGCAAAAGAGGCCAAGCCATCTGAGACTTCAAACGATACAAGCGTGAGGCTGTCCCAAGTCTCAAAGTGGGACCCATGAGTCAGCTGCTTTGTCAAGATATGCCAACGGGTATGGGAACATCAAAGGAACCAGGGGAGATGGCCTGGTTGGGGCAGTGGGGAGTTGGAGACATTCTTAAAGACACAACAGGGAGATGGTAAGAGAAGGCGACAAGGCAGGGATGGAGCAGAGAGACCCTGAGGGTGCAATGGGCAGGCATGGATGACAGTTTTATGAATTTCTAAGACTGGGCTACAGTAGAAAGTTTGGGACTATGATTCAGTTACTACTGTCATGCAGACTTTGGGTAAATATACTATGCCTGTCCTTTTAAGGCCTTGCAGTGTTCACCTATAATTCTTTATAGTCTCTAGTGCACCTAGCAACTAGTTCTTGAATACCATCTCTTGAGAAGCTAGAAGATGTCAGGTGTGGTCCTTGCCCTTAAGAGGCTCACAGTCTGGAGGGAGGGATTACAGCACGCAAGGACTCTGCTGGTTGTATACAACCAGGCCAAAGAGGAACACAGAAAAGGTTCCCAAAGGTGCTTCTACTTGAACTGCATTTTGAGTTGGCTAAGCTGAGAAAAGGTGCTACCTGTGATAGACATTCAGTTACTACTTGCTAATTCGTTTCTGTTCATTTTGGTTTGTGAGGACTGCCTGGAAGATTGTTCAAGGACTAGGAGATAGTTCTTATCACCATTGTTTTTATTATTGTCGATCAAAAGGATAAACCTATCCAGGTTAGTGCCTATGGGTATCATCTGAAAATTATTATACCTTATCTTTGGCCGAGGTGAGGGGTGCACTTGTAATTTTTCTAATTACAAGACGTCTTCTCATTATACTTATTTCATAGCAAAAAGTTTTAAAAGCTTTTGAAAAGATCACATTTTGTTCACTTGAAATATGTGTGTATATTTTAGCATAAAATATACTTGGCAGCTGCTAACATAATTGTATGGCTATGCCTTGCAAAAACTTGATTTCTTTTTAATCAAATTTTTAGAATCAAACTGGGTTTCTTGCCAGTGCCGCAATAGTGAGCAATAAATACATCATTAGATCAATGGTGGTTGGATGATAGATGACTCAAAAGATAGTTCCAGCCAAGAAGAACAAGCCCAGAAGTCTCATTGTGCAAAGATTAATAAAATACTGTTTAAAACATAGATCCTGAGTTAATATAGCAGGGAAGAAAACACTGCAAAATAAAACAGAACAGCCTTGGGTTTATAATGTAGGGATATTGATCATGGATTTTCCAAAGTATTCTAGAACAGCCACACTATCATAAATGCCTCTGATTAGACTCAGAGATGAGAAGGAAAACATTATAAAAAAGAAAAGAAACTAACCATGGGAAGGCTTGCTGCTATAATAAATTATTTAAAGCAAGCAGGGCTAGTGGGTTGTGAAGACAATATAAAACAGAATCAATGCCCCCAAGAAACCCCAAACCATCAGCACCTCTATAAATTTCTTACCACCCTTTCTGGCATTTTACTGGAGGTATTTCTTTCCCACCCCTCTTTCTATCCCATCCCAACTGTGACCCTTCACTTTTTTGCCAATTCTTTTCTCAGGGCTTAACCTTTGTTTTTCTTCTCTAACCCAGGATGCTGTATTCAGTTGTATTTCTCAGCGTGTATCACAAGAGTATATGCAAGGACACAGATGAGTGAATCTGTCACTTTATTCATCTGGATCTTAAATTTCCCATGGAAACTATATGCTGGGAATATTTAATAAGATACTCGTAATAACATGACTTTCATATTATCCTTCTTAGTTTTTCTTTTTTCTTAATATTGTTATAGTTAATCCACAAAGTTAAAGCTAGAGTAGAACTTCCATAGTTCAATGACCATTCTATTATTAGAAGATATTACTGAATCCAAAAACCAAAGCGAAGGTAGGAACTTAAGGGGGCATTATGGAGGAGAAAAAGTCAAAATGGCGAAGGTTTAAGTATTAGGAGATGTTAAAAAGGCAGATTGATTTGAAAAGTAAATTTTTTATATATAGATTTCACCATGGGAATAAGGATGTGGAAAGAAAAGTCAAAAACTTGAATTTGTCAAATTTTTTTGCCAAGAAATTTTGCCAAAAGTGTGTCATGGCCACCCCCCCCAAAAAAAAAATTGTGAGAATTGTTGCTTAGAACCTTGCCATGACCTATGGCCAGTTTCAAGAAAAGTAGCATTCTACTGTAGTTTTTTTAACTAGGCATAAATCAGTACCATTGTAGAATCAGGGGCTGTGATTATACCTTAGACTTTGGACATTTTCTAGGTCCATCCAATCACACAGAAGCTGGGCAAATTCTTTTTGCCAGCTTAACATTATTAGCCATACAACATGACTCAATAGGCAACATATTGTTCTAAAATAGTAGAGTTCTAAAATATTAAGTCTCCCAAATTCTACATATAGGCTTTGCTGCATTTGGATTCTGTGACCTTTTGCAAATTATTTGCCATTCTGGGTCAAACCTAGATGGTTAAGGTCAGGATCATTGAATTATTATCATATTAATGTATGGTGGGTGGCTGGTTAGCTTTAGAAAGAAAATTGTTCCAAGGTCACACTCAATATAAAAAATTTGAAAAGGTGGAAAAAAAAAAACTTAGATGATATGAATGACTAAGCATGACTCTATCATCTCATCACAAAGTTACATAAAAACAATTCCAATACAAGATCAACTTCTCAGTTATTGGTGTCATCTTTGGATGTGAAAGAAAAAAATATAAATAAGGTTGGCTCTTGGTATCTGGGGATGAGGAACCCGTGGATATGGAATGCCGACTGAACTATGCCACTTTATATAAGGGGCTTGAGCATCCTCAGATTTTGGTATCCGCAGGGGTGGGAGTCCTGGAACCAATCTCATGAGGATACTGATGGATGACTGTATTATTATTCTTTTGTGGCTGCTGTTTGCTCATCTGTAACAAAGTGGGAAAAAATCCTTGCACGCAAAGGATTGTTAAGATAAGCAACCTATAAACATGCCTGCCAAGTGTTCCTCAGAACATAAATTGCTCCATAAAAGTACCGGTAACGACCCGGTGGCCTAGAAGAATCCAAGTTCAGTGTTCTAGCCCATACAGGTCCTTTTGTTCGCAGTGAAGTAAATATTCTGGGCACATCTGACCTCAGAGAAGTCACCTGGTCATTAGGTACTTGGAAGGTAGGAAGAGGGAAGGGCAGCAACTTCCGACAGATCCTTTCTCTTTTAAACTTTACCTAGGAGTGTTAAACACTGAGAACTATGCCAGTCTGAAAGGGAAGAACAGAATCTGAATGTATCAAACTATATATAAAAAAGCTAATTGACAATGATTAATATATCAAAATCACACTGATTTTTTTTAACAACTGCTTTTTTAAAAGTTAACTAATTTATGTATTTATATGGCTTTGTCGGGTCTTAGTTGCAACATGCAGGATCTTTGTTGAATCACGTGGTGTCTTTCACTGCAGTGTACAGAGTGCACGGACTTCAGTAGTTGTGGCCCACAGGCTTCATGCTCCATGGCATTTGGAATCTTAGTTCCCCAACCAGGACTGAACTTGCATCCCTTGCCCTGCAGGCTTCCCAGGTGGTGCTAGTGGTAAAGAACCCACCTGTCTATGCAGAATACTTAAGAGACGCAGGTTCGATCCCTGGGTTGGGAAGATCCCCCGGAGAAGGAAATGGCAACCCACTCCAGTATTCTTGCCTGGAGAAGTCCATGGACAGAGGAGCGTGGCAGGCTACAGTCCACAGGGTCACAAAGAGTCGGACTTAGCATGCACACACCCTTGCATTGCAGGACATATTCTTTACCACTGGGCCACCAGGGAGGTCCGCACACTGATTTGAAAGGAGAGGTGGCAATCAGTTCTCAACCCTTCTCCCTGTGATCTACGAAAACCTGTGTACCTGATTAATTGGATACCTCAAAATACTTAAGATGATTTTCTGCAACTGAGACTCCCTGAGCCTCTGGGTTGTGGCCTGGGGCACTCTCCTGATCAACAGGCAGACCAGCTACAGCTTCCTAAGGAGATCCCTGACCTCAGACAAGTCTGCTCTAGCCCCACTGAGGTTCTAGCTCCCAAGCTTGGAGTGAGTTAAAGGTGGCTCTCAAGAACTGAAAGTCTTGTACCCTCCAGGGAGAAATGCCTAACAATGTGAGTTCGGACTCATAAGGTTACCCCAGAGCACCCCAGGAACCCACTGGACCTGGAGGAGGGAAGGGATCCAGCTGGGGTGAGGTCTCAAACTACCTTGCTTCCCAAGATAGATTTCCTTAGAATTGGGGCTAACCTGGAGCAGGGATTCCTAAGGAGTCCCCAGACACTTCTGAACAGAGGACAAAGGGTACCATTGTTTAGGACGCAAGAGTTTACCTATAAATTTACCTATAAATTTCACAAGGCTAATAAATGCCACCTGGAAATTCTGGAACAATCATTTATTGAATCAACTCACAGAGTGTAATTGTTCTTTTATATTATAAATGCCATTGCAGTGTTTCTCAAAATATTGTGAGAGGATCCCTGACATCAGAGTAACTTGTGGGTGCTTGTTAAAGATGTAGATTCCTAAACCCCACCCCAGATTCCTGAATTTAACCCTGGAGACTGAAGTACAGCCCATCAACTGAATTTTTAAGGAGAAGCCCAGTTGACTCAGGTGACGCATATCAAGACAGGAGAATTATTGTATCTACACAGTCTATCAGAAATATATGGATTAGGAGTTAGGATATTTTCCCCCTAATGTTTAAGTACCATAAAAATGAAAACAATGTTTGTGATAAGTTCTTAAGAACCATGCCAGTATTTTCTATCCATGTATAATAAGCACCATTATTAAAATGTGATTACGAGCAAAAAATTATTAGGTAAAATATCAACCCTGCTTCTCAAAAACACTACCTTTATTTTGTCACCAAAAGTAATTATGCTATTAAAGGAATTTATAGTTTTTTTAAGTATCAGTCACTTGGCTGCAGGAACTTAATAAGCTGTTCCATTCCTCCTATAGCCATTTAGTCATCAAAAGTTTAGTGATAAGGCTTTTTAAAATTATTATTATTTTAAAGTATAAATTGTGAACCATTGCACCTAGTGATTAGGCTGAATATGAATTTATATTCGAGTGATAAATTCTTAAAAATATGTTTCATTAGAATTACTAAGGCAGTCAGAGCTAGTAGATTAAATAGCCTTGTAGTAACGTTCTGTTTACTTCTATTAAGATTTTTTTGGGGGGTGCAAAACAATTCCATTTTAATTCATTCTCTCAGAAGCAAAAGGAAACAGTTTCTGATATACATGCTACTGCAAAGCAGTAACCAGTGTTGCCTGGTTATCCATGGTTATGTGACAAGCTCTACATTTCTTTTCTACAGGGATTTTTTTTTTCCTCCTTATATACTCCCCCTTTCCAAACCATGCCTATAATTATTTCACAAAATACAGTTTGCCATTTCTGAAGAATCAAGCACTCCTTCTCTCCCTTACTATCACATGTTCAGGCTGAACTGTGAATGAAAATGGACCTGAGAGGAGGCTTTGTCTGTAGCATGTTGTTTCTACTAAGGGTTGCCCCCTACCCATGTTCCACCCTAGAGCTCCCAGTGAAGTATACATACTATGTTTTAACAGATGGGCCGGCTGGCGGCTGCTGGGCTATAAAACAGGAACTGGGAATCTGCTTGGAGTGGTATTGAATTGAATGCTCATAAAGTTCATGGACATACACTGACCCAGACAGACTAGGCAGATCCAGACATGCTTACACACACACTCATCATACACCCCACAGATCAGATGACGTTCAAGGCAGTTTCCCCCTCCATATCTCTTTCATTTGCTTATCAGTTATATACACACACATATAAATACACACATATATAAGCACATCTATGTATGCATGGATAGCTATACATCTCAATGTTTTTATACATTCTCAAGGATCAAAATATCCTCCAATTCTGGCCCTAAGTCTTTACCTAGTACTCTCAGTAAGCTCTCTCTCATTCATGTTAAATAAGAATTACAAGAAGATAATTCTATTTAGTCCACACATAATATAAATTACATGTATGTAACCACCCTCGAAAACAAAACAAAAACAGCTGCTTTTACCCCTTATCAACCAGAGGGGAAAAAAAAAATCTTTCCCAGTCTGAGTCACAAACATGGAAGTGTCAGGTTTAACCTTGAATCCTCTGTTGTCAGTTCCTGTCACAACTTCATCACTTAAACATACAGGAGCTCAAACACACACCAACCGACCAGCCTGGTGGTCGTTTTCACAGTCTTTTGGATTCCCCGAGGCCTCCCAGCATTGGGACAGGCAGCAGCTACCCTCTGTCCTAACGAAGTCCTTCGGGCACACTTTGCATAAGGATGCAGAGGTCCGAGCACCTCACGAGGGATGTGGATTCAAGTGCTAATGGGAAGTAATTACTTTGCAAAGTTTTATATCTGCGCTGTCAATTCCCTTTAATAACTGCAAAGCACCAAAGCCGCTGCTACAGAACCTGACTGGTACTAAAGTTCTCTGACCCCTAAAGACCCACCCGAGCCGGATGATCACTGGTATCAGGCACAGGGCTACCTCTTCCCGCCGACTCCGGCACGTGTTAATTTTTCAGGAACCCATCTTCAAGCTTCTAGGAACTACTGTTCGCACGCCACTGGACACGAAGACAGCCCCTAGCGCGCGTGTCACCGCTGTAGAGGGCCAGGGGACGCGTCCTCGGACCCCATCTAATGATGGCAATTACAACACACCAAGTTTTCGCCAACGCAGAGCCGCGTCCTGGGCCGATTTGGGAAGCTTTGAAACAAGAAGTTCGGGAGTGGGGGGTGCTGGCAAGGAGCGAATACCGCCAAGCCCTGACCTCCCAACAAGCCGATACGCTCGCACCGACAGATCGACGCGCGCCAGGACGCGTCCAGTACCCCACCCCCCACCCCCGCGCCCCCCAGTCGCCGAAAGACGCAAGGGGAGCCACTCTTCTTGCGCGCGGCCACTCACCCTCGTAGCCGAGTCCTGATCGCAAACCGACGCCCCTGCTGCGAGTCCTGAATCCCAAGTTGCCCCGAACCGGCGACAGCCCTGGCCGACCGGGGCACATTAGCTCCGGCAGGCACCTCGGAGGGAGCACTACAAGCCCGATGGTAGCCCCGGTTAAGCAGCTGCCCGGAGCGCGCCGACAATTCACGGACCTGCTCTGAGAATGAGGCGGACAGCCGCGTAGAGGCAACCCGGCTCCGGAGGTAGGCGGGGCCAGGAGGCGGGCGGGGCGGAGTCAGCCCGGGGCCAGCCCCGCAGGGCGGGGCGCCCTTCCAACCGTGACTGGCGGTGCCTGCAGCCAATCGCAATTGCGTCAGGGCCCGGGGCGGCAGAGGGCGTTGCTGAGCGCCTGGCTCCGCCCCGCCGCCGCCGTCCAATCGCCCGCAGCTGAGGGCTGGCTGGGCTACGCGCCCGCGGCGGGGAAATTGGCAAAGGTGTGGAGCCCAGACTGCGGGCTGGCGCTTTGGGGGCGGCCGCGGCTGGACCCCGACGCCTCGGAAGGGAAGTGGTGGCCCCGGAGGGCCCCTGTGGGCCTGGGGCCGCCTGGAAACACCTTGAGTCGGCGCGCTGTGGAGCAGGAAGCCCGAGCGCCCCGCGGGCCGAGACTGGATGGACACCGTCCACCCCTGGCGCCCGCAGGAGGTGCGGAACTTGGTGTTCCCAAAGGGGGTCGGCAGGAGGAAACTGAGGCCCAAAGATGATGAAGCCCGGGCTGGATCACGGAGCCACCGGTGGACATCCGGGATGAGAACTGCGAGCTCCGGGTTTTCTGAAAAGGTTCTGACTAAGGTCTGATGTTATCTCCGAAATAAATCTCCAACTCAGCCAACCCCGCCGAGAGTTCACGACACCGTCCCTCCTCACCCCGACCCTCCACCCTACCGGCAGCAGGGACTTTACCAGGTGCCTAGGCTCCCTTCCCGAGGCGCCCTGGCACCTGAACAGGGCCCCGGGGCGAAAGGAAGGCTTGGGGCGCTCGATAGTGGGGCTGTCTGGCGGGATGACCTCCGCAGAGGTGGCTCCCCCTGCCGCTGTCCGTAGGGTCTGCTGGATGGACCAGGAGCGTCCCATCTTGGCGAGCAGGAACGCCGCAGAAAGAACCTCGCCTGTCTCAGACTGCGCGCTCTCGTCCCCTCTCCTTCAGAAGTCCCTGGTCCTAGTTAGACACCTTCGTAGTGCCTGGACTTGGGGGCATTCTGAGCTCGCTGGGTCAATCCGTGGCTGAGTGGCCTCGAAGGAAGGCTTTGTGGGCTCTGTCCTCCCTGGACAGCCAGGTCACTGTTGCTCATTTTCTGGGCGGATCAGCTCTTCAGCCAGGTTTTAAGTCTTTGCAGAGCTGGGGGTGTCAAGAGTCACAAAGCAAAGCTGGGTGCTACTTTCCAGCCTGAGGCCTAGAATGTTAGCAAGCCCTTGACTGTAAGCTGTTCGTGGGGAGCGACCTCTGTATGCATTCCACAGGTAGACACCCAACCCATGTTAGTGAAATGAAGATTTGCATGGCAGGACGGGAGTCAAGCTCCCTGGCACCCTGACACTCACCTCTATCACTGTTGTCTCCCACACATCCCATAAGTCGTAAAGGTTGTAGTCTCTCAGTATAGTTAACTATTCAGGATATCACACATGAGGGAGTATAGACCTCATGAGGTGTTATTTCAGTGGCTCCCTAGCCCCCCATATGAGTTCGATCCCTGGGTTGGAAAGATCCCCTGGAGAAGGGAATGGCTACCCACTCCAGCATTCTGGCCTGGAGAATTCCATGGACTTATAGTTCTTGGGGTCGCAAAGAGTCTGACAGGACTGAGTGACTTTCACTGGCCCCCATAAGGACCTGCATCATAAGTAGCTCACCTCTCAAGAGCAGGTTCTGATGAGGGTCATTGGCAAGAAGGAAGGAAAAGGCCTGTGGCTGAAAAACAGTGAAACGGCCCCTCTAGCAGGGAAGGCTGCACTCTGAGGGGAGCTATGTGCTTGGACTGAGTTTCAAATTGTGTCACCTCATCTCCCCATCTCAGTGGGGAAAGCAGGCTGTCAGGGGGGCAAGAAAGTCAGGGTCTGGACAGTCCTTAGTAGGCCCTGAAAGATTGATTGTGCTAAGTCACTTCTGACTCTTTGTAACCCTGTGGACTGTAGCCTGCCAGGCTTCTCTGTCCACGGGATTCTCCAGGCAAAAATTCTGGAGTGGGTTGCCATTTCTTCCTCCAGGGGATCTTCCCAACCCAGGGATCAAACCCATGTCTCTATGTCTCCTGCATTGGCAGGCAGGTTCTTTACCACTAGGCACCACCTGGGAAGCCCTGAAATATAGATTAGTCATGCAGACATTGTGCATATTTAAGCCCTTCCTCCCTGGTGGCTCAGACAGTAAAGAATCTGCCTGCAGTGCAGGAGACCTGGGTTTGATCCTTGGGTTGGGAAGATTCCCCTGGAGAAGGGAATGGCTACCCATTCCAGTGTACTGACCTGGAGAATTTCATGGACAGAGGAGCCTGGCAGGCTACAGTCCATGTGGTAACAAAGAGTGGGATGTGACTGAGCGACTTTCACTTTTTCACTTTCATCTAATGAACCAAAAGACTGGTACAGGCAAGGAAGACCATTCCATCCAGTTCCAACAGTTGTTTAGCATGCTGTGGAGAATGGCCTTTTCCCACAAGGAATTAGATGTAGACCATGTGAATGGGATATATACTAGGTCTGTCTATACTGAGGTCAGGATGGGAGATACAGGAAAAATGTCTCTCCTTGGATTTTTTTTTTTTCAACTCCTGGATGACTGGAGAAAAAGTTTTCCACCAGTGTTTATCATATTAACACCCTGTGAAGGTTTTGCACAGGTGCTAATATTATTTTTTTTTAAATCACCTTGGTAGTAGGAGCCAAACATTGGCTGTTGCCTACACTTGATATAGTATTTACGTTAGATAATGAAAAAAGGAAATAGGAAATGTCTTTTCATGAAATAAGTTACAACTAAACAAGTAACTTCCATGTCCCAATTTCCAAGGTTTTCTGTTTGTTTGTTTCACAGAGACCTTCCCATCCATGAATTCATAGACAAGCAACTGGTCTTGTTTTCCCTTATAGGATGGATGACATTGGAAGAGGCAGAGCAGATTACATTCATATTTCCATGCCATGTTCTGTTGTAATTGGTACTTGACAGGAGCTTATCAATCAGGCATGCTGCTGCTGCTGCTAAGTCGCTTCAGTCGTGTCTGACTCTGTGCGACCCCATAGACGGCAGCTCACCAGGCTCCCCCATCCCTGGGATTCTCCAGGCAAGAACACTGAAGTGGGTTGCCATTTCCTTCTCCAATGCATGAAAGTGAAAAGTGAAAGTGAAGTTGCTCAGTCGTGTCCGACCCTCAGCAACCGCATGGACTGCAGCCCTCCAGGCTCCTCCATCCATGGGATTTTCCAGGCAAGAGTACTGGAGTGGGGTGCCATTGCCTTCTCCGTTATCAATCAGGCACAGACTTACTCTATTCGTTGCCAGTCCCCCTAATGATCTCTTGAGTTGGGATCATCCCCATATTCTATTAATACAAAGGAAAAGTAAACCTATTACTTGTCTAAGAACTCATTATGGTCCTATTTGTATGAAACAAACAAAACCAAACCAAACCATGGAAATCTGAACTTGGAAATCTCTTGTTTAGTTCTTCCTGTTTCACCAAAAGAAATATTCTCTCTCTCAAAGGAATGAGGAAGTTTATGGAATGGCTTGGAAGATTGAGAAGGGAAGAATGAGAAGATTGAGGTGGGACCTTGGAAGCAGGGCTGGTCCCTTTGTGGATGGTGAGCAAATTTGCCTTCCGGCACTCTCACCCATCTCTGACACAGAAAGAATATTTTGGGACCTCCTAAATTTCAATAGGGTGTGACTGATAGGAGCACTGGGTTCTAGTCTGAGTGACTGCTGTGGTGAGTGCCCCTGGCAGTCACTTAACCTCTGTTTACCCTTGCTTCCTTGATCGTAAAACAGCAGTGGCTGAATCCACTGTATTTATCTACTTAAGGCGGACACCATGCCTATGGTGACACAGCACTGTAAATGTAGCAGCTGCTGAAAAGGAGAACAAGACAATGTTGAAATGGGAAAATAGTGTGGTCTGAACAACTCCCTTTTACAATAGCAATTTCTATTCATTTTAATCTCATTGGATTACTGTTCTTCCATGGAAATGAGGGCAAAGGGCCCTCACAGTCCTTTCAAAACTTTCACGTTTTGAAAGTTTTACTTACTGAATAGTATTTTTCCCCTCTCCTATGTCTACCACTTCTTTCAACATATATTCAACTTAGAAACTTATTCAGAATTTGAGCAGGTTGAGCAAAGAAATGCAGTCAGAAGTAGCAGATTCTAAATACCAGCTAGGCTATGAGTTCATTTTGAGACCTTAGGCAAACCATTAAAATTTCCCATACCTTGGTTTCCCGTCTATGAAACTACAGTGATACTTCTGATTAATATCAATGAGGTAGGAAAGAGAACAAATGGTAATGCACTTTGAAATATTGTAGTGCAGACCACAAAATATCATGGAGATGTTTTTGGCACACTAAAGTATGGTGTTAGTTTGTATACCACAACTAGGAGATATTTTTGTAACACAGAGAATTCTGGTACAGTATCTGTGGCCAAGGTGATACCACCCAAAAAACAATGATGTCTCATTGCATTTAAATGACAGTGCCACTGTTCCATATGAGAGTATATTGCTACAGACACAACTAAGTAAAATGTGATAGCAGAAATGGGTGGGGAAGGGAAAAGCCTCTATTCCACAGAAATGTGGGATTTGCTCATACATACCCCAGGAGAAAAAACTACATTGAACTTCTTAAAAATGAATGCCACTGAGTGAGCACAAGTCTGATGAAAGACAAGAATGATCATGGAAAAATGGCCTGACATAAAAATTAAACAAGTTGGGCTAGAAAAAATAGTCCTAATTTTAAATTTTTCATAACAAAATTAGTAAAACCGAGGAATTAGACTGTGGGGAAGGGAGGACCCTGTGTTCAGGAAGGAAAAATGGACTCCTAACATGAGTAAAATTTAAGAACAGTAAGGCTACTAAGCAACAGGGCAAAGAATATGGGCTCTGGATTTTCTTTCCACTGCTTCCTCACTTTGAGACCTTGGATAAGTAGTAGTCTCTTGGAAACAGCTGGAGTGGGGGTGGAAGGTGATAAGCTTTTTCGTACTGGTTTGTTATGAGTCTCAAACTCTGAGCACAGGGCCAGGCTGATTAGTTGGCCCTCTTGTTGTTTAGTTTCTAAGTTGTGTCTGACTCTTAGTGACCTCATGGACTCTAGGATGCCAGGCTCGTTGGTCCTCCACTATCTCCCAGAGTCTGCTCAAATTCATGTCAATTGAGTCGGTAATACTATCTAGCCATCTCATCTTCTGCCAGCCCCCTTCTCCTTTTGCCTTCATTCATTCCAGCATCAGAGTCTTTTCCAATGAGTTGGCTCTTTACATCAGGTAGCAAAAGTATTGGAGTTTCAGCTTCACCATTAGTGCTTCCAATGAATATTCAGGGTTGATGATGTTCAGGTTGATATTAAGCTATGACAAATCTAGACAGCATATTAAAAAGCAGAGACATCACTTTGCTGACAAAAGTGCTTATAGTCAGAACTATGGTTTTTCCAGTAGTCATATACATGTGAGAGTTGGACCATAAAGAAGGCTGAGTGCCAAAGAATTGATGCTTTCAAACGGTGGTGCTGGAGAAGACTCTTGAGAGTCCCTTGGAAAGCAAGGAGATCCAACCAGTGGGTCCTCTACCAATAATAATAACCTCTAATATTTATTGAGCAACTCTTAGTGCTGTGCACTGTTCTGAGCCTTTTCATCTAATGACACTTAATCGCTGCAACTACCGTATGATTCACTGCCATCTCTTCCTCAGTTTCTATCTATGTAGACGGACTATTTTAGGAATAGTATCCTGCTATGCGGTAAAAATCAAAATCTTCTTTTTATAGGTACTGGAGATATTCCAAAAAATTTATTTTTCTATAGGCAACCTCTTTCTTGAACATACTAAGAAAGAAAATAACATTTAAAACTTCCATTGTCTTGCTTTCGTGTGGAGTGGGCTAATACCGCCTTTCCTGGTGTCTAGAAAATGAGGTTACCGTGAGTACTCTGTGGCACATATGTTACAGCAAAGCAAATGAGGGATTCAGAGTTTAGCACAAAAAGGACCATAGAAAATAAGTGCTTCAGAACTCCAAATCAATTTCCAGGTCTTAGTTTGTAAGCTCCTAGAAGATTTGGGCTTCTAAACGGTGTGCTCATCATCTGGGTTTTGGGTTAATGGAAGTTAGTTCCCTTGAGACAACAATATTGGAATCCTAACTGGCTGGCCAAAGAAGGAAAAAAATGGATGATCCCTTAAAAATGAATTCTATCATTTGTTATTATGAATACCCCAAATTAGGAAAAATTCACATAAAAGTATGCCAGGGAAAAGTAGCCGTGAGCTATAATACACGCAATCATTTATTACCCAAGAGAATTTAGGTGCTAATGTGGATGGTATTGCATCTGTGAAATTCTGGAACTCACAAAGGGTTCCAAGATATAAAGCCAAATAAAACATAATACAGAGGGAAACGATTTTGATTATGTAACATTTATATATAGCATTTCATTTCACATTTTCAAATTGCCTTTCAGTCATTGGTTTATTCTTCACAGCACACCTGGGGAGTACATCCGTGCTGTTATCCGCTGTTCACAGCTGAGGCAGCTGAGACTGAAAGAGGCAAAGCGTTTTGTCCAAGAACACAACAGGGGCAGGGTGACAAATTACACATCCATTCAATCATGAGTCTATTCAGCACCTACTCTTGGCAAGGCACCACGGGTGTGGTGTACAGAGGTGGGTACTGTGTACAAGGCCCCGGCGTGGCAGGCGCTTGCGATCTGCTGGAGCGATAAATGGTTGGTGGATTATGTCTTCCGGAATGATCTAGACAGCAAGGGTTTAGAGGAGAACGAGGTGAGTCTCCCAAGATTCCAGGAGATAATGGGATTTGAGACCCTTGAGAGATGGGTAGAATTTTGGAAAATAGAGGCCGAGAGTGATGGGAGTGGCAGAGAGACACAAAGATGGGCAAATTCAAGATGTATTAGAGAATGTTTGACTGCAGCAGGGCAGTGGAGGAGAAAGGGCTGGAGAGTGGAAAGGAACAGATTTTCCAGGGCGCTGAATTCCCAGTTAAATATAAAGATTTCAGCCTGTGGGTGGTGGGGACTGGACTCATCTCTGACTTCTCCCATGCACTCATTATTCTAACATGTACTGAGTGCTATTATTTTGTGCTTAGTCTCCAGATATTTTCCCCATACATCAGCTTTTCTAACCTTCACAGCATTCCAGCAAGATACAAGTTATTATTCTTCCTTAAGTGGATGAAAAAATGATTGTGTAGGTAATGACAGATGAGGAATTTGAAAGGAGTACTCTTCACTTCCTCATGGGTATGTACTTATGGGAAGAATAAGTGCAGGTTCCGGACAGTGTACTCAAGATACCCAGCTAATAGTATGCCCCTCTCTCTAGCTCATTGTCTTTCTAGAAACAAAAATACATAGGCGAGAAATAAAGTTAATTTCTTAACATGTAAGTGATTCTGTGTCTAAAGTTAGCTCCAGGTTAAAAGACAGACAAAGGGTGTTTCCTCCTATTTTCTCTGCCCTACAATTAACAAATGCCTGCATTTTTATAACTTTAGTCTTGTAAGTGTCTTTTGGTCAATTTGATCTAATTCCTTCCCTTTAGCATGTAACCTAACCCATTTATCTTAGTGCCCTGTAAGATCTCCATTTCAGCTTGAATTTTGCCCATCAAGAAATAAGCTTTTTTTTCTCTCCAGATACAGGCTACTAATTAGCATTTTTACTGTTTAATTATCAGGACTAAAATACAAGTGAGAGAAGAATGACTGTTAACCCAAAAATATTTAGAAAGGAAACAGATTGCTTACTTAAATCTTTCTATAAAGGAGTAAAGCAGTGCTATAAGGAGGTGGGTGGATGTTTAGGTGACATAAAAATTTAAAGTGAAAAATTTCAGCATATGTTAAGTTGGGTGATTTTTTTTTTAATCAATTTGGTTTTGTGGGAGAGTTTTCTTTGAAAATGCCTACCCATGATCAGTCAGGGACGTCTTCCTTTAGGTCAAATATCTACCACAAATGATAGGCCAACTTTAACTGTCTGCCTGAAAACGAATAGGAACCACTAAAATGGGACATTTTAAAATTCTAGGTGCAGTACACAACATTCTCCTGTTTCTCAACCCTCTAGGGCCTTGTTTGGCTTTGCCCAGATTATATTTTATGACCCAAGTCACTGATTCATGAGTAAATAGTTGAATGTTTCTTCGTGTTTGGTGTATGTGTGTGTGTTTAAGAAGTTGAAAGAAAGTAAAACTAACAGGTAAGAATGACTACATTTCATCTCAGATCTTAAGATCGAAGGATCCCCTGTGAAAGATATGGAAAACAGGCACTAGACCAGAAAATTGTACCTGATTCCTCCTACCTTAAAATGCATGACTTTCCCCTCTGATTTCAAGGAAAGCAATGGGCTGGATTGTGGTGGCCTGTGTTTCACTGAGGAACACGATGAAACTAATTCACAGCATCTTGATTTCTGGATCCACAAAGCAGGGATGGTTACCTCGAGATATGGAGGAAACAGGACTTTGAAAGACTCAGAGGAAATCAGACAGCTTATTGTAACCATTTGCATCTCTTTACAGAGGAAAAATCCACAGTGTGTATGTCTGGGGATTTTTCCATGTTGATGGAAGTGTTCAGAGTACCAAGTGAATCCCATTGAAGGTATGTATTAGCATTAATTTCTCCTAACTATTGAAATGAAGCCTACCTGGCTCTTTCTTCCCTTAAGATGTTCAGCAAAAATGCTGAGACTCTCAAAGCTTATTGGGGTAGACACCTGCTGGAATTAACCTTATTTAAAAAACAATAACTATGCATAATAGATAATTTCCCCAACCAAAAGGCTTCCTGTACAGAGGCTCTTTTCACAAGAGCTTCTGAATTCTGGTGAAGTCTAATGCGGTATCGCAGGTAAGAAAATGTGTGAGAAGCTGAATGACATTTCAACCTGATGTCTGCTGGTGAAGGCAAGTCCAGAAGTCCCCAGGAAACCAGTATGTCAGCTGACCAAACCTTAGGAGTCTCTGTGGGGAGGATGTTGGTCTAGTCCTGACTCAAGGATCCAAGGTCATTGAGTTGCAGCAACCCTGTAAGCCTCTCAAGGAACTCTTGGTAACCTCCACAGTAAGCACTACAATATTATCCGCAGATAAAAGTACTCAGTAAGTTTAGATGTTAGCAAGTGGTAAGCTTAACCAATATAGACAACTTCCCCTGTAAATAAAACCAAAACCCTCAGAAGGCACAAAGAGGAAAGAGCATGGTCAAATGTCAAGGGGCCCCAGATAAGTCACGCTTGCTTAGGATTCCTGGTTCAGATCAGCTGTGGCTGGCGTGAGGACACAAATTCAAGTTCAGAATCACAGAAACCATTCAATTGTAAATGAACTGGAATATGTAATTGGACCTGGCCCTTTAAAATTTTGTAGCTCTTTTAAAGTAAAATGGAAAAAAAAAAAGGAAAACCCTGTCTGTTCTCTGACCCCCTTTTCCAAGAAGCTGAAAATATGGTGTCATTGAGTCTTTAGTTGTGGGTTATCATCCTTATGAGACTTGTCTCTGATTCCAAGATTGGAGGCTCTTCCTCTGTCTCCCCATTTTTGCCCACCCACAACTTGAGATAGATCTCAAAGTCTCATTTTGACCATATATTCTTCCAGTTACATGGTGGAAATGAGGAGAAGCTAAATATAGCCACGTGATAACTATCAGCAAAAACAACTTCAAGTTTAACGTCAACAGTGAGTATGCAGCATCAGCTTGAAGACTTGTGTGAACATGTACAAATATTTCCTAAGAATATTTTTCAGAAAAGTGTATTTATAGATACAATCTCTAATCGCATTGTGAATGATAAACAACAAGGTTGGCAAACTATTTCAGGACTGTTTTATATATTTATTTGCTGCCATTATTAGCTCTTTCTTTGTGACTGCAAATTATATCTGCTTATTAATATTGGTGGAAAGAGGGAATTGCTGTATTTTAGTGCTGGGAAAGGATTTTTTTGGTTGACAATGAAGGTTGCAGAAAGTCTTGTTTAAGAGTTTATTTTGGTATTTGTCTCATCTTAAAAGGCTGTGACTGGGACTTCATATCTGTCTAATAAGCATGCATGTTACATTTTTATGTTTGCTGAGTGCCTTATAGTCTTCCATTAGTCTACACAATACCCTTGAGGGTGGGTCAGTATTACTGCCTACAGTTTACAGTTGAGAAAATTTGTGACACTCAGGGATTATGTGATTTGTACAAGGTCACCCAGCATACTAGCCTAGCTAGTAAAAGATAACATCAAAGCTCTTTCCAAATAAAAAGTGCCTTATGAATGTTAGGTAGTATTAATGGGCACGATCCCAGGATGAGTAAAATACACTCCAGGAGTAAAGTGCTATACATGCTCTATGAAATTAATTCTTTTTAACCACAGAGCCACTTTCAAAATAGGAATTCTTGAACCTAGCTTTGTATCAGAAACATCTTTATAGCTCTGAGAGCATGTGAGCACCTGGCCTCCTACCTGAAGAACAGAATCACAGTCGGGCAGAGGACCCAGGTGATCTGTGTCTTGAAAAAGCTCCAGGAGGATTCTGATGCTCAGCTAAGGTTGAGAGCCATGATTTTGGGTCAGAATAATAATCTCAGTTAAGCAACAATAACAATAACACTGTGGAGTCAATTTAGGAGAAATCTCCAGGGTTCTACCCACCAGTTCACAACTGTTATTAGCAAAGGAACTGCCTCCATGAAATAATTGACTGTAGTATTCATGCATGGAATTCCAGGAAATAACACAAACATGAAAGTTTACTTAAGAACTGATAAGGTTTGAAAGCTATAGTTTGTTGGGTAAACTTACTGGATCCTTTCTTGGATTATTATTTAGTCCACCCTAATGTTTTTATTCTGATTACCTTGTATGATAATCAGCACAACAAGAACCTATAATCTCTGTCCTTTCATCCATTTTTCAAACATTTATTGAATATTTACTATGCGGAGATTGCAGAGTAAAAATGGTCCTGGCCTGCAAGGAGCTTATAATCAAGTGATAAAATAGACACAGGCCAAACAAACCAAAATCCTATAATACTAAGCTATACATGTTAAATGATAGTCGAAGTGTGTATGAGGCCTTATTCTTACTTGCTGAAAAGTTGAAACAGCCCAAATGTCCATCGGTTGATAAATGGATAAATAACATGTGGTATGTCTACACAGTAAGCTATCTATCATTCAGCAATAAAGTGGAATGAAGTACTGATACATGCTACAACCTGGATGGAGTTTTAAAAAAAAGAATCCAGTCATAATCACATACTGTATGATTCTATTTACATAAACTGTCCTAAATAAGCAAGTCTATAGAGATAGAAAATAGACTACTAAGGATTGGCTCAGTCGTGTCCGACTCTTTGCGACCCCATGGACTGTAGCCCACCAGGCTCCTCCGTCCATGGGATTCTCCAGGCAAGAGTACTGGAGTGGGGTGCCAGAAAATAGACTAGTGGTTGCCTAAGGCTAGGGGTTGTGGGGGAGGAATGGGGAGGAACTGTTAGTAGGTACAGGGTTTCTTTTGGAGTTGATTAAAATGTTTTAAAATTGTGGTGATGGTTGCACGACTCTGTGACTCTTCTAAAAGACCATTAAATCATATACTTTACATGGGCGAATTGTGTGAGAATCATATCTCAGTGAAGTGTGTGTGTGTGTGTGTGTGTGTGTGTGTATATGGCTACTGCTAGGTCACTTCAGTCATGTCTGACTCCTTGTAACTCCATGTAACTCCATAGCCTGCCGTTCCTCTGTCCATGGGGTTCTCCACGCAAGAATACCAGAGTGGGTTGCCATGCCCTCCTCCAGGAGATCTTTCCAACCCAGGGGTCAAACCTGCATCTCCTGAGCATCTCCTGCATTGGCAGGCAGGTTCTTTGCCACTAGCACCATGTAGGAAGTCCGTGTCCATTAATGAGAAGAGTGGTTAATTAATTTGGACTGGAAGAAAGGAGTAGAAAATTTCCTGGAGGAAATGGCATTTGAGCTGAGTCAAAACAGTGATTTTTGTAAGGAGGGAAGATAGTCTTAAAAATAGTTGAGTGATGATACTTTTATGCAAAGGCAAGTTATCTGGAAAAGATATGGTTTAGGATACAAGAAGGGTACAGTCGATGGGGGCTAGATGCACGGCGTTCACTACCATACTAGTTCTATTACTAGTTTCATTTTTATAGAACTGTGATTGGTTTGTGAGTGGTTTGATTATGGCTGTGATTTGGAAGGATAATTGAAGGTGGTGCTGAGGTGGCTGGGAGATGGGGTGGGAGGGCAGTGAGCAGGGGAGACCATTTAGGAGGCTAGGCTAGTGCAGGGTGTAGACAAGAAACGATGAAGCCCTCAACTCTGACAGCGCAGTGAGCACTGAAACAAAGACAGATGTGAGAAACCATTTAAGAAGGAGAATCAGAATTTTGTGACGCTGGGGAGTAGGTGAGAAGGCACAGGATATATACAACAGGGTATCTTGGGCCACAGAAAGGCTGGGTCCTCTTATGTAATTTAGAATCATAATTCATATTGTTGAAATAACACCAACCGGCCAAATTGTAGCTCTTTAACACCTTGTCAACAAGGGTTTGATTGCAGAGATTCTTACATTTCTTTTCTTTTCTTTTTTTTAAAAAAAAGAATCAGAACTTTATTATTTTTTAATTTAATTTTATTTTTTAACTTTACAATATTGTATTGGTTTTGCCATATATTGAAATGAATCCACCACAGGTATACATGTGTTCCCCATCCTGAACCCTCCTCCCTCCCCATACCATCCCTCTGGGTCGTCCCAGTGCACCAGCCCCAAGCATCCAGTATCGTGCATCGAACCTGGACTGGTGACTCGTTTCATATAGATTCTTACATTTCTTAACAAAGGAATATATACTGTGAATAAAGGGTGGCTGGAAAAGAAATGCTATCCCCTCATTTTGGGAGCTCATTGGAATCAGACCTCCCCACATTGGAGGTGAAGCAGTCATATATGGCCTGTTGAATGACTAAGTATTTATTTACCTCTTGCTCAGATAGCTTCCCTGGAAACCCTTCCCTTGGTGTGAGCAGCTTGGATTTACTGTCAGGGCAACACCTCCCCTCCAACACCCACGCTGCCTCTTGGCTCTGTCCTCTCCGGCAGGTGTTCCCAAGCAGCGTTATGTTTTGCTTCTAATGAGAGCGCAGCCTCTGAAATGCATAGGCTGAATGTACCACACATTTGTAACTTTCACTTACCGGTGTTCTTACAGGGGAGATCTGAGACTGTGGGAGTCTTAAGGATCATGAAGTTTGCTTTTTCTCATATTTGTGCAGGGCCAAACCTATGTTTTCCATTAGAAGGAGGGGCAGCCGGTTCCTGGGCAAGGTCAAAATAGACCAAGTCTCTCCCACTGCCTGGTATTGGTTATGCTCACTGGGGGTCTCCTTTGGAGGCTTTGGAAGGTGTTGCAAAGACACTGCGTGCTGTTAGCTGAAGTTGGGAACAGCGTTTCTGATAAGTGCCTTACATGAGTTTAACCAAGCAGGGAGCACCACTTAAAACACCACTTGCTGACATTCGGCTCTTATCTGTGCCTGTCAGTGAACAATGAACTGCAACGAGCTATGTTCAATCACAGTTGTTAGCAGAGCTAATTACCACAGTCTCGGGTGGGAGGAAGCCTAACAGATGCCTCTAAGGGACTTCCGTCACACATTCAAACTTTGGTTTTGCAGGTAAGCAATGGAAACAGGCCCCTTGGGGGACATTTAAACAACAGTTCTCTGCAGCTCTGAACACAGATCTCTCTTCACTCCTCAGTTGGTGAGGGATCACGTTCAAAAGAAAATCACCAAAGAGAAAATGAGGAAAGGGACGCTGAAAGCTGGTAGGGTGACTGTTCTGGATTAAACGAAAGCAGAACTGAGTATCATTCCTTGGGGCTCCTTTGACTGGCTGCATGACCTGATGGAGGCCACTTCCGTTTTCTGGGCCTCACAGTTCTCATCTCAAAGATAAAGATAATAATAGTGGCCCTATTTATATCTCAGGATTTCTGAGAAGGAAAAGAAAAAGAAAACATATGTTAAAAATAAAAGTTGGGGGAACATAGAAAATGCGATATAACTCTAGGTAGTGTAGCTTATTTCCTGTCGCTTGTTCCACATTTTACTTAGAAATGATGAAAGGGAACAAGAAAAAAAAAAAGTCTGGGCTGTTGTAGAATCTCACACTACATTTGCAGATACCTCTGAGTGATTCTGTGGTTTGCTTGTCTTCAGATTTGCCTCTCCCTCCCCAGAGCACCAATTCTGGTGTAAACTCATCTTCAGTTTGAGGGTGGAGAAGACCCCAGGAATCTAAAGAGCCAAGGGGCTGCAGCTACCTGGTCATGAATTGCAATGTCAGCTCCTGAAGCCCAAGTCCCAAAGGCCTCCCCTCTCCCCTCCCTGAGACACTCGATTCCAGAGGATGTCAGCCCTGAATGAGTCACACAGTCAAACTGGGGCTCCAGGAGATACTTTTGGAATAGAATTGAAAAGAATTTGTAATGTGCTCTGAACATGTCTCAGTCTAGATCTCTAACTACAGTCTTATTCTTGCTGAAAACCTCAGTACACTTCTAACCAAGCAAGTCACATCTACTTATCTGATGGTGCTGTCATTGATGGACTGGGATCATATTATGGATTTGGCAGGGAGGAAGAAGATTTATTTCCAAGATTTGAAGATTTATCTTTTCTGCCTACGCAAAACCAGCCAAAGCATTAAAAAAAAAATCAATGAAAAGAGATCATGTTTTGTGAGCAGGAGGAACCATTCTCGACTTCAAAATTATACAGAATATTTTTAAGGATCCCAAATTCATGGTTTAAAAAAAAAACAACAAAAAGGTTTGACTCTTCCCAATCCAGGAATCGAACCGGGGTCTCCTGCATTGCAGGCAGGTTCTTTACCAGCTAAGCTCCCAGAGAAGCCCCTGACAACAGGATACCAGCAGAGTTATCAGACTCTTAACTGCCCCCTTATGGTGAAGTGCTGTCTCCATTTAAATGAAGGCTTTATGGGGAATGCTTAAATTTCCCCCTTTCTTTCTTCTCCCCATCATTTAGCTTTTTCCAATACTCAGCATAACTAAAAAATCTAAGCAGGGAATTGCACATAACTGTAGGCTCTGCACCATTGGCAAGGTGATCAGATCAGATCAGTCGCTCAGTCGTGTCCGACTCTTTGCGACCCCATGAATCGCAGCACGCCAGGCCTCCCTGTCCATCACCAACTCCCAGAGTACACTGAGACTCACGTCCATCGAGTCAGTGATGCCATCTGGCCATCTCATCCTCTGTCGTCCCCTTCTCTTCTCCACTGATCTCCAGTAGCATATTGGGCACCTACTGACCTGGGGAGTTTCTCTTTCAGTATCCTATCATTTTGCCTTTTCATACTGTTCATGGGGTTCTCAAGGCAAGAATGTCTTCCTAAATATTTGTAATCACCTATTCCACTCTTCCTTCCGCCTCCTGGAAAATTTACTTAGAGTGATTATTGTTGTTGTTTAGTTGCTAAGTCATGTCCTATTTGCAGCCCATGGACTGTAGCCTGCCAGGTTCCTCTCTCCATGGGATTTCCCAGGCAAGAATACTGGAGAGGGTTGCCATTTCCTCCTTCATAGAGTGATTGTGATATCCTTTATTTCTCTTGAAAGCATCCTTTTGACCTCACTTAGTGTACAGGCTATAAAACATATCAAGAAGTGAAATACTGTATTTTTCATGTAGTCACAATATATACAAATAGAAAATACCACCTTCAATGAATAGAGCAAAAGCGGGGAGGGATAATCTCTAAATTCAGTTTTACCTATCAAAGTCATTTGTTAAGGTAAAGAAATTAAAAAAAAAAACAAAACTTTTGTAACTCAAAGGTCATGATCGCCCTGGATGTATTGGCCTGCATCTGCCTGCTGGGAGATTGTTTTCTGCTAATAGGTGAGAACTCAGTGGCATCCTTTGTCCTCTCAACATCTTCTTTATTACTGGATTAGAGAAATGTGACATTGTTAAAAACTCTAACTTGAAAATGCTTCACAGAGCAGGATCCTTGCCAAATTCAAGAGTCTTGCTAGTTTGCAAGATGAGAGCTATCATGCAGAACAGAAGGCTGATACTAGAAGTCAACAATCACAACGGGAATAAATCCCCCAAACTGTGGTTTCCGAATGTCTTAATCTTCTCCTATGTTAAAAAAGTAATGCTGGCTTTACGTTGAATAAAAGTAAGGGACAGGTGGAGTTATTAATAATTCCTGAACTTTAGCTCTTCTGGCAGCAACCTAGCTCTTCTGGATCTTCCCAATTTCTAATGCCTCTTTATTACCCAGATTATAAATAGATGCCCATTGCCTCTTCTTGACATTAAATTCATAACAACGTACAAGACCATCTTCCTTACCTGGTCCGACTATAGGTTGTCCCGAAAAAGGGAGTTTCCCAACTGATATTTAACCTAGTCTCATGATGCAATTGGATGTTTCAACCCAGTTTTGAGGGAAGTGTTTTTTTACGATCAGTTTCTCCTGCTCTGGTGGGCAGAGCATGGGTTGACCTTGTCAGGAGGACGTGGGACCATCGCTGGGGTCTGTACAATGCAGTGCTGCTCTAATGCCATCAGTGTTTCTCGGGGGAGTCGAGTCACATTGGTACATGGTGAGTAGCGCAATGAGACCTTAGGCAGAACTTGCCTTTAACTTGAGTCTTTTCTACTTCTTATTTCTGAGTCATTAAAATTCTAAATTGATATTATGCTGTGTACCCTGTTTCTGAGGGTAGAAAGCTTTCCACCAGCAATAGTTGAAATATAACATTTTGGTGTGAGGAAGGGATACCTATGGCTGGATTCGTCTTGTGTCTAAATCTATTGGCTATCACTGCTGGTATGAGTCGTTCTCCATCTTTTGTATGACTGTAATATTCCCCCCTTTCCTGAAATTATATGCTCTTCTAGGCTTTAGAATTCAGAAGTACTGTGGGTAGTCATCCTTTTTGAACCTGAGAGGGGAGGCTAAGTGTAAAGCATCAGTGCCTACATTAAAGACTGGCCAGATGAGGACATTCTCTGTTGGCTCAATGGTTGGTATGGCTTCCTGTGTGAATGGAGAAGTATAAGATCTGTGCCAGGTGCAGGTTTTCGGGTCACAGTTTCAAAGTATTCTGGTCTCTGTGATGAGCAGGAGCCTTGGGTCTGCTGCATGTCTGCAGATGAGAATGTGGTGCTGTGGTTTACTCTCCAGTGTCAGAGTTGCACCGGGAGCCCCTGACTTCTGCTCTCCAGCTGCTTAGCTCTTCTAAGGTAGGTTGAAGGTTATAGTGCTTCCCCAACACTGCTTACCATTTTGAGGATTTGAGCTCACCAGTTAATCAGGTCTTCAGCTCTTCTCTGATGCTTCTTCTTAGAGGATTAATTGAGGTATGTTTGAAAACTTCCTGGAAGTTAGATACTCTGCCAGATCTTCTGAACCTCCCACTCGTCATCCACATGCAGTTTTCATTGTCTGCATCTTCTTCCCTCTCCCCACCAAAATTGTTCTCCATAAGGTCAAGTTACCTTTTTTGTATTGGTTTCCTATTGTTGCTATAACAAATTACCAGAAACTTGTTGGCTCAAAACAACACAAGGTTATTCTGTGACAGTTCTCCAGGCCAGAAGTCTGAAATCAGTTTAACTGGGCTAAAGTCAAGAGGCTGGCAGGACTTGCTCTTTCTGAAGTCTCTAGAGGAGAATCTGTTTCTTCGCCTTTTCTAGCTTCTGGAGGCCACTTGCATTCTTTGGCTCAGGGCTCCTTTCTTGCATCACTCTAACCTCTTGTTTCCATTGGCACATTTCCTACTTCCTCTCTGCAGTCAAATCCCTTTCTTTGTGCCTTTTATAAGGACACTTGGGGTTATGTTTAGAACCCACGTGGATAATCCACAATGATTTCCTCATTTCAAGATCCTTAATTACATCTGCAATGTCCCTTTTCCATATTCGGTACCATTCACAGGTTCCAGGGATTAGTTACTAGGTACTTGGAGGCCATTGTTTCAACTACTATAGCATTGATTTCCTAATGTTCAAACCCAGTGTCTTCTTTTTATTCCCATTCGTGCTCAAATGACATTTGATACTGTCGGTTACTCTGGGAAAAACTGCTCCTCTGACCTCAAGATAGGGGTTATTTTGTTCTTCTTGTTTGATATTATTTTGCCTCTCCCTCTAGAATGCAAACCCCTGAGTAGAAATCTAGGCTATCTTGTTTCTAAACTCTATCCTCAGTGATTAGAATAGTCTCTACTACTATCAAATCATGAAAGAGATTGAATAATACAAATTGGATGAACTTTCCCACTCATAGTTCTGTCACCTCTCATTCTTATTTTTCTTCAGTGGTCCTTCCTCTACCCATTCAATCAAGATTGGTATTCCCTTCAGGACTTGGTGCTAGTCTACTTTTCTCCTCATATGCCAGGTAGATACAGTCCCAACCATATTCAACCATTTTCTGGGGGCTCTCAAATCTGTACAAGCGCAGACCCCTGATTTGAACTTCCAACTTTAATCTTTATTTGGATTTCCCACAAGCATGGCAAATTCCCCATGTCCCATCCTTCCCATCCACCAAGTACCACCAAAAACTAACCTGCCCTTCCCCTTATACTCTCTATCTCAGGGAATGGGAAGTACCAGGATTTAACAGCCATAGCAAGAAGACTGGGAGCCATGCCAGACTTCATACTTTCTCTCTACTCACTCTTCCACTATCCCCTCCAATCAGTCATGAAGTTTTGTCAGTCTGACTGCTAAATATCTCCTGATATCTCTTTCTGTCTAACTTGCATGGCCATGGTTCAAGTCCTTGTCACTCCCACAAGGAGATAAATGAACTTCCCAAACTGTTCCTCTTGACTTCTCCTGAATATGGTAGAATGACATAGTCTTTGGTTCTATACCAGAGCTGCTGATCCCCAGCCATGCTCTCAGTCTCTGCTGAGTGGGCAGTGACTATAATTTGCTTCACATGATCTTGGTCCCCATAGCTGATTGGGCTAGGGATGGGTACCTGATCCAAGGGTGGTTCGTTCTATAGGCTTGATCAGCCAACATATGACTTGGGTGGCTGGTTGCAGAATACAAGCTGGCAAAGTTCCTCCTTTGGAGGAACTTGCAGAATAGAGAAGCTGAGAGACTGGGATCACTGCGTTGCTGAACAGAAGGGTCAGTTGGAATGATGGGCATGAGTAAGCTATAGTTATGAGAAAGCAGATACTGTACCTAAGGAGGGGAGCCAGTGAGCAAGATGAGAACAAGGAAAGAAAGAAGCTGAGGCACTGTGAGCAGGGTGCTGCCTCAGTTTCTGCTATCCTTTTTTTCTTTTTTTAATCATTTATATTTAATATAATTTTAAAGACTTGTGTTAATCCAGTGCTTTATTTTTCCAGTGTTTATTGAGATATAGTTGACATACAGAATCATTTTGATTTATATACATCATGAAGTGATTACCACAATAAGTTTAGTGAATATCCATCATTTCATATAGATACAAAGATTATAGAAATAGAAATGTTCTTCTTGTGCTGAGAACTCTTAGGGTTTACTCTCTTAACACCTTTCACATGTAACATCCAGCACCGTTAATTATATTTATCGTGTGGTACATTACATCTCTTCTGTGGTCTCTTCTGTGGTTCTTTAGGGAGAAGGCGATGGCACCCCACTCCAGTACTCTTGCCTGGAAAATCCCATGGATGGAGGAGCCTGGTAGGCTGCAGTCCATGGGGTCGCTTAGGGTCGGACACGACTGAGCAACTTCACTTTCACTTTTCACTTTCATGCATTGGAGAAGGAAATGGCACCCCACTCCAGTGTTCTTGCCTGGAGAATCCCAGGGACGGGGGAGCCTGGTGGGCTGCCATCTATGGGGTCGCACAGAGTCGGACACGACTGAAGCGACTTAGCAGCAGCAGCAGCAGCAGTGGTTCTTTAAGAGTAATTCCCGAGGCCTGGCCCTACTCTCATTCCTATTGCCAGAGTTCCAGGAGTCATGACATTATTATAAACAAACTAACAACCCTAGTCTGAGTGAACCCCTGCTTCCTTCAATAAATTGGCCAAAGAGTTACGTGTTCCAGTAAGTCTTTACCACGTTCTGATGAGACATCTGGAAGAAAGCAGCACTGTAACCAAAAGCAGCAATGCGCAGCCCCAAACTCAGTGTTCATTCCACTTCATTTTTAAGCATTAGCTTAGGAAAAAAAGAGAAGGTTTTTCACTGTTTCCTCTGGGAGTGGGAGAATATTATGAGCTTCTTGTGTCAAAATCAGTCAACAAATTGATCCCTAAACATAATTTTAGAAAGGAAAAGTAATTGCTGCTACAAATATGATACAAAAATGACTATAATAAGTGACATAACATTGTCTGATGCTTAGCAATGGTGGGATAATTACATGACATGTTTCCAGAGAGCTGCCTTTCGATTTTCCAGCTGTTGAGACCAGAGGGATTACTGAAGGTCTCCAGGAATCTTAGACACAGGACTGCATTCCTCTCTCAAATTAGCGTAATTAAATTCATTGAAGATCTGTAGGTAAAAAACATTAGGTACATGCAATCAATGCTCTGAATATGGAATACAGTCAGAAAGCATGTTTAATTATGTTTCCCTCTATCCCTATAAAATGTATTCATTGGGAGTTTCTCCCTCTGTTTAGGGTAAAATAAAAACTCAGTAGTGTTAGGAGTATTTTGAGCATTCTTAGGCAACAGAAATCTTAGGCAAGTGGTATATCAAGGAAATTAACCCTGAATATTCATTGGCAGGACTGATGCTGAAACTGAAATTCCAATACTTTGACTACCTGATGTGAAGAGCCAACTGATTAGAAAAGACCCTGATGCTAGGACAGATTGAAGGCAGGAGGAGAAGGGGATGGCAGAGGATGAGGTGGTTGGATGGCATCACCAACTCAGTTAACGTGAATCTGAGCAAACTCCTGGAGACAGTGAAGGAGGGAAGCCTGACGTGCTGCAGTCCATGGGGTCACAGAGTCAGTCGGACATGGCTTAGTGACTGAACAACAACAGGCAATAGAAAATCCTTGGTCACCTTAAATCACCTTTAGTGTATCCATTCCTATGTTGATAATGTGGAACTTGGTTTAAAATTACATCTTACCATTACCCCAGTGAGAAGCCACATGTAGTCAGTCAGCTGAGGAAGAAGAAGGTCTTTCTTTCCCTGCTTCTGCCAGGTTCTGATTCTTCTGGGGCTGTGGTGCAGACATTTCACAGAGACTTCCACAGGTTTGTGGGAGGCTGCACTCCTAGCTGGTATCATTCACCTGCTATTTCCTTGATTCAGGCAAAAGCACTCTCCACTTGAGCAGCCACCTGCTTCCTCAGCCCGAGGAACCATTCTTCTCCCTCTGCTTCACCTCTTCTGAGGCCTGCCTGTGCCCAAGGCTTTCCCCAGCCAGCCCTCTCTCATGTTTGGCACACATCTGATCCCTGAACATACACCTACCTACCCCTTCTTCCTTGGACAAACTCCGGGCAGCAGCTGTCCTCCTTTACTCCACCCAGAAATGCTTGTAAGCTCTTCTTTCACGTAATTGTCCAGATGGGAACTAGACCAGTGTTCTTCCTACCCAGCGACACATGAGGCTTTCTGATGAATTGCACTTACGTCCCTTGCTCTTGACACTACGTGACCCCAACTTTTTACTTTGGTGGGAAGTGAGAGCATATTTTTCTTTTAAAACATCCTCCAAATATCCTCTTTCCTGTCTCCAGCAACCCTTACATGATCCTGTATTTCCTTTGGAATGTAGCACCTCATGTGTCTTTGTGCCTCAGCCACCACTTTAGTTTTAACACCCTGCGAGTACATGGTGGATTTGTTTGCTTGTTTGAAACCCTAATGTCAGAAATGTGTTGTCTGGATGCAGCCCCTGCAGACCCTCCACACCTGTGATCACCTGGCTATCCTCAAGCAATAAGTGGTCCAAGAGAACAAGCTCCAGGGTCTCTGGCCAGCCCCGATTTCTGGAGGGAACCAGTGGATTCTCTCCCTCTTAGCTCAGCAGAGCCTGAAGCTCTTGATCAACAGCCCTAGGACACGGGCCATGTAGCTTTCAAGTTGCCTGGAGCAGGGAGGAAGGAACACAGGTTGCCCAGACACACGAGAGGGCGATCTTGTCTATGGCCCCCTCAACCCTGGTTGTAATGAAGATGTCAATGTCCTGCAGGGCTCCTCAGGGGACTTCTGAGCTTAGCATGCTTGAGGACTAGGAGGACTGAAAAGGGCTGGAGTAGAGAGGCCAGATACCTCTGAGGACTCAGGAGCCAGAAGGGCTGACTCTGGGCTAGGGCAGGGAGTAAGGGAGGGCACTGCTGCAGGGAAAATACCACCTTACCTGAGGTCCTTCACAGTGTGGACCCCTATCTATTTCATCAGTCTCATGTCCTTCACTTCTCCCCCCCCTTCATGCCAGCCACACAAAGCCACCTGCCATTTTCTAAATATGCCATGCCCGTCCACACTCTTACTTTTCACCTAATTTAAGTCTAATTTTCTGTGACGTCTTCCTGCCACTTTCCCCATCTGGCTGCTGTACCATTTTCCACATGTCTCAGCTCCAGCTCTCACAATGCTAGGTCGTAGTGCTTTGTTAATTTGCCTCTCTCTGCTGCCCCAGACAGTGAGTGTCTCTGAGACAAGGACTGTGCCTGATTCACTTTTATACTCCCACCACCTCCCATTGAGCTTCAGTGTTGTAAGGACTTCTATTAGTTTTCTATTGCTGTGTAAAAAAATTACAACAAACGTAGCAGCTTGAAACAACACACATTTAATATCTCATGTCTGTGGATCAGATGTCCAGCCATGGTGTGGCTGAATTCTCTGATCAAACTCTCACTGAGCTGAACCCAAGATATAAATAACCCAGGGCTGTGATTCTCACCTGGGTTTCATGGGCCTCTTCTAGACTCACTGATTGTTAACAGGATTTATGTCCTTGAAGCTGTAGGACTGATGTCATTTTCCTGCTGGCTGTTGGCCAGGTACTACTCTCAGCTCCCCGAGGTTGCCCAGTTCCTTGCCTCGTTGGCAGTTCACAACACTGATGTCTGATTCTTTCCAGGCTGGTAGGAGCACATCTTTCTCTTTCTCTCTCTTTTCTTTTTTCACTAGGCAAAGAATTTTACTTATCTTTGTTTCAAACTTTATTCTTAGGCTTCTTCAGCTTAATTAGCTGCAAAGAATGAATTGTATATAAGCAAAACTGAAAAGAGCTGCAGTGTCCAGGGACTTAGGATTAAAAATATTAAGAGATCTAGATTTTATCAGATTCATAAACAAAAATTTAAAAAGCAGTCATAATATAAAATAGCAGCTTCCAGTAACTTCTTCAAGATTTCTTTTCTTTAGAAGTTAACTCAATTCAGTTTGTTTCATTCTTGGAAGCCTCATCAAAATTCTCCACAAGATTTGAACTTCATCATCATCATCCTCTCCAGTGGCAAGTGGTGCTTTTCCATCCACAGATTGTTTGGGCAGAGCTTCAGCCAGTCTCCTTAAACTGATCAGACTGTCTGTGCCAAGTTGGTTTAAGATGCTAGGGAGAATTTCTGCCAGTTGCTTTGACTCGGCATGGCCTGTAATGGTGAAGGTGTTCGCTTCCAGAGATGCCTGAACTTTAGGGTTGTTAAAGTGGATTACTGTTCCTTGATTTGTGAACATATTCACCTCTTCGATACCAGAGATATTGTTTCCCCAACTTCTTTAAAAGAGAACTGAAGTTTTTTGTCATCTACTGTGGCTGTTCTATGAGCCACCTTCTTTCTGCAAGCAGTTCCTTTCCCACCAATGCACACTTGTGCCTGCAGTTTGTTGAGTTTCTCTTGGTTCATGATAGTTTCTTTCATCTTGTTGGAGTGGAAATGGGGGTGTGTGGGGGACTAGGCTTGGCGCTCAGGTGGTCTTGGGCACACCAGCTGAGGTTAGGCACACACATGTGGGGACGCAAGATGGCAGCTAGAGAGGGAGCACATCTCTTTGATTTCATTTTCTGCAACCAGCCAGAGAACCAGGCTGCTTTTAATGGGCTCACCTGATTAGACCAGGCCTACCCTAGATCATCTTCCTTTTGCCCTGTAATGTAACATAATTCATCATATCCATAAGTTTCACCCATATTCAAAGGGGAGAGAATACAAGGGTAATGGTTCATTGGGGTCCTCCTAGAATTTTGCCTACCATAGGGCTCAATGAATATTTATAAAATCAAATGACATATGTTCCAAAATTTATAAATTAGAAACGCTGACATTCAATTGTAAGATTTTTTTTCCCTGTTGTTACTTTGGAAGGTTTCTAAAGTTGTTTCTTAATTTGTATTGGTCCAGAATGGTTAAGAACACTTTATGTGAGATAACACAGGTGGTACTAGAGATTTGGGGTGTTGGCAAGACCTAGTCTAACATCTGACTGGCTGTGTGACTTAGTTAACCTCCTGAAACTCTGAATGTCAGAGTCCTTTTCATGTATAAAATGAGGGGGGTGGATCTAAACAATGTCTAAGATTGGCCAGCTTTAAAATTCTCTAATTTCAAAGACTAACTCATACTGATAAAATTAAAATCCAGCTAAGTGACTCACAACATCCAAATTCATTGAAGTAGTTCACAAAAGAATTTCATTATAGATGAAATTGCAATGATGTGATTTTAAGAGAAAAAGGCAGTTTTGTTTTTAAATGAATTGATTCCTCTATTGGCTGAACCTGACTATAAATGAAGAGAACACAACTACATTTTTAATACTTTACATAAGGTGGTAAAGAGTATTTTGTCTTTAGGTGACATATCTGTTCAGTTATGGTCCGACATGAATTTTCCCCAAGATATTAAAACCTGATAAAACCGCTGTCTTAAAATATGCTCAATTAACTCAATTGATGATAACTGAAAAACTATGAAAGGCAGTACTCAGATATTACAAATCAGTTCACTGACTATGCATAAAATATGTTGAGATTCTTACATACATTTTGGGGTTCAAGTCTTTTGTCTTTCTCAAATGAAATGAATTTGGCTAGGATAGTTTATTCTCTTCTGTACAAAAAAATAAGCTCTAATTTTAAACAGGTATTATTAAATTCCTCTGAAATAGACTTCATGCAGATGTATTTGTTAAAACATCCTTTTACTGACTGTGTACAGTTATTAGCAATTCACATTTCACTTTATCTACCAAGTGGAAGAACATTTATTCTTTCATTAAAAAGTTAAGCCCTTAGGGCAGCAGCAGGGACAGAGCCACCTTCTTATAAACGGCTCAGTCCAGTGAATGTGAGATGCTTCCATAGTAATACAAAAGAGTAAAATAAATAAAACAAGTGGATTTCTCCTGCCTTCCATCATCCCCTCCCTGACAATACACCCCACTTATTTTATAAAATGCCAGCACGTAAACAGTTCCCACATTGGTACTTCCATTAATCACAAAAGGAATATCACTATTTGGCACCACTGAGTTCAGAACATCTGTAGAGCTGTGTGAAAATGACAAAAGGAGTTTGAAGACACAGTCATTTCCTCAGGAAAACACGTTCTGGACAGAGAAGGTAGAAAATCATGAGGGTGTTTGTCAGCTTCCTGCACCTTGCTGCTCAAGTTTCTGGAGCTGTTTTTCAAGTGTTGAGAGGTTTACTCGATGCATCATCAGAAACTGGCCATTCAAATGAAAGACAGGGATGTCAAATTTATACCTGTCATACCAAGCAGAGTTTTCTGGAAGTGTGATGTCCACCTCCTGTAAAATAAACTGAAACGGAGACAGGCTAAAGCTCTATTTTTCAGCAACATGGAACAAAGCGATGGTTATAGCGGCAAACTGACCCCCAGACCAGTTCAAACACTCAGAGATTTTTTTTACTGTTATTGCTTGTTTGAGGTCCACAGTCATCTAACGACCTTGATTTCCCTAACCTGATTGATTTCTTCATATTCCTTAATTTTCCAGTTCGCTACTTTTCTGTTACATCTGTTAGGCTCTGCATTACTACTCAGTTGAAATGAAATAAACTATGTCCCCAGCTGGGAAGCTGCCTGAGACTCAAGAAAGACATGTTTGGACTGGAAGTTTGGGAAAGGTGTCACAGTTTGCAACTGGAAAACACTTCCATGGAAATGACAAAATAACATAAAAGGAATAGGGACAAAAGCTTAAAGCATGAATACTGTACCTGCTAGTCAACTTTGACTCATTTTAACAGTCAGAGTAAGAAAACCAGTGCAGCTCAGAGAAAAACACTTAGGTGTAATGACTTTTATGGAAATCAGCACTAAAATCTCTCTGAAGAACAGAAAGAAAATTTAAATGAAAAACCATTCAATGTCTTTTCCTAAGAAAGGATCCAGACAGATGCTTTGTCTTACACTACATATACTATCCATTCCATATACATAAAGCTATAGTGTATCATATTACCCGGTTTCTGTAAGGCTCCAGTACTTCCTTGGCTTCATCACAAAGGGGACATGGATCCTATAGGAAGAAAAAAGCCATTAATCCCAAAGAAATGGCATTCAGCCTGACAAAAGCCACAAGAAGCAGATTATACTTAAAGGACTATTTTCTCCCAGGTTAATTATACTGTTTTGTTTCCAAAGCAAACACTGCTATAGGATCTTATAAATAGCTAGTATTTCATGGTAAATGGGCTTTTGGCAATTTTTAATTGTGTTTTGATTTTTTTCTCTACAAGCATATTTATCTAATAAATGTTGATGCTTACATGTTACACATATATATGTGTGGATATATGTACACACAACACATTTAGATGTTTGTATGTTCTTATTACTGGTTTAGTATAATTGATACCTGGGAAGATCATTTTCCAAACATCTATAGTTTTAGGGCTTTGTCCTTCCTAGATGAGGAGCACCTTCTAGGCCTGGCTGATATTGCCAGAATATCTTAAAATCTGTTTTGACTGGGGGGCACTTAGCTTTGCCAGCCTGTTTTTCCATTTATTTTATCTTTGTTTTTCTTTGGCCATGCCATGCGGCTTGAGGGATCTTAGTTCCCTGACCAGGGATTGAACCTGGACCCATAGCAGTGAAAGCATGGAGTCCTAACCCCTGGGCTGCCAGGAAGTCCCCAGCCTGTTTTTCCTAATAACCCACTGGGATGGAGTTAGATAGTTACTGCCCCATCTTTAGGAGGGAAAAATCTCTTTACTTTGGATGCTGATTTTACCAATTCATTAATGTTTTGTCAGTTTTCTCATTATAAGTGTCAGCAGTAGGAGAAGGCAATGGCACCCCACTCCAGTACTCTTGCCTGGAAAACCCCATGGACGGAGGAACCTGGTGGGCTGCAGTCCACGGGGTCGCTAAGAGTCGGACACGACTGCGTGAATTCACTTTCACTTTTCACTTTCATGCATTGGAGAAGGAAACGGCAACCCACTCCAGTGTTCTTGCCTGGAGAATCCCAGGGACGGGGGAGCCTGGTGGGCTTCTGTCTGTGGGGTCGCACAGAGTCGGACACGACTGAAGTGACTTAGCAGCAGTAGGTTTCCCAGAGTAACTCCACCATAGGAGCATGCAAGTTTCAGTGGATGTTGTTGTCTGCACTCTGTCTAGAGAAGTCTGCCGAGAATGCTATGGACCATTGGCAGATTTTAAAGGCTTGTGAGGCCCTGACTCAGAGAACAAGGACTACTGTAGGTTCTCTTGTATGGGCTAAAAACAGATTCAGCATTACTGATGCTTATATAAAATGGGCTTTTTAACAGGATATAAAACGATGAGCTGTTATGGAGGCCCTTCCTCCAGCTTAACTCACCATATTTTGAAACAAGAGCCCAGATCATCAAAAGACATTTTCCTTCAGAAAGGTCTTTCTGGCCCTATTTTCCTGCTTTAGAGAACTGGGCTCATTATGTTATTATTAGCATTATAATAAACAGATTATGGATAGTCTGTGATTTTTAAGATAACCACATTAAAATTTTCTGAAAAAGTTCAAAAAAGTCAAGAGAGGATCTTAAAAGCAAAAGCAAAACAAAAACCAGTGAAATTGCAGAAGTACTTGCTTTTATAATAAAGAACTTTAGTAGATCTAGGATCACTTTTTTCCTCTTTTTTTAAACCCAGGGACCATGGAAGTCTGGGCAAATTATCACATGTGTATGTATTTTTATGAGGAAAGGTTCATCAAATTTAAAGAAATCTATGAACTGAAAAATGCCAAGATGGTAAAGAATGCAGGAGATCTGAGTCTGATCCCTGGGTCAGGAAGATTCCCCTGGAAAAGGGAATGGCTGCACACTCCAGTATTCTTACCTGGAAAATTGCAGGGACAGAGAAGCCTGGCAGGAGTCCATAGGGTTGCAAAAAGTTGGACACAACTGAGCAACTAACAAACACACCCTAGCTACAGATGGCTCAGGGACTGGCCAGTCATAGACAATGGATAGTGTGAGGCTTTTGCTGGGGTTTCTGTAGACACCTGAAATGTGAGATCTGGGATTGGGATTGCTGCAGTTATTCATCTAAAGAGCCAGAGTGTGCACTGATTTAACTCAGAGAATGTGGAGCTGAAGAGACTGGTAATATGCTTAAGTTGCAGAATCAAGCTACTTCTGAAACCAGACTAACCCATAAAATCCCTTTTTTGTTTAAGCCACTCTGGGAAGTACTTTCTATTATTTATAACTGGAAGAGACCTGAAATGTACTTTTTCTTTCAGAGAACTGGGAACTCCTGGAGGTGACAGTAATACCTTGTATTCTAATGACACAAATGAAGGGGGTTCAGTACAAGTTTTAAGCTGAATGGAAGATTAGTGGAATTTTTGGGGGGGGGGGTGGGGCACATGTGTTGGCTTACTTAAGCTTCCCTGGTGGCTCAGATGGTAAAGAGTGCCTGCAATGTGGGAGACTTGGGTTTGATCCCTGTGTCAGGAAGATACCCTAGAGGAGCAAATGGCAACCCACTCCAGTATTCTTGCCTGGAAAATCCCATGGACAGAGGAGCCTGGCAGGCTACAGTCCATGGGGTCACAAAGAGTTGGACACGACTGAGAGACATCACTTACTTTTTTGGCTTACTTGGCTATTGTTCAAACTGAAAAATAGTGCAGAATAGTTAGGCTGAATGAGCACCATTAACCTTAAGGAATTATTTTATTTTTGTGGTTAATTTTCACATGCATTTCTCGTATGTAGACACAGATTATGAAATATTTTTGTTCCATAATAGCGCAATATATTATTATGAATATGAAAAGTAGTTAAGATTATTTTCAGTTAAGAAATTAATTTTAAAATTTTATTAGATAATTGTCAGATATATTCAAATTGCTAAAATGCCTGAAATGTGAGTATGTCTATTAAACAAGAGACCTTTTTTGCTTGAATTGCAGTATTTTTCACTAAAGTTAATTCTGTTACCCAGCACTTTATTTCTTTTTTGACTATAAATCACACAAAGTAATGTTAATTAGCAAAAGGAAATCCATAATGTTTGTCTTATAAGTTTTACAGGAAAAATCTCTTAAAAAATTTACACTTGCTTTATGGCTTAAAACTAGTGTTAGGGATAAGAAAATAAGTAGTCAGTCCTCATTATTTGTGGATTCTGTATCTGCGAATTCATCTATTCACTAAAACTTATTTGTAACCCTAAAATTAACACCCAAGCTTTTGCAGTCATTCATGGATGTGCAGTTGCATAGAGCAGTGAAAAATCTGAGTTGCCCAAAGTGTACATTTCCAGCTGAGTTGTTGACAAGATGATGCTCTTTCTAGCTCTCATACTGTAAACAAGTGTCCTTTTCATGATCTACTTCAGTTCAGTTGCTCAGTCATGTCTGACTCTTTGGACTGCAGGATGACAGACATCCTGTCCATCACCAACTCCCTGAGTTTGCTCAAACTCATGTCCATCGAGTCGGTGATGCCATCCAACCACCTCATCCTCTGTTGTCCCCTTCTCCTCCTGCCTCCAATCTTTCCCAGCCTCAGGACCTTTTCCAATGAGTTAGTTCTTTGCATCAGGTGGCCAAATCATGATCTACTTAGTGCCATGCTTCTTGCATTTTTGTGTTTTTCTGCCATGTAAAATAGCCCAAGTGGAGTGCTGAAGTGCTGGCCAGTGTTTCTAAGCATAAGAAGGCTGTGATGTGCCTTAGGGAGAAAGTACTGTGTTAGATAAGCTTTGTTCAGGCATATGTTATGGTGCTGCTGGCCCTGAGCTCAGTGTTAATGGATCATCAGTATATATTAAATAAGGTGCCTTTAAACAGAAACACACATAAAACAAAGTTATGTATTTTTTCCCCTCCTCTTATCCTCTCTTGACCAACTCCCTAGAGCTTTCTCCTCATCATTTCTCTGAAAATGCTCATAAGTTTCAATGACCTTTATGTTCCCAAATCCACTGGTCAATTTTCAGACTTCATTCTTTCAAACTACCAGCAGTATTTGGCAAAGCCGACCATCTTCCTTAAAACAAAGGTTATGTATTGATCAACTGACAAAAACGTGACCAGATGTTCAAAAGACTCTAACCCTATATTCCCCCTAGGAGCAGTGGTTTGGTACTTGCTAATTCAGTATTTGTAGCGATTTTATAGACTATGACTATCAGACATAACAAGAACTGACTATATTTTTTTTCCTTTTTTTTTTTAGATTTTTTAAATATAAATTTATTTTCATTGGAGGCTAATTACTTTACAATATTATATTGGTTTTGCCATACATCAACATGAACCCACCACGGGTGTACACATGTTCCCCATCCTGAACCTCCCTCCCACCTCCCTGCCCGTACCATCCCTCTGGTCATCCCAGTGCACCAGCCCCGAGCATCCTGTATCATGCATCGAACCTGGACTGGTGATTCGTTTCACATATGATATTATACATGTTTCAATGCCATTCTCCCAAATCATACCACCCTTGCCCTGTCCCACAGAGTCCAAAAGACTGTTCTGTACATCTGTGTCTCTTTTGCTGTCTCACATACAGGATTATCGTTACCATCTTTCTAAATTCCATATATATGCGTTAGTATACTGTATTGGTGTTTTTCTTTCTGGCTTACTTCACTCTGTATAATAGGCTCCAGTTTCATACACCTCATTAGAACTGATTCAAATGTCAAGAACTGACTATATTTTTAAATGATACACTTGTAAAAATCAGTTCTTTTCTTTCAATGTAGTGACTGGATGATAAATATATTAATTTACTCTCTGAAAACAGTGAGACAATGAAGTAGCTGGGTAGGGTAAACTGATGAGTGGGTCTGAAGAAAATTTATACCATTGCTTGCTTTCCTTTCAACATTTTCCCCCTTTCTTAAATGTACAACTTTCTTTCCCAACATTTGAATACTTCAAGTTTTAAAGTAGTAATTTTACTTTTCGTCTGTACCTTTGTGAATAAGGTCAGCACAGGCAGAGCAGTCTTTGAGGCAGAGAGATTTCTCAAGAGCAGTTGAAAGGAGTGTTTGGCAAGTTGCATGCTATTTCCTTGAAACCAGAGCATCTTAATTCTGCCAAGAGAAAAATAGATCAGTAAACTTATGTGCCCTAGACTTTGCTCTTCATAATAAGAACAGTAAGCTGCAAGTCTGTAATGGAATTTGAAGACTTCAGATGTGCTTCTTGGAGTCCAAGAGTGGCAGAGAGGCCAAGATGTTTGGCAAGTCTCCACGATGCCTTAATATGCACTGTATTCCAAAGAAAACAGAACTTAGAAGGAGAAAAATCCAAATGTATGGATTAACTATGTGTCTAATCATTTGGTTTCTGTAAGCAAACTGCATGTGTGTGTTAATTAGAATAAAAAATTAAATTTCACCTGTAGGTTTTGCTAGCATCCTGATGATCTTCTAAAATGTGGAAGTTTCCTGACATGGTTTTTATTTGCAGAGGTAGCTTATCTTATTGGTAGGCATTCAACAGTGCTCAGCCACCTTCACGGTAAAGGACCAGTAAGTAAGCAGCACAAGTCTCCAGCTGAAGGTTAAGGCTATTACGTATGAGATCTGTACTCTGCTGCAGGAGGTGGGGAAACACAGAGCGGTACTTAGAGGAACTTACAAGGAGAATTAGGCTGAGCTAACTTGTCAAAAACAAAAATCTACTCAACTCTTTTAAGAAATATTTTTAAAAGGAGATTGCCATCATTTTTGAAAACATCCACAAATGTACTAGTGTTTCTGCTGGAGATATTCCAATAAGAACAGCTTGGTAACAGCAGCATGCCAAGCACTAGGCTTTGAAGTTCTCTCATCCTGCTAGTTTGCATGACATAAGACATCCTACTTATTTCTAGTTATTCTACTGAGCCTCCAGCTTTGTCCTTTAAACTACATATATGATCATTTTACTTTTAAAACATACGCACTGTTGACTTTATTGCTTATCAATAGTCCTAGCATGAATTCATTCCTGGGATCTTCATTTCTTAACTTCTCTTTACTCCATCTCTCCAACTTCATCTATCAGTTTTCCCCCTCCCTTATCTTGGCAAGTTGCAGAGCAAAGATTTTGTTTCTGTTCCTTGAATAACCAAAGATTATTTCTTCATCAGGATTTCTACACTTCCTGTCCCCTTGTGTGAAAAACTCTCAAGTAGCTTTTCATTTGGCCTGAGCACATGTCACCTCCTTAGAGATGCCTTAGTGACTACCTTATCAACATGGGCCATTCCACCACTCTTCTTCCTCGTACCTTGCTATAGTTTTTGATTATCCTTCACTATCTAAAATTGTTTAACTATATGTTCCCTTTACTACAACATGAGTTCCACAGGAGCAGATACTTATTCACTCCAGTAATTCCTAAGTGTCTACAATTAACCTGGTATATAGCAGCTGTTTAAATAATTGTTTGAATGTTAATAGTATGAGAGTGAGCCTTTCTCCTCCTCTCCAGTTTTACCTCTAACCCTCATCAGACACTCAGTGTACACAGTTGTCACTGTTTGGGCTTCCCTGGCGAATCAGATGGTAAAGAATCTGCCTGCAATGCAGGAGACTTGGGTTCGATCCCTGAGTCAGGAAGATCCCTTGAAGAAGGGAATGGCTACCTACCCACTCCAGTACTCTTGCCTGGAGAATTCCATAGACAGAGGAGCCTGGAAGGCCATAGTCCATGGGGTTGCAAAGAGTTGGATACGAATGAATGACTAACACTTTTTATCCCCCTTTCTAGTTTCACCTCTACCCCTCATCAGACACTCAGGATGCACAGCAGTCACTGGGTAGATCTCATATCATAACTAAAGGTAAGCACTCCTTCGCGTGTCCACAAGAAGCAGAGAGGGCACTGCAGCTGGTCCCAGCCCTTCCCCACCGTCTTGAGTCTCATTCTGCTCTGCTCCACACAGCATGCCTGTATTAACTGTGCACTGGTCTCTACTGGTGACCAGGCTTCTCAGTGTAAGATTAGCTTCAAACTCATTTCAAACTGAAAGATATGACTTTGAAAGCACTGAACCCATATCAAACTAGAGTAAAGACAGACAAAAGGACTGAATTCTGACCTGCAGAAACAATAATCTTTCCTTCTTTCTTAAACCCTTAGTCTTCCAGTTCTTCCTGGATCTCCCTGCTAACTAAATGATCCTGATAATGCATAAAAAAGAATGTGATAAGAATTCTGCAAGGACTCAGCATTATTCTAAGGCGGACAGTAGATCTAAACAGTTTCACTATATGCTGTGCTCCTCTCAACTAAGCGATAAGCCCTGGTGTATCTATTTTCCATAAATTCAGCAGAATCAGCACTCCAATAGGTGAATGTGGTTGGAGACAGTAGCTTCAAAACATGTTTCTGTCTACAGAGGATACAAATGAAGGGGGAAAGTAGAATGCTAGCCATGTTTACACTAGGTACAAATTTCTGTATCGCTGGTTTGGGGGAGGCATTATGCTAATAGTTACACACCCTCCTAGGGTACGAAGGTAAAGCAGCTGTACTAAGTGGAGAAAGAAAATTCTGAAGATCAGTTTTGTGAGAGTAAAAACAGAAAGGCAGCCCTGGAAATGAGAAGGAGCAGGCCATGTAAGGCAGTGACCTAAGATGACAACCAGGATAGTGAACAGCAGCTGTGTGCTTTGGGTGGAAGGATTTAAGATTTATTGATGTCTGCCTGGTAAGGAATAGAAAACTTATTGCTTTTAGCTAGCTAAGTTGAGACTGAGGTGCTAAGGCTTTTGTAAAAAAAAAAAAAAAAAAAAAATCACAATCACAGTGGAAATCTGCTTTAGTATTTCCAACATGACAAAACACAGCATGCAGTTTTGGTTGCACCCAAGAGAAATAAAACCTGTCATAGTAAACAGAGTTGCTATTCATTCCAGATTTGGAAGAATACTTGTTCAACTAACCCAGAAAGCTAAATAAAGTCTTCAGAGATGCTACTACCATTCTGCCTAAACTAGTTCTCTTCTCCATGTTAGTCTCCATTTCTCCTTTTTTCCTCCCATGTGAATTTAATCACTTAAACATGGAACATTTGTTCATTGAGAAATGCATTAGCATTATGCAGTTTTACTACCTGCATATTTTCCAAATGCCCTGAGGCACATGCATTTTACCACACTGTTAAATTAACTTATTTCTTTGTAAGCACTGTATTATAAAATTATATTGGAGTCTGATATATATATATATATATATATATATATATATATATATATACATACATATAAAATTCCCTATACCTCTCCTAGGCAGAAATAAGATATTAAGGCTAAAGTTCTGACCACTGGGTTCACTTAGTTTTAGAAATAAAAAGTAAAATGAAAAATGGTACACTTCAATTGGAATCCTATAATATCCTTCTTAGAATATTTTATTAACTCTGTAAACCCTACTGCCATTGCTGTCAATGTCATATGCACCCAATCATGCCTTCTTGAAGTAAAATCTTAATATGGACTCTGTCAATGTGACATTTTCATAGAACATAGTTCTATTATTTTTGAACAGTATCTTAGCACAGTAAGAAATATTCTGAAAGGTGGTCTGTACCTGTTGGCTCATGACTAGGAGGACAACACTTTTTTGACTATGTCACTGAATTTTGTCATGAAATGTGTGTCTTTACTACACACACACACACACACACACACACACAATTTTATCCTTTGTATTCTGTTACATGCCTCTGTAATATAAGCAAAAAGAGCTGTGTGCATAGTATCAAAAACGCACAACTGGGTCACCTTTGTCACAGCCAAAAAAACAAAGTTTAAGATTGGATTTAGAATGTGTCTAAAACAAATTCCACAGCCTAACAATAAACATGGTGACTCCTGCTGTTTCAAGTACATGGCTGCTCAGAGGCATGGATCACCCCAAGAGAGAGAGGGGATGCTGGCTTTTCAACAGAACTGAGGCTGACTTCAGTGGTCTTATGGCCAAATCAAATACAGCATGAGGGAGGGCTGACTGGACCCAATTCCATCCTCCTGGAAGCAATATAAGAAGGGTAACTTTATAGCGTTTTCCCTGCGAAGCACTGAAGGGCATACCGTTAAAGCAACTGATCACAGGACAGAAAGAAGCCAGGGTCATTTGCGCCTTTATTAAGGATTATTCATTTCTTGCATGAGGAGCTGCTCATGCTGCTCTGGCTGCACATCACCTTTGTGGGGCTCCTGGATTCTTCAAATGCTGTGTGTGTCTGATTAGAAGGCAAACAACAATGTTCTCATTTGAGTAGAGAAACTGACCTTCACAGATCAGAATTTTTATTCATTCAAAGAATCCTTTGGCACATCGAGTCTCCAAGCTCACATGATCTCTCATCAGTAAGCTGCAGTGTTGTTAGTTCATGTGCAAAATCAAAAGTCTATATAAGCTCAGGTACCACCTTCATTCAGTTCAGCTCAGTTTAGTCGCTCAGTTGTGTCCAAACCTTTGCAACCCGATGAACTGCAGCACACCAAGGCTTCCCTGTCCATCACCAACTCCAAAAGCTTGCTCAAACTCACGTCCATTGAATTGGTGATGCCATCCAACCAATTCATCCTCTGTCGTCCCCTTCTCCTGCATTCAATCTTTCCCAGCATCAGGGTCTTTTCAAATGAGTCAGTTCTTCCCATCAGATGGCCAAAGTATTGGAACTTCAGCTTCAGCATCAGTTCTTCCAATGAATATTCAGGACTGATTTCCTTTAGGATTGACTGGTTTGATCTCCTGGCAGTCCAAGGGACTCTCAAGAGTCTTCTCCAATACCACAGTTCAAAAACATCAATTCTTCGGCATTCAGCTTTCTTTATAGTCCAACTCTCACTTCCATATATGAATACTGGAAAAATCATAGCTTTGAATAGATGGACTTTTGTTGGTAAAGTAATGTCTCTGCTTTTTATTTATTTATTTTTTTTTGCTGCACCACAGAGCATGTGGGATCTTAGTCCCCTGGCCAGGGTTCGAACCCACGCCACTGTATCAGAAGTGCAGTCTTAACCACTGGACAGGGAACCAGGGAAATCCCAATGACTCTGCTTTTTAATATGCTGTCTAGGTTGGTCACAGCTTTTCTTCTAAGGAGCAAGTGTCTTTTAATTTCGTGGCTGCAGTCACCATCTGCAGTGATTTTGGAGCCCCCCAAAATAAAAAGTCTGTCACTGTTTCCATCATTTCCCCATCTATTTGCCATGAAGTGATGGGACTGGAGGCCATGATCTTCATTTTTTGAATGCTGAGTTTTAAGCCAGTTTTTTCACACTCCTCTTTCACTTTCATCAAGAGGCTCTTTAGTGCCTCTTTGCTTTCTGCCATGAGGGTAGTGTCATCTGCATATCTGAGGTTACTGATATTTCTCCCTGCAATCTTGATTCCAGCTTGTGCTTCACCAGCCCAACATTTCACACGATATACTCTGCATATAAGTTAAATAAGCAGGGTGACAATACACAGCCTTGATGTACTCCTTTCTTAAATTGGAACCAGTCTGTTGTTCCATGTCTGGTTCTAATTATTGCTTCTTGACTGCCTACAGATTTCTCAGGAGGCAGGTAAGGTGGTCTGGTATTCCCTTCTCTTTCAGAATTTTCTAGTTTGTTGTTATCCACACAGTCAAACGCTTTAGCATAGTCAATGAAGCAGATGTTTTTCTGGCATTCTCTTGCTTTTTCTATGATCCAACAGATGTTGGCAATTTGATATCTGGTTCTTCTGCCTTTTCTAAATCCAGCCTGTACATCTGGAAGTTCTCAGTATTGTTGAAGCCTAGCTTGGAGAATTTTGAGCATTACTTTGATAGTGTGAGATGAGTGCAGTTGTGCAGTAGTTTGAGCATTCTTTGGCACTGCCTTTCTTTGGGATTGGAATGAAAACTGACCTTTTCCAGTGCTGAGTTTTCCAAAACTGCTGGCATATTCAATGCAGTTCTTTCACAGCATGATCTTTTAGGATTTGAAATTGCTCAGCTGGGAATTGCATCACTTCCACTAGCTTTGTTTGTAGTGATACTTGCTAAGGCCCACATGACTTCAGGATGTCTGGCTCTAGGTGAGTGATCATACTATCATCATGGTTATCTGGGTCATTAAGGGTCTTTTTTGGGTCTTATAGTTCTTCTGTGTATTGTTGGTACCTCTTCTTAATATCTTCTGCTTTTGTTAGGTCCATACCATTTCTGTCCTTTATTGTGCCCATCTTTGCATGAAATGTTCCCTTGGTACCTCTAATTTTCTTGAAGAGATTTTCAGTCTTTCCCATTCTATTGTTTTCCTCTATTTTTTTGCACTGATCACTGAGGACGGCTTTCTTATCTCTCCTTGCTATTCTTTAGAACTTTGCATTCAGATGGATATATCTTTCATTTTCTCTTTGCCTTTCACTTCTCTTCTCAGCTATGTATAAGGTCTCCTCAGACAACCATTTCTCTTTTTTGCATTTCTTTCTCTTGAGGATGGTTTTGATCACCGCCTTCTATATAGTGTTACGAACCTCCATCTATAGTTCTTTAGGCATTCTATCTATCAGATCTAATCCCTTCAATCTATTTGTCACTTCTACTGTATAGTCGTAAGAGATTTTATTTAGGTCATACCTGAATGATCTAGTCATTTTCCCTACTTTCTTCAATTAAGTCTGAATTTTGCAATAAGGAGTTCACGATCTGAGCCATAGTCAGCTCCTGGTCTTATTTTTGCTGAATGTATCCAGCTTCTTCATCTTCAGCTGCAAAAAATATAATCAATCTGATTTTGGTATTGACTATCTGGTGAGGTCCAGCTGTAGAGTTGTCTCTTGTGTTGTCGGAAGAGGTTGTTCGCTATGACCAGTGTGTTCTCTTTGCAAAATTCTGTTAGTCTTTGCCCTGCTTCACTTTGTACTCCAAGGCTCAACATTGGAGCTTCTTCACAAGAGTATAATGTAAATTTAATACTGAGATGGAATTAACCTAAGACTATTACTGTCACTCTTGCTGGACCTGAGTTCCAGCAGAGGCTCAGGGCTTCTGTTTAATCATTTTTGCCATGTGAGATGTTAAGTGCTCCATTTCACATTCACTACCATCTAAGTATAACATTCCTATTGTTATCCAGTGACTAGAAACACGTGTGTGTGTGCACACACAGGCCCACAGAAACACCCCTCTATTGGGAACAAAATCCACTGTTTAGATTACTGAGAGCTCATATAATGAGGTGAGAGTGCTCTTAGGGCACTCATCTGGGTCACTGGGCTGTCCCTAATCCAGAGAAACAGGGATGAATGATGCCTCCCCAGGGGTCTTATGTGTTTGTGGTCAGTCAGCGGTGTCCAAACCTCCCTCTCTCCCAAACAAGTGGGAGCCTAGCCTGGGATCCTGGGTCCAAGGGTGGAGCCAAGAGTGACAAGGTAAGGTGGTGTATAGGGACCCAGTCAAAGCTGCAGACTGAGCTGATACTTTGAGGTGTCAGTTCCAAGAGTAAGCAGGGTTAGAATGAGGCTGCAGAACAGAAACAGAGAGTAGGGGGTGGAAGGCAGCCTGGAGGGGGGCCCTCACTCCCTGGGTGGGCTCTCAGGTGCTTTTGCAGTATCTCAGCTACAGCAGTCAGGGTACCTGGCCAGGGGAGCTGCCAAGGAGATAGCCCCAACTCAGACATGATGTTACAACAAGGATCCCTGGCTCACCATGCACCTGTGGGGCCACCTGTACATGGCTTCATGCTCAGCTCCATTCTTTTTTTAAATAATGTAACACTGTATTAGTTTCAGGTATAAAATATATTGATTTGGTATTCACACATACTGTGAGATGATTATCACAGCCTCATCTGTCTGGGATCTGGACTGCTGACTTGATCCCACATAACACATGAGATCCTGAGCAGACACATACACATGTCCACCCTGCTCCCTGCAGCTTCTATTTCCAGGATTCAGTGGCAACAGCTTTATCACAAGGGGGAAAGAGAAGCCTATAGAGAGAAGCAGTTTCAGAAAGATATGACCGGTCACATGAGTTCCTAGAGATAAAACCCCCTTTCTAACTTTCTTTTAAATGATTACTATGACTCTGGGGTTTCCAAGTATCTGGATGTCTCTACTCCACTGTTGGGATGCAATGGGTTCTCCATTCATTTACGTTCAACACACTGATCTGCACAAAAAGTTTTTTAACTGTTTGAAGTGTGGGCCCTGGCCTATCCAATAAGATTACAACTCCTCCGAAGGTATACGGCATTTACATGTCCATCACTTAGTACCTACACTCTGCTCCTCTATCCCACTCCCTTCAAATTCTTAGTAAAATTAAGCCGTTATTGTTTTTTCTTCATCCTGTCTGGTGTTTAGCTCATTTCTTTCCCTCCAAATAAAACTCTCACATGGAGAAATCAACTCCACATTCTGGATATAAGCAGCAAGAATTAGAGACACTCCAGTGGATTTAGGAGGGAGTTAAATTCTTCACTGAAACAATATAAATACAGGAGATCACAACAGGGACATCTAATGGGCACCTTCAGATGTCATAGAGAAAAGAAGAGAAGAGTACTGTGGGCTGACATTGGAACTGGTTTCACGAGAGAAGGATCCTAAGTCATGTAGGATTTGGATACATAGAAAAGGGGAAAGCATTCTGAAGTCAGGGCTAGACACGAAGGCATGAGGTAGAAATGCTGTGGCCTTTTGGATGGGAGCCAAAGAAGGGTTTTAAAGAATAGACTGATGCAATAAAATCAGTATTTTAGGAGACTGATCTGGCAGCAGCGAGCAGGATAGACTGCAAAGGAAAGAAGAATGGAGGCAGGAAAGAATTGAGTTACAGAAATCTAGGTGTGGGAGGAGAGTCACTCATTCAACAATTACCTGCTGTTTTCCATGTATGAGATACTCATAGGTACTGGGTTCAGTGATGCACCAAAAAGTTAAGTCCCTGCCCTCATGGGGTCCATACTGTCACTGGGCACATTAAAGAGACTCTTAGGTCAGAAAACATCAGACAGTAGTAAGCAGAGGGGAGGGAATGAAACAGGGTGATGTGATGGTAACCGAGGCAGGCCTTTAAATAAGGTGCTCTGAGCAGGTGTCATTTTTGCTGAGACTAAAGGCTAAGAAGGTACAAGGATCTGAAAGAAGAGCATTGCAGGAGAGAGAACAGTAAGTGCAAAGGCTCTAGGGTGACGACAACTTTGATTCAGGGGAAGAAACAGAAAGGACAGTGTGGCTAAAGCAAGTAAGCAAGGGGAAGAGTGGAGAAGACAGGTCAGTGGGGGTTGGAACACCTAAAGCCTCTGGGTTATGTTAACGAATTGAAAGCATAATTAGATTTAGAGGAAGGAAGTTACGTGATCACATGTACATTTTAAAAAGATGACTGTAGGGACTTCCCTGGCAGTTCAGAGGTTAGTGATTCCACTGCTGGGGACCCGAACTGTATCTCTGGTTAGGAAACTAAGATTCCCTGCAAGCCACATACATGTGAGTGCTAAGTTGCTTCAGTCGTGTCTGACTCTTTGCAACAACGCAGACTGTAACCCGCAAGCTCCTCCATCCATGGGCTTCTCCAGGCAAGAATACTGGAGTGGATTGCCATGCCCTCCTCCAGGGCATCTTCCCAACCCAGGGATTGAACTCACATCTCTTATGTCAGGAGACATAAGACCCGCATTGGCAGGTGGGTTCTTTACCACTCGTGCCACCTGGGAAGCCTGGCAAGCCATATGTCATGGTGAAAAAAAAGAGATGACTTTAGCACTGTGTGGGCTTCCCTGGTGACTCAGTCAAGAATTTGACTGCAATGCAGGAGACCTGGGTTTGATCCCTGGGTTGGGAAGATCCCCTGGAGAGGCAACGGCTACCCACTCCAGTATTCTGGCCTGGAGAAGAGCAGGCAGAAGAGCCTAGTAAGCTACAGTCCATGTGGTCACAAAGAGTTGGAGATGACTGAGCAACTTTCACTTTCACTTAGCACTGTGTGAAGAATGGGTTTGGGATGGCAAGAGTGGAACCAGGGAGTCAGTTAGGGGCTACTGTAGTAGTCCAGGGGAGAAAGGTGGGTGGCATGAACAGGCCTGAAAGGACCTGCCAAGGAACTGGATTTGAGTAATTAAAAATGACAGTAAGGACTATCCTAGTTTCGGTCACGAGCCTCTGGGTGGGTCGCAGTGCCAGTTTACTAAAATGAGGGATGCTGAGGCAGGAACAGATTGAGTGGGGTGTGGGTCTGGGAGCTCTGAGGGACAGGCTGGTGCTCAAGTAGAAAGTGGCATATACAGGTTTGGTAGCCATGAAAAAAACCAGGACTGAAGATAAAATTTAAGACTCCTTCAGTTTGAAGGCTCCAATTACAGCTGAGATTGTGAGATCATCTAAATAGCTAAGAAAAGAAGAGGGCCCAGGAGAGACCGCTCAGGCAATTCAACATTCAGAAGCAGCGTAGAGAGGAGCCAGTGAAGGAGGCAAAGAGAAAGGTTGATGGGGTAGGAGGAAAATCAGAAAAGTGGGCTGTCGTGGAAGCCAGCAGGAGAAAGTGTGTCCAGAAAGACAGGAGTGGCCAATTGTCAAAAAGAGTGATGAGGGCTTGGACTGGAAAAGGGACAGTCAAAGAATCTACCACGAATCAGATAAGATATATCTGATGTCCCTCCAAAGGAATGAAATCTTACAACCAATGCCAACCCTAAAATAAATGGCCTTGTGTGATCCGTGGCTAATTTCACCTCTTAAACAAAAGGAGATATTTCTGGTGAAGATGGAGGCAGTGGGGTAGGGAGAAGTGTAAAAGCTGAAGTTGGATGGGTGACTTAAAAAGAGATAATAAATGTAAAAATCTCTGTACAAGTTAAAAAGCAGAACAGAGAAATAAAGCTTAGCTATTTGTTACTAAATAATACAAAGATAAAGTATTGTTATTAATAGTACTGATGATGATGAGTCTACTGACTGAAATGTGCTTTTACTGGCCCCAGAAGGAGGATTTAAAACTCTAGGAATGATAGTCTCAGAAACAGGGAACTGAAAACTGAAGAACATTTCAAACAAATAGCTGTAAAGTTTCAGATTGTGAAGATTACTTAAATGGGAATTCCTAAGACAGGATATAACTGATTCAAGACCCAACATATTTATTTTCTGGTGTTAGTTGGTCAGTTGTATCCAACTCTTTTCGACCCCATGGACTGTAATCTGCCAGGCTCCTCTGTCCATGGAATTCTCCAGATAAGAATACTGGAGTGGGTAGCCATTCCCTTCTCCAGGGGATCTTCCTGTCCCAGGGATTGAACCGGGTTTCCTGTATCACAGGTGGATTCTTTACTGTCTGAGCCACCAGAGAAGCCCATTTATTTTCCACTAAGACTTAATATCTTGACCAGCAAACACCTTGGCACCAGGTTCTGGCTTAGCTTACTCAAGCCTCACACAGGACAATGAAATTCATTTTGCAAGAGGTAGAGGTTTTCCCTTGATGGGCTCTGAACAAAGGTCACTTCCTTTCCTGTTATTCCTTCCTAATACTTGTCTTTATATTTTCAAAGGGAAAATTCAGTACCACTGTTATTTTTTCAATGATATCCTCAACCCAACTCCTGTATATCAAAACAGAAGCTGCCTAGGAAATGGTAAAGTTGGATTTATTAATAATCTTTAAAGACAAAACTTGTTCCAAAGTATTTTGAATAAATGTGTAGAGAGGTCAAAGTAAATGTAAAGGAATACAGCTTCCACTAACTCATCAGTCAGGGGAATTAAGCACAAATGGCATGATTCTTCATCTAAAGCTTTACTCTTTCTTACAGAGTTTCAGTTGGATTTCAGCACATTTGAATTCTTGGGTGCATTTGTGTGTGAGAATTTCATAAATCTAAACCCCAAAGATAGGCAACTCCACCAATTAGTTCTCTGATGCTAGGCAATTCCTCGTCTCTTTAAGCCTCAGTTTCATCAACTGTAATATGGAACTATGACCCCCTGTCCTGTTCTCTCGTTTTACAGAGGCTAGGAGAAACTATACCCGTAGGCTTTGGGTATCAAATGTCCTCCAGATCAGAGAAGGGGAAATCATATACAGAAGAGATGCTGTGGCAATAGCTCACGATGTCAAAAGGCACCAAAGAAAGGCTTGGAAGTAGTTAGCTGTAGGAGTCTAAAATGCTAGGCCCATTTAAAGAGGACCAAAATTCATACACAGATCTGGGCAGAAGTGTACATGGGCTTGCTTATTTCTCTAGCTCCTGGGTCATAACTGGGAAGCCTTGGCATCCAAAAATACCCTGCAGGAAAATGGGGGAGGTGACATTGATCTTGCATTGTTTGAGCATCTGAGATGGAAAAGTACCTCCAAAAAGAATACTAAGAATGTGCCTCCAAAACTAAGAATAATGTTTCCTATTGACAGATACATTTAAAGAATGGTTTTTAATGACAGACCCTCATCGTCTTGACATTCTCTTCCACTTCCAGAAGTGTGGCTATGTTTGCCGAGGCCAATAGCAAGCTGACACATGTGAAATGGGAGCGAGGAGGAATCTTCTGAGTAAGGAAGAGTTTGTTTTAGAATCTTTGGACCTTAGCAGTCACATTTTCCAGATCGTTGCTTCAGAAGAGCCTACTTGGTAATACGGTTAGTTTCCAGAAAAACATTTAGCCAGGAAAAATAAAATGAAGATGCTGATCAAGAATAGTAGTAGAGGGAGGACCCCTCCCTCTAGCACCCAGGGCTTCGAAAGGGATTCCAGACTAATTCTTGTTCACACAATGGGGCTTATACACACTATACCTGTCCCCTCATCTTCAACCCCAAAGTTACTGACTCAGCATCTGGCCTAGAGCCAGAGGTATACTCTGAATTCAGAGCGTGCAGCAATGTTCAGTACAATTAGGACATAATGGCTGCAAAGCTATTCTTGAAAGCCAAGAAAGCCTGAATAATGTGGTTGGGTTATATCATACATGAGGGCTTAATAGAGTTTAAAAACCAATTTGAAAATTCCTTCATTCCATACAGATAACATTAAGATGAGGGCAATATCAAGCCAGTTCAAGGGTTGGGGATAAAGTGCATAAGGAATTATGCAGACTCCTTTCCACATTATCCTTCTTAACCAAAATGACCCATTCCCTTTGAAGGTATCTCTAATGCTTACTACTGACCCAGAAAGAAGGCAATTTCATTAAAACATCTTAGTCTTATTGTACCCAGCTAGTAATGCCAGTTTCCTTGCTATTTAAAAAACACACGATTTCATTTCCAAAAACAACTGTTTGCAATTCAAATTCCATCCATCCAGGCAATGTCTCCCATTTGTCACTAATACTCCACCATTTCCAATTCATCTTGCAAAAGAGGTGAAGTTATCCACATGACCACACAAGACCTGAAAGATGTTTCATTCATTTTTAGCCATTTTGTAGTAAATGGCTTTGGAACATTTGAGATATTAAATCCATCACTTCTCTGGACTTGTGACACTAATACCGGAACATTAGGGACTATCCACTCTTGAGGTCCTGCTCTAGTAACCTTCAGATACATGAGATTTCTCAATTCTCTCCGTCCTATTCAGGTTACTTAAGAGCTGTCACATTGATAGAAAATCTTAATATTTTGGAGCTGGATTCCAAGGGACTTTGGAGATTCCCGTGCTTGATAAAGAAATTGTTTTACCAAAGACTTTTATAATTTTTTTCTGCAGTTCTTTTCTCTATATTTTCTCTTTGAACAATGCTTATTTTTCATATGAGACCAACACAGAATTTTCAGAACAGAATGGGAACTCCAAGGTCAACTCTCTTTTTTCCCAAAGTCTCTAAAAGCTTTATACATTAATCCTCAGTGTATACCAAGTAACAGATACCACATTTTGTTTAAGATTAATTTAAGGATGGAGAGAATGAGGAAATAGCTCAACTTCAGGTGGCAGAATTCTTTTACTATAAGAACAAGGTTCTGATCTCTAAATCTAAGATGATACAGATTAACTTCATTTTTGAACTTGGAGAAACAGAGTTGAATTTAGCTCTCTTTTTTTTTTTTTTTTTTCAGTCTATGAACTAAGCTGCTTCAGTTGACTGAATTTCTATTAGTTTTTTTTTTTTTTTTCTTTCCCTGAATTTCTATTAAATAACAGTATCCTTTCTCTTGGCTGACTGGAAGAACTACCTGTTTTAAGAAGTAAAACAAAATCAAATAATTCAGTCTTATGTCCTTACCCCTGACTAAACTAGAAGTCACTTCCCCATTATTTCATGATTAATATGAAAAAGTACAGGAACAATGAGAGGAAGGTCATCTGTTTCCAGCAGCAACATTCTGGTTTCTGCTGGATTCCCATTGGCAACAGAAGGAAGCAGCATATACCACATGCCTGCCCTATTACAATACAAAAAGCTGACAAGTTTGAACTCTTTTGAAATGTCAGTGAAGTAGAAAAGATGATGTGGCTTTCGTTCAATATTATTTGGGTAACCTAGCCTTAAAATAGTGAACAAAGTCCTTTATCCTTAAGGCAGGACCAAACCAAGATATTAGTGGCTTAGGTAGGCTAATAATTTAGTATACCTTCAAATGGATACTTTTCAGATATTCACTCAACAGGTGTTTGAGTAAGGAGCTGGGCACTGCAGACCTTGAGAGAAAATGGAGATAGGGCTGGTGGCGTCTTTTACTTTGCATATTCCGTTCAGTATAAGAAAGACCCTGCAACTCACCAGGCTAGATCACCTAGGATGGCAGTTTGGTGACCATCTGTAGATTCTCAAATACATCCTTTCCTACTCCAAGCTGTTTATAAAGGCATTAACTGCAGCATTTATAACTGCATCTGGTAGCCCCTTGAAAGACTACTGTTTTACATTCTTTTCTGTACCTTGCTGATTCCCACTGATGCTTTCACATTCCTTATAGATCCAGCCTCCCCTTTATACCATGTACTGAGTATTTGTAATGTGTCAGGCACCATGCCAGGTATAGAAATATAAAAGTGATTCAGATACTTTCCCTGCCCTTATGGAACTCACACCTTGGGTAGGCAAAAGATTTACAAACAAATAATACAATACCACAGTCTACAGAAGTCAAATGGTTGTTACTAGATATTGGTAAAATGCTCTGAAATCCTTGGAGATGGATACTTTCTTAAAATAGAAGATATTTTGAGTTTTACTTCTATCTCTGGAAATCTTATCTTGGGTAAGGATTGGAATAAAAAGAGTAATGTTTTCACGCCTCCAGTTCCCTGCCGCTGTAACTGAGATGGGGAGGTAGGGATGTGGAATAATATCTAGGTGAAACTTAGCCAAAATTTTTCACTTTGCATGTTCTTCCTCAAATAATTTTTGTCTCTCGAACTTGCCATGATACTAGGGGAAGGATGATGGAAGCTCACCTAGTCCCTGCTACCTGGGTAACTACACATCTCTGGATCCAGATGGTTTCTCCCTTCAAAATAATTGCAAACAAGATTAAAACTGCAAGCAGGAACTATTCCAGCTGGCTTTTGGCTTCCTCTGATGTATACCCCTTGAATAAAGCAGTGGCAAAATTAGATTTAAAATAAGGAACATAAAAACCTTATTACTTGTACCAGCTCACCTCAAGGTCCTGCTATGTGTGAAACCCTGAGCCCTGGCATTAGAGTAACTAAATGCATCAGCCAGCTGGAGTTTGCACATTATGAAATACAAAAACCTTAATAATAAGAAAAAGAAAACTTATTTTGAAGGTATACCTCCACACTGCCTCTGAGTATTTAAGAGTCTGCTGGAAACAGGCATCTGGAATAAAATAGAAATACAGTCCAATAAATTCCCAAGTTGGAAAACCCTCATTTCTATTTCCTTACCTGCCATCAATCCATCTAAAGAAAACCACATAGCCACATTTTCCTCTGGTAAAGGAGACAAAAAAATATTGATCCTTCTTTGGCAGGCAGCTACTACTGACCACAGTAAGCATGAAGAAAAAACTCTGGGGAGTCTGCCTATCTAAAAGACCAGCCCCACCAACCTTAATTTTCACACCAGGACCTGTTCTGGTTCCAGGCAGTTCCTCAGCAGAGCAGGACGCAGGTTATTAGGTTACGACATTTCACACAGAACCATGATTTAGTTCTGCCTTATCCCCATTACTATAACCACTCAGTATTTCCAGGGCACAGCTCTTTTTCTAAGTGTTTTCAGTTTCAATGTATATAGCTCCAAATATTGCTAGCATCATAAGCACTTTCATACAGCATTCCTGAGATAATTAGTAAATGAGAAGACTGGCCTCTAACAGCCACCTCATCTTTTCGCAGTCACACACTAAAACATGGCTTTAGTGCTGCTTAACCAAGGCAGTGTGTGGTTAAGGAAACCTACTTATGTTGGGAAATGTGCCAGAGAGTGTGGGGGACATAACAGATCTTAGAAACAATCTCCATGCTATAGGAGCTGAGAATCTTGGGGTTGAGCTCGGTCATGCTGTGGCTTTTTTTTTTTAAGTGTTCTAAAATACAAAGTACTACATAAAATACTTTCTATTAAGAATAAAGATCAGCCAGGTTAAAAAAAAAAGAATAACTCCTTGTTCTTTAACAGGACAACCTTAGAAAGACACTTGCCTATTCATGTTAGTAACAATCCAGTAGGGACTTCTGTAACTCTGGACTTATTAAAAAAAAAAAGTATGAGTGATATTTGTCAGGGGTGACTGACAAGGCTAAATATTTGTTGAGAATTGTATAGGTTCTGATTTATTCTCTCATGGTTCAGCACCCAGAAGGCTGCTTTTGTCCAGTAAAGGCAGAGAGGAGGTCCAGAAAACCCCAGGCCTCACAGTGTTCCCCATAGCACTCACGATTAAACCTTTTGGCCCTCAATTAAAGGTCAACATGGCTGCTCAAAAACGTTTATGTCAAAAGGCAGTCATCTCAGCCAACTGAGATTATATTGCCACTTCACAGAACTCAATTAAATCCGAAACAGAGCATCTGTTAATCAGGGAAGGGGCATGAAGTTGTGATGTTTTCTGCTTCCTCTTAAAAAGCTGCCTCTTCCCACCCGTGTTCACTTCCCAAAGCGCCATAGCGCGCGCACACATACACACACGCTTAGAATTTGCCCCCGGAGGTTTACGGATTTATGGCTCCCCGTTTATTTAAATTTCCTGTAATGACAATCGAAATCGGCAGCGTGCGGCACAGCTCCCGTGACCTCCTCTCCCGCCCGCCTACCGGCTCCGGGCTGGGGACCGCGAGCACCCAGCTGCCGGCGCCCGGCCGCGGGGACCCACCTGAGCCTCAGCCGCCCCTGTCGCCGCTTCCGCCCTGCGCCCGGGACTTCCGCCCCGGCCGCAGGCGCCCTGCCGCTCCCGCACTTCCGCCCAGGCCCTCAGCCCCTAGGGCTAGTGTCAGTGGAGCCCAAACCTGAGCCAATCGCCCCTCTGAACGGTGGCCGCGCCTGGGCTGTTAGGCGTGAATACAGACGCTAAAACCAAGGCCACACTGGTTTATTTTTTTAAGACCACGGAACAGTGACCTGGGATGTTTGGGAACCATTTAATAACGAGCATCAGATGTGAAAGCCAGCTTTTAAGAGAACGTGCAGTGAAGGCCGTTTTAACTCCCCCTCCCCCGCATTCATTCATTTATTGTTTACTGCCCTCTTTCTCGGAGAAGGCAATGGCACCCCACTCCAGTACTCTTGCCTGGAAAACCCCATGGATGGAGGAGCCTGGTAGGCTGCAGTCCATGGGGTCGCTGAGAGTCGGACACGACTGAGCGACTTCACTTTCACTTTTCACTTTCATGCACTGGAGAAGGAAATGGCAACCCACTCCAGTGTTCTTGCCTGGAGAATCCCAGGGACGGGGGAGCCTGGTGGGCTGCCAGACGTCTATGGGGTCGCACAAAGTTGGACACGACTGAAGCGACTTAGCAGCAGCAGCATCCCTCTTTCTCTGAGTCCCGGCTGAGCTAGGTTATGGGGAATGGGGATGATGAACAAAGGAAAGGGTACCTGTACCCACCCAAACTTTAGGGCTGTGTAGGCAAGTCAGGACTGAGCGACTTTCACTTTTCACTTTCATGCATTGGAGAAGGAAATGGCAACCCACTCCAGTGTTCTTGCCTGGAGAATCCCAGGGACAGAGGAGCCTGGTGGGCTGCCGTCTATGGGTTCCCACAGAGTCGGACACGACTGAAGTGACTTAGAAGCAGCAGCAGGCAAGTCAAACATTTAGAAACAGCTTTACAAGTCATGTGTTCCCTTAGCTAACTGTTGTGAAAGGGACCTCTGGAAAAATAGGAATGTACTCTAGGTAAAGAAGTAACTTTTAGACTGGAACATATAGGGTCAGGTTGGCAGGGACTGTGCTCTCCAGGCCTAGGAACAGGTGACGCTGAGGGAGCAGGAATGTGGGCAATGCGCAGAAGAGGGACTAGCAAGGCTGAAGCCTTGAGGGAAGGGGGCAGGGGTCTAGGAGTTGGGGGCGGGTTGGAAACAAGCTGAAAAGGTAGGCCTGAGTAGACCCTGTAGGACTTTTCAGGTTTGTGCTAAGGGCAGCTGGAGGACTTTTTGTTTCACTGTTTTTGTATGTGGAAGCAGGTTGAATTGATTGCTCTTCCATTATGAAAAGATCACTCACCTTTAGGGAGGGCATGTGAAGGGGATGGGGTAGAGAAGAACAGAGCTGGAACAGGAAAGGCAGTATGTGATAAATAGTCTAGGAGTGAGGTGTGGTGGCCTAATGTGTTACTGTAGTTGTTCAGTCACTAAGTCATGTTGGACTCTTTGTGACCCCATGGACTGCAGCATGCCAGACTATCCTGTCCTTCACCATCTCCCAGAGCTTACTCAAACTCATGTCCATTGAGTCGATGATGCCATCAAACAGTCTAGTCCTCTGCCACTCTTTTCTCCTCCTGCTTTAATCTTTCCCATCATCAGGATCTTTTCCAATGAGTTGGCTCTTCCCATCAGGTGGCCAAAGAATTGGAGCTTCAGCATAGTCCTTCCAAAGAATATTCAGCATTGATTTCCTTTAGGATTGACTGGTTTGATCTCCTTGCTGTTTAAGGGATTCTCAAGAGTCTTTTCCAGCACCACAATTCAAAAGCATCAATTTTTATGTGCCAACCTTCTTTATGATCCAAGTCTCACATCCATACATGACTACTGGAAAAAACATAGCTTTGACTATATGGACTTTTGTCGGCAAAGTTATGTCTCTGCTTTTTAATATGCTGTCTAGATCTGTCATAGATTTTCTTCCAAGGAGCAAGCGTCTTTTAATTTCATGGCTGCAGTCACCATTCACAGTGATTTTGGAACTCAAGAAAATAAAATCTGTCACTGTTTCCATTTTTTCCCCCATATATTTGCCATGAAGTAGTGGGACTAGAGGCTATGATTCTCATTTTTTGAATGTTGAGTTTTAAGCCAGATTTTTCACTCTCTTCTTTCACCTTCATCAGGAGATTCTTTAGTTTCTCTTAGATATCTGTTATTAGGCTGGTATCTGCATGCGTATCTGAGCTTGTTGATATTTCCCCCTGGCAATCTTGATTCCAGCTTGTGCATCATCCAGCCCCGCATTTTGTGTCCGACTCTTTGTGACCCCATGGACTGTAGCCTGCAAGACTCTTCCGTCCATGGAATTCTCCAGGTAAGAATACTGAAGTGGATTTTCATCTCCTTCTCTAAGTCTGCAAATAAATTAAATAAGCAGGTTGACAATATACAGTCTTGGCATACTCCTTTCCCAATTTTGAACCAGATAGACCATTGTTTCATGTCTGGTTCTAACTGTTGCCTCTTGACCTGCATACAGGTTTCACAGGAGGCAGGTCAGGTGGTCTGGTATTCCCATCTCTTTAAGAGTTTTCCACAGTTTGTTGTGATCCACATAGTCACAGGCTTTAGCATAGTCAATGAAGCAGAAGTAGATGTTTTTCTGGAATTTCTTTGTTTTTTCTATGATCCAACGGATATTGGCGATTTGATCTCTGGTTCCACTGCCTTCTCTAAATCCAGCTTGTACATCTGAAAGTTTTTGGTTCACATATTTTTGAAGCCTTGCTTGAAGGATTTTGAACATTATCTTGCTAGCATGTGGAATGAGTACAGTTGTGTGGTAGTGTGAACATTATTTGGCATTGCTATTCTTTGGGATTGGAATGAAAACTGACTTTTTTCAGTCCTGTGGTCACTGCTGAGTTTTCCAAATCTGCTGACATATTGAGTGCAGCACTTTCACAGCATCATCTTTTAGGATTTGAAATAACTTATCTGGGATTCCATCACCTCCATTAACTTTGTTCATAGTAATACTTCCTAAGACCCACTTGACTTTACATTCCAGAATGTCTGGCTCTAGGTGAGTGATCACACCATGGTGGTTATCTGGGTCATTAAGACCTATTTTGTACAGTTCTTCTGTGTATTCTTGCCACCTCTTCTTAATATCTTCTGCTAGGTCCCTACAGCTTCTGTCCTTTATTGTGCCCATCTTTGCATGAAATTTTCCCTTGGTATTTCTAATTTTCTTGAAGATATCTGTAGTATTCTTTCCCATTCTATTATTTTCTATTTCTTTGCATTGTTTACTTAGATAAGAAAGCCTTTTCTCTCCTTGTTATTCTCTGAACTCTGCATTCAGTTGGGTATATTTTTCCTTTTCTTCTTTGCCTTTCACTTCTCTTTTTTCAGCTATTTGTAAGGCCATTTTGCCTCAGACAACCGTTTTGTCTTCCTGTATTTCTTTTTCTTTGGGATGGTTTTGATCACTGCCTCCTGTACAATGTTATGAACTGCTATCCATAGTTCTTCAAGGACTCTATCAGATCTAACCCCTTGAATCTATTTACCACTTCCACTGAATAATCATAAATGATTTGATTTAGATCATACCCGAATGGCCTAGTGGTTTTCTGTACTTCAGTTTAAATCTGAATTTTGCAATAAGGAGCTCATGATCTGAGCCACAGTCAGCTGCACGTCTTGTTTTTGCTGTGTATCGAGCTTCTCCATCTTTGGCTGCCAAGAATATAATCAATCTGATTTTGGTGTTGACCATCTGGTGATGTCCATGTGTAGAGTCTTCTCTTGTGTTGGTGGAAGAGGGTGTTTGTTATGACCAGTGCATTCTCTTGGCAAAACCCTGCTAGCCTTTGCCCTGCTTCATTTTGTATTTCCAAGGCCAAACTTGCCTGTTACTTCAGGTATCTCTTGACTTCCTACTTTTGCATTCCAATCCCCTATGATGAAAAGGACATCTTTTTTTGGTGTTAGTTCTAGAAGGTGTTACTGTAAATAGTGATCAAATGGTGGATAATATTAAGTAATTTTTAAAGCTAACACTTGTTGATTTGTTCACCACAGCTTTACACGTATTACTTGATTGCTCCTGAGAACAATCCATTAAGTACTATTCATACCATTTTATAGAAAAGAAATAGAGGCTTAGTAACTTGCTGTAGTTCTCAGTATTCTGGCTCAGTGATAATCTGCCTACTAGTTCAGAAGATGCAGGAGATGAGGGTTCGATCCCTGGGTCGAGAAGTTATCTTGGAGGAGGAAATAGCAACCCACTCCAGTATTCTTGCCTGGAGAATCCCATGGACAGAGGAGCCTGGTGGGCTGCAGTCCATGGGGTCACACAGTCTGACGTGACTGAGCAATGGCCCTGGCAGTCACCACTAGTTCTCTGAGCCGGAAAATGGCAGAGTTGAGATTCTATCCCGTGCTGTCTGATGTCAGTATCCGTGAGCTTTTTATCATGGATAAACTGTGCATTCACTGTTTATCACTGTGCATTCAGGATATATTCAGTGATTTACAAGAAGATACAAAACAAACTAAGGTCAGGAATGAATGCCCTAAACAACCACATTGGTTATGTAATAACTTTTAGAGGACACATCTAGAAAGTTGAGTTTTCAAATTCTTTATCATTTTCAGCATGTGTTGAGAACAAAAGAGGGAATTTGTGACTCGACTACCTATGATTATTTTTGAGTTGATATACTTTGATAAAACCCAGTCTTTTTGAAGAAAATGAAAAAGAAGTCAATTGACAAAGTATACTTCACCTAACAGTCTCTGATATGTTATCTTTAAAAAAGTTATCCTGGGTCTAGTTATAAACACCTTGGTGGAACATGTGTAACTCACATTTTGTGGTGTGATAGGAAAACTTCCTAGAAATGCAACTCCAAATCAGCTTCCAAATCTCATTTCTTGGAGAATGGAGATATAATTGGATTCGTGAAACCTGATTTCATTTGCTGAATGAGAAGTATGACTCCACCAAAGGCCAACAGTGAAGGCTTTTAGTATTGGTTAAAGGTAAATATCTCCATGGAGCCCAAAATTCACAAATTCTAGAAACAGAATTTAATTACTAAGAATTTTTTGGGTTGGTCAGGTGATGGTACAAGACCTCCTCATGATGTTTTTAGTTGAGAGTGGAAGTCCCATGGATGGTTGAGCATCCCTGTTGACTCGCTGTAATTGATGCCTAGTCACTCTGAAAGAGCTTGGCTGAGTGCCATGAGCTCAGAGGACCAGTTTACCTCTAGGAGTAGGACTCACAGGGCTGGGCATATGAGTTAAGCTGGAGAAAATGTCTGAAGTCTCACCAGGAAGAATTGTCTCCAAAATAAAAAATATCTGCCCAAGCAAAATTAATAAACATTTATTAATGGTTACAACCTGCAGTATTATGTCATGTTCATTAATTGCTGGATTCAGTGTTCAATACAATTTCTTTATATTTGAAAACAGTTTTTGGATGAGATACTCTTCCTGAGTGAGAGTTCTTTAATATGCATGTGTTAAGAAATCACAGCATATTTTAGCTAAATGATTTCAAAAGTAAAATTATAAAATCTTGTATAGCAAAATTATGAAGTATAGGATGTATATAGATTTTAACATGGTTCATGTGATGTGAAAGGAAGAGTCTTAAGAGAATCTGAAGGTCTTAGCGCAGCCATGGGTCTTAAGCGACTTTGTGCACTCAAAACTGGCTTGTCATGGGGATTTTTTTTTTTTTTTTTTTCAGTTTTGGCTGTGCTGGGTCTTCATTGTGGTGGGCAGGCTTCATTGCCTCATGGCATGTGGGAGCTTAGTTCCCCAACCAGGGATCAAACCTATGTTCTCTGCATTGGAAGGCAGATTTTTAACAACTGGACCACCAGGGAAATCCTGTCATAGGCATTTGATCTTGTCATCTGGGTCTGGACTCCAGTTCCAAGCTATGCTCTTGGAATCTGGATAGAAGTGGTGCAAGGATCTCTGTGTTCTGGAATGTCTGTTCAGAACTCACTTGGGTTGAATTGTCTCTTAGATCTCAAGACCCTGCCAGCTCTGTGATCAGTTCTGAGAGAAACCTGCTCTAGAGAAAGCCTGGTGGTTTAGCCTGCTCCACAGCTCCTCAACTCCAAAGATGCTTTAAAAAACACATTGCCTGTTCTTCCAGAGATGGCCTGGAGCCAGGCTTCCTCTTAAGGCCTCCTAAGGGCTGGGTGTGTGGTGAGGAGTGAAGCATCTTCCCTCCGCATGCCAGGCTTTGCCTCTGGGAGAGAAGGAGCAAAGAAATGGCTTTTGATGCCAATGCCTTCCCTTGGGAACGCCTTAGAAAAATAACTTAAGTCCTGACAGTTAGTGACTATCATGCCAACTCTATTTTACAGTAACCTGGCTCTGTGCTGTCACTGAAGAAAAATGTAGTCTGAACTTTGACTAGGAGGAACAGCCCTAATAACTCCCCCAACTGGGCGATGTGATCATGATGGTGGAGGTGTTTAGAAACCTACCTTCCCTGGTCTTTTTCTGGCCCTTATAGTGAGCTGATTTGTTTGTCTCTTGAGTGTCTCATCCCCAGTACTGCAAACTGTGCAGGAAATCATCTGTAGGGACCAGATATTGTGTTATGTTTAAGGTCATTGAAAAAAACAGTGGCAACCTCCCAAAGAAAAGACAAGCCTCTGAGTCTGGATGTGTTGGGGCAGCCGGGTCACTGTTGACTCCCCCAGGCCAGCCATTACAGGAAAGAGAATTATAAGTCTGTCTTACCAGGGGAGAATGGATGTCAGGAACCTGATTTCTATATTCCCCTTGACATTTAAAAAACTCTGCTCTCATGCCAGACATTCAGAGGACAGTGAAGAAAATTTCAAAAGGAGAAAAATGTTTATTTGTTTTAAGCCTTGCTCAGTACTCCACTTATGCTATTTACATTAGTTAAAGAACCTTTCCATGTAAACACCATTAATTATGTAGTATAAGAGCCAAATAAAAATGCTAAAAAATAAAAGTAATTGTAGAATAAATTAGTATAGCTTGAGTGCACATATATTATACAGAGACTGTAGTCTTTTACATTTTATCAAGGAAGGTGGATTTGTGATTTTCTATTGTTTGAGCTACTAGGATGGAACCAAGAGAAACGACATTTTTACAGATGGATACCAAAGCTGTTAAAGTTTAAACCCATACCAGCAATGAAATTATGGTTTTCACAGGAGCCTGGCCTCATCCTGCCTCTCTATATCTGTCTTGAAAAGACTATGGGAGGAGATATGGATTGAGAGTCCTATGGATTTCCCCAGAAGGTTTGCTGGAGCAGGACCTGACTGTCTACCCGCAATTGGTACACTCCAGGACTTCTTGAATGTGGTAACAGAAGACGGCCTATGTCTGGTCAAAAGGCGGTGGATGGTGTGCAGCCTGCCAGGCTCAAAGAAGGGCAGAGACTGATGCTGCTGAGGAAATCTGGTGTGGGCACCTTGTAGTAACGATGACAGGATACATGTGTTTCCCTCTTGTGGTATTTTGGAAGTTTTCATGTATGTGATTTATTTTGATCCTTCACAGGAGTTCTGTAACATAGGTAGGGCATGTATTTTTACCAAGCCCATTTTCTAGGAAATTCCTGCTTGGGGAGGGAGAACACAATGAAGCAGGGATTGAAAAACATGTTCTAATTCTTATTTGTATTTTTCTTTTCCACTACCACAATTCATATTTCTTTTTAAATGTAAATGAAAAAAACACGGTTCGGTGTATAGCAATATTTTGTGCTATGTGGCATCTTTGAAGACCATTTGAGTGCATTTCCATCATTTCCTCAGGGAAAGCTTTGTTTTACCTAGAGAAGCAGGAAATGGATTTGAAATGGGAAAAGTTTTTCAGTTTTATGGATTAAACCCATCTGTTATGTTCACTAAACCTCGATCATGGAAGAGAATAGATTTCTCAGAACATAGAGGAGAGAAGAGTAAAAAGTGCTTCCTTCGTTCCCTGCTTCCGATCTACACCTATCCGGGGAGCCCTGCACAGACAAAATGGGGTAGCCAGCCCATCAGTCAGAAAGAAACATGCCCCGACACACTGAGCAGTCTTCCACAGAGTTGAAGTTAACACTTATTGCTTAAAAGAACTCTGAGGGATACTTTTTCCCCACTGCTTTTAGCATCTTTTAGAAATATGTTTAAATATTTTGCTGAATTATCTACTATCCCTGCATTACACAAAGTAAAGGGAAATTATCTTTCATTTGTTTATTCAGAATAATGCTTACTGAGTATGTACTACATGCCAGTGTTGGGCACTAGAACTCTGGGGTTGAACCCAGTAGACATGCCCCTTGGTATAATGGAATTCACAAAGAGGGGGAGATGGATGTTAATCAAATGATCTCATCAATAAATATTTACTGATCTTGACTGCAGAAGTCCTTTTATCTAGACAGCAAGACTAGTAGCTGGTTAGGTGATTGGGAAATGCAGGCAGAAGGAACGTGTGTGTATATATGTATACACAAACATAACAGTTTTACTTTTTACTTAAACCACGTAAACGAACGTTTATTTGCCGAATTTGGTAGGGCCCAGGTGCTTTCTTTGAGGATCAGTCTGATAACTGAAGGTTAACATCATCTTTCTTGCATAAAGCCCACTCAAAATGTATATCATCTGTAATTTCCAGTTTCAAACACATTAAAGTAGAGGGAGAACTTAAAGACACTTGTGAAGTAATTTGAATTCATTTAGAACTTATTATTTTCCCCAATCTTTTATACTTATCTTGCCTACAATTTAAGAGCAATTTCCCCCCAGTTTTTTCAAGTCTTTTCATAGCAATAGCATTGAACTTAAGTTTTCATAGAAACAGTGACTCTCTTTTTTATGCTCACATTTGATCAGTTTATGTGATATTTAATTAAACTATATAATTATAGTTATCAAGTTCAACTGCCATAAACAAGTTAGGGAACAAAAACAGCCCTCTCTTCCTAAGGCTAGAGCACAGCTAGGCGGGGGAGAAGTGATGGGGGTATTACGCGGCAGAAGTCACAAGCATTTATCATACTCTGGCAATCAGTCAATACGTTTTCCAGATGGATTTGAAAACATCAGTTAATTTCCCAGAGGAGCTCAATTAAAAGAGTTTCTATTATGATTAAAAACTAATAAACATCAGTAAGGAAAGCAGTGGGTGCCATAAAAGTCTGTAACTGGGGGATGTGACTCAGTCTCCGGGTGTCAGGAAAAGCCTTGCAGACAACTTGACAGTTGAGTGAGGTCTGAGAATGATTAGGTGGTTGCTCAGAAAGGGGCCGGGGCAGGGGTCCGGAGAGAAGGAGTTCCGGGCAGCCGGAGTAGCAGAGCCAATGCTGAGGGGGCGGAGGGCGCGCATATTGAAAAGAAGGAAGTGAAAGAAGCCAGGATTGTCCCAGCCAAGAGCGGAGGCTGGGGAGCCGCTGGGGTGAGGTGCAGGGAGGCAGAGGCCAGTTCACACCAGCGTTACAAGCTCTGAAAAGCAGGAAGATCTTCCTCCCTATTGACAACGGGAAGCTGTTAATGGTCATGAAGCAAAAGTCTGCTTCTGTGATCAAGAGCAACAGCCAGTTTGTGGAGTTTTGACCTCCAAATCTAATTAGGGGACTTTGGATTATTTGTTTTTACAATCTGAATACATTACAGGTAGTGGAGGGGGAAAAAAAATATTTTCTTAATCTCTGCCACCAGACTATCTCTTAGGGATAAAACTGGCCTTGAATAGGAAAATACACTCATCAACTGCTGGTGGCTCAGATAGTAAAGACTCTGCCTGCAATGAAGGAGATCTGTGTTCAGTCTCTGTGTGGGGAAGAGCCCCTGGAGAAGGGAATGGCTACCCACTTCAGTGCTCTTGCCTAGAGCATCTGGTGGACAGAGGAGCCTCCAGGGCTACAGTCCATGGGGTTACAAGGAGCTGGGCACAACTGAGTGACTAACACTTTCACTTTTCACAACTACTAGTGGGTCAAAGTTGAGGATATAAGGGTAGGTGTCAAGATCTTATGAGATGCTATATAACTCTGCTGAGAAAGTGGGAGGAAGGGAAAAAGAGGGAAGATTTAGGTATTGTATTAGTTTCTTAGGGCCACCATAACAGAATGGGGCTTAAAGTATCACACATTTATCCTGTCACTGTTTGAGAGACTACAAGTCTGATATCAAGGTGTCAGCAGGGTCACGCTTCTGCTAAGAGGCTCTCAGTTGAATCCTTCCTTGCTTCTTAGCTTCTTAGGAAGCTAGTGATGGCTGGCCATCCTGGGAATTTCTTGGTCTGGAACTGTTTCACTCCAGTCCCTGGTTCTGTGGTCACAGGGCATTTTCTGTGCCTCTTCTCTTCTTATAAGGACATTAGTCATATTGGATTAGGGCCCACCCTAATGACTTCTGTTTAACTTGACTGCATCGCAGAGACATCTGCTATTTCTAAATAAGGTCACATACCCAGATACTAGGGGTTAGGACTTGAATGTATCTTTGAGGGGACATAATTCATCCCATGATAGATGTGATGGGAGAGAGGTGCGAAGGCTTAGTAAAATGGTGGGAGATCATATGGCTAAGGGGCCACAGCTACTGAGAAACCGATGGTGCGAGGATGGTGGAAAGGACTAACTCAGGATTTTCAAGTGCTTTTCTTACAGTTTAAGATGCAGCAGCCTGCAAAGCATCTCCCCCATTATATCCAAAGGCTCCCACCTTTCCTGTGAAAGTTCTGGTACCTGTGTTTAGCTGATGCTTTGGTGGTAGAGGGGAGGGAGCACATGACAAGTGGAGTCATGGAGAAGGATTTGGATCCCAGGTTAGGGTCACCGGTGTAAACACAGAAAATGAAATAAAGTGAAAGTGTTAGTTGCTCAGTGGTACCCAACTCTTTGCGACCCCATGGAGTGTAGACCCTCAGGCTCCCCTATTCATGGGTTTCTCCTGGCAAGAATACTGGAGTAGGTTGGTATTCCTTTTTCCAGGGGATCTTTCCAACCCAGGTATCAAACCTGGGTCTCCTGCATTGCAGGCGGAATTTTTGCTGTCTGAGCTACCACACAGGAAATCTCAGAACAATTCAGTAGAGTCTGAAAAGCTGAAAAATAGTATTTCTGTGACTATAACTCCTCCCCACTCCCATCCCCAGATACTCAGAGAACTATTAGACTTCCACAATCTCCAGTATGAGGGTTTGGGTCAACTTTATCTCTATCTTACTGAGCTAGGACCAGGATTTCGAATACAATTATGAAAACTCTTTATGTTTCACTTTGTACTGTCAGCCTTTTCAAGGTATATGTATGACTTTAGCTAAATTTGTGAGTTACTTTTTAAAGATGAAAAACCCTGTCTTCTGTATCTCTTGCCCTAGCATTTTCTAAATATAAAAACTCCACATGGATTGTCACTATGATTCCAGAATGTTCTCTGAAGTTCAGTTCTCATTTCTTGTCAGTTTCCCTCCTTCCTTCCTAGAATACCTTTATGTTGCTGTTTTCTGTTGGTGGCTGAAGTGCAGAAGCCTCTTACCCGCCTTTCACTCAAGTTGGCGGCCGGCTCTCAAAATGAGGGAAAGGATTTCCTGTAGTGAGTCCAGATGTTTGTACTAGCATTATTGCTATTAGCCATCAAGTCTGAGTGTAGCACAAAATTAAATCTGTCCTTGAGGCCTGGAAGGGAAGACAAGCTTGATAATAGTTTAATGTCCTCTGAGTGAAACAGCGGAAATGGGGGAAAGAACCACCATCTCCATGAACTATGATCCCACAAGACAGCATTGCTGTTTATTTCTGTGCTTCATTTATGCTGGTATTTAACATAAATGTGGTTTTAGAACACATAAAAGCCCCTTTAAAACCTAAGTAGCTGGCAAAAGAATAATTAATAAAGCAGGGTCCCCCCCCCCCCCCCCCGCCCCACCGTAAGCAGCTTGAAGAAAATGGGAAATTTTGCAGTCGGCCAAGGCATTATTTGTGGCTAATCTATCATGCCTCTGTGCAGGCTTTCATGTACTGTTGTAGGTATTTCATGAGTGCTGAGGCTGCTCAGGCAAAATAAAGGAAAAAGCAGAGCAATTATCCAGAGATTATGAACACCATATGAAGTTATGGTTGGATATTTAGGCAACAGATCTCTAGGGTCTTCTTTTACTTTGTGAATCCTGCATGAGTTGTTTGTTGGCTGGAGTAGCTGGATAATGCCCTTCTTTCCCTGATATCTCAGTTCGTAAAGAATCCGCCTGCAACGCAGGAGACCCTGGTTCGATTCCTGGTTCGGGAAGATCCGCTATAGAAGGGATAGGCTACCCACTCCAGTATTCTTAGGCTTCCCTTGTGGCTCAGCTGGTAAAGAATCTGCCTGTATTGAGGGAGACCTGGGTTCGATCCCTGGGTTGGGAAGATCCCCTAGAGAAGGAAAAGACTACCCACTCCAGTATTCTGGCCTGAAGAATTCCATGTCCTGTATAGTCCATGGGGTTACAAATATTTGGACGCAACTGAGTGACTTTCACTTTCACTTACCCTTGAAAGAATTGGCTGACCCATCCTTTTCCTCACATTATGCCTTGGAATAGTTGTCTTCTGGACACTAAGGGAAGATGAGCCCTCTTGGTGGACCTGTCAGTCATCCCCTTTAGCCTTTGAGAACCAGCCTGTCTCCCCCTTGAGTCAAGCTGTGTCTGCATGACTCCTGTCTGCAGAGGGAAGATGTCCCCCTCAGAGAAGGTGCCTTCCACTTTAGGGCCAGGAGTTCTGAGACCTCGCAGAGAATGCCAGAGGAATGGCCCCTGTGGCTGGACCCAAGGCCAAGGCTGTGCACTGGGCTCTTAGTTCTGGATAGTGTTCTTTTCTTTAATTCCTCTGTGAGGTTCTGTTTCCATAGTTCCTGCTCTGCCCTTCTTAGTCCTCACAGCAACCCTTTCATGACAATTATTCAGCAGTTATAAGAAATGCCAGTCTTTGGAGACATTCATGTTTTGGCCACACCGTAAGCCCCAGACCATCTTCTTGTAACTCTATACAAACTCTCAGTAGCTAATTCATGTTAAAAAGATTAAAGCAGAGAAAAAAAAAATCTTACCTTGAACAAGCTCATTGGTGCTAGTTACCTTGCAGGCATAAAGCATTCTTAAGTTTTAATCATTTAATTTTTTTTTTTTTTAAATAACAGCAAGTCAAGTTGGCCAGGATCCAGAAATCTCTTGAAATAGTGATACATTTTAAAAGATTCATTCTAAAATCAAGAGTGTTAGCTACTTTCTGGGAAAAAGGAGGAAGACTGAACAATACAATATTTGGGCAGATACGAATGTTAGAAAGTGGGGATCAGTTATTCTCATTAGTCAAAGAGACGAGAGAGGTATAATTGGCATAAGCTTGGTAGAAAAAAAGATATCTGATAGAAGAAAAAAACTCATTATAAGTACAAGGAAATTTTGGCATTGCCCTCTTGTACTGATGGTGACTATTCAATTATATGTCTTATTTTGTAACTGTTAATTGGTTAAAGCGTAGATCATCTTTATGATATTTCTTTCTTCCTATGTATGCACACGTGTGTGTGTGTGTGTGCGCAAGTGAATAAACAGAAACACAGCAGGGACCTAAGTTACTAGCTCCATTCATCTGGGGAAAGCTCATAACTCAAAGTTACTCTTTGCTTCCACTACCATGAATGAAGTAGATGGTTGCTTGTGAAGACATCTACTCACGGATTTTTGCCCCCCAGCATCTAATTCTAGGGTATTCTGTGACTTCTTGGTTTAGCGCTGGTCTCCTTTATGATCATCATTGACTGTCACGTAAGTGTAGACAATGAGGTAGAACCTAAGCAAGTAGAATGGTCAGTTCATGTTTCACTGTATTTTTCTCGGCCCATCACCTATTTGAAAAGCTTATCTGATTGTATATTCTCTCATAGCTTGCTTGAATTTCTTTCTTCTTGGACTGGAAAGATAGGAAGAGAGAGAGAGAGGCATTTGAAGTTTGTTGCCACCTCATAGGAGAAGGCAATGGCACCCCACCCCAGTACTCTTGCCTGGAGAATCCCAGGGACGGTGGAGCCTGGTGGGCTGCCGTCTATGGGGTCGTACGGAGTCGGACGCGACTGACGCGACTTAGCAGCAGCAGCCGCAGCAGCCACCTCATATCACCTGTACTTTTGCAGGTGGGTTGTATGCCACTGTCTGGGTGCTATAACTCAGTAACTCAGTGGTAGCCTGGCCTTCAGCAGCTCTTCCTCTCTGAGCAGGGGCAGAGGAGGCCATTATTGCAAGGAAATAACATGTGGCTATCCAAGTTGCATGAAATACATCTATTGTGAATAGATGAATTACATAGTCATGAAAACTTCTGAATGGAAGATCCACCACTTGCCAGACACTCACCTTAGCTGATTATGTGCTGTGCTTAGTCACTCAGTCATATCTGACTCTTTGCAACCCCACAGGTTGTAGCCCACCAGGCTCCTCTGTCCATGGAATTCTCCAGGCAGGAATACTGGAGTGGGTTGCCATGCCCTCCTCCAGGGGATCTTCCTAGCCCAGGGATTGAACCCAGGTCTTTTGCATTGCAGGTGAATTCTTTACCATCTGAGCCACCAGGGAAGCCCTTGGCTGAGTACAAGGCCCAGCAAATAGTGCAAAGCTCTGGCTCGCTCATTTCTTTGTGTGTATGTCACAAGTGCAGGTTTCTAGGACGTGCTTTGAGTCAAATGGTGAGAGCAATGGAGGCACATTAGCCTCCACCACCCCTGACTCCCAACAATGGCCTAGTAGGAGCCAACAACTGTCATCCCTGGAGAACTGCTAGTGAGTCCTATTCTTGGAGACAACGTTGCATTGGCAGCCTCTTGATTTCCAAGCTTCCTGAGTTTGGCAGAGAGGGCACTCCCCTTAGGAGGGGTCGGGAGGGTTCTGTAGTGTTGTTTTAGAACTCTTCTCTCCAGGCTCAGCATAGAGACGGCTCCTCCTGACTGTTCATTGATTTTTGTTAGCATCCTGTTCCTTGTATTAAATTTCTTTCTACTTAGGCTCGCTAGAGTGGTTTCTCTGATCTGCAGTGGAGTCCTGACTCATCTGCTGCTCAAAGATCACCTGGGAGCCCAGTGCACCCTGAGTCAGTCCATACTCTGTCACATCGTGTTGCATTTAAATCATTCACTCTCTCCATCTCTCCCTCGCCTTCCCACCACCCCCTGGGACCTCAGCAGGGTGGGGTTATGCATCTTTTAATTCTGCTCTATCTGTGAGAAAACTTGGCACATAAAATTCACTTCGGAGATGTTTGTTTGAATAAATGGATGAATGACTAAATGCACAGGACCAAATATCCCGTGACGCCAAATTCATGGGAGAATGAAAAACTTGTTAAAAATGCAATTTCGTTTCATACATATGCCATGAGTGTATTTTATTTAATAAAAGATAGAAAGGCACACACTTTTAGCATGATATTAATCATTACCTTTTACTTAACCAGTCAAATGGGATTTGCCACTCAGCAGTTAAATATGTCGCTGTCCCTGGAAGACTAGCAATGCGCATTGATGAATGTGAGCCTTGCATCTTGGCTCCTGCCTCCTTCCATTTCATTTCTTCCTGGGTAAATTCTGAACAGGTGCTACTAAGATGCCTCATTAACTGCACAGAGGTATGGAAATCATGGGTGAGATAATCTCTCACCAGAAACTAAGCCGGCAATCTTTAAACACTGCACTGGACTTAAAGCATTGATTCTCTCTGTGTTGCCATCGGTGACGACGCTAGCTTACAGTGCCAGGAGCTTGAATTGATGTTACATCTTATCTTCCCTCTAATCCTGCCTTCTTGTAATTATTCAGTCTGCTCTCCATCATTTATCTATCTGTTTCATTTCCCCATTAATATGTACTAAATGCCTACAAGTTGCATTGTAATAATAATAATATAGTATAATTTTAAAAGCCATTTTCAAAGGCTTTCCCTGTTTGTAACTCATTTAATTCTTGCTAAAACTTTCTGAGGTCAGGAGGGTAGGCATTTCTATTCTTATTTGATTGGTGAGTGCAGAGAGATGCAGAAAGTGGAAGTGTCCTGCTAAAAGTTATTCAGGAGGGACTTCCCTGGTGGTCCAGTGTGGCTAAGACTCCACATTCCCAATGCAGGGGCCGAGGTTCCATCCCTGCTCAGGGTACTAGATCCCACATGATGTAACGAAGGGTTCACCTGCCACAACTAAAGATCCCACATGCTGCATCGAAGATCACAGATTCCATGTGCCCCAACTAAGGCCCAGCACAGCCAAGTAAATAAATGAAAATAAATACTAAAACATGTTATTCAGCAGAACTGGGCCTACCTGGTAGCAGCTGACCTTACTTGTAGGTTCAGTATTTGTCTTGATGTCATACTTTTTATGGTATAAAATAAGACTACGATAGATTAAATAGACGATATCAAATCTTTAAAGTTTTGCACTGCAAGCCAGTATATCACATAGGAGAAAACATAAATGTCTAGATGAGAGTTTGAAATTCTAGATGAAAATGTCTAGAATTGAGAATATCTCAGTTCAATTATAAAAGGTGTTTCTACTGTCAATGAATGTACATGGTGCAGCTACACTCAGGGCGCATATAAAGAGAACACGGGAAGCTTAATTGGTGACGATGAGTTTCTTTGGCATTGATGATGCTACCACAGCAGTGGTGAGGAGGTCACACACTCACAGCATCTTGACCTGGTCTGATGACACAAGGGATATTGAGCAACATTCCCAAGTAGGAGAGCAGCCAGGGGAGGGGCATCGGGAGGGAAGAAATCCCAGAAATTAAGGCAAATGGGGCTGGATTAAAGAGTCTGGAGAGGAGAGAGGAGAAATGAGGGTGGGAGAGATGGTGTGACATGTTTTCTATGTGACACCAGAGAGTAAAATACACCAATGAGAAAATTACAGTGAGGTGGAAGAAAACGTGTTCTGACAATTACAGGAATGCAAAAGTGATATGAGCTACACTGGGAGGTAATAGAATGAACAATGGAAACAGTAAAAGACTTTTAAAAAATTTTTCTTATTTTCTTTATTTTTTTATTTAGTTTTTTGGGCTCCAAAATCACTGCAGATAGTGACTGCAGCCATGAAATAAAAGACGCTTGCTTCTTGGAAGTAAAGCTATGACCAACCTAGATAACATTAAAAAACAGAGACACTGGGAGGTAATAGAATGGGAGGCATTCTAGACACTGGGAGGCAAAGAATACTTTACCAACAAAGGTCCATCTAGTCAAAGTTATGGTTTTTCCAGTAGTCGTGTATGGATGTGAGAGTTGGACTATAAAGAAAGCTGAGCACTGAAGAATTGCTACTTTTGAACTGTGGTGTTGGAGAAGACTCTTGAGAGTCCCTTGGACTGCAAGGAGATCCAACCAGTCCATTCTGAAGGAGATCAGCCCTGGGATTTCTTTGGAAGGAATGATGCTGAAGCTGAAACTCCAGTACTTTGGCCACCTGATGAGAAGAACTGACTCATTTGAAAAGACCATGATGCTGGGAAAGATTGAAGGCAGGAGGAGAAGGGGATGACAGAGGATGAGATGGTTGGATGGCATAACTGACTCGATGGACATGAGTTTGAGTAAACTCCGGGAGTTGGTGATGGACAGGGAAGCCTGGCATGCTGCAGTCCATGGGGTCACAAAGAATCAGACACAACTGAGTGACTGAACTGAAGTGGGAGGTAATAAACTCTTGGTCATTGGAAATGTGCAAGAAGATGACCACCTGTCAAGGCTACAGGAAAGAAGGCTACCTCGTGAGGTTAGATATTCATCAGCTGTCAGACCATCCCTGGCTGGGAGCTGGCTGAGAAGCAGGCTGCACCCAGGGGTCTGATTCAGCAGCTCTGCATGGAATCTCTGCTGGGAAACCACTGGACCAGATGAGTAGACTCCACAGTGGAGGAAAGACTGAAAAGGACATCTCCTTTATATTTACTTTTATCTAAAAGTTTTATAAAGGGAGCAAGTTTACTGGTAAGATTGCAGGCAAAAGAGGAAGATGGTGGCAGAGGATGAGGTGGTTAAACAGCATCAATGATTCACTGGACATGAATTTGAGCAAACTCCAGGTGATAGTGAAGGACAGGGAAGCCTGGAGTGCTGCAGTTCATGGGGTTGCCAAGAATCGGACATGACTTGCTGACTGAACAACACAAACAGCAACAAGCTTACCAGAATTTGAGATCTAGTAAGTCGGATCCATCTCATGACTGAGCTGTCACATAGGACACTGCAGGCAGACAGGAGTGCCCCAGCTCTGAAAGCTGCAGCATTATCTTCATTGTTCACTCATATTAGGATGCTTCCATATGTTGTAGCTTATTGTATTCTGTTAAAGAAATTTGTGGACAATATTACATTAAATAACAGAACTGCAAATAGTAGAGGCTTTACAATATTTTGAATGAAATGGGAAATAACCGTGGCAATCTTTTGTGTCATAGAGAGGTTTGTAGGTTATCTTGGGTCAAAATAATTAAGGCATAGTCAAGCATAAGGTTTTGCATGTTTTTAAATAAAAAGACATATGTCCAATTATGCTGATCTTCTGTGATGACACGCAGCTATTGGTAGTAGAACTCTTGGCAGAAATTTTTGTAAAACTAAACTAACACTTAACACATTCCATTTACATAGGGTTTAGTATGAGCCAGATGTTCTATTTTAATGAATTAAGTCACTGACTCTTCACACAGTCTTAGAAGGTAGAGACTACTGAATCCATTTTATAGATGAGGAAACTGAGGCATTGAAAGGTGAAGGGTCTTCCCCAAGATCACAGTTAATGAAAGAGTGGAATTTACATGAAAGTCTTTAATCACTCAACTAATATAGTAAAATCAGAAATTGGTTGTTTTTTGAGAGAAAGCATTTTGAAAATAATGACTGAAAATGTTTTCATTATTAATTTTTGTTGCCAAAGCTGTATATAAGTGTGTAAATTTAAAAACCATATCACAAACAGAAAATTAGAAATAGCATTTCAGTTCAGTTCAGTCACTCAGTCATGCCTGACTCTTTGCGAGCCCATGAACCGCAGCACGCCAGGTCTCCCTGTCTATCACCAACTGCCAGAGTCTACCCAGACCCATGCCCATTGAGTCAGTGATGCCATCCAACCATCTCATTCTCTGTCGTCCCCTTCTCCTCCTGCCCTCAGTCTTTCCCAGCATCAGGGTCCTTTCAAATGAGTCAGCTCTTTGTATCAGGTAGCCAAAGTGTTGGAGTTTCAGCTTCAACATCAGTCCTTCCAATGAATACCCAGGACTGATCTCCTTTAGGATGGACTGGTTGGATCTCTTTGCTGTCCAAGGGACTCTCAAGAGTCTTCTCCAATACCACAGTTCAAAAGCAGCAGTTCTTGGGTGCTCAGCTTTCTTTATAGTCCAACTCTTACATCCATACATGACCATGGAAAAAACCATTGCCTGAACTAGATGGACGTTTGTTGGCAAAGTAATGTCTTTGCTTTTTAATATGTTATCTAGGTCGGTCATAACTTTCCTTCCAAGGAGTAAGCATCTTTTAATTTCATGGCTGCAATCATCATCTGCAGTCATTTTGGAGCCCCCCCAAAATAAAGTCTGACACTGTTTCCCCATCTTCTTGCCATGAAGTGATGGGACCAGATGCCATGATCTTAGTTTTCTGAATGTTGAGCTTTAAGCCAGCTTTTTCACTCTCCTCTTTCACTTTCATCAAGTGGCTGTTTAGTTCTTCACTTTCTGCCATAAGGGTGATGTCATCTGCATATCTGAGGTTATTGATATTTCTCCCGACAATCTTGATTCCAGCTTGTTCTTCTTCCAGTCCAGCGTTTCTCATGATGTACTCTGCATAGAAGTTAAATAAGCAGGGTGACAATATACTTGATGTACTCCTTTTCCTATTTGGAACCAGTCTGTTATTACATGTCCAGTTCTAACTGTTGCTTCCTGACCTGCATATAGGTTTCTCAAGAGGCAGGTCAGGTGGTCTGGTATTCCTATCTCTTTCAGAATTTTCCATTGTTTATTGTGATCCACACAGTCAAAGGCTTTGGCATAGTCAATAAAGCAGAAATAGATGTTTTTCTGGAACTCTCTTCCTTTTCCCATGATCCAGCGGATGTTGGCAATTTGATCTCTGGTTCCTCTGCCTTTTCTTTTTTTTTTAAATTTTATTTTATTTTTAAACTTTACAATATTGTATTGGTTTTGCCAAATATCGAAATGAATCCGCCACAGGTATACATGTGTTCCCCATCCTGAACCCTCCTCCCTCCCCATACCATCCCTCTGGGTTGTCCCAGTGCACCAGCCCCAAGCATCCAGTATCGTGCATCAAGCCTGGACTGGCGACTCGTTTCATACATGATATTAAACATGTTTCAATGCCATTCTCCCAAATCTTTTCTAAAACCAGCTTGTACATCTGGAAGTTCATGGTTTATGTATTGCTGAAGCCTGGCTTAGAGAATTTTGAGCATTACTTCACTAGTGTGTGAGATTAGTACAATTGTACGGTAGTTTGAGCATTCTTTGGCATTGCCTTTCTTTGGGATTGGAATGAAAAGTGACCTTTTCCAGTCCTGTGGCCACTGCTGAGTCTTCCAAATTTGCTAGCATATTGAGTGCAGTACTTTCACAGCATCATCTTCTAGGATTTGAAATAGCTCCACTGGAATTCCATCACCTTCACTAGCTTTGTTCGTAGTGATGCTTTGTAAGGCCCACTTGACTTGATTCCAGGATGTCTGTCTCTGAGTGAGCGATCACACCATCGTGATTATCTTGGTCGTGAAGATCTTTTTTGTACAGTTCTGTGTATTCTTGCCACCTCTTCTTAATATCTTCTGTTTCTGTTAGGCCCATACCATATCTGTCCTTTAACGAGCCCATCTTTGCATGAAATGTTCCCTTGGCATCTCTAATTTTCTTGAGGAGATCTCTAGTCTTTCCCATTCTGTTGTTTTCCTCTATTTCTTTATCACGAGGTAGTAAACTAAAATTTGAAACAATAATAAGTCACTTTCAACTGCATTACATTCAGTAGAGAAATATTCTCAATAAAAGTGTCTTTTTAGCAAGAGCAAAAATTCTTTGTTCCTGTTAATAAAATATAATAAAATTGGTGTGAAGGGGGTTCGGGATGGGGGATACATGTACACCCATGGCTGATTCATGTCAATGTATGGCACAAACCACTACAATATTGTAAAGTAATTAGCCTCCAATTAAAATAAATAAAATAAAATAATTATTTTAAAACATTTTGTCTTCATGTATTTAACGTTTATTTATTTATTTTTGGCAACAGTGGGTCTTTGTTGCTACACATGGGCTTTCTCTAGTTGCAGCACACTGGAGCTAACTTTCTAGTCGCAATGTATCGGTTTCTTATTGAGGCAGCTTCTCTTGTGGTAGAGCACGGGCTCAGTAGTTGTGGTACACAGATTTAGTTACCCCACAGGATGCAGGATCTTCCCAGACCAGGGACCAAACCATTGTCTTCTGCATTGCAAGGTAGCTTTTTAACCACTGGAGCATCAGGGAAGCCCCTATCTTCATGTTATCTTTAAAAATTTTCTCATTCTGTACACTTTGAAGATTGGAATATATTGGTTCAATAATATATACATTATAATTTAAGTATATATATATAAATGCATAAAAATAGTTTACTGAGATTAGCCTCTAGTCAGCCAAGTTTGGAAGGGGGTTGAAGAGTTGGAGACTGCTGGCTCTGACACCCTCCAAGGTCCATTCCCTCGTTTGGAATCTTTGATTCTCAGGTGAATACTCAGCTCTTTATTTGGTAGGTGATAAAACCTAAGTGCCAGAAAGACTGTTCCCTCTAGGGCAGGTAGCACCTCATTATCCAGCTCACTGTCTCAAATCCCATTAAAAAAAAAAAACACAACACAGAAAACAACGCTAAAGACCCACATTTCTGAGTGAGTCAATTTGATTTATGATTTGGAGCTCTCTGAGTTTTGTGCAGCATCTAATACACTATGGATACCCAATAAATAACAAATCGTGATATTAATAATTAAGATTTCATGTTACTGCTCCTGTGAAATGATTTTCTGAAGAATTATCCCCTATTTACTCATGAAGAAAAATGAGAGGTAGAGACAGAGCAATAGCTTTTAAGGAAATTTACCTCCAGCTACTTTGTGTGTGTCTGTTCTTGCCTGGAGAATCCCAGGGACGGGGGAGCCTAGCGAGCTGCCATCTATGGGGTCGCACGGAGTCGGACACAACGGAGTGACTTAGCGGCAGCAGCAGCAGCAGTGTTATACCCCCCATCTTTGGTAGATCTGATGAATAACTGAGCAGGACAGAATCAGCCTAAGCTGCTTCCCTGAGCACCAACCTTTTGTCTTCCAGTGTTTAGGTGAGAATGTCTAGGATGTTGAATTGTATGACTTTAAAGTGCTTGACAAACATTAATTAACTAGGGGTACTTCTTTGTTTGAAGAGAGTTATGTCTAATTGTGAATATGTCTCCAATTATCTACTCTTTTTTTCTGACTGTATTATTATCTGAAATCTGCAGTATCTGATTTGCTTGTACCTTTTTTAGTATGCTTTTTTGAATAGGTGGCAGCCATGAAGAAAGGGACATATAGTCACCTTAATGAGACATCACAATTATACAAGATTTATGTTTATGCTCATGTATGTACATGTGTATATGTACACATACATCCCCCCACTTGTAACCCTTTCAAGCTCTGGATTTTGACGATTGTCATCACCCACCCTGAACTGGACTCCATTCCTTCTGAGCTGGGAGATTGCGAAGATTCGATTTTTAACAGCAGAAATCAGAAAAGCACTCCAGAAAAGTAAATTAATCCTCCTGCAGAAGCAAGTGTAATTAATCACAAGAGAAAACTGGCCATGCATGTCAACGAAGTCTAGAAAATTGGCTGAGCCTTATTGATTCATTACCCACCATGGATCCCTCCTCCCACCCCACACAGGAAGGGAGGTGACATGTGACCGTCAGCCATACCTGACACTGGCACCGTGGGCCTGGAGACCAGATGGACTACAAACTGTGAGAGATGCTGGGCTTGTGTTTTGGCATAAGCAATGCACAGTGTTAATTAAGAGCATAGCTTTGAACAATGTCTTAAATAATTAGCCAGGGCAGGTATATGCTTGTGCAGGGGCGGATCACAGATTTTTCTGTTGCTTAGAGAAATTTTCTTTAGTAACAAAGGAACACATTGTAAATTAACCCACAAATGCAGGACTTAACACTTATTATGCATTTCAAAGTAAGCTTCCAAGAAAACCACCTACCAAAACCTTTAAGACAGCATATAAATACAGATGTTGAAGTCACTTGTAGTATTGTGTCTGCTCCGCTCATCCACTTTTAGAGGCAGTGTTACATGGTAGAGATAACGGACTTTCATGTTAGTCCCAAATTCAAGTCTTGCCTTTACCATTTACAAGCTATCTTCAACACAGCAGATTTTAAAATCCTAAGACAGGAATCATAGTACCTGTTTTGGACTGTATTATTTCTCCCCACCAAATTCAAATGTTGCAGTCTTAACCCCCAATACCTTAGAATGTGACTGGATCTTGAGATAGAGTTTTTAAAGAGGGGATTAAATTAAAATGAAGGTGTTAGGGTAGACCTTAATCTAATCTGACTGGTGTCCTTATAAGAAAAAGGTGATTGGACACACAAAACAGACTCTAGGGATGCAGATGCACAGAGGGAAGTCTGTGTGAAGAGGTGGCAAGAGGGTGGCCATTTGCAAGCCCAGAAGAAAAGACTGGAAGAGACTCTTCTATTATGACCCTCAGAGGAAACCAACCTGCTCTCACCTTCTTCTTGGACTTCCAGCCTCCAGACCTGTGAGATCATGTATTTCTGTTGTTGAAGCCACCTAGTCTGTGCTATTTTGTTATGGCAACCCTAGCAAACCAATACCTATAGCACCTGTTATGGGGTTATTGTGCACATAAATGAGGTAATTTTTGCAGAGTCTGCATATGTCCTTAATAAATGACCATAGTTATTATCATGTGAATATTCAGTAAATATCATCTATCTCCTCTTCCTCACTGAAGAAGTTGGCATTTCTCAGGACTCCTCACCATGTGCCTGTGCTATCTGTTTGAAATTGGACTTGGGGCAGTATGGTCCTTTCTCTTGTATCCAAGAAGATGCTGTGAACACAACCTCTTTATGGAGCAGTAAGCCACCTTTCCCCAGACATCCCTCTGTTCTGGATTCCTCCCCCCCGGCTTTTTTCAGATTTAGCTCCAGGACAGGGTCCCTCCCCTGGCATAGACTGCTTAAATAGGCAAATCTACCTTCTTCTGCCAGTTCAAAGTCTACAAAGGAAGAATTGTCTGCAAGTGGTGGAGATTACTATAGAGAGAAAGTGAGAATATCTCATTGGATACCAGTGGTGGTGTATATTTCTGTACTTTTTTCATTGACACGAAGAGCTAGATACCTAATGATGCCACAATTTGTGCAAAGTCGAAGTAGATGTCATCTCAGAAACAAATGTAAATATCTGTGATGGTCCCACTCTGACATTTGGCTTTGGAGTTGGGTAAATTAGCACAACCCATGGTCACAACACTTATGTCCCAGTTGTAGACAGAAAGAGCTGGTGACTCACAGCCCTGCTGCGGCTGGCCTTACATCCAGCCCCTCAGCTGGGAAGGCGGTGTGTACCCCTGACCGCTATCCTCCTGGGCTGATGGGGGATAAACAGGGAAGAAACCTGGGCTGAGCATAGGCACTACTTGAAAGATGTTTAGGAGGTGAGTGATTCCCAGGCATGGGATTCAGAAGTGTTTTGTTTCCTCTATGGACCAAGAAATTTGTTGGCTGCAACCGTGTATTCACTGTGTATTCAATTGTGTATTCATTAAATTGGCAACATTTATTGCATGCCTACCAACTGCAAACTACTGAACTTCTCTCTGAGGAGTATAGTTATAACAATAATAAATATTTTGTTATGTCATATGCTTTGGACTAGGCCCTTTACATACTATTATTGATAACATTCGTTGAATATCTGCTGTTTAGTAGGAACTCATTAGACAGCTTGAATGTACTTTATAGTACCTTATGAGGGAGGTACTCTTGATCCCATTTCACAGATGGGAAAGCTCAGGTTCACACTGCTGGTACATGCTGAAGCCAGGAGTAAAATTTAGGTTGTTCTGATCCCAAAGTTTATTCTTTCTTTAATTGGTTGTCCAAAAGATAATTGAGAAAGAATCATTGATAATTGAGGTTCTTTGTTCCCTATGCTTGGAAGTCACTCTCGAGAGAAACATTCTTCTATAAACAATGATAGCTTTATTACACCAAACCATGCATCTGGTGTGGTTTTCAGACTTAATGCCTCGGGTACTCAAATCTCCACCTTACCCCCTGTAACCAACTTTTCATGGATGTGTGAGAGCTGTTACTTTGCGTTAAGGCTGTACATGGTGGTGTGTGCGTGGAGGATGTTTATGCTGTTATGTTCTTTGCACCTCCAGGTGAGTGTGTTTGTCATGTCATATTCTCTTGGTGGTGCTGCAGAGGTCGGTGCTGGTTGATAGGGAGGAACAGAGCCACAGGATGTGTGAAGGTGTGCGGAGCAGGCTCCTCCAAGGCAGAGTAGACAATGAGGCTCAAGTCTTCTGAGGGACTAGTTAGTATGTGTTATTGTGAGCTGGGATTTCCTGAAGATCAAGGCTGCTCTCTTTCCAAATCCATCTAATCTCCAGATGGATGAGGGCTTGGACAGAGATATTAGGAAAGAGGCAGAGTCAAGCTGTTTGTGAGTAAGAGAAAACTCCAAATCACTGAAATTAAGCATGGTCATGTCTACCTACATGCAGCTCATTTGAATGGAAATAGGATTCTCTCTGTTTAATCCAACTATAACCTATTATTACTAAAACTAATATTTATATCATGCTGACCATTTACAAAGCACTTTATGAGGCATTATCTCATTTGACTATTCTCGCCACTCTGGGATGGGTCATGTTCTTCCTTTTCTCTCTAAGGGAGCTGAGGCTCACATAGTTGAGTGACTTGCTGTGTCACAGAGCCAGGCTGTGAGACATGTGAAGGGAGGGATTCCTCTTCTTGGGCAAAGCCAGAAGTCCTTGGCCACATTGTGCTGCCTCCTTGACCACGTACTCATTTCCCCCATGGAAACCTGAAAACGCTGGGCTTCTAAATCACAAACCAGTTTCAGTAAACCAAAAGACTGGCTGAAAAAGTCTTTCTACTCCTCCTGGGTATACACAGTCCGTCTGAAGCCCAAATCGTGAAAGCGCTCACTCTGACTCTTGCTGGAGATGGCTTTCAAGGCTCTGCAGCTGGCTGAGTCAACTGTGCTGTTGAGTGGGTGGAGCAGATACTGTCGGTGCTCTGACCTGATTCTTCAGCTCTCTCCTTGTTGTTCGTGCATGCCAGTGGGTTTGGTATGATGTGCCTTCAGTGGCCAGGTCTGTGGCTTTTGTTCTCAGGTGACGGTCCTGACTGACGAATGTGCCAGTGCTTCTGGTTGGATGACTGCAAGGTGGAGCTAGCATTTCAGGGCTACCCTGTAGGATCGGGTGAAGTCACTCCAGGAGCATCCACCTAAGGTCACACTCTGACTGATTTCCTGCCCTACCCAGTCCTGCTTCCCTCACCCCCCATCAGAGGCCTTGGGGAATTCTTCCTGGATGAATCACCTGCACAGGAATCCTTGTCCCCAGTTCTTCTTCTAGGGACGCTGACCTAAAATAGAGGTATCGGTAGTATATTCTAGAATCTTTCAGGTGCCCTAGTTTAGTGTTTATTTTCGTATCTTCAATTAGGCAGTTTTGATGTCAACCTGATCTTAAATTATTTAAAATCTCCAAGCCTCTTCTGGCATCTCTAACGTGGGGATAATCACACCTGCCTCTCAGGGCCATGGGAGGAATTGAATGAGATAAGGTAAGCAAACCACTTAATAATATTTATAGGTGGTGTTCAGATATTATTACCTCTTTTCCAAATTTCCCTAGTGGCGTTCTGGAAAACACTGTGGGTAGAATGGATCACAGTCACAGACTAATTCTACAATGATGCAGCCTTGTATGTCTGCACATTTCATAGACTTCGTGAGAAAAGCTGTTTATAGCATTGCAATCCAAGCAGGAGCCAGCAGCTGCTGATTGCAAATGAAGTTGCATCATATTAAACCCCAAATGTCAGTAGCAGCCTGACTTTTGCCTGACTTCTTGTTGACTCAAAGAAGCCCAGTTATTTATAGAGCCCCTCTGAGGGGCGCTCATATGTGTCCCCAGTCATTCCCCACCAATGTTTACCGAGCTGGGATTTACAGCTTTCTGTCGCATCGTTTGCACAGAGCAGCTGATCCCAGCCTACCCCTCTGATCCTGTCGGCACTGTTGCTGGTGCCGCTAGTGAAGATGGAGAGCCCACACTTAATGTCATTTTTGCAAAACCTGCTGTCTTTCAAGGCCTATGACCCTTGTTATTGTTTTTGTGAGGATGGGGGGAACTTTGATTTTATTTTTTGTACTCAGCTGGGAGAGGTATGACCAGATTGCTTGAGCCCTCTGTGGTTGCTGATCAAGTTCATTGAGCTGGAGGTGGTAATACCAGGACTCAACAGCAGCCAGCGCCCACCCCTCCCCCACCCCCCACCCCCCTGCCCCACCCATATGCACAGACTCCGGTAAAACTGGAGACCCACTGCCCCCTAGCATGAAGAATCAGGAATCTTTCCACTGGGCCTTGAGGGCCACCATATCTGACAGCCATGAAATGAACAGAATTCTCCTTTTTCTTTGGTGTGTGTGTGTGTGTGTGTGTGTGTGTGTTGGCAGGGGTTGGGGTGAAGTGAGGTACAAGGATACGGAAGCAGGAACAGTGGAAAGTACCCATGATGAGTTCACCTGAGCCAAAAGATTTTCAGAATATTTAATATATTCATTGGAAGGACTGATGCTGAAGTTGAAACTCCAAAACTTTGGCCACCTGATGTGAAGAACTGACTCATTGGAAAAGACGCTGATGCTAGGAAAGATTGAAGGCAGGAGAAGGGGCGACAAAGGATAAGATGATTGGATGGCATCACCAACTCAATGCACATGAGTTTGAGAGTTTGAGCAAGCTCTGGGAGATGGTGAAGGATAGGGAAGCCTGGTATGCTGAGTTCAACACGACTGAACAACTGAACAACAACCAACAACATATTTTCAATTAATACGCAGAACCCTTTTCTCCTTTGGAGAAAGACATGCTGTCAGTCTCCTTGAGTAGCAACGAGTTCTGGAAACTGCTATCACCTATAACCAAAGGCACCTGTCAGTCCAAACTCAAGCCCTGTTGCTGGTCTTAAAGCACAGATAAAGCAATTATTATTTAAAGTCACAAGTGGCTGCAGCAGCTTCAGCCCATAAGGAAGTAGCATAATATCGCTCTGGAGTAAATAGCCTTTCATTTAGCAAAGATGAGACCCGCGGGGCATGATTGGAAGGAGGCACTGAAACAAAGAGATAGCTAAACCAATCAGCATAACAAATAAACAAGAATTTTCTGGGGAGAAAAGACCAGGAAGGTGGAGAAGGGGGAGGGAGCCGACAAGGATTAATCTGTGGTGTGGACAGTGTGTGCGAAGGCTGTGTGTTAAACATCACCAGTGGCCAGAGGATGTTCAAAGCCAAGGATGTTTTGTGTTTGATTTTAAGCTGCTTGCTCTGTGCTGAAAAGTAATTGCCTGAGGTGAGGCCTTGTGCCAGTGGTGTTTCCGGGAAAATCAAGGGAAAGGGTCTGTGTTATAATCCGAGAACTAGAATGCAGAGTAAATGGAGAAGCTCTGGCAAAGGCTGGGGAGAGTGACAAGGAGAAATTGGAGGGAGAGCCTCTGGGGATTCATGGCAATATTTAGGGGGAGCTAGCTTTCCATTCAGAGAAGGCAATGGCAGCCCACTCCAGTACTCTTACCTGGAAAATCCCATCGATGGAGGAGCCTGGTGGGCTGCAGTCCCTGAGGTCGCTCAGAGTCTGAAATGACTGAATGACTTCACTTTCACTTTTCACTTTCATGCATTGGAGAAGGAAATGGCAACCCACTCCAGTGTTCTTGCCTGGAGAATCCCAAAGACGGGGGAGCCTGGTGGGCTGCCGTCCATGGGGTCGCACAGAGTCGGACATAACTGAAGCGACTTAGCAGCAGCTGCAGCAGCTTTCCATTAATCATAGGGAGGGGAGAGTGTCAGCCATGTATTTTATGTAATTCTCAGAGGACAAGGTGACCTCAACTAATATCTGGATGAGAATCTAACTAACCCTTTTGCGGTTTGACTGTCACCCACCCCAGCCTACTGAACATGGCTGTATATGTCTGATTCCCAGTATGTTTATAGGCTTTTTTCCCCCTCTAATGAAGTTCCTCAGAACTCAAGTAAATCGTTGGATACACATGGCTAAGTGGGAGGAAAAGGGTGTGTAATCGACAGGGCGAATGAACAAGGCTCATGGGGTATAGTCATAAAGCAACTTTAATTTGTCTCCCACAACCATTGGATAAAGATCTTCAGGTTACCAAATACCATCTTTATTCAAAAAGTCCAGGTCATAAAATAAGAAACTCTTCAAGCTTGAAATAAAATCTTCCTGATCCGCAAGTTAAGCCCTTCTTGTGTAGGGGCAGAGCCTACATTGGTGGAGAGCGGAGTCCTTGCCAGCTCTTCCCATGCTAGATTCTGTTTCTGTCTAGTCTTCCAGGGCTGGGAGACAGTAGGGGATGAGGGAGAGTTAAGTGGGGCACAGACAGGTCTCACGTGACTGACACTGTCTTGCGGGATCGTGGTTTGGGGCTGGGCAGCTGTTTTAAGTTAAGCCCTGGTTCTTTGGAGAACCCGGTCACTGCAGGCCTTTCATCTGGAGCTCCCTTGACCCAGAGGGAGGCATCTCCATTATGGGCTATTTCTTACTCCTCCAGCCCTCAGGTATCTGGCAATATCTTTAACTTCTCTCCACTAGGGCCTCATTGCCTCTCTGGAAAGTCTCGTTGGAGGGAGAGAAGCTGACCTCATATTCATTCTTTGTTATGTGACCCACTTCTGCCCATGGGAAATATGCATCCCTACACCTCCTGACCGGGAGCTGACTGTGGCTCAGACCATGAACTGCTTATTGCCAAATTCAGACTTGAATTGAAGAAAGTAGGGAAAACCATTAGGCCACCCAAGTATGACTGAATCAGATCCCTTATGATTATACAGTGGAGGTGACAAATAGATTCAAGGGATTAGATCTGATAGAGTGCCTGAAGAACTATGGATGGAGGTTTGTGACATTGCATGGGAGGCAGGGATCAAGACCATCCTCAAGGAAAAGAAATGTAAAAAGACAAAATGGTTGTCTGAGGAGGCCTTACAAATAGCTGTGAAAAGAAGAGAAGTGAAAGGCAAAGGAGAAAATGAAAGATATACCCATTTGAATGCGGAGTTCCAAAGAATAGAAAGGAGAGATGAGAAAGCCTTCCTCAGTGACCAATGCAAAGAAATAGAGGAAAACAATAGAATGGGAAAGTCCAGAGATCTCTTCAAGAAAATTAGAGATACCAAGGGAACATTTCATAGAAAGATGGGCACAATAAAGGACACAAATGGTATGGATCTAACAGAAGCAGAAGATAGTAAGAAGAGGTGGCAAGAATACACAGAAGAACTATACAAAAAAGATCTACATGACCCAGATAATCACGATGGTATGATCACCAACCTTGAGCCAGACATCCTGGAATGTGAAGTCAAGTGGGCCTTAGGAAACATCTCTATGAACAAAGCTAGTGAAAGTGATGGAATTCCAGTTGAGCTCTTTCAAATCCTAAAAGATGATGCTGTGATAGTGCTTCACTCAATATGCCAGCAAATTTGGAACACTCAGCAGTGGCCACAGGACTGGAAAAGGTCAGTTTTCATTCTAACCCCAAAGAAAGGCAGTACCAAAGAATGCTCAAACTACCACACAATTGCACTCATCTCACAGGCTAGTAAAGTAATGCTCAAAATTCTCCAAGCCAGGCTTCAACAGTAGGTGAACTGTGAGCTTCCAGATGTTCAAGATGGATTTAGAAAAGGCAGAGGAACCAGAGATCAAAATGCAAACATCTGTTGGATCATCAAAAAAGCAAGAGAGTTCCAGAAAAACATCTGCTTTATTGACTATGCCAAAGCCTTTGAGTGTGTGGGCCACAACAAACTCGGGAAAATTCTCACGAGATGGGAATACCAGACCACCTGACCTGCCTCTTGAGAAATCTGTATGCAGGTCAGGAAGCAACAGTTAGAACTGGACATTAAACAACAGACTGGTTCCAAATAGGTAAAGGAATATGCCAAGGCTGTATATTGTCACCCTGCTTATTTAACTTATATGCAGAATACATCATGAGAAATGCTGGGCTGGATGAAGCACAAGCTGGAATCAAGGTTTCGGGGAGAAATATTGATAACCTCAGATATGCACATGATACCACCCTTATGGCAGAAAGTGAAGAAGAACTAAAGAGCCTGTTGATGAAAGTGAAAGAGGAGAGTGAAAAAGTTGGTTTAAAACTCAATATTCAGAAAACTAAGATGACAGCATCTGGTCCCTTCACTTCATGGGAAATAGATGGGGAAACAGTGGAAACAATGAGAGACTTTATTTTCTTGGGGCTCCAAAATCACTCCAGATGGTTACCACAGCCATGAAATTAAAAGATGCTTACTTCTTGGAAGAAAAGTTATGACCAACCTAGATAGCATATTCAAAAGCAGAGACATTACTTTGCCAACAAAGGTCCATCTAGTCAAGGCTATGGTTTTTCCAGTAGTCATGTATGGATGTGAGAGTTGGACTGTGAAGAAGGCTGAGTGCCGAAGAATTGATGCTTTTGAACTGTGGTGTTGGAGAAGACTCTTGAGAGTCCCTTGGACTGCAAGGAGACTTTGACCAACCAGTCAATCCTAAAGGAAATCATTCCTGAATATTCATTGGAAGGAGTGATGCTGAAGCTGAAACTCCAATACTTTGGCCACCTGATGCGAAGAACTGACTCATTTGAAAAGACCCTGATGCTGGGAGGGATTAGGGGCAGGAGGAGAAGGGGACGACAGAGGATGGATGGTTGCATGGCATCACCGACTCCATGGACATGAGTTTGAGTAAACTCTGGGAGTTGCCGATAGACAGGGAGGCCTGGCATGTTGCAGTCCATGGGGTCGCATAATATTGGACATGATTGAGTAAATGAACTGAACTAAACTGACACCCCCTGATAGATCAGTTGGTAAAGAATATGCCTGCAATGCAGTAGACCTCAGTTCAATTCCTGCGTCAAGAAGATCTGCTGGAGAAGGGATAGGCTACCCACTCCAGTTTTCTTGGGCTTCCCTTGTGGCTTAGCTGGTAAAGAATCTGTCTGCAATGAGGGAGATCTGGGTTCATTCCCTGGGTTGGGAAGATCCCCTGGAGAAGCGAGAATTCCATGGACTATATAGTCCATGGGGTTGCAAAGAGTCAGACACAACTGAGTGACTTTCACTTTTACGCCCCCTCAACAAACTCTGAGAGCATAGGCTGGATCATGCAACCACTTATTCTTTGACTTATTCATCAACTCATTTTAAGTGAGAGTCAGACACCAGCCCACGTGTTCTTCAGTTGTTCTCCTCAAGCATGTGTCTGTTACCCTTCCCAACCTTGCAAATGCAAGGATTACACAAAACTGTTTTCAGGGAAAATCTCTGTCCCCACATCTTCTGAGTCCAGGTGCTTTTATGCCCTCCATATAAATGAAAAGCCTAAGATTTCTTATCATTTCTTACCATTCTTAACTCTAATATTTCTGCATGGAAATATGAAACAGTTAGGATTGTAAGATGTTGACTTTATGCTGTGGCTGAAATGTTCCCTCAGAAGCCCCATGGCTCCTCTCTATGATTTGGCTTTGCATAGGGCCACCCACCCATTAGACATGGCAGTTTATGTCTGAGTCCAATAGGATGAATTTCGATTTTTCCCTCCTCTGGGAACTCTTCAATCCCAATGACAATAAGTTATACAAATGGTTAAGGGGAAGGAGGTTGTTTCCTCAGTATATTTCCCAGAAGCACTTGGGGCTCAGGGTCTGCCTCACCAAACCTCCCTCTGACAATTAAGAAATGTCGGATGGTTTTCCTTTTTCACTTTTGGTGGAAGGACAGAACTTGCTGAGGTGAGGGTATATCAAGATACTTTTCACTGATTAGTTTTGAAGATTTGCTCGTGAGTCTCATATAATGAACCTCACATGTTAGGGTCTAGCAGAGTGTGGAGAAATACCATAAATCTGTGTAACCACAGAGCAAGGAAGAAAGTGATTTTTGCCACTCTCTTGTTCTTCTCATTATCTTACCAGGAATATACTCCTTGGTTCTCATTTGGACTAATCTTTTCTTATACAATGTAGTGGCCTTGGAACTGAACTTCATGCTTGGCTTAAAACTTATGTTCTGAAGGGTGTGAAAGTTACATCAAATTACAGATCTATCTTGTGCAATGTGGTTGCGTACAGCCAGAGAACCATAAAAGTACAGTAAGAAATAGGACCTATGGTTTTGACAGTGTGTTATTTGAGATATAGCTTTCCTTCTAAGTTGGCCGACTAGGTTGAGATTATGAGAAAGGTGGTGTGTGTGCGTGCATGTGTGCATGTGTATGTGCATACACATACCATTCACTCACCCAATCAATCCCAGTGAGATAACACAGAGAAGGCAAAAGAAGTGGAGAGAGAAGAAGTGAACAATGGGTACAGATAAGCACTTGTTCCATTCAGTGGTATTAATTAGTAATGAGCATAAGCATTTTTTTTTGTTTTTAAGATTAGGCAGTGTAGTTTAGTAAAACAAATAAATACCAAACAGAAACCTCTCTGCCATTTACTTTGAATCTCAAGCCTTGGTTGCTAGTTCTGCCTCCAGTTTTGGCTGAAGGCCCCTAGACAGAGCACCTGTTTGAACTTCAGGTTTCTGCATCTGTGAAGTGGTGATGACCCAACCTGTTGTGTGGCCCTGTCACGTGAAGGAGACACCGTGTAGGAAGTTATCTGTGGACTGCACGGGGGGACCTGGTGTGCTGGACCATGGATGGGCGATGGTGGAGTGGACTTGAGATCTGACGCTGGCACCTTAGGACCGTGAGTCCAGTTTTCCATTGCACTCTGAGTGTGAGCCCACTGGCTATATCGACACAGCACAAAGCCAGGGGCAGATTTGACAATGATTTCTTTAATTTGATTGATGAGGGCTGCAAAACTGGGTCATTCAGTCTGCAGAGTATCTAGGCTATAATGATCTGATACAGACTGTCTACATTCATCAAACTAAGTGGATAATTAGCAGAACACCATTTGACTTTGTGATGTATAGACAGTAATTGTGACTCTTTTTCAATTAACAATCTCATGTAAAGTCGTGACATTGGTTGTCACATCTGTACAGATGATTTCCACTTTTGTACCTCCAGCTCTGGGTTCTTCCTTAAAAAAGCTGTTTTATTTTTCCATCAGTCACCAGGCATCTTCCGTAGCCTCTCTCTGATGTATTGTCCCTCCCAAATTTTCCCTTCATCTCCAATCCTCATTTCAGCCAGTGTCAAACCCTCAGTGTTAATTCTGACTCCGCCTTCCTCCACCCCTTCCATATGCCATCAGATGCCAGGCTCTATTAATTCTGTGAAATATCTTGAAATCTTCCTCCTCCTCTCTAATTCTGTAGCCCTGCTATCCTGTGATTTCATCAAGGCCCAGCCTATGATTACAAACAGAAACCCTGTAATTGACCTCCCTTTTCCAGTATGTTCTCATTCCAATCCATCCTATGCATTAATGCTCTCATCTTTCCCTCTGCTGCAGAATCCCCTGGAGGATTCTCACTGCCTAAGCAGTGGAGCCCGTAGCCTTCCAGCTGGCATTCTCAACCTGGCAAAGCCTGGCTCTAACCCATTTTTCCAGCTTCATCATCTCCCACTCCCCTTCCTGCCCACTCCGGGGCATTCTGTCCCTGCCCTGGTTCCCTGTCCTGACTCATGCCCTTCCAGATGCTAATCTGTGTTCACATCAGTTCCCTTCTCAAAAGAACATTCCTCCCCTCATTTGAGGTCTCTAAACCTCACTCCAAATGCTATCCCACCTTCAAGAATCATCAGATACCTCTTCCTCACTGCCTTCCTTTAGATTTTTGTTTAGAAAGACTCTCTCCCTAATTTGTAGTCCAGGTACTTTAACAAGATTTGCTCCGCTTTCTCCTGTCTAGACTGTAAGTTCCTCCAGGACAGGATTTGTGTCAGATTCATCTCTGTATTCAAAAGGGGCCATGGATCTTGCATCTATGAATGTCTGTAAATGAAGCAAGTTTTCCAACATATTTGTTTCTCACTTTCTTGTGTGGGAAGCAACTTTATTTGAATATTGTAAACTCATTGGCTGGAATGTTTTCCTTTGAGAATACGCCATAAGCTCCTATGGCTTCTTTTCTTTCTGATAATGTAGGTCCTTTATCAGTGTTGTGTGGCACTAATTATAGGGAGGAAGAAAGGAAATTCGGGAAAGTAGTTCACTGAAGAGGAAAATGAACATGAAAATTCTAACTATAAATGGAATAAATAATATGTTTGCTGAGAAGGACATCTTGAAAGGCAGTATTCTTTTTAGGACAGAGCTGTTTTTAAAGAGCAATAATAATAATTTAAAGAGGCAGCATCTTGGAATTTTTTAAGGAGAAGTTGTAAGAACTATAGAATAATCAAATCATTGAGAAATTGGGCCAGGCTTTTCCTAGAATTCTGTGGCCCATTGGATTTGACAAGAGAAGTAAAAAATGACTGTTGGGCTGCTGCAAAGGACTAATGGAGACAAATTACAGGAATGGTAATGGTTTCACCCCGAGGATGGATGGGTGTTGAACGGCGATTGTCACTCTCATCACATTGGCGAGCACACTGAAAGAGAATATGGGCAAACCCAGGCCATGCATTTTGATGCAAAGGGTAGGACAAAAGATGGGATGAGTTTTGAGGATGGAGGTGGCATTTCATTTTGATACATTTCATAGGAACAAAACAAAGTGTGCCTTTAATGGTTTATTTTTACGCTCACTGAAAGAGCCCAAAGTCATTAAAATGTCCTATACCAAGATCTCTCTAGGAGATCTGAGTTAGAGCTTTCTGATCATGCAGCGTGATCAGCGACTGAAGGAGAGCCTGATAAAATCAACGCTCAAGATACTACTTTTTGGGGCTTCTCTGGTGGCTCAGAAGGTAAAGACTTTGCCTGCAATGAAGGAAACCTGGGTTTGATCCCTAGGTGAGGAAGATCCCCTGGAGAAGAAAATGGCAACCCACTCCAGTATTCTTGCCTGAAGAATTCCATGGACAGAGGAACCTGGCAGGCTATAGTCCATGGGGTCTCAAAGAGTTGGACATGACTGAGTGACTAACATTTTCACTTTCACTTTCAAGGTATTACTTTATACACAGTGGCTATTAGGTTAAATGCTATTGGGTAAAAAAACCAAGGTTAACTGTTAAATATTCACAAAGGTTCAGATGTAATTCTGCCTAAAGGCAAGAGGGTGAGCTTCATGTGGACAGAGCATCTATGATTTTTAAGTAACTTTACTATTTTCAATACATTTTAAATGTAAAATAAAGTTTTGTGACTAAGTTCACAACTCAAAGAAAAATCTTTTGTGGAGCTTTTGGTATACAAAATGTGGAGACTGTAATCATGTGGCCTGTTGGGGTCCATTCTCTTTGGGGAATTGATTCTGCTGTCAGATCAGATTAGATCAGATCAGTCGCTCAGTCGTGTCCGACTCTTTGCGACCCCATAAATCGCAGCACGCCAGGCCTCCCTGTCCATCACCAACTCCCGGAGTTCACTCAGATTCACGTCCATTGAGTCAGTGATGCCATCCAGCCATCTCATCCTCTGTTGTCCCCTTCTCCTCCTGCACCCAATCCCTCCCAGCATGAGAGTCTTTTCCAATGAGTCAACTCTTCGCATGAGGTGGCCAAAGTATTGGAGTTTCAGCTTTAGCATCATTCCTTCCAAAGAAATCCCAGGGCTGATCTCCTTTAGAATGGACTGGTTGGATCTCCTTGCAGTCCAAGGGACTCTCAAGAGTCTTCTCCAACACCACAGTTCAAAAGCATCAATTTTTCAGTGCTCAGCTTTCTTCACAGTCCAACTCTCACATCCATACATGACCACAGGAAAAACCATAGCCTTGACTAGCTGGACCTTTGTTGGCAAAGTAATGTCTCTGCTTTTCAATATGCTATCTAGGTTGGTCATAACTTTCCTTCCAAGGAGTAAGCATCTTTTAATTTCATGGCTGCAGTCACCATCTGCAGTGATTTTGGAGCCCCCCAAAATAAAGTCTGACACTGTTTCCACTGTTTCCCCATGTATTTCCCATGAAGCAATGGGACCGGATGCCATGATCTTCATTTTCTGAATGTTGAGCTTTAAGCCAACTTTTCCACTCTCCACTTTCACTTTCATCAAGAGGCTTTTTAGTTCCTCTTCACTTTCTGCCATAAGGGTGGTGTCATCTGCATATCTGAGGTTATTGATATTTCTCCTGGCAATCTTGATTCCAGCTTGTGTTTCTTCCAGTCCAGCATTTCTCATGATGTACTCTGCATATAAGTTAAATAAGCAGGGTGACAATATACAGCCTTGACGTACTCCTTTTCCTATTTGGAACCAGTCTGTTGTTCCATGTCCAGTTCTAACTGTTGCTTCCTGACCTGCACACAAATTTCTCAAGAGGCAGATCAGGTGGTCTGGTATTCCCATCTCTTTCAGAATTTTCCACAGTTTATTGTGATCCACACAGTCAAAGGCTTTGGCATAGTCAATAAAGCAGAAATAGATGTTTTTCTGGAACTTTCTTGCCTTTTTGATGATCCAGAGGATGTTGGCAATTTGATCTCTGGTTCCTCTGCCTTTTCTAAAACCAGCTTGAACATCAGGAAGTTCACGGTTCACATATTGCTGAAGCCTGGCTTAGAGAATTTTGAGCATGACTTTACTAGCGTGTGAGATGAGTGCAATTGTGTGGTAGTTTGATCATCCTTTGGCATTGCCTTTCTTTGGGATTGGAATGAAAACTGACCTTTTCCAGTCCTGTGGCCACTGCTGAGTGTTCCAAATTTGCTGGCATATTGAGTGTGGCACTTTCACAGCATCATCTTTCAAGATTTGGAATAGCTCAACTGGAATTCTATCACCTCCACTAGCTTTGTTTGTAGTGATGCTTTCTAAGGCCCACTTGACTTCACATTCCAGGATGTCTGGCTCTAGGTGAGTGATCACACCATCATGATTATCTGGGTCGTGAAGATCTTTTTTGTACAGTTCTTCTGTGTATTCTTGCCATCTCTTCTTAATATCTTCTGCTTCTGTTAGGTCCATACCATTTCTGTCCTTTATCGAGCCCATCTTTGCATGAAATGTTCCTTGGTATCTCTGATTTTCTTGAAAAGATCTCTAGTCTTTCCCATTCTGTTGTTTTCCTCTATTTCTTTGCATTGATCACTGAAGAAGGCTTTCTTATCTCTTCTTGCTATTCTTTGGAACTCTGCATTCAGATGTTTATATCTTTCCTTTTCTCCTTTGCTTTTCACTTCTCTTCTTTTCACAGCTATTTGTAAGACCTCCCCAGACAGCCATTTTGCTTTTTTGCATTTCTTTTCTATGGGAATGGTCTTGATCCCTGTCTCCTGTACAATGTCACGAACCTCATTCCATAGTTCATCAGGCACTCTATCTATCAGATCTAGGCCCTTAAATCTATTTCTCACTTCCACTGGATAATCATAAGGGATTTGATTTAGGTCATACCTGAATGGTCTAGTGGTTTTCCCTACTTTCTTCAATTTCAGTCTGAATTTGGCAATAAGGAGTTCTGCTGTAACCAATTTTTTTTTTAATTATACAAAGACACTTTGTAAACTAAGATTGAGTTTGTTGGTCCTAACAGGACCAAATTTAATTTCAGGGTCTCCCTCTTTCTCTGGTGTTCTCCCCACTTATTAAATGTGTGGGCTCAGGTTATGAAGGATCAGGCCATGAAGGAAGATAGTATAAGATCAACATCTTCTCCCCATCCCTACTTTCAGTTGCTTTCCAGTCTACTAAAGTCAATCTTGTCAAGCCCACTCAAGGTGGCTAAATCTATTGACCAGTTTTTCCTCCATACCTTACTTGATTTCTCAGTATTGTTTGACACAATTGGCATTACCTCCTCCATAAACTATTTTCCTCATTTGCCTTTCAGAAACACTTTTCTTCCTCTCTCACTGATCTTCCTTGATCTCTTTCGTTGGATCTTCCTCTTCTCCATAGCTCAGGCCTTAGATCCTTCTTCAGTTATAGTCACTCTCATTTTTATTACTCAGAACCATCTATTGACTGATGACTCTGAAATATACATCTTCAGCCCCATGATCTTACTGAACTCTCTTGACTTATATAAGCAACTGACTACTGCACATCTTCACGTGGATCCCAACAGATGTATTCATTTTCTCAGTGTTCTTAACATAGGTGAGTTCAGCTATTTTTACTTGCCTTAAAACTTTCAAGCTTCTAATTAGGCATATAAATGTTCAGAAGTACATATAATTATCATAAATACTGCAGCTTACTACCTTCAAAAGAGGTGACTTGTCTAACCTTACACATTGTAGAAATTTTAAGCCTAATTTTAAAATGATTAAGTAGATATCAGAAATTTAATACCATTCTTAAACATAGTTGCTACCTGTCTTTCACTGTCAGTATCCACATTATGAATAGTAGGTGTGATTTTCAGGTGATTGCTGCATGCTTTCTTATTTATCCAGTAGAGTGATTATGTTTCAACTCAAATCTAGCTGAAACCTCATGTAGTTTGCAGATATAATTGACAATTTATGATTGTACTGCTTCTTAAAATTTTTTCTTATAATGTATCACTTGTGATTCACTGAGAACTAAGCACTAGTTAAGGCAGGTATCGTTTTTAAAAATTTATTTATTTAATTTAATTATTTGGCTGTGTCAGAACAGTTGCGGCATATGGCATCTTTAGCTGTGACATGTGGGATCTAGATCCCTGACCAGGGATAGAACCCCAGCCCCTTGTGTTGGGAGCATGGAGTCTTAGCCATTGGACCACCAGAGAAGTCCCAAGGCAGATATCATTATATATATATATATATATATATATATATATATATATCAGTTCAGTTCAGTCCCTCAGTCGTGTCTGACTCTTTGCGACCCCATGAACTGCAGCACACCAGGCCTCCCTGTCCATCACCAATTTCCGGAGTTTACCCAAACTCATGTCCATCGAGTTGGTGATGCCATCCAGCCATCTCATCCTCTGCCGTCCCCTTCTCCTCCTGCCCCCAATCCCTCCCAGCATCAGAGTCTTTTCCAATGAGTCAACTCTTCGCATGAGGTGGCCAAAGTATTGAAGTTTCAGCTTCAGCATCATTCCTTCCAAAGAAGGAATGATCTCCTTTAGAATGGACTGGTTGGATCTCCTTGCAGTCCAAGGATTGCAGGCCAAAGTATTGGAGTTTCAGCTTCAGCATCATTCCTTCCAAAGAAGGACTGATCTCCTTCAGAATGGACTGGTTGGATCTCCTTGCAGTCCAAGGGACTCTCAAGAGTCTTCTCCAACACCACAGTTCAAAAGCATCAATTCTTCAGTGCTCAGCTTTCTTTACAGTCCAACTCTCACATCCATACATGACCACTGGAAAAACCATAGCCTTAACTAGACAGACCTTTGTTGGCAAAGTAATGTCTCTGCTTTTTAATACGTTATTTAGTTCTTTTGGCTGTGCTGGGTCTTTGCTGCTGTGGTAGCTTTTCACTAGTTGTGGCGACTGGGAGCCACTTTGTAGTTTGCACCGGCTTCTCATTGCAGTGCCTCTCTTGTTGCTCTAGGCTACAAGGGCTCAGTGATGTGGCTCCTGGGCAGTAAAGCACAAGCTCAGTAGCTTGGCATGCGAGGTTAGATGCTCCATGGGATGTGGGATTTTCCCCAGATCAGGGATTGAACCTGTGTCTCCTTCATTGGCAGGCAGGTTCCTTACCACTGAGCCATCAAGGAAGCAACACCCCCCCACCCCACCTTTTTTCTTTCTGCCAAAAATTGAAGTTCAAAGAGGCATGGTGATTTGTTCTAATCACCTAATAGAAATGTTATTGTTGCCTTTTGAACCATGGATCATCTGACTCCCAACTCCTTTCTTCTCTCATTAAGTTAAGGCACTTCCCCTTCAAGGTAACATCCATGAAGTTTCCAGGCAAAACACACAGTAAAGTCAGGACAAGGTGGGTCAGTTTTTTAGTTGATAATTTTCTGTGATTATCCATACTATTAAGAAAATTGCACTATCCTTTTGCCATTTTTCTATAGTAACCTGCATTAGATGTTCCTCTCTGTTGATGTTTCCTAGCTTTAAAAATTATCTGTAAGTATCCAAAAGATACACAAATAAAATGGAGAAGTAGGGAAAGAAGCAAATAACATTAACTTTCAAATCAACCTTCCAAATGAAAAGAAGTGATTTTCCACACACATTTGGGCTTATATTCTGTGACAAACAGCAGATCAATGTTCAGCTTCATGCTGTTTTTCTGAAGCTCCTTTATTTATTTTTCATTAATCTGTCTCCCTTGTGTGCCTGGTGCTCAGTAATCTGCTCATCTCTAGCGTGATCCATACTATAATCCATTGCTTCTCCTTCTATGCATTTTAATGAAGCCATTTTTGCCTCCTTTACATAACTGCCGTCCTGATTTCCTACTACAGCACAACCATTCATTGTTGCATTACTGAAAGCAAATCTTTAAAGGAATACCTCAAAATGGGATGGATACGGATTTTTGACTCCTTTTTTTTTTTTTTTTTTTTTTTAAAATAAAAGAAAGCTTTGTGAACTCAGCAGCATTTTCATCATTTCACCTTCAGTAGATGCTCAGGGTTGGAAATAGACATCCCCAGACACCAATCCAAGTAAGAAAAACACAGGCAGTCAGGATCTGTGGACCAGGGCTGCTGGGTCCCTCTGTCCCCTTTATGCCCCTTCATGCCTCAGTGTTCTGAACTCCTGCCCCTCTGCACTTGGGCTGCCCTTTCAGGAGAGTTTCTGTAGTTGTGGAAGCATAGAACCATGCAGGAAGGGCTTGCTTGTCATTGCTGTTTGGCTTCCGTCTTCCTGTCAGCTTGTCTTGCTCCTCTCCATCGTTGTTTCCTGTCCATTGTTCTGGCCTTGGACCTTCTGCTCCACTCTGCTCACCAGTGTTCATGCATTCCAGGCCTGTGTTTGCCTGTCTGTCATCTGACCCTTGTTCCCTACATGAGGCCGGATTCATGGCCTTGCTCTGACCCTGGTGTCCTGGCTCATGTCCTCTCCTGGCTGTTCTCAGGGGACCAGGGTGCTCCTTGTTCTGAACTTCATCTTCTATGTCTTGTCTCAGCTGGCCTCTCCCTCCCTTTTCAATCTTTCTCTGGATTTCTGGGTCATTCATTCATTCAAAAACCAGCTATAAAATGCCTCATGTGTGCTATTGATATAAAGATAAATAAGACAGGCTCTGCTGGTACAGAATTCACCAACTAGAGTATAAACAGTCCCCAGAAGAGGTAGATCCTGATTTTGTGAAGCTTGTATTAATATAAATTTGGGGACTTTCATTATGAAAAAGAATACAAAGTTATGAATACACACTTAGGAAGAGGTCTTGGAAGCAGATCTGTGTGAGCAAGATCCCTGAAGCTTCATTATATAGTAGATTCACCTATGTGGATAGATAAAATTTTTAAAAGAAGTCAAGTTCTGGAGTAGAACTGTGCAGGGCACCAAGGAAGGGCAAGTAACCAATATCTGGGTCTGAGGGATGGCTTCCTGGGGAGGTTACTTCAAATGAGTTTTAGAACTGAGAAACCTGTATGCAGGTCAGGAAGCAACAGTTAGAACTGGACATGGAACAACAGACTGGTTCCAAATTGGGAAAGGAGTACATCAAGGCTGTATATTGTCACCCTGCTTATTTAATTTATATGCAGAGTACATCATGAGAAACGTTGGGCTGGATGAAGCATAAGCTGGAATCAAGATTGCTGGGAGAAATCTCAATAACCTCAGATATGCAGATGACAGAACCCTTATGGCAGAAAGTGAAGAAGAACTAAACAGCCTCTTGATGAAAGTGAAAGAGGAGAGTGAAAAAGTTGGCTTAAAGCTCAACATTAAGAAAACTAAGATCATGGCATCTGGTCCTGTCACTTCATGGGAAATAGATGGAAAAACAGTGGAAACAGTGGCTGACTTTATTTTTCTGGGCTCCAAAATCACTGCAGATAATGACTGCAGCCATGAAATTAAAAGACACTTACTCCTTGGAAGGAAAGTTATGACCAACCTAGACAGTATATTAAAAAGCAGAGACATTACTTTGCCAACAAAGGTCTGTCTAGTCAAGTGTTTTTGCCTGGAGAACCCCAGGGACAGCAGAGCCTGGTGGGCTGCCGTCTATGGGGTCACACAGAGTCGGACACGACTGAAGTGACTTAGCAGCAGCAGTAGTCAAGGCTATGGTTTTTCCAGTAGTCATGTATGGATGTGAGTTGGACTATAAAGAAAGCTGAGTGCCAAAGAATTGCTGCTTTTGAACTGTGGTGTTGGATAAGACTCTTGAGAGTCCCTTGGACTGCGAGGGGATCCAACCAGTCCATCCTAAAGGAGATCAGTCCTACGTGTTCACTGGAAGGACTGATGTTGAAGCTGAAACTCCAATACTTTGGCCACTTCATGCGAAAAGCTGACTTATTTGAAAAGACCCTGATGCTGGGAAAGACTGAGGGCAGGAGGAGAAGGGAACAACAGAGGATGAGATGGTTGGATGGTATCACTGATTCAATGGACATGGGTTTGGGTGGACTCTGGGAGTTGGTAATGGACAGGGAGGCCTGGTGTGCTGCGGTTCATGGGGTCGCAAAGAGTCGGACATGACTGATCGACTGAACTGAACTGAACTGAACTATTGAAATAGGTGAAGACGAGGTGGAAGGAGAAAGCAGCAGTCAGGGTCTTGAGGGCAGAGGGTCCAGCATATAGAAGACTGAATCCTGGGCAATGCCAGAAGCTCTGTTTTACTGGAGGACCTAGGAGATAACAGGTGGAATGAAACAGTGAGGTTGGAGAAGGGACTTGGTATTAAAACTCTGAGAATCTGTGCCACAGAAAGGACCTTGGATTTTTCCTGCTGCTTAGATTTTTGTCCCAAACCACTCTGGCAGGAGAATATACAAGTGTGAATATCAGTTAGGAGATGTGGCTAGAGGTGACAGAGTTGTGAACTAAAGTTATAGCAAGAGGAATAGAAGGAAGAGATGAGTCAGGAACTATGTGGAAGATTAGATATAGGGCTGGTGAAGAGTAGAGAGGAACTGCAGAAGTATGAGGATGGCAAGATCTTCAAATGAAAAAGTGGGTGGAGAACGTTGATGGTTTAAAGGGAGATGAAGTGTTTAGTCTAAGGGCAACTCACTGGAGGCACTCTTTTCAACTCAATTCAGTTGCCCAGTCATGTCCAACTCTTTGTGACCCTATGGACTGCAGCACGCCAGGCTTCTCTGTCCATCACCAACTCCTGGAGCTTGTTCAAACTCATGTCCATTGAGTCAGTGATGCCATCCAACCATCTCATCCTCTGTTGTCCCCTTCTGCTCCCGCCTTCAACCTTTCCCATCATCAGTCTTTTCTAGTGAATCAGTTCTTTGCATCAGGTGGCCAAAGTAATGTAGCTTCAGCTTCAGCATCAATCCTTCAAATTAATATTTAGGAGTGATCTCCTTTAGGATGGACTGGTTGGATCTCCTTGCAGTCCAAGCAACTCTCAAGAGTCTTCTCCAACACGACAGTTCAAAAGTATCAATTCTTTGGTGCTTAGCTTTCTTTGTAGTCCAACTCTCACATCCATACATGACTACTGGAAAAACCATAGCTTTGACTAGATGGACCTTTGTCAGCAAAGTAATGTCTCTGCTTTTTAGTATGCTGTCTAGGTTGGTCATACCTTTTCTTCCAAGGAGCTAGCATCTTTAAATTTCATGGCTGCAGTCATTATCTTCAGTGATTTTGGAGCTCAAGAAAATAACTTATGTCACTCTTTCCACTGTTTCCCCATCTATTTCCCATGAAGTGATAGAACCGGATGCCATGATCTTCGTTTTTTGAATGTTGAGTTTTAAGCTAGCTTTTTCTGTCTCCTCTTTCACTTTCATCAAGAGGCTTTTTAGTGCTTCTTCACTTTCTGCCATAAGGGTTCTGTCATCTGCATATCTGAGGTTATTGATATTTCTCCCAGAAATCTTGATTCCAGCTTGTGCTTCATCCAGCCCAGTGTTTCTCATGATGTATTCTGCATATAAATTAAATAAGCAGGGTGACAATATACAGCCTTGATGTACTCCTTTCCCAGTTTGGAACCAGTCTGTTGTTCCAGGTCTGGTTCTAACTGTTCCCTCTTGACATGCATACAGATTTCTCAGGAGGCAGGTCAGGTGGTCTGGTATTTGCATCTCTTTAAGAATTTCCCAGAGTTTGTTGTGATCCACACAGTCAAAGGCTTTAGCATAGTCAGTGAAGCATAAGTAGCTGTTTTTCTGGAATTCTCTTGCTTTTTCTATGATGCAGTGGATGTTCTTTTAGAAAAATCCTGTCTGAATCTGAAGCTAGAGGAGTCATGCGGGTAATAGGTGCAGATTAAAGAAGTATCAACATGTAAGTAGTAACTGAAAGCAAAAGAATGAATGAGCTAACCCAGGGAGGTTTGGAGAGAAAGAAATGGAGGGTGGGATTCTGGGAAGGGTCCTTGGGAAGGTGTTGACACAAACCATAGGGAGGGAGGTCTGAGGAGGCTGGGAGAATCCCTGCATCACAACAACCAAAATAATAATACACGGCAACAGGCCAAAATCTGCCATCTTGCAATAAAAAGACTGAAAAATGTGCTTTGGATTTGTTGATAGAAAGTAATTGGCGATGATGATGGGAGTAGTGATGAGAAGGAGCCAGGTTTCAATAGGCTGAGCACTGAATGAGAGGTGAGGAAGTATCGGTTAGTGTGGGAGATGTTTGAATGAGAAAGGCATCCAATTAACTCTATTCATTAGCATTAGCTCCAGTCACTAGAATCTAAGGGATTTTTTTTTTTTGAGATGGAAATACTTGTGTGTGTGTGTGTGTATACACACACACACACACACACACATATATTTAAGATGGGACAGATGCTTGAGCATTTTAATAGCCAGAGTGTAAATATTCAGAAGATGGGATTTATTCCACTGTACATCCTACAGTGGAATAAAGCCTTGTTATCTGTGATCCTGTTTGCTTGTTTTCCTTGGGAACTCACACCTCTGATCCTATTGCTCTGTCTATGAGATGAAAATTGTCCTTTTCCAAGGTGACTTGTACAGATCGGCTGATTGGTCTTCAGATCTTTTATGTTCTCTGTCCACCCTGAGGTTCAGTGATTGATTTATCGATGGTCCAAAAAACATCAGTGCATTTGTCGGCCTCCAGTGGTCTTGAGCCAGGTAACCATGGAATGAGAACAGCAGAAAGGATAAAAATGTGTGAAAAGACATTCTCTGACCCTCCAACATCCCTCTCTTTTCTATAATCATCATTCCCTCACTGACTTGCCTGGCAGGGAACAATTTGTTTCAAAGGGAATAACATTATTTTGGAGTAGAAAAAAAATCAGGAAATGGTCAGTTTGCTCTTGCTTCTGGAAACCTGTGATTTAGGCCGTTATTAAAACCACTGGTATCCATTCTAGAGGCTAAGGAGATCAAAAGCTATGTCCCAGAGGCCGTCTCAAAGGTGTTAAACTGAGATCCTATTTGCTAGCAGCTGAAAGCAGAGCAGAGTTGGGTACTGACAATAGATGTGAAATGCTTTATAAACTAGAACATGCTGTACAAATGCCAGCTATCACAATCCTTTCTGAACGCTATTTGCAGTAATATTTGCCTGAAGACCCCATAGTACTCAAAATAAAGCAACAGTAACTCAAAGGCAATTGTATTCCTTTGAAAGCATATGTTTTATTGCACCATGAGAAATGAAACTTCATTTTCTGCTTAATGCCCGCTTGACAGACTCGGTGGGATCAAAGAGCTGATCTCCCATCATCTCTCATGTGCTGCCGAAATGTGTGTTGAAGCAGCCCTGCTAGCGAGGAACCAAACACAAAATGAAGAGCGCTTTGGCACCGTGTTCCCCTCAATATCCCCCCACCTCACCCCCTGCCACCTTGACTGTTGTGTGAATGATACATATCCAGTAAAAACCATACACTGAAGGCCAATTAGTGTTAGTGCTAAAAAGACTTTCACCCATTTCAGGAAGAATATATATATATATATTTATTACATATATAATATATATTTGTTACATAATTATAATCAAGGGAATGATGAGCTATAGGCAAATTTTTAAAAGCCATTAGGACTCATGGTGGGTAACACATTTATTATTAGTACTCAGGAATTGAACTGGAATCTCCTGCATTGCAGGCAGATTCTTGACCAACTGAGCTATCAGGGAAGCCCACTCAGAGATACACTAAAGTTAAAACAGAAACACTGTTTTGTATGATCTGACTTTTAGAGACAAGGGAATCCAAACTCAGTCATTCTTTCTCAAACTCAGTCATCCATATCTTACTTATTGAAACCTGAATATATATGATGATGACTCTCTTCCTGTAACTCAAGGCTTTGCTCCTGCTTAAAACAAATTCCTGGGAAAGGCAGCATTTAAAAGTTCTCATCATTACCGTCTAAATCTGAATGAGTTTCTGTTTTTTTCTCTAGAGTAGAAGAGTGTTGTTTCCCAAGTGGGGATGAGAAACAGGGAGTAGAGGCAAGGAGCAGCCCATGCTTCTCCTCAGTTTGCTTAGGGTCAAGGCAGCCTGAGGAGTTCTGGCAGAGCTAGTGACATTTTACCCATATCCATGATCCATCCATACACTGCATATCTATCCAATATCCATCCATCTCGGTGGCGTTAGAGTCCCAATTTTCATTTTGAGTAGACACATATTGAGGAAAAAGACCATGCTTCTAAATTTCTTCCATCTCACTCCTTGCAGCTAAGGGTGGCCAGTGAGATACAGGCAGAAGTTATGTAGTAGAACTTCTAAGAACATTTCTTAGGAAAAGGATAGGCTTCTAAGAACATGCCTTTTTTTTTTTTTTTTTTTTGCTTTTCCACATCTGTTATCCTTATTTCTCCAAGGAATGTGGATAGGATGGTCTATGAAAGGCTGGTGCTCTAGCAGCCTCTTGTAAGTATGAGGCTAAGGGCTAGCACTGTCAGAACAGAGAGTTGAAGGAAGCCCGATTTCTGTCAAAAGGGAGTTCCCATAGCAGCCCTGGATGCTCACCTCTGGATTTCCATTACATGAGAAAGAAATATTAGACACCTCTCTACTCTGCTACTGACAGTCGAACTCAGTTCTTAACTGATACAGATGAACATGGATTTTGTAGAAAATATACATGCACCTGCATACACACACAAATAAAGTAAAATTTAGACACTGGGCAGAGTGCTGTGTCCACCTTTGGATTCCACAACCAAAGATGGACAAAGACAATATGGTAAGCTTTCAGAGAAGACCCTCTTACACACACACATGCACACACACGTTTCCTTGTCTAAATACATTTATCAAGCATGTGATTGCCTATAGTATTTTACTGAGTTTCATGACAGAACTGTTTCTTATTTTCAAGTAGTTCACAATCTGATCGATCACACAGATGAAGGTATGATAAAATATTTGAAAAACAATACCTGCAAAGACAAGTTGAAAAGACTAGGCATATTTGGAGAGAATATAAAAAGTGATATAAAATGTCCATTGAAAAGGATTACTGTGCAAAGAAATTTGAGCTGGCAGTTCACATATCATGTTAGAACAAAGCAAGTGGAAATGATACTGATCTAGAAAGGATTTTAAATAAAATGGAAATTCAGGGGTAGATTTACTGAGAAGTCAATGAAGCTCACCCTTCAGAGCACCTCATTTGCGAGGGCCTTTTCTAAGATCTTAGAAGATGTATTAGGTATATGTTCACGTATTTTTCTGTTTTTTTTTTTTTTTTTTAATTTGCAAAAGTGGTACTTTTTAACCTTAATCAGTTCAGATCACTGTTTCTTCCCAGTTGGATTTCCCCTGTGTCACACTTCCCCTTGTGTTGGATGGTGAAGAAACAATTAAGGCATCTTTGGGATCCACATAAAAGGAAGTTGAGATAAGAACGCCTTTAGTTCACATTGAGTGAGACATAGTTATGAGGGTCGCAATCACATCCGTGTGTAGTTAAGTTATTCCAAGCCATCGGGGGTAGGAGTGGCTTCCAGGAGCTCCTGCTGCCCACAGAGGCATTGTGACATGAAGGTGCAGAGCCAGAGGTCACACAGTGATGTGAACATGTGCTGCTGCTTCCAACACCGGAAGTAATTGAGCAGTAGAGCAGAACTGTGTTTGAAATACACAGAGTAGAAGCTACTCTATCAATCATCTGATGTATAAATTTTTTTAATTTTAAAAAAAATTTTGGTTAATTAGATAAAACGTAACCATGTTAACTCTTTCTAAGTGTCCAGTTCAGTGGCATTAAGTACCTTCACATTGTGCTGCTATTACCACCATCCATCCACCAGCTCTTCATCATGTGAAACGAACAATAACTCCACACAACTCCTTCCACCATCCTTGGGGAACCACCATTCTCTTTTCTGTCTCTGAATCTGAGTACTCTAGGTTCCTCGAATGGCTTCCCAGATTGGGCTAGTGATAAAGAACTCGCCTACCAAAGCAGGAGACATAAGAGATGTGGATTCGATCCCTGGGTTGGGAAGATTCCCCTGGAGGAGGGCATGGCAACCCACTCCAGTGTTCTTGCCTGGAGAATCCCATGGATAGAGGAGTCTGGCAGGTTCCAGTCCCTAGGGTTGCGAAGAGTCAGACATGACTGAAGCAACTTAGCATGAACACATAGGTACCTTGTATAAATGGAATCATATATATATATTCTCTTGTTACTAGGCTTGTTTCACTTGATACAATATCTTCAAGTTTGATCCATGTTGTAGCAGGTGTCAAAATGTCCTTCCATTTAAGGCTGAATAGTAGTCCATTTTATGTATATACCCCATTTTGCTTGTCTGTTTATCTTTTGATGGACATTTGGTGCCTCCATCTTTTGGCCATTGTGAATAGTGCTGCTAGGAACATTAGTGTACAAATATCTCTTAGAGACTTTGCACTTCTTTGGGTTATTTGTGATGTGTAAAAATTTAAGTGGAGGTTCTCATTAATGCCTAGTTAAAATGGACGTTCTTGCCTATAGACATTTTTTATAATGTAGAATATGCAGTTATAAAAATGCTGCACATACAGCCTATTACTTTTTTGATGGAAAATACATGACTTAGAATCTATCAGAGCTTCTTTAGCTTAGGCACAAACCTATAACAGGACTGTAAAACTGCCACAAAGTCCACGTGTGAAGTCGTGTTTCCTGCATCCCAGCTGTCAAAATATATTTTCACCAACATGCTAGAGGAAAGACTGATTGATCTTTCTATTTTCCCTATAGAAAGTGTTGTAACATTATCCTTGTAAAGAGGCAATCAAATATAAAAATCAATGTGCTGTGCGTGTGCATGCTAAGTCGCTTCAGTCACATTCATCTCTTTGGGATGTACTGTAGCCTGCCAGGCTCTTCTGTCCATAGGCCTCCAGAGACAAGAATACTGGAGTGGATTGCCATGCCCTCCTCCAGGGGATCTTTCCGACCCAGGGATCGAACCGTGTCTCTCATGTCTCCTGCATTGGCAGGTGGGTTCTTTACCACTAGCTCCACCATTGGTATCAACCAATAAATTGTAGAAAACTGCTGTAGAATGCAATGATATATAACCAATAATTGCAGAAAACAATTATAGTAAAGGTGTGGCAGGTAATTAACGAGTAAAACGTATTTTGTTGTTTTCCTGAACTTTGTGGTGTTTTTAGGTTTTGTGAGCTTTTAAAATTTTGTAATTCGTTATGCTCACCTCAGTGTAGATGACACATTCCCATTCTTACCTGATCTTGTACGTGTAGTGTTGTACTCCTTTTCCCTTCAGTTGTATTTGTTTTGGTCCACACAAAACCTGGATCTGTTGCAGTAGGGGTCCTGCAGATCCTTCAGTGCCTGGGCTCAGGAGGTCTCCGTTTCTTCACCTCCCTCCCACTAGATGTCCTGGCTTTCTTAGGTCCTGCTGCCTCATGTGGGGAATGTCTGGGTGGGGCATTGAGCACCAGGCTGAGCAGAGCCTTGGTCACTGATGGGCACTGGGTCATGAGGTGCTTGGTGCCCATAAGCATACTCCTCTTTAGTCAACCACCAGGAAGACTGACAAGGGAGGGCAGGTAAGGGAGCTTTGTGCCCAGCTGAAGACTGGGCGCTTGTGATAATGACTCGGCTCCCGTGAGCTTCTTTTAATTCTCTGGCAGCATCCTCAGGAGAGATTTACAGGCTTCTTCAATAGCCCGTCCCTCCATGTCCCCTGCCCAATACTCCTGATTTCTTTTTAGTCTAGAGGAAATCCCCCCTCTTTCTTTGGGTTTTGATCAGAGGTACTTCTTCATCATGAACATCTCCTTTGTTCTTAAACATAGACTTCTGATCCCCTCAAAAATAGACTCTGGAATTGTTAGCAGCCCCAGATATGAATTCTCTTATCCTGGGGTGGTGGGCTTCCCAGGTGGTGCCAGTGGTAAAGAACCTGCCTGCCATTGCAGGATACGTAAGAGACATGAGTTCAATCCCTGGGTCAAGAAGATCCCCCGGAGGAGGGCATGGGGCTCCCTCTCCAGTATTCTTGCCCAGAGAATTTCATGAACAGAGGAGCCTGGTGGGCTACAGTCCATGGGGTCACAAAGAGTCGGACACAACTGAGCGACTTAGCATATAGCACACATTTCCTAGGGTGGGAGGAGGGGCAGTTAAGCTTCAAGTCCTCCCAGGAGAATGAGAGAAAACACATGTATTCTATCCCTTTAAAGCAGCAAGTCAGGGGAAGAAATACCACATGGTAAAGTTGCCTTATTAAAAGGACCTCACTATTCATATCCTGGCACCAGCATGATAAAGATTAATAGAATTTTAGAGTTGTAAGTGAGCTTACAGATCCTCTTGTTATCCCCTACAGTTTTAGAGATGAAGCACGTACAATTCCTAAAGGTAAATGACACAGCCAAGGATGAAGCTCTGTGGCTCAGAGATCCAGCCCCATTTCAGACCTCTTTGTCTCCAGTCGAGTGTATTTTCTCTCTGTTGCAGTCACATTAGATGTGGAGAGGAAGTTTTAGATAGAGTTATTGATTGCTATTTTATGAAAATGGATTAAAAAATTTTTTTTCCTCTGGAGGTTGAAAAAAAAAACAAAAAACTAAATTCTCATTTGAGTTGGCTTGACTGTGACCTGTCTGAAGGCTTCAGAAAAGGCTAGAAGAATTTTCAAGATCCTTTTAGCTTTAATAGAGTATGATTTTCATTCATCTATCCTCTTCAGCAGGACTTTCTTGAGGCATCTTCTATGAACAGAGCATCATATTGTGCACACAGAATAAAATAAGATAATGGGATAAAAAACGGAATGTAAAATACAGTTCAAGCCCTCCAGGAGCTTAATATTCAGTTGAGGAACAAACACTGTGCCCCCCTCCCTCCAATATACACAAGTGTTTAATATTAGCACTTATCAAAATTATGATACAAAAAATTGAGTAGTATGGCACCTGTGTGGGCATAAATGCATGCTGGATGAAATTCTCCTTAAATTAAGATGGGTGTCAAGATTGTCTTACATTTATTTAAGAATTGTAAGCCATTATTTTGAGTGTTTTCCAAGGTAGGACCTGCTTCCTTTCACAACCACACTGAAGCTTGGGTGCATATGTATGCAGGTGTCCTGGATGGTAATGAATCTCCTTGATAAGGCAGGGCCTGCAAACGAGGAAGCTAGCACAGAAGAGGACTGGGAGGAGGTCAATGTTCCAGCTTGCGTGGGAGGAAAGAATCGAGGTAAATGTCATGAATTGAGCTACATTCTTTTGCCCAGCGTTTTATCCAATATTTGGGAAGGGGAGTGGCATGTAAAATTATGCTGTTTTTCTCTGTACACCTCAAAGCAACAAAGCAAGTAATATTTTTTGAAACATACGTTCATTTCTCTTCTCCTTGAGCTTGTCCCATTTCAAGCTTCTAGGCAGTTCTGGGCTCCCCACTAGAAGGTTCTTCTGGGCTGGGAGTGTATGTAGGTGAGATAGTGGGAAGTTAATGTGAGAAGAGTTTGGTGAATTCCAGAAGGAGGGTCTCTGCTCCTACTTTTTGAGGGAGTCCCAGGGAGACGGTAAAAGCCTTGAAAGATGAGGAGGAATTTGAGACCAAAAGGGCCCTGTAACTGTAAGTGTCCTAAGAAGCTTGAAAGGCCACAGAGAGGGAGCATCTGCACAGAGTCCAGCCTGTAGGGTATGGACAGCTCTGTAGGTTTCTGTTGGTTTCCATGTCCTAACTGAGCAGAGAATCACAGAACAATAACAAAGTCTACATGTGTGACACGGAAGTAAGAGACAAGGTGGGGATGTCCCAGTCACGATGCATGGACTACAGTCAAGGGTCAGATGCTTCCACTGCCAAAACTTGGCTTGGCACTGATCTTTTGGAACTTAGACACAACCCCAGGGTGAGGGTCAGGGTCTCCAGCTGATAAGAGAACCTCCTGCTGTCTAGGAGGGGTGGGGGGAATCAGACTTTCTAAATAGAAGTTGTCCTAACTATAGAAGAAAAAGTTTTATTTTTGCCTCTCCTGAATTTATTCACTGAGATTCATACAGACGATACCAATTTATTTTTCTCTGTAAAATATGTCTTAAACAATTACTCTTGGCTTTGTTTGAACTGTTGAAGGTTCACAGGCAGGATTCAGACAGAAATTCTCACAATATTCCTAAAACTGCTTGCCTCCTTGTGGCTTCCTACCAATTTTCTGATAATTGTGCAGAGTTTAGAAATACCGGTCTAAAAATTTGACATGACAATTTGGCAGAGATAAAGCCTTTAGCAAAACCCACCAGAGCCATCTTTCAAATAACTGGACTCTGCTGGAAACATTTCTGGGAAGGTTGTTGTGGGACCTATATATGCTGAGAGTCTCCTGGAATTTACAAAATGTACAACTGGAACTTATTAATGCAGTGTTAGCGAAATCCATGTCCACTGAAAATAGTACCACCTCAGCAGAAGGCAGAAAGCAGGGGCAGAAGCAGGGGCAGACTACGCCCCAAACGAAAGCACCCCAGCCGCCTGTTTGTTGCAGGCAGGAAGGGTGAAGGGGAAGTGAGTGAGTGATCAGAGGCCAAGTCCTATAAAACCATCTGAAACTTTATGGCCAGGAAGGTTCTGGATGACTAGCTTTGGATGAGAAGTGAGGATGGGGAGGCCTCATCATTTGATCTCCAGAGTATAGATCAAATGTTTTAGATGCCAAAAAGCAAAGAGATTTGTGAACCTCCAACAGCATTTAAGTGATAGAGAGATGGAAAGAAAGAAAAGATCAGGGATTCTACCCAGATTAAGTCTTGCTAGTGACTAAAAACCTTTTTTTTTTTAATTGAAGAGACATTCACTTAACATAAAATCAACCATTTTAAAGTATACAGTTCAATGGCATTAGTACATTCACAGAGCTATGGGGCAGCTACCTATATCAAGTTCCAAAATATTTTCATCACCCCAAAAGAAAACCCAGTACCCATTAAGTGCCCAGTCCTCACTCTCCTCTCTGGAGTAGGAAATGGCCACTCACTCCAGTATTCCTGCCTGGAGAATTCCATGGACGGAGAAGCCTGGTGAGCTACAGTCCATGGGATCACAAAGAGTAGGCCATGACTGAGTGACTGAGCATGCATGCATGCATCCAACTCCCCTCTCAAGTTAATGCCTGAAAACCACCAATCTGCTTTCTGAGTCTGTGGATGTATTTTTCAGGATATTCATATAAATGGAATCATGCAATATATGACCTTTTATGTTCTGGCTTCTTTTATTTAGTACATTTGACTCTTGAGCAGCATGCGTTGGAACTGGACGGGTCCACTTATGCACGTATGTTTTTCAACAAGTTTGTATTATAGTACTCACAACCTGAAGTTGGTTGAATCCCCAGATGTGGAAATGTGGATACAGAGGGCTGACTTTGAAGTTATACATGGATCTTTGACTCTGGGGGATCAACTGTATAATGTTTTTGAGGTTCATCCACACTGTACCATTAGAGTAGTTATCGTTTGATATACCAATTCTGATAGACCACAGAAAAAGTAAAATGTAATTGTGTTATTATCACCACTTTGAAAAGAAACTTAAGGTCCAGTTCATTTCCCCAAGTAGACCTCGTCTTCTTCTGGATTCTTTATCCTTAGGGTTTTTTAAAGTTAATTTTTATTGGTGTATAGCTGCTTTGCAATGTTGTGTTAGTTCCTGCTGTACAGCAAAGTAAATCAGCTATATGTATTCATATATTCCCTTCCTTTTTGGTTGTCCTTCGCATTTAGATCACCATAGAGCACTGAGTAGAGTTCCTGGAGCTATATAGTAGGTTCTTATTAATTATCTATTTTGTTCATATTGTGTATATAGGGAGAAGGGCATGGCAACCCACACCTGTATTCTTGCCTCGAGAATCCCCATGGACAGAGGAGCCTGGCAGGCTACAGTCCATGGAGTCACAAAGAGTCGGACACGCCTGAGCGACTAAGCACAGCACAGCACAGTGTGTGTATGTCAATCCCAATCTCCTAATTCATCCCACCTTTATCCCTCCCTTGGTATACATAGGTTTGTTCTCTATATCTGTGTCTCTATTTCTGCTTTGCAAATAAGTTCACCTGTACCATTTTTCTAGAATCCACATATTAATTGTATTATACAGTTTTTGTTTTTCTCTTTCTGCCTTATGTCACTCTGTATGAGTCTCTAGGTCCATCCACATCTCTGCAAATGGCACAATTTTGTTCCTTTTTTTACAGCTGAGTAATATTTCATCGTATATATGTACCATATCTTCTTTAGCCATTCCACCAGGCTCCTCTGTCCATGGGATTTTCCAGGCAATAGTTCTGGAGTGGATTGCCATTTCCTTCTCCAATATTGCATTGCATATATGTACCACATCTTCTTTAGCCATTCCTCTATTGATTGACATGTAGGTTGCTTCCATGTCCTGGCTATTGTAAATAGTGCCTCAATGAACATTGGGGTGCACATATCTTTTTATAATATGAGTTTCTCTGGGTATTTGCCTGTGAGTAAGATTGCTGGGTCATATGGTATTTCTATTTTTAGCTTTTAAAGGAACTTCCATATTGTTCTCCATAATGGCTGTATCAATTTACATTTCCATCAGAAGTTTAAGAGGATTCCCTTTTCTCCATACCTTCTGCAGCATTTATTGTTTGTAGATTTTTTGATGATGGCCATTCTGACCGGAGTGAGGTAATACCTCATTGTAGTTTTGATTTGCATTTCTCTAATAACTAGTGATTTGAGAATCTTTTCATGTGTTTGTTGGCCATCTGTATGTCTTCTTCGGAGAAATGTCTATTTAAGTCTTCTGCTTATTTTTTGATTGGGTTGTTGGTTTTTTGATACTGAACTGCAAGAGCTGTTTGTATATTTTGGACATTAATCCCTTGTCCGTTGCTTTGTTTGCAAATATTTTCTCCCATTCTTAGAGTTGTCTTTTCATCTTGTTTATGGCCTCCTTTACTATGCAAAAGCTTTTAAGTTTAATTAGGTACCGTTTGTTTAGTTTTGTTTTTATTTTCATTACTCTGGGAGATGGGTCAAAGAAGATCTTGCTGTGATTTGTGTCAGAGTATTCTGCCTGTTTTTTCCCCTAAGAGCTTTACAGTATCTGGAGTTACATTCAGGTCTTTAATCCATTTTGAGTTTATTTTTGTGTATGTGTTTCATCCTCTTACATGGAGCTGTCCAGTTTTCCCAGCACCTCTTATTGAAGAGACTGTGTTTTCTCCATTGTATATTCTTGCCTTCTTTGTCGTAGATTAGGTGACCATAGGTTTGTGAGATTATTTCTGGGTGTTCTATACTATTTCATTGATCTGTATTTCTGTTTTGGACGTTGGTTGTTTTTGCCCATCCAGTCTCTGAGCCCCAAGCAACAGCTCTCGATTGTGTGTAGGGCATGGTCTTTCCCCTACATGATCTTTGGAGTTCATGTAATACTGATCCAACCTCCTCACTTTGGAGTAGCCATTGACCTCAGGCTACCCAGTAAGGGCTTCGCTTTCATCCCAATGGCTACAGTTCAAGATGGATAAATATTCCAGTGCTGCCTTTCTGTTGGACTTGAAGCTGAGTCATTTTGCCAAGTGTCTCCATGCAGAGTCAAGACAACACAAAAGAAAGCAGAGGGAAAAGAAGGTGTGAGAGAGCTGAATCATGGGGACGTTGTTGAGCCACTTTGTCCAGTCGTGTTTAATTAGTCAAAGTCTTTTTGTCTTACAGCTGTTTGAGTTGGACCTGTCACTGCAAGGCCTGAGCCTGGCCACACTCACCTAGGGCTGGGGCAGTGTGCATGAGGACATTCTATCCCTAGGCCCAGTGAGAACCTTCGTATTCTTTGAAGTAAGGACTTTGATACTCTATCTTCCTGGCTTGCATGGGTAGTTCTTTACTTTGTCACAGCAGTAGTGGAAAAGTAAAATATTATTTAGACTTTTGCTATTTACCTACCCACCTATCTATAACTCTATCTTTAATCATAAATATTTTTACTATAAGCTCACGTGAAAGAAAAAATCTGAACTTTTCCTCTTTGGCTTCATGACATTAGATCCTTGATAGGGATACTCTTTTTTGTTTGTTTGTTTAATAGATTGAAGGATAAAATTTCATTCAATAGCATATAAAAAATATGGGTCATTTTTACCAATAAAAAACCTTGAGGAATAACATTTTGTATTATCAAGATCTTTTCTGATTCAAGCTATCATAAACACAGCATACAAAAAAAAATAGCTTTCAAAAATTAGAGTGGCTTTTTTCCTTGATCTTTTTAGATTCTCATGTTTCAAAGTAATAAAGATGAGCACTTTGCCTATTCCCTAAAACATTCTCCTCTCCAATATAAGTCAAGGTTTTCAATAAACTTTCAACTAAAATCTGGTAAAAAGTAACCAGGAAAGATTTCCTTCCATTTTTCTCTTTTTGCTTTAATTGAAAAAAAGAAGATAAATTGTAGAGAAATAGTTCCAAAGGCATATTCTTTTCATCAAGATTCACTTTACCTTTTGGTCTTTTGTGAAGAGCACCAGAAATGAAACAGCTTCATCAAAAATTATCTTGGCATGCAGATGTTAATAAATTGATTTCTTTAAATGTAAAAATCTGAATTTTTAAAAAACCATAAATAATCTGGTCAAATATTACTATGGATTGAATTGTGTCCCCTGAAAAGATAGGTTAACTCATAACCCCTACTACCTCAGAATGTCAGCCTATTTGGGAAAACTGTTGTCACAGATGTAATTAGTTAAGATAAAGCCATGACTTTTCACGTTCATGCATTGGAGAAGGCAATGGCAACTCACTCCAGTGTTCTTGCCTGGAGAATCCCAGGGACGGGGGAGCCTGGTGGGCTGCCGTCTATGGGGTCGCACAGAGTCGGACACGACTGAAGTGACTTAGCAGCAGCAGCAGCAGTGTCCTTGCAAGAAGATGGCCTTGTAAAGACAGTGGCGCATAGTGAGACCAGCACGTGACCATGAAGATGTGGCTGCAAACCAAGGAATACCAAACATTGGTGGCTAACCAGCAGAAGCTAGAAAGAGGCAAGGAAGGATTCCCCTACAGGTTTCAGAGGGGACAGGGCCCTGTCTGCCACCTTAATTGCAGACTTCTGACCTCCAGAACTGTGGACAATAAATTGCAGTTGTTCTAAGCCACCTACTTTTTGGTACAATGTTGTGGCAGTGCTAGAAAACAAATAAATAATTGCTTCTTTATATAATAATAATATGTTACAATGATAGAAAAGAAAAAATACCACAAATAATACTCCTAGGTCTATCAGTTTCAAAAAGCCTTTGAGTCCTTCACCACATCTCCTGTGAAAATGTAGCCATTCGACTGTTGGTATCCCCGGGAATGTTGACATCACTCTAAAGGGATGAACGGTTATTGTGAAGGGTCCCAGAGGAACCCTGGGGAGGGACTTTAATTACATCCATATAGAACTCAGTCTTCTTGGAAAGAAAAAAAGAGGCTCTGGGTTGATAAATGGTGTCTGAGTCAGTTCAGGCTGCTGTAACAGAATCCCATAAATTGAGTGGCTTATAAACAGCAGAAATTTATTTCCCACAGTTCTGGAGGCTGGAAAGTCCAAGATCAAGGTTCTGGCAGATTTAGTTTCTGGTGTGGACCTGCTTCGTGGCTCATAGATCTAAAGTCACTAATCCAGTTCCTGAGGACTCCACCTCCAAATACTACCACACTGGGAATTAAGTTTCAACATGAATTTGAGAGGAACACAAACATTCAGTCTGTTGTTCAGTCACTCAGTTGTGTCTGACTCTTTGCTGCTGCGTGGACTGTAGCACACGAGGCCTCCCTGTCCCTCACTCCCTCCCCCGGAGTTCACCCAAGTTCATGTCCATTGAATCGGAGATGCCATCCAACCATCTCATCCTCTGCTATCCTCTTCTCAGTCTATAGCAGTGGGGAAATAGAAAGGAACTGGCTACAGTTCAAATTATCTGTGCTTCATATACAGAACATGATCAAGAGCAAGATACTGGGCTTCCATCATAAGATGAGGTGTATATATTCTCACTTACCTATCAATGCTATTGTTCAGTAAAATGGGTCTCCTATTAAACTTGAATTTGTTGAGTGAAAAATACATCTGTAGAACTCGGATGAGGCCAAAGCATTGCTTGTTCAGTATTTCAAGCCCAGAAAGATGTTATTAATAAATCTTGAAGGAAATGACGTTGACTTCATATCAGATTTAGCTGCTTTTAACAACAGTTAAAAGCAAAGCTATCAGAAAAAGTTTGGACGGTATGTTTCTGAAAAAAGAACAGTTCAGCAGGCTAAGATCTAAGAGTTTGTCCAGCTATGGAAGCCGCAAGATGCCAGATGATTTCTAAGACCTATTTGTGAAACTTTAAAGATGCGGTGAAAGCCCTCTATTGATTTGGGGCTTTTTCTTAAGAGGGAGAGAGAGATGGAGACCTTGATAGGTCACTTGACAGTATTATCCACAATGCTTAAAAAAAAAAAATCTGGCAATTTTGCATCATAGTCTTCTTATGTAGAAAACTGTAATTATGATAGAGCTCAAAATCCCCCCAAAGGCATGATGGGAAGCAGGTAGTGTCTTGCACAACTGCTGTTTCCTTGCACTGGACCCAGCTCCTTAAGCTCAGAAGTCCTCAGGCTTTGTGTGAGGACCCTCTTAGTGATCTCTGCATTTCCTCTTTCCCCTCACTTTCCTCCTACTTCCCCTTGCTTCGTTAAAAAAAAAAAATTCTATAAAACTACCAAGCTAGATTCATGAATACACTGGTGCCCTTTAGATGGGACACCAATGATAGACCCTATTTATTTTTAATGTGATACTTCTATTATTTTTGAGTGTAAACCATAAAAATAACCCAAACACACAAGAATTCAGACTGCCAGACACTTGGAAGATATTCCCAACTTCCAGACATCCCTGGGCGGCATCTTGAGAATTGCTGCAATAATTACCTGGTGCAGTGGTTTTTAATTCTAGTTGCACATGAAAGTCACCTGGGAAACTTCTCACTCCACATCAATTAACTGAGAAGCTCTGGGGATGGGGCCCAGGCATAAGGAATTTGTAAAAGACTCTCCAGTGATTCTAACACACAGCCAGGACTGAATGCCAGTGGCTTAATGTCAAGTTTCATTACTATTGGAGTCCAAACTCTGATAAAGAGAGGCAGAGGTGAGCACCCATCTCTGCCAGTTACAGCCCTCTGCTTTTTGTCTGATTGGAGTTATATAAATCCTAAGTGGAGCTAAGACTAAGCCTGATAATTGTCATGGCAATGCCCTAGATTTTCCTATCAAATCCAATCTTATTTAGGATGGGAGATGCAGAAGTGACTCTAGTGAAGTTAAAATATTTCTGCCCCTATTTAGAATATTCAGCATTAAATTCAACAGAGTTTTCCATACATTTTTAAACACTAAAACTTTTTCAAACAGCAGATCTTACCTGAATCAAATAAATGTATCATTAATTGTCAAGTGTGCTTGATCACAGAGAGTTTTCCAGGCAATCAGCATCATGTATAGCCTTTAATGCCTCCTGTCCGCTGAATGTGAATTCTGCATGTTGAGCACAAATTTGCAAATTTCTCTGCTTATGCTTCATCACTCCCTTCTCTGATTGAATATAAAAGAAGCAAGATTTGAAAATCATAGACTTGGGAGGGACGTGGGGAAACCATCTAGGCCTCTGATTTTACAGTTAGATGCCTAATCCACTAACAGAGTCAGGCTACCAAGGTCTTTTGTTAAGTTTGTGAATGCTCTAGCGTGGAGGATGACAACAAACTTCTAACTTGCTCCCCTGCTTCCAGCCCCCTGCCACCCCTTTTTCTCCACATTGCTCTCAGAGTGATCATTCTAAATATAAATCCAATCAAGTCACTCCTTGTCTTGTTTAGCATTCCTCAATGACTCTGTTTGCCTCAGGTGCAAATTCAAATTCCTTAGCCTCTCTTACAATCATTCATAAACTGATTGGACTGGACGCTGAGGGAAATGTCTCCTGGAGCTCACGTTTCTCACTGTAGATTGCAGTCAGACCAGGGTTCGCAATGATCTAAATGCAGTTTTCCATATGAGTCCTGTCTGTCACCACACATTTGCACATGCTGTTCTTTCCCTCAACGATGTTCTCTCCCCACTAGGTAAAGAGATCCTTCCTCTATTCTCTCAAGTCTCTCAAGGAGACCCTTCATCTATTCTTTAGTGAGCAGGGGAGACATCAGAAATTGCAGCACAAGGTGTAAAAGGTAGGAGAGGACTTACTGAGATGAGGGTAGAAGATTGAATGGTAGTATTTATATCCTGAAATAAAAGACCTTATTAGCTGTTTTTATATAAAAGAGCTTCAAAGTTACACGAAAGACCGAGGTTAAATGGATTGGGAATGGAACCCTCTGGGGTGGTGGTGGTAGTGTGCTATTTCAATGGCCATAATGGGAAAGCAAATGGTTTCTTCTATTTTTATCATCATCATCAACTACCGTCTGTCCCTCCGTCTTGTTGTTGTTCTGTCACTAAGTTGTGTCTGACTCTTTGCGACCTCAGGAACTGCAGCACACGAGGCTTCTCTGTCCTTCACCATCAACTGAAGTTTGCTCAAACTCATGTCCATTGAGTCGGTGATGCCATCCAACCATCTCATCTTCTGTCGTCCCCTTCTCCTCCCACCTTCAATCTTTCCCAGCATCGGGGTCTTTTCCAATGAGTCAGTTCTTCACATCAGGTGGCCAAAGTATTAGTGCTTCAGCTTTAGCATCAGTCCTTCCAATGAATATTGAGGGTTGATTTCCTTTAGAATTGACTGGTTTGTTCTCCTTGCAGTCCAAGGGACTCTCAAGAGTCGTCTCCAGTTCAAAAGCATCAGTTCTTCAGCACTCAGCCTTTTTTATGGTCCAACTCTCACATCTGTTCATGACTACTGGAAAGAACATAGCCTTGACTATATAGAACTTTGTTGGGAAAGTGGTGTCTTTGCTTTATAATACACTGTCTAGGTTTGTCTTAGCTTTCCTTCCAAGAAGCAATTGTCTTCTAATTTCATGGCTACAGTCACCGTCCTCAGTGATTTTGGAGGCCAAGAAAATAAAATCTGTCACTGTTTCACTTTTTCCCCATCTATTTGCCATGAAGTGATGGGACAAGATGCCATGATCTTTGTTTTTTCAATGTTGAGTTTTAAGCCAGCTTTTTCACTCTCCTTCTTCACCATCATCAAGAGGCTCTTTAGTTCCTCTTTAGTTTCTCCCATTAGAGTGGTATCATCTGCATATCTGAGGTTGTTGATATATCTCCTGGAAATCTTGATTCCAGCTTGTGATTCATCCAACCCGGCACTTTGCACAATGTAGTCTACATATAAGTTAAATAAGCAGGGTGATAATATACGGCCTTGACGAACTCCTTACCCAATTTTGAACCAGTTTGTTGTTTCATGTTTGGTTCTGACTGTTGCTTCTTGACCCACATACAGGTTTCTCAGGATACAGGTAAGGTGGTCTGGTATTCCCATCTCTTTAAGAATTTTCCACAGTTGTGATCCACACAGTCAAAGGCTTTAGTGTAATTCAATGAAGCAGAAGTAGATATTTCTGTGGAATTCCCTTGCTTTCTCTATGATCCAATGGATATGGCAATTTGATGTCTGGTTTTGCTGCCTTTTCTAAATCTAGCTTGAACTCCTGGAAGTTTTTGGTTCACATACTGTTGAAGCCTAGCTTGAAGGATTTTGAACATTACCTAGCTAGCATGTGAAATGAGTGTAATTGTATAGTAGTTTGAACATTCTTCAACTATGTCTGTCTTTGGGATTGGAATGAAAACTGACCTTTTCTAGTCCTGTGGCCACTGCTGAGTTTTCCAAATTTGCTGGCATACTGAATGCAGCACTTTAACAGCATCATCTTTTAGGATTTGAAATAGTTCAGCCTGAGTTCCGTCACCTCTAGCTTTGTAGTAATGCTTCCTAAGACCCACTTGACTTCACACTCCAGGATGTCTGGCTCTAGGTTTGTAACCATACCATCATGGTTATCCAGGTCATTAAAATCTTTTTTTTTTTTTTTTTTTTTTGTATAGCTCTTCTGTATATTCCTACTACCTCTTCTTAATCTCTTCTGCTTCTGTTAGGTACTTGCCATTTCTATCCTTTAGCTTTAGTTGGAGCTCAGGTGCAGAGATTTTAATTAACCACACTTCTAAATTTATGCCATGTCATTACCATTGGTTCACATAAACCTGCTGTTTAATTTAAATTTTTTTAACTTAAAAAAGAACTTTTATACAGATCCTTACTCCTTTTTCCCTCTTTGCACATAGGAAACTATTCCAATATAATGCCTGTCATTCACTGGGGTCCATTGTTTCAGTTCAGTTCAGTCACTCAGTTGTGTCCGACTCTTTGTGACCCCATGGACTGCAGCACGCCAGGCTTCTGTGTCCATCACCAACTCCCGGAGATTGCTCAAACTCATGTCCATGGAGTTGGTGATGACTTCCAACCATCTCATCCTCTGTTGTCTCCTTCTCTTCCACCTTCAATCATTCCCAGCATCGGGGTCTTTTCAAATAAGTCAGTTATTCGCATCAGGTGGCCAAAGTATTGGAGTTTCAGCATCAGTCCTTCCAGTGAATATTCAGGACTTATTTCCTTTAGGATGGACTGGTTGGATCTCCTCACAGTTCAAGGGACTAAGAGTCTTCTCCAACACCACAGTTCAAAAGCATCAATTCTTTGGCACTCAGATTTCTTTATAGTCCAACTCCCACATCATTACATGACTACTGGAAAAACCAAAGCTTTGACTAGACGGACCTTTGTTGGCAAAGTAATGTCTCTGCTTTTTAATATGCTGTCTAGGTTGGTCATAGCTTTTCTTCTAAGGAGCAAGCATCTTTAAACTTCATGGTTGCAAAAACCATCTGCAGTGATCTTGGAGCCCCCCCAAATAAAGTCCGTCACTGTTTCCATTGTTTCCCCATGTATTTGCCATAAAGTGATGGGACCAGATGCCATGATCTTAGTTTTCTGAATGTTGAGTTTTAAGCCAACTTTTTCTCTCTCCTCTTTCACTTTCATCAAGAGGCTCTTTAGTTCTTCTTCACTTTCTGCCATAAGGGTGGTGTCATCTGCATATCTGAGGTTATTGATATTTCTCCCAGCAATCTTGATTCCAGCTTGTGCTTCTTCCAGCCCAGCATTTCTTATGATGTACTCTGCATATAAGTTAAATAAGCAAGATGACAATATATAGCCTTGACATACTCCTTTTCCTATTTGCAACCAATCTGTTGTTCCATGTACATTTCTAACTGCTGCCTCTTGACCTGCATACAGATTTCTTAGGAGGCAGGTCAGGTGGCCTGGTATTCCCATCTTGTTAAGAATTTTCCACAGTTTGTTGTGATCCACAGAGTCAAAGGCTTTGGCATAGTCAATAAAGCAGAAGTAGATGTTTTTCTGGAACTCACTTTTTCGATGATCTAGTGGATGTTGGCAATTTGATCTCTGGTTCCTCTGCCTTTTCTAAATCCAGCTTGAACACCTGGAAGTTCACAGTTCATGTACTGCTGAAGCCTGGCTTGGAGAATTTTGAGCATTACTTTGCTAGTGTGTGAGATGAGTGCAATTGTGCGGTAGTTTGAGCATTCTTTGGCATTGCCTTTCTTTGGATTTATGGACTTCCCTGGTGGCTCAGATGGTAAAGAGTCTGCCTACAATGCAGGAGACCTGGGTTCAATCCCTGGGTTGGGAAGATCTAGAGAAGGAAATGGCAACCTACTCCAGTATTCTTGCCTGGAAAATCCCGTGGATGGAGGAACCTCGTAGGCTCCAAGGGGTTGCAAAGAGTCAGGCACAACTGAACAACTTCACTTTCACTTTCTTTCACTTTTCTTTGGGGTTGGAATGAAAACTGACCTTTCCAGTCCTGTGGCCACTGCTGCGTTTTCCAAATTTGCTGGCATATTGAGTGCAGCACTTTCACAGCATCATCTTTTAGGATTGGAAATTGCTTAACTGGAATTCCATCACCTCCACTAGCTTTGTTTTTGTAATGCTTCTTAAGGCCCACTTGACTTCACATTCCAGGATGTCTGGCTCTAGGTGAATGATCACACCATGGTGATTATCTGGGTCAGGAAGATCTTTTTTGTATAGTTTTGTGTATTCTTGCCACCTCTTCTTAATATCTTCTGCTTCTGTTAGATTCATACCATTTCTGTCCTTTATTGTACCCATCTTTGCATGAAATGTTCCCTTGGTATCCCTAGTTTTCTTGAAGAGGTCTCTAATCTTTCCCATTCTATTGTTTTCCTCTATTTCTTTGTATTGATTGCTGAGTAAAGCTTTCTTATCTCTCCTTGCTATTCTTTGGAACTCTGCATTCATACGGGTATATCTTTCCTTTTCTCCTTTGTCTTTTGCTTCTCTTCTTTTCTCAGCTATTTGTAAGGCCTCCTCAGAGAGCCATTTTGCTTTTTGGCATTTCTTTTTCTTGGGGATGGTCTTGATCACTGCCTTCTGTATAATGTCATGAACCTCTTTCCATAGTTCTTCAGGCACTCTGTCTATCAGATCTAATCCCTTGAATCTGTTTGTCCTTTTCACTATAGTCGGTGAAGGCTATACTTTTCTTTTTCACCATACAATGACTTTATTGTATGGTGAAGCCTGGTATGGTGGGTTTTCCTCAAGTCTTCTTTTTTATTGTTTAGCTATTTGTGTACATTTGTTCTTCTATAGAATTTTTAGACTCAATTCTTGAAAAAATGCAAATGGCATTTTGATTGGTATTGCATTGAATATGTAGATCAATTTGAGGATAATTATTATCTTTCTAATGTTAATTCATCTCATTCAAGAATTTGAATTCTCGATCCATTATTCAGATCATCTGTACGTTCTTTCATTGAACCTTTATTTTTTCTCCATGGCGATCTCTTCTAAATTAATTCCTAGATACTATATAGTTTTAAACTATGAATAATACTTTATCTTTTATATTTTATAGTATGTCTTATGATTTTGTAAGTTGAAAATATTTAAGTTGATGTCATATCTGGCAGTCATACCAAGCTATCTGAAAAGTTATGATATTTGGGGGCTTGAAACAACAGAATGTATTCTTTTGTAGTTGTGGAGATATCTAAAATTAGTAACACTGTACCAAAATCAAGGTGTGGGCAGGGCCACACTCCCTCTGGAAATTCTAGGGGTAAATCCGTTCCTTGCCCCTTTCACTTTCTGTTGGTATTCCTTGGCTTGTGATCATATCACTCCAATCTCTGCCACCATGGTTACATTCTTTCTCTCTTGTATATATCAAATCTCCCTGTCTCCCTCTTAGAAGGATATATTTAGATCTTATACTAATAATTCAGCATAGTCTCTTTATCTCAAAATCCTTAATTTATTTATATTTGCAAATTTTTGTCATATAAGGTAACATTTACAGGTTCTAAAGAATAGTACTTGATATTTTTGGGAGGGCATTATTCAACTTATTATGCTTTCTCAATTAATAGAATATACATATATAATTCAGCTCCCAATCTTACATGTCACTTAATGAGAAGACACTAACACTAAAGTCAGGTACTAGATAGGAATTATACAACCAAAGGCTGAGCGCCGAAGAATTGATGCTTTTGAACTGTGGTGTTGGAGAAGGGACTCTAGAGAGTCCCTTGGACTGCAAGGAGATCCAACCAGTCCATTCTGAAGGAGATCAGCCCTGGGATTTCTTTGGAAGGAATGATGCTAAAGCTGAAACTCCAGTACTTTGGCCACCTTATGCGAAGAGTTGACTCATTGGAAAAGACTCTGATGCTGGGAGGGATTGGGGGCAGGAGGAGAAGGGGATGACAGAGGATGAGATGGCTGGATGGCATCACTGACTCGATGGACGTGAGTCTGAGTGAACTCCGGGAGTTGGTGATGGACAGGGAGGCCTGGTGTGCTGCTATTCATGGGGTCGCAAAGAGTCGGACATGACTGAGCGACTGAACTGAACTGATATAACATTGTTTTGAAGCTCCTACCTATTTTAATTAGACAAGAAGAAATAATTGGGGGATGTAATAGTTGGAAATGAAAAATTTTAACTCTGTTTTCAGATAACATGATTGTATATGTGAAAAATCCTGAAGAATTAATAAGAAGTGACCTTAAGTAAAATAATTTAGTAATGTAACATCTTATAAAATTAATATTCAAAATCAATAAACTTCATAATAGAAACAAAACCAATTACAAAATGTAATGGTGGAGAAGTTTTCTTTTATGATTTAAGAAAAAGAAGTGCCAAGGTAAAACTTAATTAGAAGTATCCAGAGCCTACATGAGGAAAATAAACCAGAAAGTTACAAAAGTTGATTTCAATAAATGGAAAAATGTGCCTTGTTCTTGGATAAAATCAATATCATTAAAAAATATGTTTTCTCTATTTTTATTTATAAATTTATGAAATGCCTAGTAATAGTATCATCAAGTTTTTCCCCTCTGGAGCAATACAAGTTGATTATAAAACTTATCTGAAGGAACCTACAAGCAAGAATGGTTAAGACATCTTAAACACAACAGCAGTTGTGTGAGAGAATGGGAAGATTAGCGGTTACATTACACCAACTCACAAACCCTTTATAATTAAGATAGTTTGGTATTGACACGTGAAGACAGATAAGTGGGGCAAAGAGAGTAATGAGAAACAGAGGAAACTGCAGATGGAAATTTAGTATACAGTAAAGGGAGCATCTCAAATCAGGAAGGAAAAGATGCATTTTAAAAATAAGTATTTTTAATAATAGAAGATTGTGATTTACTTACAGTAACATTAACACACTTAAGAAAATTCAGCATAGTATTTGTCAATGGAACTCAGTTGACCAAACTATTAAAACATTGTTCCTTGCTTTATGGTTCTGGATGAAAGTCACAAGTAATGGTTCCATTGTGCTCACTTTAAACTAGAGTTATAAACTTTTTAATAAGTAAAAACGAGATGCTATATAGCCAGTGTTTTGCTAATAAATGTTTAATACACACACATATACCTGTGTCTATATATGTGTATACACACACACACACACACACACATATATGCATACACTTATATTTGTATATATATGTATTATTGGGGCTTCCCAGGTGGTTCAGTGGTAAAGATTCCACCTGCCAAGCAGGAAACTCAGGTTCAATCCTGGGGCTGGAAGTTCCCTTGGAGAAGGAACTGGCAATGCATTCCTGTGTTCTAGTGTGGAAATCCCATGGACAGAGGAGTCTGGTGGGCTACAGTATAAGGAGTCGTAAGGAGTCGGACATGACTGAGCAACTAAACCACCACTGTGTATACTATTTTACTGATATAAAGAATATTTAGTAAGTAATTTACTAATTGTAATAAAATATACAGTATTCTCTATTGTAAACTCCATATAATTAATTGATTCTCATAGAGTGCTTTCTTTGATTTTTGCCAAATTCTTATCCATGACAAACTTATGGTTGTAATTGATAAAGGTAGCTCTCATCTGAATGTATGTATGTATTTTCATTCGCATTAATGAATAAGCTGAAAGTGAAATGACAATGTTGAATCTTGACTTATTTGTCAAGGACATGAGTGACTTCTTTGTTGAATTGGATAATAGGTTTCAAATATTGGAAGATTATCTCTCAATTTTTCATGCTATTCACAATGTAACAGCTACAGACAAGATGCACTTTAAAGATGAATCTACATTGTTGGTATTTTCTCCATTTTCTTAAGTCTCTAGGCCAGAGGTCAGCAAACTTTCTCTAAAGGTCAGATAGGACATACTTCAGGCTTTTGGGGTTATATGGTATCTATTGCAGCTAATCACCTTGGCCATTATAGCACAAAAGCATCCATAAACATATGTCAAAAAAAAAAATTAGCTGTCATTCAGCAAACTTTAGGTTGAATTTGGCCTACTGGCCATAGTGATCTCCATAGTATACAGTCAACAAAGCAATAAATTAAGCCCTGATTTTAGAACAGCCAAGTTTCATGATGTGAGTATTCCCACCCTAGCCAATTTCATGGTATTGATATGGTGATTAATGCCAGTTTGACGAGAGATGTAGAGCAGCATACCATTTTATAGTCTTACCACCATATAGACCCAGCAGACAAAAATTGCCCCAAGAACCTTGATAATAGTAAAATGTTCTAAAATAATTAGAAAGCGATTGAGTTTTGAATATTTATTAGCATTGCTTTTAACATGATTTATTTCACTGTACATTTGTATAATTTATTTTGTATTAATGGCTGTGTTTAGCAATCAGCTCATGAAATTCCTGAAAATTAAAAAAATCAGCTCTTGTTAGCTGGCTCACACCACTCTGTGTAGCCATATGGGGAAAGATAAAATTTGATTCATTATTTACAGTATATACCAGAATAAATTCCAAATGGATCAGAAACACAAATGTAAAAATAAGATGAAACCTTGCAAGTACTAGGCCAGACACAGATGAATTCCTCTCTAACATGAGAGTGGGGAAAACTTTCCAAACTGAGGCTTAAAGGCCAGAGGCTTTGAGGGAAATGAGATAGATTAGCTTTAGAAAATGAACTGAGAATTATTCTTTCTTTTTGCATTTTCTGGAACGACTTCTATAACATAGGAATTGTGTTTTTAATGGTTTGATAGAATCTATTTTAAAAGCATCCAGCCTAGAGCAATTTGGAATGGAGTTTTAACTACCAATTAAATTCCTTTGGTCCTTGTAAGTCTATTTTAAATTCCTTTTTTATTCTCATACCAGTGTGGCATCCTATGTTTTCTAGGAATTTATCCATTTTATCTGTTTGTTTTTTAAATCTGCAGTTATTTCCCCATCTTCATTTTGATTTGTGTTTTATTTACTTTTGTTGTCTCGTTTTTCTCTTGATCAGTCATATCAGAGGTTTGTTTTGGTAGCTTTTTCGAAGTAGAACTTTAGTTTTATTAATTTCTTCTACTAAAAAGTCATTATATTGTTTATTTTCCTCTCTTTTATCTTTTGTCTTCTTTGGGCTTGCTTTGATGATCTTTCTTATAACTTCTTGAGTTGAATGTTTACCATATTTCTTTTCAACTTTTATTGTTTCCTGATAAGTGTATTTAAAGGTATAAATGTTCCTTCTAACACGGCTTTAGGTATGTCCCACACATTTTGTGTTTTCATGTTCATTCAATTCTAGATAGTCTCTCGTTTTGATTATAATTTAATTTTTAACCTATGAGTTATTTAATAATATGATATTTTCACAATATAGTACATTTAAAAATTTTTCTGTTATTAATTTCTAATATTAATTCATCTGCATGGTATTTTTCCTGGCAAGTTTATTGAGACTTTCTGTAGGCCTAATCTATTAGTTTAAACATGTGTATGTTTCTAAAAAATGTGTGTTTGCTGTTTCTTGCATGAACTATTATAGCATATATATCGAAGCATATATATTATACATAGCATACCACTGAACATACGTATCACAGATCTCAACAATATACTTAATAGTATAAGCCCACTAATTATACTGTTTAGATAAAGATCTGCTTAAGTTCTTTTTGCTTAATACATTTTTGATAATTTGGTTTTAAATGCTCCAGCTGTTTATCTGTTTCTCTATATATGTCAGTTATTGTGACCTATTACTAGGTTCATATATGTTTGTGGTGGTTATTTCTTCTCACTCTATTTTTTGTTTACCTTTTACCTTGAACTTTTTAAAATTACCTATTATGATTGCTATTCCAGCCTTCTTTCATGGTTTTGGGTTTTTTCCCCTGTCTTGAATTCTTTCATTCTCAATCTTTTTGTGTCTTTTGATTTTCAGAATTTCTCTCAAATAGAACATATTTTTGGATTTTGTTTTTATTTCTTAATACCATCAGAAAATATTTTTCTTTGTTAGTTAAATCCACTTAAATTTATTGTAATTTCTTTTATATTAAGAATTATTTCTCCCACCATGTCTTATATTTAAATTTGTTGCATTTTCTGCTGGCTCAAAAAATTATTCTATTTTTGTTCAAAAGTAGCTGCTTTTAAGGCCCTTATTCATGTTTACTTATGCTATTACTGCTTAAATTTATCAATGTCTATATATCCAAGGAAAAAATTTGCTTCCAGAAATAATGAAGAGATCAATTAAAATAAGAATCAAATTCAACAGTGAGCACAAGATGACAAATGGGAAAAATACTTTTTAAATATTAAAAGAAAATAAATTTGAACCTAGAATTTTATATTCAGCCTAATTGTCTTTCAAATGTAGTGACTTAAAAGATATATATATATATATATTTATTTATTTGTATATATGTGTATGCACATATATGTTCATTTCACTTCCAGTGCCTAAAGTTTAAAACTACAGAACAGACAAGTGGGAAGGGAAGATGAAAGTCACGTGTAGGTGAGCAGGACAACTTGGAACTTCTGTACAAGCACACACTGGAACCTGGGAACAGACTGAAATTCATGTTAGTTCTTGTTGCCTCTAACCTTGATCATATATGTTTCTTGCAGAAACTGGGACCTTTAATCACAATGGCCAAACACACACCTGGTCCAGGAATCAGAGAACCTCAAGGTGATCTAATGAAAGGTGGAGTTTTTGAAGACTCCACTGCCTCTTGACACCAATGACGTGAGCTGGCAAGTAAGTGACAAGGCCCTTAGAACATTTCGTGGGGATTTAGCTTATGGTCCTATAATTGGAAATATACAAGAAAGGGAACGTGGAGAAAGGGAGTTCAGCCTAGCTAACTTGACACTGCGCAAAGTCACCACTCACAGGCATTGGTCCTTTTCTTTCCATCACCTACATCTCCTGGCTTCTTGGTATTTTTTGTCTCTCTATCCTCTCCTGCTGACCTCTAGGAGAGGTTCTCAATCTGATCTTCCAACTCAGTGATTTATTCATCACTTTTGTCCATCTTGCTATGTATCTTATCTATTGCTTTTGTCACTTTGGCTATTACATATTTCATACCTACCACTCAATTTAGTCCTTTCTTATGTTTTCTTGTTCTTGCTTCACATGGATATCAGCCTTTAGCCTCTTAATATATCCATCATTTTAATTTCTTGGTCCATTTCCTCTTATAATTCTGTATAATTTAGATGGTTTATACTGTTGAGTTTGTTGTCCTTCTTTTGTAGTAGTTGTATTCCTTATTGACTTACGGCTATTTCTTCTGAAGAATTCCTCTTCCCCTGAAAGTATTGGTTACTCTGTGGCTCTGTGCTGGGAAATGGCTGTAGCTCAGACTTCACTTGATGTACCTGTAGGTGAATTAAATCCAGGGAAGAGAGGCTCAGGGACCCTAGAACTGATAGTGTTAATTCTAAATCGCCCACCATCTACAAATAGCTTCTCTAGTCTATATTTCTCATTTACACTCTCTAGAAGCAGTCTCCATAGATTCACTCTTCCTGCCCTGGGGATTTGGAGAACACCCAAGACTTAGCTGGTCTGTACATGCCCACCCTTTCCATCCCTCCTTTCTCTTACAGGGCTTTGGCATGTCTTGTTGCTCCCTCCGGATTCCTGCAGCCCCTGCTGTGGTCGTCAGTATCTGTGGTAACTGACAGGCTGTGGCCGTCCACACTGGGCAAGCAAGAGCAGCACGGAAATTCCTCTCTCTCCTCTCTTCTCAGAGTTGCCTTAGCTGCCCTCCCTACCTGACTGAAGACTTTCTCAACTCTCCTCCCACTCCCACCCCTCCACAGCCCCACATAACACTTTCTGAGTCTTCAAACTCCCCAGGGACTTCTCATAGTGTTTTATTTATTTTTAGTCGTTCATTCCTCAAATCCAAGTTTCCCTCCAGTTCCTATAGTTTCTCTATGGTTGATTTTCAGGAAGCAGCCAGTGGCCAGTGTAGTTTGTCATTTTGACAGGGTGAGAGAATGGTTTATAGGATGAGCAGGTGTACCATAAAAGGGGAAGAATTAGAGACGGCAGACGTATGAGTTGTAAGTACAGAGAGGCTACCAGTGCTCACCAAGAGATGCTTTCTTATGCACTTAATTCTTAAAGTTTAATTTATCTATCTATCTACCTTACTGTGCATTTGTATTTATGTATGTACGCATATATATGTGACTTTAAAAGTAAAATAATGTTTTCAAGCTTATAATGGAAACAGGAGTCTTCACCCCTTCTTACTCCAAACTTCTGCTCCCTCAGGGCAACATGCTTTGACCTTTAAAAAAAAATGTTGCTTCTGGTGTTTATTTCCACATTCTGAGTAACATGCTTATGTTACTGTTTCTTGATTTTTTAATGTTAGATACTATCTTTGGGTTTATGAATATATATGATGGGGACTTGGTACTCACTTTATTTTCCCTTCCAACGAGTTCTCGTTCCCTTCTTGCTCCAGCTCCTAATATAGTTACATCACGGCTTCCATTAGTAATACTGAATGTTTATACTATCATGCCCATGCAAGCAGTATTCACAGTTAAGACCTGTAGCATACTAAGATTATATTTCCTACCTTATATAACCTTGTATTTTCTTAGGGTTAATACTAGCCTCTCCCCATCCCCCCACCTGCTCTCTTTAGCCTGTCCTGGTTTTCTGATAAGAGTTGTTGGATAGTTTCAATTGACCCACCTGATTCTTCCCCTCTCCCTTCCTATCCTAGCTCCATCTTCCTGCTCACAGCAGAGTGCTGGTTAAACCTTCCCTTTATCATCATCTTGAAACTTCCCTTGCCTATCTCCCTGTGCTAGAGCTCCTGTTTCTTAGTTCTTTATCTCCCTATTTCTTAATTCACTCCTTTATTTGATGAAGAAAGTATTATTTTCTGGTTGCTTCCTAAAAACGAGTCCATAAGAGGTAAAAACTCATGTCAGGTGTAGTGGTCATCTGCTATTCAGACTGCCCCACATTTTTAAACACCCCTTTCCCATTGTTTTAGTAGTTTTCCCACATTATAAATTCCACATTCTTAAAGAAGGACATTTCCCAGGTCATTTTCTAGCTGTTGGATTTCAGACATGTGGTTTTGATTACACTCGTCAGCTGCATCTGTGTGCGAGTCAGAGTTTGGGTCTGGAGCTGGATTACTTGGGAAGGAGGCAGGGCCTGAGGCGACCACTTGACAGGTGCAGGTCTGGGTGAGGCTGCACAGCTGAGTGTGAGGATCCAAAGTGGTGGCAGAGGCAGAGGAAGGACCTGGAACTAGTGACTGCAGCCTCCTAGCTCGGTAGTTTCAATCAGAAGCAGTGACTCCCTCGCTAGGCAGCTCTTTGCCTTGATGTTGGGGTGTCACTCCTGGAAACACAGTCCATTTCCTTCCCTTTAGTCTGTGGACTCTATCTCACAATGAGTCCTTTTAGCTTAAACTGGTCTTTCAGTCTGCTGTGCTGTGCTTAGTCGCTCCGTCATGTCTGACTCTGCGATCTTATGGACTGTAGCCCACCAGGCTCCTCTGTCCATGGGGATTCTCCAGGCAAGAATAGTGGCATGGGTTGCCATGCTGTCTTCCAAGGGATCTTCCCAACCCGGGGATCAAACCCAGGTCTCCCGCATTGCAGGCAGATTCTTTACTGTTTGAGCCACCAGGGAAGCCCCAGTCTGTTGCTGCTGCTGCTGCTAAGTTGCTTCAGTCGTGTCCAACTCTGTGCGACCCCATAGACGGCAGCCCACCAGGCTCCCCCATCCCTGGGATTCTCCAGGCAAGAACACTGGAGTGGGTTGCCATTTCCTTCTCCAACGCATAAAAGTGAAAAGTGAAAGTGAAGTCGCTCAGTCGTGTCTGACTCTTAGCAACCCCATGGACTGCAGCCTACCAGGCTCTTCCATCCATGGGATTTTCCAGGCAAGAGTACTGGAGTGGGGTGCCATTGCCTTCTCCCTCAGTCTGTTAGGACCGCTATAATAGAGTACCATAGATTGGGTGGCTTAAAACCAACAGATGTTTATTCCTCATGGTCCTGGAGGCTGGAAATACAAGATTAGGGAGCCAATGTGTTCCGTTTGGTGCAGACTCCCAGCCAGGTTGCAGGTGCCAACTTCTTGTTGTGTCTTCACATAGCTCAAGGGAGCTTTCTTGCATCTCTTTTATAAAAGGTATTAATCGCATTCATGAGGGCCATTCACTTTCCAAAGGACCACCCTCCTAATACCATCACACTGGGCATTAGGATTTCAACATATAAATTTAGGGGACACTAATATTCAGACCATAGCAACTGGCTAGAATAACTTCCACTATGTCAAATTAACCTGGCACATATGCCTTGCATGCCTAAAGGGGTCTTTATTCTACTGTAAGAGATGAATTTGATTGAGAATAGAATTTGGAAGATCTTCCTCAAAAACTATAAAGCATTTCTACATTACCTCTGGCTTCTACTGTTGTTGCTTAGAAGCCTGAAGTCAATCTTTTTCCTGAATCTACATGTGATTCATGCCAAAGTTTTTTTGCTTATCTCAAAGTCTAATTTACTTTAAATTTTTTTCTTTTTATATTACCACATCTACAAATGGTCATGGTTATATTTTAAAGACTCAAATAGTTCTTGATGTTGTTTTATGAAAAGCAACTATTTCCTGATTTTTTTGCTCCCATTTCTGCATGATAATAAGCAACCACTTTTACCACTAGCAATCCCAGTGGCTCAGATCATAGAGAACCTGCCTGTAATGCAGGAGACCCAGGGTCCATTCCTGGGTTGGGAAGATCCCCTGGAGAAGGGAATGGCTACCCACTCCAGTATTCTTGCCTAGAGAATTCTATGGACAGAGGAACCTGGTAGACTACAGTCCATGGGGTTGCAAAAAGTTGGACAGGACTGAGGGACTAAACCCCAATTTATGCATTTTTAGCCCAATGAAATGAATCCCAGGAAGCCTTTCAAAATTCTCACATTTAGCTGTTATTCACTTTTTCAAGAAAACATTACACATAGAAGATGACTACCTTTTACCTAAACAAACTTTTTAGGATGTAGGAGTTAGAGATCTCAGAAGAGCAGTTATTGGTAAGATGTTCCTGTCTATTTACTCATTTGAAGGTAGAATGTGAATCTGGGCTGGGACCTAAGGTATAAGAAGCTTCTGTTTCTAAGGAGTGGCTCAGTGGATGAATGAGCAGTCTTTGAGGTTCCTGGAAACCAGCATTCAGAAGGGACTCCTGGCATCAGAAAAGGCTGGGGAGTGAAATCTTAAGAGTTGCATTTGAAAGCCTAGAAAGGTTGATGTAGAAAGCATCCACTGAGCATGGTACTGTGTGATAGGAGTACCCTTCCAGGGAACCTAGAAGAACCATTAGAGGCTGGGCAGGCAGTGCAGCGGCCAGCATCAGCTGCTCACTTCACTTTGGATTCTATTTAAGCACCTTCAGAAACAGCAGCATCAGGCAGAGGAAGACACTCCAGGCTGTCCAGTCTCAAGCTGCTGCTTCATCTGCCCTCCATGTACCTGCTCACTCTAAGCCAACCGGCTTGGGTAGCTGTGGTGAAATTCTCCAGTCATCAGGGAGTGTATTTGGCCCCAAGGTAGCAAAGTAGCAGGACAGAAGCAAACAGGGTTCCCTCCTTAGACTTTTTAGCATCCTGGAATCCTGGAATTTCTGCATGCATGGAAGGGATGAGGGGATCTAAGAGATAAACTAATTTCCTGCTAATATGGACATTGTGGGCTTGACTACAGCCTCAGGAACCCTCCTGGGGCAAGATTGGCTGTTATTCAACAAACAGCCTTGAAGTGAGATCTGCTGCTGCTGCTGCTGAGTCACTTCAGTCCTGTCCAACTCTGTGGGACCCCATAGATGGAAGCCTACCAGGATGCCCCGTCCCTGGGATTCTCCAGGCAAGAACACTGGAGTTGGTTGCCATTTCCTTCTCCAATGCATGAAAGGGAAAAGTGAAAGTGAAGTCGCTCAGTTGTGTCCGACCCTCAGCGACCCCATGGACTGCAGCCTACCAAGCTCCTCCATCCATGGGATTCTCCAGGCAAGGGTACTGGAGTGGGGTGCCATTGCCTTCTCCAAAGATGTGCTGGTTTACACAAATTATATTTTGCTGGTGCTGTCTCTCAACATCTCTTGACACTAACAACTCTGGTTACCTGCATATGGAATATTTGTGTCTCCCCTCACCCCCCAAATTCATATGTTAAAATACTAATCCCAATGTGATGGTATTGGGAGGTGTTGCCTTTTGGAGGTGATTAGTTCATGAGGGTAGAGTCCTCATAAATCGGATCAGTGACCTGTTAAAAGATACTCTAGAGAGCTCTTGCCCCTTCCTCCACGTGAGGACACAGTGAAAACAAGACTGCTGTCTATGAGCCAGGTGAGCATGTTCTCACCAGATGCCAAGTCTGGAGGCACTTTGGACTTCCCAGGTTCCAGAAATGTGAGAAATAAATGCTTCTTGTCTAAGCCACCCAGTTCATGGTATTTTTGTTACAGCAAAGCAAGACCCCTGTGCTTTAACTCTTTTAGAAAAATTTGACAGTTGAAGATGAGAGGTTGGGGAGTACAAAATGGGAGAGACTGGACCTGCCATGATTTAATTTGTCCAAAACTCCACCCCAAGATGCCCCTGTTGAACCAAGAAAGTTTCTACAACTCACAAAGCTAAATTTGAATCCAATTTGCATATCTATGCTAGCAGAATAAGACATTTTATCAAAGATAAAGAAAAGTCTAACAGGTTTAAAGTTGGGCATAAGGAACTCTGACCTTATTGTCCCTGAATAGCCAAAAACAAAACATCTAAAAAAAAACACACAAAAAACAAAACCCAAGCCATAAAACAAAACACCCAAAACAAACAGAAATACTTGGTGCATAAAAATACTTTAATTTTTATACCAGGCTGAATTACATAGTTTCCACAAACAATGATGAGCCTGATAGGAAACTCAGAGCAGTGTCAACTGCTGAAGCTTTTCTGGAAATGAAAAGAGGCAAATAGTCAAACCAGACCATATATCTGTGACCCTCACTAAATGGGCTGTTGGCTCCACTGCAGCTGTTTTCAAGGTCCCTCACTTGATCCACAGTAAACTGGACCCACGGAGTCTTTCAGTCACACACTGTCTTGCCACATTCATATTTACACAGACATTGTGTCAGCTGTTCTGATTCCATGGATGACGTGGGGCTGTAGATATGACTGTGACTAATGAAGACACATTTGTCCTTTATAGTTAGAGAGAAAGGGCACCAAAGAACAGATCCGTATATTAAATGGAAGGTGTACGTTGGAAATGAACAAATGGATTACAATAAGATAAGAGAAGCTACTTAAATTTGATAGTAAGTGGTTATAGCTTAGGGAAATTTGAATATGAGAGGTTATAGTCCAGCATTTTTTTCACGAGAAAAAGCACATCTCTAAAGTAAGCAGAAGTAATCAGAATGTATCAGCTCCAGAGAGAACAAGATATGGCATTTGGAAAGGAAAGGTAATCTTGGCAATAATAATGTTCAGCCTCTGTTATTTCTTGAGGCCAGTTCAATAAACTGTAATGTTACATTAGCAGTTTCTTGGAAAAAAACCAATCAACTGCTCTTCTCTTTTATCTATGGCTCTATATTCCACATGAATTATTCACTGCTGTGGTTAGTTCCTCATAGTTGCTGCATCCCCAAAGAATTCTGGGATGTTAAATAACAATGAAAGTAAAATTTGTAATATTTTATTTAAGTGTTAACTAAAGCTTTATTTATAAATGATCGTCCATTTGTTTTTAACCTAAATGCTTCCTCAAGTTCAGCTATTGATTTCACTCCATTCAAATCTAGGATTTGCTCTAATCTGGTGTGTTATGCAAAATGCAGTGGGGCAGTGTATCAGTGCAAAATATCCTAGTCACAGGCACAGCGATGTTTCCATGTTGCTTGCTAAACTGTTACCTTTCCATAGCCTCGGAGTAGTGACTGTGTAATGTGTTACACTGAGAACAAAATCAAGTCAGAGGCAGTGTCTTCTAGGTGTTTCTGTTTAATCAAGATGGGTACCAGAACCCTAACATCAGCTTGAGTTTATTTGGTCCATTTATCTGTATGATAATTCTGAGGGTTTTTTTTAACTAAGGGTTTTATAAAGATAATGAAATGATTTTTTGAGAATAATTGAAACCAAAGCCCCGGAATTAAAACTAATGATCAACTTTGGCATTAATATAGACAACAAACTACAAGCTATCACAAAGCGGAACTTGATCTCATTTTCTAGTTCTTCCTCCTCTGCATGAGTGACTCAGAGAGTTTTTTCTGTTAGCATATCTCTCCTCCTGAGTTCCCCTTTTCCTCATCCCCAGCCCATGCTTTTCAATGACCCTGGCTCTCTGTGCTGGAGCGGGCCCATATTTCTCTTTCTCTGGCTCTGTGTATGTCAGGACTAAAGTTTGTTTCAAGCCTAGGCTATATCAGTTGTTACTGTGCTTGAGTGCGGAATGCTCTGGGAAGTACTGATGTCCTGCTGTACTTGTGTGCCTGGGAGCAACTAAGGATCCTGTTAATGGGTGCGTCCCTCCATCCTTCCTTTCCCAGCCGAGCACTGTCCTGCTTCCCCCTTCTCTCCTCCAGCTGTCATGGAGTCCTCTTGCTGTTGACTTGGATGATGTGTAGGATTCTAGTCACCTGCTTTTGGCTGAAAAGTGTCTCCCTCATGGAGGTAAAGTGAAATAAATTCCTCCACTCAGAGGTGCTAAGATAACTCTTACTCAGCGCCCTTAAACATCCCCCAGACAACAGTGGTTCAGGACATGTATGATTCCTGTCTACAGAACATGCAAAGGAAACGACCTAGACGTGAGGATATGTGTGCAGAATTAGGGAGAATGGCTCACACCTCCATCACCAACAAAACTCTTTCCCTCCCTCTCTCTTTCCCTACCTTTTTGCCTTCCCTTCTTACTCCTTCCAGTTGCTTTGGAAAGAAGTATGATTTACCACATACTGGACACAGAAGTGGTGGCTTATTAACCCATGTGCTCAGTCACTCAGTCCTGTCCAACTCTTTGTGACCCCATGGACTGTAGCCCACCAGGCATCATTCCCACACATTTTCAATCTTGACTCTGCATCAGATTAATCTCTTAACAGCTGGAAAAAAAAAAAAAAAGATAAGAAGCCTGACCCCGCTTCTAAACTACTGAAAGAGAGTCTCTGGGGATGAGAATTTAGAAGCCTGTATTTTGAAAAATCTCCACTCTTTGAGTAATAATATGCAGCTAGATTTGAGAACCGACAGTCTGAATGTTGCCTGCTATGGCAATGATGTATCAAATGCTACATCTGATTGCACTGATGATGTAGTTTGCCTCTCTCTGATGGCCAGGCTTGAGGGATAGAAGAGTGACAAGGTTGAGTATATATAAATGTTTATATCAGGCTGCTAGTGTTCAAATCCTAACTCTACTGCTGTATGTTTTATTGAACAAATTATTTAATCTCTTCATGTTTCAGTTTATTCATCTGTAAAATAGCATTAAAAATAGTACCTGTCTGATACCACTGTTGATGATTAAACATGAGACAAAAAGCACTAAGAACAACACCTGACATATAGAAAATGCTGTTAGAATATTAGCCATTAGCATTATATGATTATGCTTGAATCAAAGGGGTCTCCTAGAGTTTGAAAAGACTTTAAAAGATGATCTAGTCTTCAGGCAGCTGTATATTATTATGATTCCCATTTGACAGATTAGAAAACTCAGGTTCTTAAGTGGTATACTTGCCCAAGATGATTCAGGATGAAAATAGCAACAATTATGATAGCAAAAGCAATAACAAGTAGTATCTACTGTGTGTTTACAACATGCCAACACGGTATTAAGTGTCTGATGTATGTTATATCATTAACCCAGTGCTTTTCAACCTTTAACATGCACACACAGTCATCTGGGGACAATGTTATAATGTAGATTTTGATTCTGTACGTCTGGGATGTGGCAAAAGAAGTCGTTGTTTTTTTTTTTTCTCTCTTTGTACATTTTTTAATTGGTGGAAAGTTGCTTTATAATTCTGTGTTGCTTTCTGCCGTACAACAGTGTGAATCCATCACGATTATATATGAATCCCTTCCCTCTGGAGCCTCCCTCTGCTGTCCCCACCCCACCTCTCTAGGTCATCACAGAGCACCGGGCTGGACTTCCTGTGTTAGTTAGCAACTCCCCACTATCTGTTTTGCACATGATACTGCGTATCTGTCAACGCTACTTCCTCAACCTGTCCCACCCTCACCTTCCCCTGCTGTGGCCACAAGTCTGTTCTCTACTAGATTGGTCAGTACCATTTTTCTAGATTCCGTGTGTGTGTGTGTGTGTGTGTGTGTTAGTCACTCAGTCATGTCCGGCTCTCTGCAACTCCATGGACTGCAGCCCACCAGGCTCCTCTGTCCATGGGATTATCCAGGCAAGAATACTGAAGTGGGTTGCCATTTCCTTCTCCTCTAGATTCCATATATATGCATTAATATACAATATTTTGACCTTTCTGACTTCACTCTAGATTCATCCAACTCGCTACAACTGACTCAAATTTGTTCCATTTTGTGGCTGAGAAATATTGCGTTGTATAAATGTACCAAAACTTCTTTATCCATTCATCTGTTGATGGACATCTAGGTTGCTTCCATGCCTTGGATACTGTAAATATTGTTGCAGTGAACACTGAGGTACATGTATCCTTTAGAATTGTGGTTTTATCAAGGTATATGCCCGATAGTGGGATGGCTGGGTCATGTGATAGATTTATTCCTAGTTTTTTAAGGAATCTCCCTACTGTTCTCCATAATGGCTATATCAGTTTAGATTCCCACAAACACTGTAAAAGGGTACCATGTTCTCCACATCCTCTCCAGCATTTATTGTTTGTAGATACTCTGATGATGGTTGTACTAACTGGTGTGAGGTATATACCTCATCGTAGTTTTGATTTGCATTTCTCTAATGAGCAGTACTGAACATCTTCTCATGTGCTTATTGGCCATCTGCATGTCTTCTTTGGATAAATGTCTGTTTAGGTCTTCTGCTCATTTTTTTGAGTGGGTTATTTATTTTTCTGATATTGAGCTGAATAAACTGCTTACACATTTTAGAGATTAATCCTTTGTCAGTTGTTTCATTTGCAATTATTTTCTCTCGTTCTGAGGGTTGTCTTTTCATCTTGCTTATAATTTCCTTTGCTGTGCAAAAGCTTTTTTTTTAAATTAGGTCCTGTTTGTTTATTTTTGTTTTTATTTCCATTAATCTAGGAGGTGAGTCAGAGAGAATCTTTCTGTGATTTATGTCAAAGAGTGTACTGCCTATGTTTTCCTCTAAGAGTTTTATATTTTCTGGCCTTACATTTAAGCCTTTAATCCATTGTGGGTTTATTTTTGTGTTCCATTCTTTTACATGTAGTTGTCTAGTTTTCCCAGCACCACTTATTGAAGAGGCTGTCTTTTTCTATTGTTTATTTTGTCTCCTTTGTCAAAGATAAGGTACCCCTATATGCATGGGTTTATCTCTGGGCTTTCTATCTTGTTCCATTGGTCTATATTTCTGTTTTTGTGCCAGTACCATACTGTCTTAATGACTGTAGCTTTGTAGTATAATCTGAAGTCAGGGAGGTTGATTCCTCCATCTGAATTTTTCTTGATTGCTTTGGCTATTTGAGGTCTTTTGTATTTCCATACAAATTGTGAAGTTTTTTTGTTCTAGTTCTGTGAAAAATGCCATTGATAATTTGATCATGGTGGTTTAGCTGCTAAGTCGTGTCCAACTCTTGCAGCCCCATGGAATGTAGCCCTCCAGGCTCCTCTGTCCTTGAGATTTTCCAGTCAAGAATACTGGAGTGGGTTGCCATTTCCTTCTCCAAGGGATCTTCCTGACCCAGGAATTGAACCCGGGTCTCCTGCATTGCAGGCAGATTCTTTCCCAATTGAGCTACAAGGGAAGCCCTGGTAATTTGATAGGGATTGCATTGAATCTGTAGATTGTTTTGGGTATAGTTATTTTAACAATATTGATTCTTCCAATCCAAGAACCTGGTGTATCTCTTCATCTGTTTGTGTTGTCTTTGATTTCTTTCATCAGCATCTTATAGTTTTCTGCATACAGGTCTTGTCTTTTTAGGTAGTTTTATTCCTAGGTATTTCATTCAGTCACATTCACCATTGCAATAAAAAGATTTCTACACTTCTAACAACTTCATACGCAATGGTGACCCTTCTGGTCCAAGACTCACCCTTTGAATAACATAGGTTTAACCCACACAACAACCCTATTTGATGGGTACTAGTTTTTGTTCTTATTTTATGCATAATAAACTTAGGTTGTGAGGATAAATAACTTTCCAGTGGTCACGGGTCTTAGAGCAGTGGCACTGGGCTTAAAGTGATTCTCATTCCAGAGCCTGCCTCCTTTATCACCCTGCCTGACTATGAGTATGTATGTAACAGGGGTATCTATGCCATTTTGGCAGAATGTAGAGCAAATGCCATGTGTTTCCCAGAGTTTTAAATTTTTGTGTCTACTTGAAGGAGAGACATTGATATGGTGTTTCATATATTTTAAATTGTTCATTACATCCCTGGCCCTTCCAGCTAGCTGCTAGAGTGACCCATTTATATCTGTGGTTTCTCTTGCACATAAGAGAGAGTCCTAAATTCTAGCTGATGATAAACCTAATGGTCAGGTCTCCCCTGAGTTATAACATGCTCCATCACTCTTCTAAATCCTGACTTTCTTTGATTTGAACCCATTTCAAGTTTAGAATTCTGGACTCAATAAACTTAGATTGGATCCTCTGCCCTTCTGCACTGACTCTGACTTAGCCTCGGCAGCAGACACAGAGATGCATCTCTCAGGCCCCCTTTGAAGAAAGAACTTGTTGCTCAGCATCAGGAATGCTTCCGGGTGTTGACCCCTTTGGGTTTGCTTCAGCTTTGGATCCCAAGCCAGCTCTTCTCTGGTCCTCCAGTCCTGGGCATTTCCTCTAATGCTGACACTTCCATGGGCACTGTTTGCTCAGAGCTTCTCTTTGGGCTGGCAGAGGCTTTGTGAGTTTGGCATCATCGTCTGACAGCTTCCATGATCAATTTTACTTTCTTTATTGTTTTTTCACAAATATTACTCCCCAGCCTGCGTGTGTGCTCAGTCTCTTCAGTTGTGTCCGACTCTTTGCGACCCTATAGACTGTAGCCCGCCAGGCTCCTCTGTCCATGGAATTCTCCAGGTAAGAATACTAGAGCGGGTTCCTCCAGGGGATCTTCCCAACTCAGGGTTAGAACCTGGGGTTTCTGCTTTGCAGGCAGATTCTCTACTGTTGAGCCTCTGGCAAAGCCCACTCCCCAGCACAGTGAGCCTTTTACATTTCTAACTCCATCTTAGTGTCTTTTCCAACCAACACCTCCTACCACTTAACCAAGTGAGAGCTCTAAGTCAACCCAAACCAGTGCCTGGATAGGCTTGGCCTAATACTTGATAGATATCTATGCTTGGGTAGGTGCTTAAATTATATATTGATATAATCACTCAATGGACAGGTGCATATTGAGTAACCATTGAGTACTCATACCTTCAAAAGCATAATCATCCCTTTTAAATGTCTCAGATAAAGGAGAAATGTGCCAAATTTAGATATCATGCCTCTATTTAGCCTTTAGTTCCTGTGGTGAATTGTTTGCCAGAGGTTAAAATTTACATCTTAGGATCATGGGATGCTGCCTACAAAATTATAGCATTGTGATATAGTGAGGAAAAACAGATGTCACCAAAATAAGATAGGAAGTAACTAGCAGTGTCTATGGTAGAAAAAATACAGACCATGAGTCAGCAACATTGAACTGCAGTTCAAAAAATAAATCACACAGTGGATACAGAAAAATAAACAGAGTAAAAGATTGAGGGTTTTTTTGGTTTGGTTTTTGTTCCTGTTTCAGGTTTTGGTGGTTTTTTTTTTTTTTTTGGTTTTGTTTTTGGACTATTTATTAATACTACACAGAATCCTGTGTCATGGTTCTAATTTCAGATGAGGAGTTGTCAACAGGATTTAATTGGGTGGGTTCTCAGAAACCCCTCCCTAATTCCCCGATATCCATGTACTCCTATATTGGAGGGTTTGAAGTTTTGGAAGAGGGGGCAGGTAGAGGAGGAAATGGCAATTTTCGAGCATAAGTTGCTCGCCAAAAGAACAGTCTTATGTGACTGCTGTTTAGCTGTGTGTGGCTGTCAGTGGAGAGGTGATGAAATGAAGCTCTGACTGTCCAGAGGATGGACTGAAATCTTTCCATCTCTGGAGAAGGAGAAATGACTGAGAGATGGAAACAGTGTTGGGAAAGAAGTAAAAGGCAAGTCCAGTTTAGATTAAAGCAGATTTTGGGTGCAATAGACTGAGTCTTAGAAAACTTGTAGATTAGAAGCAAACCATAAAATAAAAGAAAATTAGAGTAGGGCACTTTATGCCCACTTTTTTGGGGGGGGGGGCTCCAAAATCACTGCAGATGGTGACTGTAGCCATGAAATTAAAAGACGCTTACTCCTTGGAAGAAAAGTTATGACCAACCTAGATAGCATATTCAAAAGCAGAAACATTGCCAACAAAGGTCCATCTAGTCCAGGCTATGGTTTTTCCAGTGGTCATGTATGGATGTGAGAGTTGGACTGTGAAGAAAGCTGAGTGCCGAAGAATTGATGCTTTTGAACTGTGGTGTTGGAGAAGACTCTTGCAAGTCCCTTGGACTACAAGGAGATCCAACCAGTCCATTCTGAAGGAGATCAGTCCTGGGTGTTCTTTGGAAGGAGTGATGCTAAAGCTGAAACTCCAGTACTTTGGCTACTTCATGCAAAGAGTTGACTCATTGGAAAAGACTCTGATGCTGGGAGGGATTGGGGCAGGAGGAAAAGGGGACAACAGAGGATGAGATGGCTGGATGGCATCACTGACTCGATGGATGTGAGTCTGGGTGAACTCCGGGAGTTGGTGATGGACAGGGAGGCCTGGCATGCTGCAATTCATTGGGTCGCAAAGAGTCAGACATGACTGAGGAACTGAACTGAATGATACATGTGGATAGGCAGGAAGGTTTGAAAAATGCATTATTATGGTGAAGAAGGAAAGTGAACTACCAAAGAAATTAAGAGATATTCTCTAGAAAATGAGCTCTGCTTAGTGCAGAAAGGGTAATTGTTGTTCAGTTTTTCAGGTGTGTCCAACTCTTTGTGACCCCGTGGATTGCAGCACGCCAGGCTTCCCTGTCCTTCACCATCTTCCTGAGCTTGCTCAAACTCATGTTCATTGAGTTGGTGATGCCATCCAACTGTTCCATCCTCTGTTGTTCTCTCCTCCTCCTGCTTTCAGTCTTTCTCAGCATCAGGGTTATAGATTATATCTAAGTTGAATTTCTTGTTAACAAAGACTGACATTATAAGTTAACCTGGGAGATTTTCTGAAATTGACATACTTGAAGGTAGCTCCAGTATGGTTCTGCATGGAGTTGAGAAAACAAGAAATAACCAATTTTATTTTTTTATTTAGTTTTTATTGCTTCCTCTGAGCAGCTGGCACCCTGTCAAACTCCATATAGAACTTGCACCCAGAACTTGGTGGAAGATGTGTTAGATGTTTGCTTGACAGACTGGTTTCCCCGACCAGACTGCCTGTATCTATCTTGAAAGCAGGATCATTTCATTTCTCATTCAAATGCTTGGAACAGAACCTGTAAGATACTTAATAGGTGCTCAGCTAATATTTATTTATTTTTTAGTGGTTTTGCCATACATTGACATGAATCAGCCATGGGTGTACATGTGTTCCCCATCCTGAAACCCCCTCCCACCTCTCTCCCCATCCCATCCCTCTGGGTCATCCCAGTGCATTGGCCCTGAGCACCCTGTCTCATGCATCAAACCTGGACTGGTGATCTGTTTCACATATGATAATATACATGTTTCAATGCTATTCTCTCAAATCAATCCACCCTCGCCTTCTCCCACAAACTCCAAAAGACTGTTCTATACATCTGTGTCTCTTTTGCTATCTCAAATATAGGAGAAATAGCCAATTTTAAAATCTATCTAGCCCCCGCTTCTCTAATTTATGGGAAAAATTAACATTTTTACTTTTATTTTTTTTACTTTACTTACAGTTTGATGTGCATGCAGCAAAGGTTTGAATGTACAGTTTTCTGAATCAGTAGCCTAGAAACCCACCAGAGCACACACAGTGAGGTAACTCTGTCACCCATGGAGCAGCTAAAGTGACAATCAATAAATCATAAAATATGCCCAAGAGGGCATTATAAATCATTTAGAGTTGTTATTAATATTTTAGACATGTTCATTTTTAGCAGTGTGTTAAGGTTTAGTGTTTGCATTCCATTTTTAATTCAGCACTTGGTAATTGAAATATGATGCTGTTAAAAGTGATGTAATTTTTTTTTTTTTTTGGCCAATTATTTAAAGATTAAATTGAATAAGGGAACTGATTGTTAGCTTTATTCTTTCTAAAATTCCCTCCTGGTACTTTGGGCACTAGTTCTCTTGGAGTGCGGTAGGGTGTAATCATTGGTCTTCTCTGATAAGGAGGGAGCATTCTGATGTCCTTCCTGATAATCCCCTTTCCTGGCTCTGGAGCTTTCCCTTCTCAGGAATGTGGCAGTGTGATGGCTGGCTGGCAAGGGGACCTGTTCTTACTAGGCTGCCTAGGACTTTCCTAGTTTTAGCACTGAAAATCTTGGGTTCCAAAAAAATGTAGGTCCAGGTCAAACAGATGGTTGGTTACCCAGGCTGGTCCCCAAATCCAAAGTAATATTATTTGGCAGTACTGGCCCAGGAAAAGTGGTGGACTTCAACACATTTGTTAGTAGCGCTTGTTTACTTTCTTTCTGTACCTGCAGGCCATTCCGCTCCTGACTTCCTTGGTTGCTTAATGTTTTCTCTAGTTGTTCAGGGCATCCTCTCAGACTATGCTACTGTGGATATCCACTTCTTTTATACTATTAAAAACATCTCAAGTGATTAATAAAAACCACTCTCTACTGAGAATCTATTTTGTGTCCAGCAGCGTGCTAAGTATTTTCTATTTACAGTATCATCAGTTCAGTTCAGTTCAGTTGCTCAGTCGTGTCCGACTCTTTGTGACCCCATGAATCGCAGCATGCCAGGCCTCCCTATCCATCACCAACTCCCGGAGTTCACTCAAATTCACGTCCATTGAGTCAGTGATGCCATCCAGCCATCTCATCCTCTGTTGTCCCCTTCTCCTCCTGCACCCAATCCCTCCCAGCATCAGAGTCTTTTCCAATGAGTCAACTCTTTGCATGAGGTGGCCAAAGTATTGGAGTTTCAGCTTTAGCATCATTCCTTCCAAAGAAATCCCAGGGCTGATCTCCTTCAGAATGGACTGGTTGTATCTCCTTGCAGTCCAAGGGACTCTCAAGAGTCTTCTCCAACACCACAGTTCAAAAGCATCAATTTTTCAGCGCTCAGCTTTCTTCACAGTCCAACTCTCACATCCATACATGACCACTGGAAAAACCATAGCCTTGACTAGATGGACCTTTGTTGGCAAAGTAATGTCTCTGCTTTTGAATATGCTATCTAAGTTGGTCATAACTTTTCTTCCAAGGAGTAAGCGTCTTTTAATTTCATGGCCACAGTCATCATCTGCAGTGATTTTGGAGCCCCCAAAAATAAAGTCTGACACTGTTTCCACTGTTTCCCCATCTATTTCCCATGAAGTGATGGGACCAGATGCCATGATCTTCGTTTTCTGAATGTTGAGCTTTAAGCCAACTTTTTCACTCTCCTCTTTCACTTTCATCAGAGGTTTTTTAGTTCTTCTTCACTTTCTGCCAATAGGGTGGTGTCATCTGCATATCTGAGGTTATTGATATTTCTCCCAGCAATCTTGATTCCAGCTTGTGCTTCATCCAGCCCAGCGTTTCTCATGATGTACTCTGCATAGAAATTAAATAAGCAGGGTGACAATATACAATATCATAGGTCTTCAAAAAAATGTGTGAAAAGAATACTACTACCCTTACTGCTTATAAGCCAACTTAGGTCCAGAAGATTAAGAAATTAGGCAGGGACTTCCCTGGTGGTCCAGTGGCTAAGGTCTGTTCTTCCAATGCAGTGGGCCGGGGTTCTGTCCCTGGTCAGGGAACTAGATTCCACATACTGCAACTAAGACCTGGTGCAGCCAAATAAATGCATAATTTTTTTTTTTTTTTAAGAAATTAGGCAAAGATCTCAGAACTGGTCACTGGAAGCTGTCTTTATTCCAAAGCCCATGGGTGTTTCTAAGTCAGAACTTGATCCCCTTAGGGACTTGCCTGCTAATACTTATGGCTTCAGTGTGTGGATCTCTGTTAAGACATACCAATATTGTAATAGCTCTTCCTTCATGAATCATGACTTGGTAGCCACCTCTTTCTAGAAAACTCACTTTCTTTTAAGCACAAAGGGGTAGTCAGGTAGCCTTCAGGTGTCCTGGAACAGGGCTGCATGATGGACGGGTTCTAGTTTTCCAGAGTTGGTGAGGAGCAGAGATGTATATCAGTTAGGACTCTTGATGTTTTTTAAAGTGACACAAATGTGACTTGAGCTAGATGAAGAAGTAGGTGCTTCCTGGTTTACCCAGTTGTATAACTGTAAGGTATAAGGGTATCTCTGGCTTCAGGTATGGCTGATTCAGGTATAAACAGCTTCATCAGGACATCGTGCCTCTCCATCTCTTAGTTCTGCTTTTCTCTGTGGCAGCACCATTCTGGGCAGCCTTTCACATATAGTGATTCCCACAAGCTTTCAATTTAGAGCTTCTTGGTTTATCAATTTCAGGAAAATCCCATAATTTAGTCTGTTGGGCTGATTTAAGTCATAGGCCTGTCTCTGAACCAACCACTGTGGCCAGGGAGGTGGAACACACTGTTTGCTAAGTCCACACTTGGATTAGGGGATGGGATGAGGTCATCTGACCTGAGTCACATTCGGTGGGAGGGGTGTGCCTTGTCAAAGGGAAATAGAACTTTACTATCATAAGCCATGGGAGGAATAGCTTCTGAGCAGGGAAAAACTAGAGATGGACACTTAAAATAGCTATTTAAATTGAGTGGGTTTGAAGGTGAAATGAGAAAATATAAAAGCATTTGATAAACTAAAAAGCACCATGTAGTTGAAAAATAAAAGCTCTCCTTTTATTAATTGATGTACTGCTCCACTCAGAGTTGAGAAATGAAAGGCTTTAAAAGCTTGTACTTTGATTTGGTTAGTATATCATTCAGTAGAAACCAGTGCAAGTAAAACCAGCATAGCCTTACTGGGAAGCACAGCTGTGGAATATATATATATATATTTTTTTTTTTTTTCTATTGATTTTATGGAGAAGAGCGTCATGGAGGGGGCTCCAGGGAGCAAAGAGGGGCTAGATAGCCTGGATAGCCTTGTATAGCAAGAAAGGTCTATGGTCAAAGAAATGTACTTTTCCCTCTTTAAAATGATGATTTATTTTAAAAAGTAAATATTGATTTCCTTTTTTAAATTTTTTTTAAATTTTATTTTATTTTTAAACTTTACAATATTGTATTGGTTTTGCCAAATATCGAAATGAATCCGCCACAGGTATACATGTGTTCCCCATCCTGAACCCTCCTCCCTCCTCCCTCCCCATACCATCCCTCTGGGTCGTCCCAGTGCACCAGCCCCAAGCATCCATTTCCTTAATGCAAATAAAGTTTATATGAAGTTTACTGTAGGTGTAATGTAGTCTAAAGTGAAAATGTTAGTCACTCAGTCGTGTCTGACTCTTTCTGACCCCATGGACTATAGCCCGCCAGGCTCTTCTGTCCATGGAATTCTCCAGGCAAGAATACTGGTGTGGATAGCCATTACCTTTTCCAAATGTAGTCTAAGTTCATCACATGAGCGTCAACTTGAAATGATTACTACTTAATCTAATTATATGTTTTCTCCTTTTGCTTCATGAAAAGAACTCCCCCTGCCCCAACCGCCACCCCCCCCCCCCCCCCCCCCAGTATATTTCTATTGTTCAGAAAGCTGTGTAGCCACTTCCATGACTTAGGAAGTTTCTGCTCAGATGTTGAGCCCATTAAGGCAAGTTCTTTCTAGTTTTATTACCTTCATGGAATGCCTCCGGAAGAAGGCAAGATGACAGTCACTGTATCCTCAGCATTCCCAGGGCCTTTTCTGCTCACTCTACCTATCCTGAATCTCATTTGCCTTTGAGGAAAGAAAAATTCCCTTAGGCCATATGGTTTAGCCATCATGAGAGAAAGTATCTGTACAATGTATCCTTCTCCCTCTCAAATCCCATTTATTCATTCTTCACATTAAATGCTCATCTCCACTGACAGTGTGCTTTAGTTAAGTCTAGAAACACCTAGAAATGGAAAAACCTGATTCCCAAAAAGACACATCCAGAAAAGTATATGAATATATACATATCATTATAACTCTTATGGATATTTTATTATAGAAATGTATGTTCATAAAAATGTTTAAAAAAAGAAGTAAGAAAAAGATTAAAAAATCATATTACAGCACTCAGATAATTGTGGAGGCTGTTTTCATTTTTAGAGGGAGGAAGGATGGCCTGGCATTTCATATTTTCTCATTTATAAAAATGAGATCATGTTTAAACACTCATTTATATAATCTTATTCTTCATATAGCAGTTTCTGGTTAATATTCTTTTCTACAACAATCTATTTCTTAAAGGGGTTATGTCTTATTTTTCCCCCTAAACATCTACTTTAACATATTCTTGAGCACAGTAGCAATTGCTAAATACCAATGTATAGTGATTTTTCTCTTTGCATTAACATACTGCTACCCCTGCCAAGAGAGATGTTTGTATTTTAATACTGCTCTTCTGTAGACAGTGCCTTAGTGCAAGGAAATAAATCTAACAATTGGTCCCCTGGGGGACATTTTAAAACAGAGTTCACCCATTATTTTTTATCATGACATATAATCTGTCCATTCATTTGCCGGTAAGAATGACCCAACTCTAAAGAGAAACTTACCCCTTCTTTCCTGATGAGTGTTTATAGAGGGAAGGGAGGAATCAGATTCAATATTTATTTTAAATGGCATTGATTAAAGATCTTGCTGTATATGCTTGGCATATTGTATCAATGTCAGCTGTACCCTTGAACACAATGCATGTCTGGTATACCAGTTAGCCACAATCACGTTTTAAAATGCATGATTCTCTGTTCAATTGTTTGTGGCACACAATCGTGTTAGATTTTGGAAATGGAAGAAGAAGACACCCAACTATTAGAGTATTTCTGTCACTTGCGTTTGTTAGAATATTCTCTGATTGAACAAACATGTATTTCTCCTGTGCCAATATCTTTGTAGTATGAAAAGTTTCATTTCACCAGTGGGGCAGAATGTTTCCCCTTTAGAATTACAGAAATATAATGTTTAAGTTGGGTAAAATAATGCCAGGGAGGAAATTTGGAGGAAAGTAAGTTGCAGATAACATTAGGAGTGCCAGATACGGTCAGTTTGAAAGTGGGCCAGAAGACTTCCTTCTAAGAACCAGGGAATGAGTCTGGGTCTTTGATCAGAGCAGGGCAGTAGAATAGGAACCAGAGTTGGCTTTGGGGTAGTAGTTATATCCAAATACTCCTTTCCATGAGAGGAGGTTTGCTTCTGGTATCTCATGGGTTGAAGAGGCCATAACAAGACAGGATGAGGTTCAGGCAATGTGTCAGGAAGCAAATGTTAGTTTAGCAGCAGGTCAATTACCACCACATACAAAGAGCTGCGGGTGTGCTAATTGCTAAAGTCTAGGGATGTCTCTCGGAGAAGGCAGTGGCACCCCACTCCAGTACTCTTGCCTGGAAAATCCCATGGGCAGAGGAGCCTGGTAGGCTGCAGTCCATGGGGTCGCTAAGAGTTAGACACGACTGAGTGACTTAGCAATAGCAGGGATGTCTCTGCAACAAGCTGGTGGAAACCTGTGGCAGCAGCAGTTAAATATGGCTTCCCTGGAGGGTCCATGCTCAGAGCTAAAGGTCGATTCCAACATTACCCCTGGCACATCCAACTACTCGTAGAAGAAATAAAGGTAAATGATGCCAAGGGCATGGGAGCATGGGCAACCAGGTACATTGTAAGAGCTGTCGTTTTAGCCTGAGCATCTTGTTTGGTGGGGAATGGTAACAGATGAGACTGAAAAAGCAGCGGGAGAAGAGAATTCTTCTAGAGAAGAATTTGGATACTTTCTGTGGGTGATGGGAAAACTTGATGGGTTAAAAGCAGAAAAGTGACAAAATCAATCTTGCCACAGAGATAGATTATTCAGGCAGAAATGCAGGGGGTTGGAAAGTCAAAGAAGATTAATATGGAAGGCAAGGGGACCCATTAGAAGGCTAGGGCAATAAGGACAAAGATATTTGTGGCAGCACTATTTACAGGGGTAAAAACACTTGAAACAATCTCAGTAACAACCGATAGGAATGAAGCTGCGCAGTCATGAAAAAGAATAAAGTAGTTCTCTTGATATACCTGATATGGACTGAAATGGATGGTTCTCCAAGACATGTTAATTGAATAGAGCCAGGTTCAGAGTAGTGTGTGTGTTATTTTAAATATTTGAATGAAAATAAGGAAAAAAAAATGTGTTTGCATATGTATAAAACCTAGTATCAGGCTTAACTGTGGAGGGAACCTGGGGTGAGAAAGGGGCTCAGGATTTACTATACAATCTTTTGTGTTGAAATATTTTCCAGGTGCAAGGATTATAATTTTTAGAAACCCAAAGCTTTATAAAATAGCCCATTTGAGAGAAGATTTTTGGAACTTAGTGGTCCCAAGGTATGGGTTTCCCTGAGATCATATCTCTTAATCGAAGCCACCGAGGCTTCAGAATTAGTGTGTAGCATCTTGACGCATTCTTTTAGTGGCTACAGCCTCTACATTCTGGGTTTCCCCAATGGCTCAGTGGGTAAGAAATCTACCTGTAACACAGGAGATGAGGGTTTGATCCCTGGGCTGGGACGATCCCCTGGAGGAGGAAATGGCAACCCACTCCTGTGTTCTTGCCTGGAGAATTCTATGGACAGAGGAGCCTGGCGAGGTACAGTCCATGGGGTTGCACAGAGTTGGACATGACTGAGCATGCATGCATCTCCATTCTAGTCCCCATCCACTTTCTGGCCCAGGTAGGAGATGACTTGGGAGAATGGAGCATTAGAGGAGCAAATTGGGACTGTGAGCATTCTTGTAAATCTTCCCCCCTTACCTGAGAATTCTCTGCCATAATACAGAATTCTGCCTTCTTTCTTCCTTACCATGCATCCCAGTGTTATGGTGATAAGAATAGACAATAATCTTTTATGTGGCATGATGTTATGGATGCCAATATTTGGTGAATAATACATATTTTATTTAAAAACAGTTGTTAGGACAACTGCAGTGAACTGGGATTTTCATGTTGTTAAGGAAAAAAGAGTGCTCTTCCTCCAACCCCCAAGCCTACTCCTCCTTCAAACCAAGGTTAGTTCTTCCGTGGCTTTTAAAATGTTAACTTCTGGATATAAATGTGTAAATGTAAAACCAAGCAGAGCTCTCAGTCCCAGTGGGTTATTCATGAGCTTGCCTTTTGTCCAAGATACTTCAGTTCTCTCCTGTTGCTTAAAGGCTTTGAAGGAAAAAAATCCTAGAACTCCGTGGTATAGATTTTTCAGTCTCCCTGAAGCATCCAGAATTGTTTTTTATTTCTCTTCCCTTCTGAATCCACGAAGACAAACCCTTTTTTTTCTTAATACAGTTTTATTCACACATCATTAAGTTGATTTACCATATTATACACCACTGTAGGCTTAGCAATCATGCTTTTCTCTCATTGTGGGAATGAAACAATTATTCAGAATCTCATATTAAAAAAAAAAGAGATTTTGCCCGATCCTGAAAGTACACATCACTGGGAATTTTGCTAAAACCTCTGATGTTATTAAAGTTCACAATGAGGGGAGGCATGGAGGGATGGAGACTAAGCAAATTATAAATGCGACAAATAAAATGCTAAACTGTAAAGTAGGAGTGTGTGGTCCTTGGGGCTCAATTGGCTGACATAAAGCATTTCTAAGGAGTAGTTTTTACCTGGGGTGTCATCATTCCTTACTTTGGAAAGTGCATTTTGTTGGATGGTTTGCTCTGTGTTTTGGAACTCCCTGATCCCAAGTTTGCTCTCTCAAAACACATGCTACAATTGTTGTTTCCCTCAGTAAATGCTAGAATTTTAAACATTCTGTAGTCTTCTCTAACACAAAGAAGAAAGAAGAATCAAAAGTGATTATGCACTAATGTTTGGCGCTCAAAGGCAGGATCACACACAATAACGAGTTGACAATACACAGCACGGTCTGGAGATGAGTAAACAAGGCACCGTTACTCCCTACAATGAACAAACACCTGGAAGTTGAGACAGTGGCAGAAAAATAAATGACCAGCTGCCAGGTTAAAAGCTCATCATTCAAGGAGTGTCCTTCATCTACTTGAAAGCATCTGGAAAGTAACCGGCAGCAGCATTAACTGCACACTCATTTGTAAGGCTTGGCGGCATCTCTCCACTTGACAGCACCCTAATCATTCATCTTGTGGCCTGAGAGTGTGCAGACTATGCGTGTGAAAAGACCAAGTGAAAACTGAACGCCAGCAGGATTTTACCACATGGATGCCTGCCAGTGGAGGCAGAGGCAGACTGGAGGAACTAGATTTTTCAGACAATCTTTACTTGCCCCCTTTCCCTCTCTTTCAGATCAATCTATTCCAACCGTCTTTCAGCTGTTGTTTTTTTTCTGTTTTATGGTGAGGTTTTTTTTTTTTTAAGTTTTAATTTTGTATTTCATTTTTTAAACATAGTTATTTATTTGGCTGCAGTGGGTCTTAGTTATGGCAAGTAGGACCTTTGCTCTTCCTTTTGGCCTGTGGCATCTTTAGTCGTGGCACATGGAACCTTAGTTGCAGCATGGGGGATCTAGTTCCCTGACCAGGGATTAAATCCAGGCGCCCTGCATTGGGAACATGGAGTCTTAGCATTCTCTGGGACCACCAGAGAGGTCCAAAGTCTTAATTTTTTAAAGAGAACTTTAGGTTGACAGCAAAACTGAGAGAGGAAGACAGAGATTTCCTTACCCCTGCACACATAACTTCCCCCATTATCAACATCCCCGGCCAAGATGTACATTTGTTAGACTGATGAACCTACGTTGATGCATCATGAACATCCAACATCCATAGTTCACATTAGGGTTCACTCTTGGTGTTGTACATTCTGCTGCTGCTGCTAAGTCACTTCAGTTGTGTCCGACTCTGTGCGACTCCATAGATGTCAGCCCACCAGGCTCCCCCATCCCTGGGATTCTCCAGGCAGGAACACTGGAGTGGGTTGCCATTTCCTTCTCCAACGCATGAAAGTGAAAAGTGAAAGTGAAGTCGCTCCGTCATGTCCGACTCTTAGCAACCCCATGGACTGCAGCCTACCAGGCTCCTCCGTCCATGGGATTTTCCAGGCAAGAGTACTGGAGTGGGGTGCCATTGCCTTCTCCGGTTGTACATTCTATGGATTTAGAAAATGTACAGTGACGTATATCCATTATTATAGTATCATAGAGAGTTGTTTCACTGCCCTGAAAATCCTCTGTGCTCTGTTCATCTCTCCTTCTCCAACTCCTAGCAACCACCAATTTTTTACTGTCTTAATAGTTTTGCCTTTTCCAGAATGCCATGCAGTTGGAATCTGGAAAGGCTTTTCAAACTGACTTCTCTGAGTTAGTAATATGCATTTAAGTTTCTTCCATGTCTTTTCATGGTTTGATAGCTCAGTTTTTTTGTTTTTTTTTTTCAATGCTGACAGTGCATTATCTGGTTGTATCACAGTTTATTCTTCACCTACTGAAGGACATCATGGTTACCTCCAAGTCTTGGCAACTATGAATAAAGCTGCTGTCAACATTCTTGTGCAGGTTTTTATGTGGACATAAATTTTCAGCTCCTTTGTGTAAATAACAAAGAGCATGGCTGCTGTATGATATGGTAATAATATATTAATTTTCTAAGAAATCACCAAACTGTCTTCCATTTTGTATTCTCACTGGCAATAAGTGAGGCTATTGTTCTACAGTCTCACCAGCGTTTGGTGGTGTCAGTGTTCTGGAGTTTGGCTGTTCTAATAGTTGTGTAGTGGTACCTCATTACTGTAATTTGTTTAAATTTGCTGTTTAATTTTCATTTAATCTAAATGACACAAAATGTGAAGCATTTTTTCATATGCTTATTTGTCATCAGTATATCTTCTTTGGTGAGGTATCTATAATGGTCTTTGTCCCATTTTAAAATCAGGTTTCTTGTTTTTTTTGTTACTGAATTTCTTTCAAACTTGGTTTTTTGGAGAAGGAACCAAGCAGGAGGACTTTTCTAATATTCAACATGAAAATGAAAACGCAACATCAGTGTTTCTATGAATTAACCACAATTTACTTAAAAAGACTTCATTTGATGTTGCAGTACATGTGATACCAGATATTCTCCAGATGTTATATAGAGTAAAAATTACAGGTTTACAGTGAAATCAGATGTGTATTTCCAAAATGTCCCCTACAATGGGATTCTAATCACAAATGGGCAGTATATTGTAAGTATATATCATGAAAAGTGCCCTATTTGTAAAGGTTGGAAATATTCTTTCCATAGGAGGGCAGCATGCTAAGGAGCCCATATATGCTCCATTGACTCATCAAACAGTGATGTTAAGAATGGGTCCCCTGGTGTTCCCCTATCTAGGTGTTAATGTCCATGGTAGAAGGCGGGACCCCGTTGGCCCCTGGCACAGCACTTTGGACCAAGTATTGTTCAGCAGTTCCAGAAAATAATCCAATCCAGGGTTCACTTGTACTTCAAATTTGTTTGAAACTTGGGTTTTGTAGCTTCTTCAAACTCATGAACCCATATTCAACATATTTTATTTAGTAAATGACAAAGGGAATTGTTGGATGACATAGGTGGCTTTATATGAGAAAGGTGCTAACAGAAAACTCAGTGACTAGGAGAAATCTCTCTCTCACACACATGAAAGGAACCTGGAGATAAGGCAATCTGGGACTAGTGTGGTAGTAATGGGAAAGGAAACTGCCCTTGTTTGGCTGTATTGTGTTTGTTGCTTCCATTCTCAAGACCACCTCCCAGTCCAAGAGGGCTGCTTTGGTCTTGCCATTGTATCCCCATTCCAGGCAGGTGGATGGAGGAAGGTAAGAGAAGAAAAAAACCTCCTCCCATACAAGAAGATTTCCTACACTTAGCACACAACACTCTTCATTCAGCATACTGGCAATGTGTCCTAAACTGACTGAAAGGAAAGCTAAAAAGTAATCTTTTACCTGGGTAGAAATGTATCCTGCTTAAAAAAAAATTCAGAATTCTTTAACAAGGAATTAGTAGAGAGTAGATTTAGGGGGGTACCTAGCAGTGTCTGCCACACCTAGATAACCCTCGTGTCCCCCTGTTTTATGGGCTTTTGCTTAAAGTTCTCATTAACTTTTTATTTCTGAGTTTACTGGATCAAAAGTCCCCACCATCAGATGACCAGGCCCTGGCCCTTCCCTATTCTGGTCTCACATTTACCTCCCCTCACTGTCTGGAATCCCTGTGCCTGGGCTCTTGTTCTCTGTGTTCTTCTCAACTATTTGCTGCTGGTATGACTAGTCATGTGTAGGTAGAACGTTAGTCCATACAGCCTGATATATTAGAAATGAAATGTTATGTTATCCCAACTCTATGTACCCATTCTCTTAGGGAATTCAGCTTCTGGTTTTCTTTGAGGATTCTGCCCCAGGGACCTTACCTAGTGCCAGCAACTTATGTGTATTGTAGCAGAAAAAAGCACATATTTTTCTGTCTTGCTTGTCTCAGTGCCCCTGCATCCAGTGGGCCGTGCTGTGGGTGACATCTGTCTCATTGATCTCTGCTTCATTCACGGACATAGTCCCTGCTGGTTTTCATCACCTCATTGCAATTCTAAGACTTCAGAAGCTGCCTGTAAGGGGAGCAGGGTGATGTATTGTTTCAAAGTACAGTTTGTTTTGTTGTAATACTTGGTTTTCCAGGTAAAAGGTCCCTATACTTTTTAGTCTACTGATTTTTAATTGTATATTTTAATTAAAAATTTTAAATTGAAGTGTAGTTTACTTACCATGTTGTATTAATTGGTCTCTACTGATTTTAAGAGGAATCAGTTTAACCACATAGCTCTTTTCCTTCTGGTATGTATGGATACCAGCTGGGGACTAGGTCAGGAAGAAATGAAATACCATGTGAGAAGAGTGCAGACTCAGGGCCAGAGGACAGGATCTGGAATGTCGCCTTCTCTTTGGAGGAAAGAAGACTGACTGTTCAAGCACAGGTTGTACAGCTGCCTTGAAGGTGGCACTGACCACCCTGCTGGCTAGCTGCCAGGCATGGATCTGAGCTTCAGCTCTAGAAGAGCCAGGGATCCTGCTAGATCTGTCATTAGACACCTCAGCCACCTATCTGCTCACCACTGTGATTTCTTTAAGGGCATAGAAAGAGGTGGGGTTTTAATTGTGCTTCTGGGAATTTCACAAAACCTTGAGTACGCCCAAGTGGATATTATCTGAATATTACCTGTTAGTGTGATAGTCCAAAAGAATTGAGAGTCATGGAACTGGCAAATTATGGCAATCTTTACTTGGATTTCATCTAGACTCTTGACTAGCTTACCCATGATATTCTTGAGGATGGGGGTGTGGAATGTAGTATGATTGAATCTGATTAAATCAGTATAGTCAGCGGGTAGGTGTCTCATGGGTGTCACTGGGCTCTGTCCTTGCCTAATGAAGATACAGAAAGTGTGCCAGTTTTCAGGTAACATTAAGTTGGAGTGATAGCCAGTATGCTAGAAAATAGGTTACAGAGAATCAGGACTGCAGAGCATCCGAGCAACCTGAAATGATGAACTGAACCTAACAACATGAAGGTGAGTGAAGAATAAACGTGATATCCTCTCTGGAGTCCTCATGACCAACATCACATGTGCATTTTCAAGGAGACCTACTTAGGTCCACCATATTTGAGCAGGCTTTTTTTCCCCTTGAACTACAGTTTTACAATAAATAAATAAATTTCAAGTGTACAACACACTGATTCACAATTTTTAAAGATTATACTCCATCTATAGTTATTATAATCTTGGCCATATGCCCTGTGGTATACCGTATATCCTCATAGACCAGGAATTTAACTATCATTCATTCTTCCAGTCAAATATTTTTCCAAGTCCTTCTTTGTACCTCTTCTTTGTTTGGTTCTGGGGGGTTTCATGATGAACAAGATAGACATAACTCATTGCCTTATGGAAACTATTGAATAAGAAACTAAGTAAGACCTGTATCCTAGAGAATACAAAACTTTAACATTCAGGAAACTTTACCATGAGAAAGTGACATTAAAGCTGAAACATGCAGAATGAGCAGGAGTTGGCTTACCAAGCAGTGGGGAGAGGAGAGAAGGGTCCGGGGGGAGGGCACAGCAGGTCCAAAGGCCTGCAGGTGAAATGATGTAAAACACTGATGGGATGGGATGAGGTTTATTTACACTGTGACACAGAGGGTGGAGGAAATAATGGGAGATGAAATTGGAGAGGGAGAATTGGAGTTGCTCTGGAAGGGTTTTGCAAGTCACTTAAAGAGCTTGGATATTATTTTTGTGGGATGACAATTTACAAAAAATTCTTAAGCAAGGAAGTGACTTAATCAGAGTTTCCTATTGGAAGCTTCCCATGTTGAGGAGTGCAGAGGTGGGAGGGAGCACCCAGTGACCTGTTAGGAGGTTGTTGCAGTCACGGAGGTGAGAGATGGTAGCCGGCACGAGTGGTGGTGTGGATGAAAAGAAAAGGGCGGAGCTGACAATTAAACAGAAGAGATCTGGTGATGGTTTGCATGTGGAGACAGGAGAGAATCCGAGCGGCTGTCAGGCTTCTGTCTTGGGACAAGTGAACTGACAGTGAAGCCATGTTCTGATGTTGGGGAACAGCAAAAGAGGAACGTATTTAGGAGAAAAGCTGATGTAATCAGTCTGGGACAGGCTGAGTTTGAAGTTATCAGGTGTTGTTCAAGTGGTGATGCCCAGCAGGCAGCTGGGAAAAATCTGGAGCCCGAGAGAGATTTGGACTAAAGATACTAACTCAGGAATAATCTCAAGGAGTCAACAAAAATAGTAAAACATCCCTAACCATCAAAAGTAGGACCTAGAATATGGGAAAGGTAGTCCTGGCTCTGGAGTACAGATGGCATTGGGGCTGAGAGCTCTTGTTCTGCCTGCACAGGCTGTGGGGCCTGAGGGTAGTGACTTACATCTTTGGAGTTTCAGTTTCTTCACTATAAACGGGATGATAAAAGCAGTGGTTACAGAGAAAGACAAATACCATATGATATCGCTTATGTGTGGAATTTAAAAAAAATGATACAAATGATCTTACAAAACAGGAACAGACTCACAGACATAGAAAACAAACCTATGGTTACCGAAAGGGAAAAGGGGAGGGATAAATTAGAAGTTTGGGATTAAAATATGCAAACTACTATATAAAGTGAAAGTCACTTAATCGTGTCTGACTCTTTGTGACCCCATGGACTACACAGTCCACGGAATTCTCCAGGCCGGAATACTGGAGTGGGTACCCTTTCCTTTCTCCAGGGGATCTTCCCAACCCAGGGATTGAACTTGGGTCTCCCACATTGCAGGTGGATTCTTTACCAGCTGAGCTACCAGGGAATCCCAATATAAAGTTGATAAACAACAAGAACTGTATAGCACAGTCCTGTGTAGCGCAGGGAACTGTACTCGACATCTTGTAATAACCTATAATGGAAAAGAATCTTAACAAGAACATATTTGTTGTGTTCCTGTGTACTGTAGGTCTATTATAGTTCAATAAAATTTTTAGAAAATAAAAGTAAGAAAAACAATCCCAGTTACTACACAGTATTTTTTATAAGAATGGAATAAAATGATGAATATAAAATGCATAACAGTGCCTGGCATATGGTTACTGCTCAAGAAATACTAAGTATTTTCATTATCATTGTCGCTGCTCTTGTGGTTTGCTTATTGTTTGGGAGAACTCACTTGAAGAGGGAAAGGCAGACTGTGCCTCGTTTGGATGAGACGCTGAAATGTTCGAGTTTATCAGAATGGTTAAAGAGCCTGAGGCCCATCAGGCCTGATTTACAGGAGTTCTGAGATTGCACTTTTCAAATACACAGAAGGCTTCTAGAAGAAAAAGGAGATAGAATTGCTCAGTGGGACTCCGGAGGATAGAAACAGGATGAACTGATGGGAGTTTCAAGGAGACTGACCTCAGCTCAATATATCTGAAGTTCTCTAAAGATAGATTAAGTAGTTTTTTTTGTTTTTTGTTTTTTTTTTTAAATTTTGGAAGGAGGACCACCTTCCTCCTCTCTAAATTAGAGCTCCCATAATTGCAGCTGGAAGAGTTAGACCTGTTATTAGCGATGGGCTCGGAGGTGGTCTGGCTAACTGTGGAGTGAGTGCCTACTTGGAATTCGGTGCTTGTTTAGGGCCTGGGATCCTCAAAAAGTTCATGCAAATGCATTACAATATTCATTCTCTAACCATAGAAGAGACTGTTTTCTCTACAGAGCAGGGCAGGGGCTGAAATGGTCCAGGTAGAAACACCCACCTCACGTGGGCCCGCATTCTGCCACCGCTCAGTCTCCATGTCCCCAGAGCACGGTGTCCTGGGTAGAGGTCACACCACCACCTGAGTGCTGCAGGGAGGTTTCGTTTTCCCAGGGTCCCCTCTCACCTCTGGAACGCACCATCATCCCTCCCCAGCTGAGCAGCCTCCTCCCTCTCCGTCCTCCATCCAGGGCACAGCTCCAGGGAAGGTAGAGGGAAGGCCCAGCAATATGTAATAAATAAGAAGAGGTCAGGTCTTTAAATCTCACCACCCTGGGCTTATTTTCGGATCGTAAAATGGAAGCAAAATAGAGTGAAACCTCCATGATTGATGGACTCCCTTCTCTTCCGAGGTTTTCCGGTTGCATCTTTGTGCTACGCTTGACATTTATGATATAAGGTATTAATATCTGGAAAGAAGAGCTGCTGGTGCTAATTATTCAGACCTGCTCTCACAGTGCACTGGTGAGCAACTCATATGTCAGATCCCATCTATGCATTAAGTCTTTAACCTCAAGTAGGTGGGAATTACGAGGCACTGTGGGCTTTCACTGTATACATTTCACAGAAAGTCTGTAGGATATTTCAGTAAATCAGCTGTGATAGAGTCGCCAAAAAGCAAGCCAATAATCCTCTGATATATGGAATCCTCAGGAAAGTCTTTGACTTAAGAAATGTGCGACGAACACTAAAATGATACAAGGGGAAAAAAATGGAAATGATGGGACTAATTTATTTTGATTCAGAAAGGAAAATGTCTGCCTCCTCTTCTAATTCTTCAGGTTGTCAGATGTGCCTTGTTTCTAGTAGCTATTTGTAAAATTAATCATTTTAACACTATCAAACAGACTGGGTTTTTACACTTGATAAATTTTTGATGTTGAACCTTTGAAAAATGCAGTGATGTGATTTTTTTTCCCCCTCTCTCTCAAGGGTTTCTCCCCAAGAGCCAGTGTTAATTTGCAGATGCCAACACATGACTAATGGGTTTTTATCTCAAAAGATTAATACACATTAAATCTACATAGGATTAAGGACTCCAGACTGTACAGACTTTTGTCATGAGAGAATCCAGGCTTGATGATTCTGACAGGTTGGTAGCCCTCTCCTCATGAGGGACAGTTGGTTAGTTGGTCAGTCAGCCTGGTTAACCCTGTTATTGCTTATCCAGCAGTCAGTTGTGTCTTCTTCCTTGTTTAAGAGCCCTGGTTTTGCAGAAGGAGCAATGTGCTCAGCCCCAGGTGATGAGATAAGAGTGGCCTCAGCCAGTTACGGTGAAGCTCATCTTTGCCTATGAGTGGTTTAGGGAGAAAATGTGTTGTGATTCTGGCCAATGAAATAGAAGTAGGGGTTGCATGGGTTGGGGAGAGAAAGGACAGTGCTTTCTGAAAAAGAAATGAAAGGAGACCATCATATGAGAGGTAGTCCTCTGTGTCTCTGCTAACTTCCTTTCTGATTTGGGATATGGTGGTGAGAAAACTGCTGTCCAGAGCTCAGCAGCCATGTTGGGATCACATGGGAAGACCACAGACAGTGATTTGGGTGGCTGAACAGAAAGATGGAAAGAGTCTGGGTTCTCTCTGACCTCATCAAGCCAGCAAACCACCCTATCTACCCCTGAATCTCTTTGAATACAAATAAATGTCATGATTTAAGTCACTGTTAGTCAAGTTTTCTGTATATTGCTGCTGGAAGTGTTCCATACAATTACAGTCAGTTAAGTTTGCAGGCCTGGGAATTTTTCTGTACTATTTTTTTGGTTCATGAGAGTCACACTTGGATGTAGTAAAACTAAATGTCAAACAGTATGTAAAGCCATTAAATAACAAATGAGCGTCTATTATCCCAGATCCCAGTATCCTCCACGGAGGAAATCACTTTTAATTGCTTCTGTTTTTAGTCCTTGATAATTACAACTATAATTTGCCTATTCTATTCCAAGCATTATTATTTAAACAGTATCTATTGGCTCCCCACTCTGAAAGATGAGGAATTTACCATCAACTTCTACTCCCTCCTCATATTTATTGCATTTCCTTTATCAGTTATATTTGTAGCTTTGTATCAATAAACATCACTTTTCATATGTTTATTATATGAAGTGCAGCATCAAGTGGCATGGTTTAAACCCTAGAAAAAGGAATGGAATCCTATGTCACTAAATTATCCAAGGAAGCATGTTTTAGACATTGGTTCTCTTCCTTCACACTCAGATTCTTCAAAATCATGCCACACTTATGTTCATATTCAAACACTGGTTTTTTCTAACACTTTTTTTTCCACTCTGTGTTGCTGATTGCCTTACTTTTTTCTTGTGGAGAGTAGAAACAAAAATGTTTGCATTATATGACAGATACCAACTTCTTCATCATGCTATTGGTTGAAATGGAAAGTACTTTCTTAGCAGGTATTATTCTCATCAATGTCTGACTTGCTGTTCTAATTTGGCCAGTGACATATTCCTGCAGAACTATGAAAAGGCATGGTTCCCCTGTCTTCTAGTGTTTTGCAGATGAGAAGTTTGATGCATTTTTATTTCAATTTTCCTGTAAAAACTGATTCTTGTTTAGGTCTCTTTTCTTTGGTGTTCCATTCCAGAGGGATGGATTTAGAAAGAAGCATCTACATATTTACTCTGGTTGATACTCAGTCTTAAGTCTTATGTTTGTTGCGTTGTTGTTTTGTGTTTTTGTTGTCATTGTTCTGAGATTTTTTTCTGCTATTTCTTGGGAATTAACATCTAATTCATATGCTCTAAAATGTAATGTTTTGTTCAAGGAGCAAATACCATTAATACTTTTTTTATGTGTTCACAAAGTTGTGCAACCATAACCACTGTCTAGTTTCAGAATATTTACATCATCCCCAAAAGAAACCTCAAAATCATTATCAGTCATTCTCCACTCCTCTCTCCGCTTGGTCCCTGGCAACCACTAATCCACTTTCTGTTGCTATGGCTTTGTCTATTCTAGGCATTTCATATCAGTGGAATCATATGGCTTTTTGTGCCTCGTTTCTTTCTCTTAGCATAATGCTTTTAAGATTCATCCATATTGTAGCATATATTAATATTTCTTTTTATGGCTGGATAATATTTCTTTATATTTATAAACCACATTTTGTTTATCTATTCATCAACTAGTGTTTCTTTAATCATTTCCTCCTGTGCATTTTTTCAGTTCTCTCTTTCTGGCAGTTTGGCTAGCAGAGTACATGTAGGAGTTCTTATAATGATCCTCTATGACTTCAACTTTTGATTTCTCTCTTTTCTGATCAACATTTTAGTAGTTTTCCTTGATTTTATTTTTCAGCCCTTCTATTACATGTAAAAAGTTTCAGCAACCATATTTTAAATTTCTAGTAACCCTTTCTTGTTTTCTGATGGTTCCTTTTTCATAAGAAGCATCTTTTATTTTTGTTTCTGTTCACATTATTGAGTACCTATTTAGGTGTCCCCAGCTGATGTAAGCCACCCCACACAGTCCTATCCAGGGTGGTGAGGGACGTTTCCCTAGGCAGTTGTGAATTCACTGTGTTGTGAATTGAATAAAAGAAGGGATCTCAGTACGTTTGGTGCTCAGAGTGTACTCATTGTACACAGGACCTTCTCTCTCTTTTGCTTCCACGCCAGTCAGACCCGCTTCCTGCCTTTGCTGAGATGCAGCCAGCCTTCCCATTGCCACCCCTCCGTGCTGTCACACCAGGAGACAGACTCTCAGGACCGCTACAGACCAGGTCAGATGTCACAACTTTAGGCATCTTTCCTTTTGTGGTTTGTGCTTTTTTTAAGTCCAGGTTTATTGGGGCACAATTCATATACAGTAAAATACACTCTCTAGGGATGTTCAGTTTGATGAGTTTTGATACGTACATACACTTACGTTACCACCACCATACTCAGGATAGAGAATAGTTTCATTAACCCCAAAAGTTCCCTTGGGATCCTACTCAAATCTCTCACTTTGGCATCGATTTCTTTGAGTATTAGAGATCAATACTACAGATTACTGTTAAGTGTTTCCATGCTGCTGCACGGGTCCTGTTCTCTTAAAAGGATCCCTACTGACCATCAGAGCCCAGGGGTCTGTCTGTGAACTCTGTGGGCGGGACATGCTGACAGGATGATTTTCCTTTTGGGTATGAGGGTGTGGAGTAGGAAGGCAGCAGTTCTGCTTCTCAGAGTCCACAGCCTCTAATTGCTTTGATGCAAGGGGATGGGAGTGGGGTGGGAGAGGCTACCTGGACCAGATATTTCATAATAGCACTTTAATTAATTATACTGATGACTGCTTCGCATCCTATTTCTGCTGTTGTTTCTCATCATTTATACATTTATGGTCCCTTATGACTCTGCCCTAAAGAATGGCTCCCGCCTCTACAGAAGACTTCTTCCTAATGCATTCTGGGTCTTAGCTTCCTTCACTCTGATTGATCCAACAATATGGTCCCATCCTCTTTCTTATTGCCAAGAAATGTATCAACATAAGTTTCTCACTGATATTCTTCCCCCTGGTCACAATGGTGTCATGACTATTCCTGCTGTATTTCTTTACCATAATTGCCCTGTGACTTTCTGAAAGAATAGAAGTAAGAATATGTGCTGGGTATGCCATCTTAAAGCATAAGTCTTCATAAGAATATGTATATTCAAGAGCTCAGCAAGCAATTATTTGGATGTCTTCTCAGATGAAACATTTCTTCAGGGAAAATAAGAAATGTGATCCTGACCTGGGAACAAGCTTTGTGACTCACATCACCTTTAGCATGTACTTTGGCTTGCTGCAGAGCTTCCCTGATGGCTCAACTGGTAAAGAATCTGCCTGCAATGCAGGAGATCTCAGTTCAATTCCTGGGTTGGGAAGATCTGCTGGAAAAGGAATAGGCTACCCACTCCAGTATTCTTGGGCTTCCCTGGTGGCTCAGCAGGTAAAGAATCTGTCTGCAATGTGGAAGATTTGATCCCTAGGTTGGGAAGATTCCCTGGAGAAAGGAAAGACTACCCACGCCAGGATTCTGGCCTAGAGAATTCCATGGACTGTATAGTCCATGGGGTTGCAATGAATCAAACACAACTGAGTGACTTTCACTTTCACTTTGGCTCTCTGCATTCAGGTTATTTAAGTAAAATTAAATTAACCCCTAAATAAAAGAAAAATGAATAGACTCTCACATATAGTTTCAGGAAGTCCCAAAGATACCTAAGTATTGACATCATATGCTAGTTTTAGCCATTTTGTAAATTTTACATAACATGCGGAATGTAGATGGAAATTGTTGTTCAGTCGCTCAGTCGTGTCTGACTCTCTGTGACCCCCTGGACTGTAGCACACCAAGCTCCCCTGTCCTTCACCATCTTCTGGAGTTTGCTCAAACTCTTCCATTGAATCACTGATTCACTATGGCATCCATTGAATCACAGTGGCATCCATTGACTCACTGATGCCACTAATGGAAGTTACAATTTAACTTTTACTAATGAAGAACCTGAAACAAGGTTACTTGATTTAGATCACAGAGAAATTCAAAAGGGAGTCAAAACTTGTGTCAAAATCTTGTACAGTGGATATAAAATACAGAATACGTAGTGCCTCACCTTCACGCCCACTCATTTTTTGAAAGAAATGCTTCATAAAAGGAGAATCAATTTAAAAGCAAAACTAAAACACCAATGTCTCATTCCAACCTATAGATTACTGCTAAGATATCTTTCATTTTTAATCTTTACTTTCTCTTCCTTAAATTATAGGGGGGAGGTGGAGAAGCCCATTAAAATGTTTTGTTTTTGAGTTGCCAATAAAAAAGCTTCCTGCAAACAAAAATCTCTAGTGGATATAGCTGCAGTATCCTTACCATAAGTTCTTGTAGTTAGAATATTCTGGCAATAAGAGCTTTCTATTCTAGAAGGAGGAGGGAAAGGGAATGAGACCATCCCAAGCTTTCAAACATCTCATGAGAGCTTGGTGCGCAGCAGGTCCTGTGTAGGGGAGGGTGGTGAAGCCCTCTCATTTAACCACCTTTTCTTCTGGGTCTTGGCTGTGATCACGTCCCTTGTCCCTCCCGTGGAGTACCTGAACATGTTAAAAGACCTTGGTGTAGGGGTCTCAAGTATTTGAAATGGTGAGAAGACTGACCTTCACCGTGCTAACCCCTGTTGGGGATGCTGTTCCACATGATAAGTGTGCTCTTGAGGTGTGATTTTATACAGGTCAGTGATGTTTTGGGTAAAGTGCTTAGCCTAGCTGTGGATTCTAGTCGAGCTGTTATGAATGTCTGTCTGGTTGAAACAGGCAGCTTAACCTTCATATGAGCTGTTTCCTCGCCTATATGGAGGGGATTGTAATACCTGCTCTCGTCACACGAAGTAATAGATATACCAGAGTCTTTGTGCCTGAGTTTGAAAAGCAGAAAAAGCTCTCTGTGCATGTAAGACAATGCTATTGTGGCTTCCCTTACCCCTGCTCCAGTTCAGCGCCTGACTCTGCCCACAAAAACCAGCTGCTCCTGTTTCTTCTGTGACCTGTGATGGCACCTAGGGCACTCATGCGTTCATGCATTCAGCTGCCTCACTGTCTGCCAGCAGTCACTGGGTAGGTCACTCACCTGTTACGCCCTTCCCACCTGTGGGGCTGGGCGTCGCTGTGGCAGGCTTGGCTCCGGAATTAGGCTCTGCCACTTGGTCTGCCCATTGTCACACGCCAAGGCTTCACAAGAGTACAGTCACCTCTCCCAGGCAGGGTCACAGGCCCTGGGGCCAGCACTCAGCTGGAAAGGAACAAAGAGTTGCAGGTCTCTCAGAATATTCAGGGAGGTGCTGAGTGAGTCTGCGTGTGAGCAGACACGGGTGAGGCCGAGATGAGCTCACGTTTGAAGAATTTGAAGAATTGGATGTAGGGAGGGGATGTAGAAAGAGGCTGAGGGAATGTGAAGAGTGAGTTGGGTCCGTTTGAAAGCAGCTAATGCTGTGTGAGCGAGGAGGAAGCAGGACCAAGATACGCGATCTGTGAACTACGAGTGTTTTTCAAGTCCGTTCCCCCACTGTTCCCGCGGTGTGCGCGCATGCTTCCCTCCGTTGTGTCTCTTCCCCCAGTGCCATCAGCTGGAAGGGGGATGGGAGGAAATGTGCTCGGCTGCCGGAGGGGAGAGAGAGTTGCACTGCCCTCTAGCTGCCACAGCAGAAACTACAGATATAACTTGGGTTTCTGTCTGGTCAGCAAGAAACCTTAAAAAAAGCTTCTTTTTTTTTGCCTGACTCTCGGGGAATTCAATTTTATAGGCTTCTTCCTGAAAGGAAAAAAAATGAGCGAATGTGATAAATGAAAAATAGAGGCATAAATTTAAAAATGAGTGTGGGAATTCCCCAGGTGTCCAGTGGTTAAGACTCTGGGCTTTTATGGCTGAGGGGCTAGGTTCAATCCCTGATCAGGGAACTAAGATCCCACAAGCCCTGCGGTACAGGCGAAAAAAAAAAAAAAAAAAAGATGATGATCATTTATGAGTGAATTTTTATTGTGGTTTAAATTTTCGTTTTTGTTAACTAAAAACATGGTGTGGGTATCAGATAAGATCATCATATCCCTTCTTGTAGGGAGCCCATCTTATTGATTCCCAAGGGTTGAGTAATATGGCCATCAGCAGCAAAAAGGCATATTGGTGGAATTTAAGGGTATGGGATCCCTTTCACCAGCAGCATGAAGCCTTCCATCACATTTTCTTCTGACCCGCCCAGTTCCTGAAGTTCTTCCTGTTTATCAGGAAGCAGATTGGAGCTGGAAGGCAGGGAGAGGTGAATAAGCCAAAGTTAAGCTGGAATGATGAAACTCCAATGTGGACAACTTGGAGTGCAAAGGCTTGGAGCTGGATGAGGTGCCCTCCCTCTTCGGTGCTCAGCTTCCAGGTGGGAAGGCAGAGCGATCAAGGGTGAGAGACTGCCTCAGGGAAGGACTCAGGTGAAGTTCTCCTCTGGGCATCCCCAATCTTGGAATTAGTTGATCACCAGAAAAAAGAGAAATCATTGAGTCTAGATGTTTACAAAGTGAAGTAGAGGAAAGGAGAGAAGGAACAAGTTTTAAGTCTGTAAGGAGAGGAGAATGTGCAATTAACTGAGCACCATAATATGGGCTGCCGTCTATGGGGTCGCACAGAGTCGGACACAACTGAAGCCACTTAGCAGCAGCAGCAGCAGCAGCATTATATTCTAGGAGTCTTAGGTAATCATATTAGTTATCCCTCCCAGCAGTCTGGTGAGCAAGGTAGTTTTATGATGCCATTTTTCAGATGAGGAGGATGAGGCACAGAGCATTTTTTTTTGACCAAAGTTGCGTGACTTTATGGGCTTGTGGGAGCTTTATGGGGCTTCTGGCCTCTGTTGTTCCAAAGCTTGTGTTATTCTCCTAATGGGAAGCATATCATATTCCAATTGTCCAATAGTGCTATGCTGTTTCAGTGCTGAAGAAGTATCTGAGGCCATCTACTCTGCCTCTTTCAGTATCTTCATGTCAAACTTGAAGAGACCAAATTGACCAGGGTCAGGCAAGACAGGCTTGGAATGCTTTCCCATCTCAGTAAGTGGCATCCTCATCAATGAAAGTCTTCAAGCCAAACATCCAGGATCCACCTTGGTGACTTTCCCCCACCTCACACAAGGGATCCATCTTTAAGTCCTGCAAGTTCCAACTCTAAACTATGAAATCCTTCCCCTTCTCTTTCCTGAATTTAGGCAACAGTCTCTTAATTAGTATTCCTAACTCCAGTCTCCACCCAGTAGACATAGTGATCTTAAAAAAAAAGGAATCTGTCGCTCCTCTGCACACCAAATACTTCCTACACTCTTAGATTAAAATCTAAACTCCTCTTGTGACTCCTGGGCCCTCCGTGAACTAATCCTTTTCTACTGAACTCACAGAGGGTCCCTCTCTATCCTGCTGGCTGTCTCTGGCCACACTGTCTTCTGTACCTTAGACATATTGAGCTCTTATTCATATTAGGATGGTTTTGGTGGTATTAGTCGCTAAGTCGTGTCCGACTCTTTGTGACCCCATGGACTGTAGCCCACCAGGCTCCTCTGTCCATGGGATTCTCCAGGCAAGAATACTGGAGTGGGTTGCCATTTCCTTCTCCAGGGGATCTTATGACCCAGGGATCAAACCCAGGTCTCCTGCTTTGCAGATAGATTCTTACCATCTGAGCTGCGATGGAAGCCCATCTTAGGATAAGATGCCTGAAATGTCCTTCTTTAGAATTTGTAGCACCTTCTCATCCATCAGGTCTCAGCTTAAATATCAGGAAAGCCTTCTCTGACAACCATATTCCTTTTTCCTGCCTCAGGTAGTATCTATCAGATTACCCCATTTCTTTCTTTCTTAGCATTTATCATTATCCAAAATCTTCTTGATTATTTGTGTACTTGTTTATTGCTTTTCTCTGTTGGAATGTCTGCTTCCTAAAGGCAGGAAGTCTGCTGTTTCATTCACCATTGATTTCTAAGGCTTAGTTCAATATATGACTCATACAAAATGCTTAAAAATACTTATTGAATGAAAAAAAAATGACCAAATAAGTCTGGGCCTCAAGCCAGTGTTCCTTCCTTCAGGCTTCCCTGGTGGCTCAGCTGGTAAAGAATCTGTCTGCAATGCGGGAGACCTGGGTTCAATCCCTGGATTGGGAAGATCCCCTGGAGAAGAGAATGGCTACCTACTCCAGTATTCTGGTCTGAAGGATTCCATGGACTGTATAGTCTATGAGGTCGCAAAGAGACAGAAAGTTTTCAAAGGAAAGAGTTCCTTCCTTCTCTAGCTGACTAAGATAGAGAATTTGTGACATATTTAGGAAATTGAAAACAGAAAGTTTGCCCCCAACAGTTAGAGTCAGGAGAACAGAGAATTGGCAAGGAAAAAGAGAGCCAGAGCACAGGATGAGGAGCGTGGGAAGGGAGATCAGGGGTTGAGTCTCTAAAGCAGCCTGTGCCAAGATCCCCAGTGAACATTTCTTGACTTACCCACAAACATTTGTGATGGAGTCTTATTACACATAACTGCAAATTCCAGAGCAGCAGTGACAGCAGAAAAGAATGAAAGGCTATGGAAACAAGCCCTGAGAAGAGCAAGTAGCTTTTGGACAAGAGTTCCTTCATCTCAGCATTTTTCATGGATTTCAAATATTTCAAGAATAATATTTTTATTTGCACATTTATTTTGAAAATACAAGTTATCTAGTCTCAAAATAGAATTGATTAAAGCATACTTGAAAGCTTTTATTACTATTTTATATTTCTAATAAGTGCAGTGGTTACCACCTCCCCAGCCCCCACTACTCAGGTATTATAAGCATATTCTGAAGTATTGGAAATTATCTCCCCAACAAAATTATCTTATCCCTTTTGCTAAAATTTCCTCTGAGTAGCTGGATGCTGCTTTAAAATCCTAAGAAATAGTATCAAAAAGTACTCATTGTGGATTTATTATGTTCACATTTGTGAGCCTTTGACCATGCATGATACTCAGACTTGGAGAATCTCAGGACAGGCTTTATGTTCTGTTTATTGTAGTGTTTCAGGGCTGGGACATAGCAGGCCCTCACAAAGTATTTGCTGGTAATATGGTACTATGCTAGGTAGTTGGGAAACAGTCACTGTCCTCAGAGTACACAGTAGATGTTCCATACATTTTTTAAAAGGTGTGTGTAATGAGAGAGCAGATAGGAGATTGTAGCACAAGGTAGTGCCAGGTGAATACCCCAAGAAGAGAAGAAGCCAGTAATTTGGAGATGAAAAGGAAGAAATTATGACTTATGATTTCAGGATCAAAGAGGGTTTTGTGAAAGGAAAGTGAGGATAGAAAAATCTAAACACTCAGTTACTAAACCAGTGAATGTAATTTGGCCAAGGGCAGAAAATTTGAGCAAAACTGGAGTCAGGAAAGCCTAGCGAGCATAGGTGGAGAAGGCGATGGCAACCCACTCCAGTGTTCTTGCCTGGAGAATCCCAGGGACGGTGGGGCCTGGTGGGCTGCCGTCTATGGGGTCCCACAGAGTCAGACACGACTTAAGTGACTTAGCAGCAGCAGCAGCAGCAGCGAGCATAGGATTCACGCAGGAGAAGAACAGCCAGTGTCTGGGACTACCAGTTCAAGGAGACTGTGCTGTTGAGGCTGAGACACCAGTAGAAGGAATTGGTACTGGTGGTAGGAATTACTCCTAAATCAAAGATGGAGTGTGCACAATACTTCTCCTAGCCTTTATCCCACCTCACCGGAAGTAACTTCCATCTTCTCGTTGGGGATTCTCTTTCCTTCCCTCAGTATCTCAGAAACTTTTGTGGTTCCTCAAATAACAGAGGAACTGCCCCTACGTTTTGGCTCATCACGCTAGTCCTCTTGTCAAAGCTATCACAGCTGCTGAAATGGCATTGGTTCTCTTCCTGTGATCTTTAGGGGCTGCAGGAATATTTCTTTAGGTGGGAACCTGTCATCCAGGGTATGGCCTCCTTCATTCCACCACAGAGTTATGCCCCTGGAGGCCCCGTCCTCTCACCCAGGTACTATCAGGAGCATGAGGGGTGCCCACTGTTTGTGGACACCACTGTACTTTTCTGGTACACGGTCCTGTCCTCTCCTTTGCTGCGCCTGCTTCTGCCTCCCTCCCCCAGCTTAGTACACTTGAGGAGTCGAGCTCCACACAGCAGGCAGGAGGAGAAGTGAGTTTACCATCAGGCTTCTACCACAAAACTCCCCTGAAGTACCAACAGGTAACCTTTCTACTTGCTTAGAATAGGGGAGGAAAATACTGGTCATACAAATTAATAGTTCAACAAATTATCTTACATATTATTTTTAAAAATTTATTAAAATTAAAATTTATTTAAATTAAAAAATTTTTTTATTGGAGGATAATTGCTTTATAATGTTGTGTTGGTTTCTGTTATACAACGGTGTGAATCAGCCACAAATATACATATATCCCCTCCCTCTTGAATCTCCCCCGCAGCCGCCATGCCACCTTTCTAGGGTGCCACAGAGAACCAGGCTGAGTTCCCTGTATTATACACCAACTTCCCCCTATCTTGTGTGTGTGTGTTAATTTGCTCAGTCGTGTCTGACTCTTCAACGCCATGGGCTGCCAGGCTCCTCTGTCAATGAAATTCTCCAGGCAAGAATAATGGAGTGGATTGCCATTCCCTTCTCCAGGGAATCTTACTGACCCAGGAATCAAACCCAGGTCTCCTGCACTGTAGGTGGATTTTTTACCATTTGAGCAACCAGGGCACTCTCTTACACATCCTTAAGTTGAGTGGACAATGAGAACCATTGAATGTTAGTAAGAAATAATATTCATATTTATGTTCTTTTTTTCCCCTTCCACCATGCTAAGGATGAGGGGGAAATGCAAACCAAAAGTAAAAACATGGTGTGGAGGGTGCTAGAATTTTGTGATTTAATAGACACAGTCTTAGACGGAAGCTATTTAACATAGCCTGGCTGCCCACCCCCATTTCCCCTTGCTTTGTATAACCCAATAGCAGGATTGACAGTCTTCCTATTGTATCTATGTATCTAAAAAATCAACTCTTCATTTTTCCCCCTGGATATTATATTAACTTACAGGCTGTTTAAGAAGAGATTTTACCTAAGGCCATTTTCAAAAAGGACTTCTGGGTAGAGAGAAATTACAGTAGACCTCAAGAAATAGAAAATGGTGACAAAAATTAGAGGTTTTATTATTCTTACTTTCACATGGGAGTAGGAAGTCTAGAGCTGATACTGGGGCTCCATGAAGCCCCCAGTATCATCCTGTAGCTCTGCTCAGTGATCCTTACCTTGTTCTTGGGGCCTCAAGGTCCCAACACGGTTACTCCACCTTGAACGTGATGTTTCCGAGCAGGATGAAGGGTAAGGACAAAGCATCCAGGCAGCTGAATCTATTTACCTTTTAAATAGATTTAAAACACCTTCCCAGAAGTTTCACCTGCTGACGTTTACTTATGTTTCACTCACCTGAACAGTGTCGCTTGGCCATTCATAGATGCAAAGCAAGCTGGGGAATGCAGTTCTCCCCTGGGCACACTAAAACCTTGAGATAAATTAAGGATCTGTTAGGAAAGAAGTGGGGAATGATGCTGAGTGGGTAACTAGCAGTGACTGCCACATTGCATACTGTTTTGCCCTTTTATTTAAGTTAATGCGCCTTCTGGAAGAGCAAACCAACTTTCAGCAAACAGAAGTAAATCTTTCGCAAACTCTTCTGTCTTCTGTGTACCCACCCAAAGGCATAGTGATTTTTGTGTTGGTAGTTCATATTATGCATATTACAGATTCCCTCCAACAGCCTAGAACATCCTGAATTGATAATATTTGTGGATGCATACATGTGGTTATTTATACAACTGCCTCTAATAGATAATTCATTACTGAGTCTTTTAGTGCTTTTCTCTGCTCTCACTCTCTACTTCTGTATGTGTGGTACAGCACAACTATATAAATACTTCAGCAGCCACTTATTTCTAGCTACCAGATCTTGTAGTCGGAGGCAGTCCTCGCTCATGACTGTAGTCTGATATACCTAACTCCATTTAGGAAAAAGACTTAGTTTCACAGGTGCCTTAGTTTCAACATGCCTGAGTTGAACTCATGGTGTTTTCTTCACAAAATTCCACCTCTTCTGTGTTTGTTCATCTTGATGAATGTCCATGTCCAGGCCAGGAACCTGAAAATCATTACTGTATCCTCCTTGCATTCCTTTCTCCCCACAACCATTTGATGTTAGAGTCTTGTCCAGATAGGGTACTGAAAATTCTCCTCTTTGCCCTCTTTTCTCTAATCCACTGCCACCTCTTGGGGTCACCTAGTTCAAACTAGCTGCTTTTAGCTATATTGTTGCCACAATAAATATCTGTTAGATTTCTTCCTTAGCCTTCCATGTACTCCAGAATCTGTAGCTCTCTGTGCTATTTTAAAAATTACTTAGATTTTATCTAGATGACATTGAAAAAATATAAGCAGTTATGGATCACCTGAATGGCTGTCTTAGAACTGAGTACTGCTGATAGATTTTAGTGCCTGCATGTATATTTGTGTTTTTATCATACCAACGAGCATTACTGTAATTATCAACAACCAACACGAAAAATAAAGCAGAGGGACTTTGTATCCCAAAATGAAGCTTTTGGGACAGACGAAATTCAGTGAAGTCACTGTCTTTTGTTATATTAACAAAGGTTTGTCCTAGTTTAAGTATGGAAGACCATCATGTGGTCCAAGTAGTTTAAGTTGCTAAATTCTAAAGAACCTGTACTCAGCAGCCAGTCTCATGTTAGGAGTAGAAATTTCATATGAAAGATGTTATCTGTCATATTGAATTAATACCATTCATTTGAATGTCGATTTTGCTTAAATTTAATATGCAAATTTGTATAGTTACGTAAGAGCAATAAGTATGAAATGCTTCCAGCTAGTTTTAGGTTTGCACAAATATAAATATCAATACACTGAAGATATCTGAGTGGCACTTCAGGTCTTTGAGAAGTTTTTTAAAGAAAGTACATACAGCAAAGGAAACCATCAACAAAATGAAGACAACCTACCGAATGGGGGAAAATATTTGCAAATAGCATGACAGATATGGGATTAATATCTAACACATAAAAGCAACTCATACAACTCAACAGCAAAAAATAACCCAATTAAAAAATGGTCGAAGAACTGAATAGACATTTTTCCAAGGAGAAAATGCAGATGGCTAACAAGCACATGAAAAGATGATCCACATTGCTAATCATCAGGGAAATGCAAAACAAAACTACTATGAGATAGCACCTCACACCTGTCAGATTGGCTGTCATCAAAAAGAACACAAATAATGAATTTTGGTGAGGATGTGGAGAAAGGGAACTCTCAGATATGGTTGGTGGGAATGTAAATTAATGCAGCCATGGTGGAAAACAGTGTGGAGGGTTCTCAGAAAACTAAAAATAGAATTACCACATGATCCAGCAATTCCACACCTGGGTATATATAAAAAACAAAACAAAACACTAATTTGAAAAGATACATGCACCCCTGTGTTCATAGTAGCATTGTTTACAGTTGCCAAGACATGGAAGCAACCTAAGTATCCATCAACAGATGAATGGGTGAAGAAGATGTGGTATATCTATATATAATAGAATACTGCTGCTGCTGCTAAGTCGCTTCAGTTGTGTCCGACTCTGTGCGACCCCATAGACGGCAGCCCACCAGGCTCCCCCGTCCCTGGGATTCTCCAGGCAAGAACACTGGAGTGGGTTGCCATTTCCTCCTCCAATGCATGAAAGTGAAAAGTGAAAGTGAAGGCGCTCAGTCTTATCCAACTCTTAGCGACCCCATGGACTGCTACTCAGCCATAAAAAGAACAAAATCTTGCCATTTACATCAACATGGATGGCCTTGAAAGGCCTTATGCTAAGTGAAATAAAGTGAATCAGGGAAAGACATACTGTATGATACCACTTATATGGGAAATTCAAAAAATACAACATACTAGTGAATATAATAAAAAAGAAGCAAACTCATAGGCAGAACAAACTAGTGGCTATCAGTGGGGAGGAGGAGGGGCAGTAAAGGAGTAAGGGTGTAAGAGGTACAAACTATGAGGTATAAAATAAACTACAAGAATATGTTGTACAATATGGGAATATAGTCAATATTTTATAATAACTTTAAATGGAGTTTCAGGATTATGAAGTACCTCCTCCTCCTGCCTTCAATCTTTCCCCGCATCAGGGTCTTTTCAAATGAGTCAGCTCTTTGCATCAGGTGGCCAAAGTATTGAAGTTTCAACTTCAACATTAGTCCTTCCAGTGAACACTCAGGACTGATCTCCTTTAGGATGGACTGGTTGGATCTCCTTGCAGTCCAAGGGACTCTCAAGAGTCTTCTCCAACACCACAGTTCAAAAGCATCAATTCTTCGGCGCTCAGCTTTCTTTATAGTCCAACTCTCACATCCATACATGACTGCTGGAAAAACCATAGCCTTGATGAGATGGACCTTTGTTGGCAAAATAATGTCTCTGTACAACAATTAGGCTTCAATAAAAAAAAGAATAAAAATGATGTATGCAAAAACAATAAAGAGGATGCATGTATTTCTCAAGTGGATTGGAGCAGGGTCAACAAACCTTTTATGTAAAGGAATGGAAGATAAATATTTTAGGCCCTGATGGCTGTATGTCATCTATCAGAGGCCCTTGGCTCTGATGGTGTAGTATGAAAGCAGCATGAATATTATATAAACAAAAGAGCATGACTGTGTCCAACCAAACTCTGTTTACAAAACCAGGCATCAGGCCAATGTGGACTTCATGTCCAGTTTGCCAACTCCTGATTTAGAGAATACAATCCCCATTCCTTGTCTTGAGGTACACCTCTGTTCACCTCTCTAGATTTATCTCTTCCCTGCTCTATCAGACCTTCTTTGTGCTCCAGTCACAGGGAGCTGCTTGCCTTTCCCAAGCATGTCACAGTTTCCCTGATTCCACACTTTAATCAATGGTCCCTGTGACTTCCTTCCCCATCTTCTCAAACCAGCTAACTCCTACTTGAAGTGAAGTGAAGTGAAGTCACTCAGTCGTGTCCAACTCTTTGTGACCACCATGGACTGTAGCCTACCAGGCTCCTCAGTCCGTGGAATTTTCCAGGCAAGAGTACTGGAGTGGGTTGCCATTTCCTTCTCCAGGGGATCTTCCCAACCCAGGTATTGAACCCAAGTCTCCCGCATTGCAGGCAGACACTTTACCGTCTGAGCCACCAGGGAAGCCTGCCTGGAACTCCTACTTACCCTGATTTAAAAATTGCTTCCTCTCAGAAGCTGTCTCTAGCCCCTTGTGGCTGAGTTTTTGTTCTGTCTGCTCCCTTTGTGCTTTTTTATTTTCACTCTTCTCCCCTATCACTCTCATTGATCTTGTGGTTGGGCCCTTACTGGACTATTTTACTATCTTTTCTTCTAGGCTGAGCTTCCTCTTCTCTGCAGTATGTGCTGCCCCTCACTTATAGTTATGACCACCTATCCCCACATTGAGAGGATCGATGGAAAGAACAGAAGGAAACAAGAAAGAGTGTATTTATCCAAAGAAACTGAGAAAACCCAGAAATTGCTGCTGCTGCTGCTGCTGCTAAGTCGCTTCAGTTGTGTCCGACTCTGTGCGACCCCATAGACAGCAGCCCACCAGGCTCCCCCGTCCCTGGGATTCTCCAGGCAAGAACACTGGAGTGGGTTGCCATTTCCTTCTCCAATGCATGAAAATGAAAAGTGAAAGTGAAGTAGCTCAGTCATGTCCGACTCTTAGCGACCCCATGGACTGCAGCCTACCAGGCTCCTCTGCTCATGGGATTTTCCAGGCAAGAGTACTGGAGTGGGGTGCCATTGTCTTCTCTCAGAAATGTCTGAGTTTTCTTTAAATTGACAAAGTTAGGTATTCTCCCATTTGTGGAAATGGAGGCTTGTGAGCTAAGTCAGTTTTGAACAAATAAAGGGAGGTTTATGTTTGTACCTTTAGCTTTTGTGACTGTAAAATTTATGCCTGTGATGGAAGTTATTTAACGTTGACAAATGGAGTCAGCTGAAAAAAATCAAAGATAATGAAGAATAAAATGAATGGATAAGAAAGCTGTGGTACATATACACAATGGAGTATTATTCAGCCATTAAAAAGAATACATTTGAATCAGTTCTAATGAGGTGGATGAAACTGGAGCCTATTATACAGAGTGAAGTAAGCCAGAAAGAAAAACACCAATACAGTATACTAATGCATATATATGGAATTTAGAAAGATGGTAACAATAACCCTGTATACGAGACAGCAAAAGAGACATTGATGTATAGAACAGTCTTATGGACTCTGTGGGAGAGGGAGAGGGTGGGAAGATTTGGGAGAATGGCATTGAAACATGTAAAATATCATGTATGAAACGAGTTTCCAGTCCAGGTTCGATGCACGATACTGGATGCTTGGGGCTGGTGCACTGGGACGACCCAGAGGGATGGAATGGGGAGGGAGGAGGGAGGAGGGTTCAGGATGGGGAACACATGTATACCCGTGGCAGATTCATTTTGATATTTGGCAAAACTAATACAGTTATGTAAAGTTTAAAAATAAAATAAAATTAAAAAAAAAAAAAAAAAAAGAAGGCATACTGTATATGTTTGGGGTGTTGGTAAGTGGAGAGGGTTTGAGGTGTAATAGACAGTGGGTAAGTGTGCTGTGGTTGGGTTCCCTAGGCAGAAAAATACCTTGGAAAATTTACAACCAAGTTGTAATTGAAAGGTTTAAGAAGTGATTTCTGAGACTAGGCTGGATCCTTGACTAAATCTCTGAGCAGGCCTTTTTCTTGTTGTGATTTAAATCTTTCCATGGGAGTGTAAATATTATATGTATACTCACTCACCGGACAGATCACATACATATCACTAATGAAAAGGAGGTAATAAAATCTTCAGTGGGAAATGTCACTGGACACATTTCACTGTTAAGGTTACCATTTCTTATTTGGGAAATAAAAGAGCTTGTTAGCTGATGGTTAAAAATCAAACTCTTTTGCCCTAAGTAGTTCCCATTAGATGTGATGTTAGTGATTTTACACAAACATGTTGACATTTTGCTATATTATATTTCTAACAGGGTCCAACTTCCAGGCAGTGTATATATATATATATATTTTTTTTTAAGTAAAGAAGACCTAGGTTCTTCCTTGAGTCAGTACAGGGAGTTTGGTGGTCCTGCGCTGGAAACATCACCATCACACCGCTGAGAGCTTGCTGTGTGTCAGACATTGCATATGTAGCAACTCAGTGCCCACAGCAGCTGTAGAAGATGGGTTCTCTGATCACCCCTGTCACAGATGTGGAAGTACATCCATAAAGTGCAGGTCACTTGTCCAAAGTCACACAGGTGGTGAGCAGCATGACCAGATCATATCCCCAACAGTCTGGTTTCTGAGGCCACACACTTCACCTCCACACTTTCCTTCTTCTTAGGATTCCAGCTTCCCAAGTGTGCCAACTTCTAATTTGCTGTGGGATATTCATTCCCAGTTGGTGTCTACTTATGATCTACATTCACCTTCCGTGAATAAAACTGACAAAGCTTTGTCTTTATAAATGACCTATGTTAATGTCTCTTGGCATTAAGATGCTCACAGGGAAATAGAAATTATATTTTGCAGCGCTTGTCTGGTTTCCTCAGTAATGGATTATGTCTACAGGATATGAATTCAACCTGTTGAAAAAGTGAAAGAATCATCATTAATAGTGGTACAACTGACATCATATGGCTCCTGATGTGATACATGGAGAAGGACACAATACCACCTATGTGATGGTACTTCCAAATGTGTCACCTGAATCTAATCATGAGGAAACAGACAAACCCACATTAAAGGACAGCCTGCAAAGTAGCTGGCCTGGATTCTTCAAAGGCATCAGTGTTAAGACAGACAGAAGGGCTGAGGAACTGTTTAAGATTGGAAGATAGAGAAGCAGAGCCATAAAATGCAGTGCATAATCCTTGTTTGGATTCTGGATCAGGAGTAAAACCAGCTATAGAGGAGGTTATTAGGACAAATAGGATACTTTTAAAATATGAACTGTATATTGAATGGGTTTCCCTGGTGGCTCCAGGGTAAAGAATCCACCTGCCCATGTAGGAGACACAGGTTCCATCTCTGGGTTAGGAAGATCCCCTGGAGAAGGAAACGGCAACTCCTGCCAATATTCTTATCTGGAAAAATCCCATTGCCAGAGGAGCTTGATGGGCTATAGTCCATGGGGTCACAAAGAGTCAGACACGACTTAGCAACTAAACAACACCACCACCACATACACATAGAACAAGTTAACAGAATGTTAACAATTAGTGTCTCTAGATTAATGATAAATTGGTGTTATACTGTTCTCACAACTTTTCTGAAGGTTTGAAATGTTCATAATTTTAAAAATATATATGGGAGTAGAAAAATGAGTTGGGGTATAGGTCAAATAAGATTAGCCCAGAGTTGGAGCTAAGTGTTGAGTACAGAGAGGTTCATTATATTATTCTGTCTACTTGTCTTTATATATTTGAAATCTTCCCTACTGTTTCAGTCAGATTTCATGGTGCTGATTCTCAGCACATGATGAAAGTAAACTGCCATGACAGATTCTGTCTCTGCTTTTCTGTATTTTGACCTCATCCCCACTCTTACCCAGCCCAGCTACCATTTTCCCTTGCCAGCATCCCAACTCCACCTCCCATTTTATCATTCAGCCCGAAGCCAAAAGGATTTTTTTTTTTAATGCAAAATTGATCTTTCCAGGCTCCACTTAAAACCCTTCAAGTTCTGTCCATTGTTTTAGGAGGAAACTTACCACTCCTACAGATTTCCCTGGTAGCTCAGATGGTAAAGAATCTGCCTACAATATAGGAGACGGGGTTCAATCCCTGGGCTGGGAAAATCCTCTGGAGAAAGAGAATGCCTACCTGCCCACTCCAGTATTCTTGCCTGGAAAATTCCATGCACAGAGGAGCCTGGCATTCTGTAATCCATGGGGTCAGTAAAAGTTGGACATGACTGAGCGACTAACACTTTAAACCATTCCTTCTCAGTCTGCCCCTCCTCACTCTTCACCTCTTTCCCCTAGGTTCTAGGGTCCTTTCAGCCCTCTGATTTTTACCCTGCCCTTCTGCACTCCTACGGAGACGCTCATCCCTCTCACTGGAATGCCCTTTTCTCTCTTTCCCTACTTAGTGCTTGTTCATTCTTCAGAAATCACTCCTTCACTAGATGCATCCTTGGTCTGTCTGTTTAGAGTGTTGTCTCCTATGCTGGTAGGCACATTTCTCTGGTAACATTTATCCCAGTTGAAATTACAATTCTCTGTGCTTGGACTAATGCTTCCTCTCTCCCTAGGCTGCAAGTTGTCTCATGTACTTGTTTTGTTTACCGTTGTGTCCAAAATAGGTGCTTGGTATTGATATATGATTTTTAAATATATTTTTCAAAATAGTTTTTTTCCACTAGGAATATTTAGAAGTTTTTCCTTTTATAGAATTCCATTGTGCTTATCTTCAAAAGGATAGGAGACTGTCTCCTGAAGTTTAATTTCGGTTCTTAATTTGATGTGATCCCTCTGACAGTATAGAAACATTACTTTCATAATGCTCCTGGAAAAATTGGTTAAGTCACTTGGCCCCTGTTTCCTTTCACAGTCAATATGACTTCATGCAAAATGATGCAGCGGTTCACATCATTCTGTCAGTCCGCATCCAAGAAATACTGTCTTCCAAAATTAAAATTGTGAATCAACTCACAGGAGGATGTTGTCAAATAAACAAAGAATCATCGCTTATATTACACTGCCAAGTTTTTGATAAGCTTAATTCCTCTAAATGCATTTAAATTTAATGAAGAGTAATACAATTTAATAACAACATAAAATGGAATCATTTATCTTCCCAGTCCTAGACATTGGGCACATGTCTTCTCCTTAATACATTGTTTCAAAACGCAAAAGTTTTTTTTTTTCCCTTATCTCCTTTAGATTTGTCTCTCCTTATTTTGGGCTCCAAAATCACTACAGATGGTGACTGCAGCCATGAAATTAAAAGACGCTTACTCCTTGGAAGGAAAGATATGACCAACCTAGATAGCATATTCAAAAGCAGAGACATTACTTTGCCAACAAAGGTTCATCTAGTCAAGGCTATGGTTTTTCCTGTGGTCATGTATGGATGTGAGAGTTGGACTATGAAGAAGGCTGAGCGCCGAAGAATTGATGCTTTTGAACTGTGGTGTTGGAGAAGACTCTTGTGAGTCCCTTGGACTGCAAGGAGATGCAACCAGTCCATTCTGAAGGAGATCAGCCCTGGGTGTTCTTTGGAAGGAATGATGCTAAAGCTGAAACTCCAATACTTTGGCCACCTCATGTGAAGAGTTGACTCATTGGAAAAGACTCTGATGCTGGGAGGCATTGGGGGCAGGAGGAGAAGGGGACGACAGAGGATGAGATGGCTGGATGGCATCACTGACTCGATGGACGTGAGTCTGAGTGAACTCCGGGAGCTGGTGATGGACAGGGAGGCCTGGCATGCTGCGATTCATGGGGTCGCAAAGAGTCGGACACGACTGAGTGAATGATCTGATCTGATCTGATCTGATTTCTATGTATGTAGCGTGGGGAGTGATCTATATGTACATGTTTAATTAAATCACTCATCAGGCTGTAGTTTTCACGGTTGGAAATCTCAGGAATTTGTTGTTTCAAGTTCCCAAGGCAATGATATTTACATAGCCCAGTGAAATTTGATAATTATCAGTATATTAGTCAAGATTATTTCAATTGCAAGTGATATAAATCCAAATTCTAACTGACTTAAACAAAAATGAGAATTTACTGGCACATACAACCAGGGAGACCAAAGGTGACTGCTGGTTGAGGGCTCAGGTGAGGAGGCCTCTCATCTCCTCACTTGCTTTCCTCTCGGCTAGCTTAATTTTCAGGTCAGCATGCCAGTAGGGTGTTCATGGAGCAATAGCAGGTTGTTCATTGACGAGGCAGTGATCTTTAAATATTTACAAATGAAGTAAGGAGCTCTGGCTGAGCAGAAACTGGGATCTGGAGTCTGCCTGGGTGTCTGTTTGGGTTACCTCACTTTTTCTTTTTTTTCCTTTTTCTTTTTTGGTTTAAAGAGATGTGTTCTAAGGCCCTGGGGAGAGGGACGGGTGGTGAGGCGTTATTTGGTGCTATCTCCCACATGGCCCAAGGACTAATTTTTGAGCCCTGTGAAAAGCTGAGCTATGACTGATGATGAAGTCATTGTTTTTATGAAGACTTTTATAAAATATGAAGGGAATGCAGCACAGTTATTTGGTGTATTAAGAGCATGATAGCTTTGAATTGCTCCCGGGAGGCAACGTTAGTGCAAAACTGGACAGCATCTCAGAGGGAAGCCCTGATGATCCCAGAGGCTATAGTTTCTTTGCCAAACACCTTTTGGAGGCTTCCAGAGACACTTGAGTGTCTGGTGCACAGAGGCAGAGCAATGCAGATTACAGTAACAATAAATTTAACCCCTTGTATTGTGGAGGATGATCCTAATATGTTCTATATGGATGGATTATTTGACTCCAAAAAGTTTCTTATAGAGAAGAAATAGTGCAGAAGACACCATCAGAGTTAAAACAAGAGTAGGTGAATGTGAGAATACAAAGAAACAGGGTACTATGTGCTGACAAATATTTCAATTTGGTAATTAAAAAAAAATGCAGCTTACATAGTAAGTAGTAAGTCTGTGGCATTATCCTGGGAACGTTTTCACTTATTGCCTCTAGGAAAGTCATGTTATTGCTCTGTATGGGCTTTCAAAGACAGATCCAGTGTTAGAAGAGCCATTTCCAACATGTTGCAAATAACTGAGCAACATCAAGATTCCTCATTGAGAAAACCTCTTCCTGTTTAACCTCTTCTCTGGTTAAAAGCATTTCAGACTTTTAAGAAACATGTATAATGGAATTGTAGAGATTTATACATTCAAGTGAGTTGTGTGATCTGCAAAAGTTAACTGTAAATTGTAATCTAGGTAAAAGCTTCTCTTATTTTTGTTTGTATAAGCTCGAGTCTTAAATAAAGCAGCTGCCAGCAGAATGCTGATTAAAGTTAAGATTCCAAATGAAAAGTTATTGAATTAAAAATGGATAAACATCACTGCTGCTGCTGCCGCTGCCAAGTCGCTTCAGTCGTGTCCGACCCTGTGCGACCCCATAGACGGCAGCCCACCAGGCTCCTCTGTCCCTGGGATTCTCCATGCAAGAATATTGGAGTGGGATGCCATTTCCTTCTCCAATGCATGCTAGAATCATCTGAAGTTATTAAATGCCAGTTTAGTTACTGTTTTCTTTTAACTATATTCTTTATTCAAGTAAACAGTATAAGGTATTATGTTTGAAATGAAACTGAAAGATATCAGTCAATAGTAATTTTCCACAGACATTTAGAAATTAATGATCTGCTGAACAATGGTGATGTGTTTGGGTCTTCGTTGCCCCAAATTCCTTGCCCTCATAAAAAATATAGCCTACTTCATGTCTGTGAGAGGGAAAAAGATTAGGATGAGGTTAGATGATAAATTTTTAGCCACTAGCATCTGGCCAAAAGAGCCTAGGTTGGCCCTATCACATTTCCCATGTATATTTATGTACTGTACAATTTGAGTATTATAATAAAAATTTTTATCTGTCCCTGGAGGCAAAATTGAGTTATATATTAAATGGTTATTTTCTTTGTTTTCTGCTTAGGTATGCATGTAATGTGGTAGCATAATATATATTCCACACTTGTTTCATTCCTGCAGAGAGATAATATTTTTGCAGCTGACAGAGTAAAGACATCCTGTGCTTCCAGAAAAGGAGAGAACATATTGGCAGTATAAAATACAGATGTTCCCAGTGTTTTTCCTACTTCATGGTTGTATTCAGCAGAGGTTAACTTTCATGGACATATTTCCCTATCCTTGTTTAGGCTGTTGCACATAGGAGTCCACAGTAAATTCAAGATTGTAAAGATGGTTTCAAGGAAAGCATGTCAAAGTGTTTTCAGTGAGAGGAAAGTAACTTAAAAATGTCTTCCCCCTTCCTCTTCACAAGAGACTCTTTTCATAAGATTGTTGGAAACAGAACAACCTTCTTTCTTGTCTATAAGGAAGGAGCTTGGAATATATCCAACTTTTGTTTTAAAGAATTTTAAGTGGGAAACAAATATAAAATTTTCTTGTCACAGTATAGGAAAATAAATAGAAACTGCTGTGACAAAGATGGTATCCTAATTACGTGTTTGCAGTCTTCTTCTTTCGCGTTTCATAAAGAAACAACCCAAGGGATGTAAAAGAAATATAAAAAGATCATTATGTGATATGATCAGAAACTTCTCACCTGCATCTATGAAAGCTTAACAGTCAGAGATGGAAATAGCACAGGTAGGAGTGAATGAGGGGATCACTGGTGATCCACTATTCACATTTCGGGTGTACATCTTGGAAAAACTAATTCTTCCTCTCTAAGAGAAAAATTGTCAGGGAAATTGAGATATTCAGTAGTTCAAATGAAGGGACTCAAATGTTGAGCACTCAGATTAAATACCTTCTAGTAAAACAGCGGAGAAGGCAATGGCACCCCACTCCAGTACTTTGCCTGGAAAATCCCATGGACAGAGGAGCCTGGTAGGCTGTAGTCCATGGGGTTGCTAGAATTGGACACGACTGGGCGACTTCACTTTCACTTTTCACTTTCATGCATTGGAGAAGGAAATGGCAACCCACTCCAGTGTTCTTGCTTGGAGAATCCAGGGATGGGGGAGCCTGGTGAGCTGCCGTCTATGGGGTCGCACAGAGTCGGACACGACTGAAGCGACTTAGCAGCAGCAGTAGCAGTAAAACAGAGATGCTGTAGAATAAAGGGAAGAACTTGAGGGTGGGGGAGCTAATTTTCTTAGGTTCAAAAGTCATCATGTATTAATTTTGTTTAAAAATTAAAGTAAAAATAAAGAAATAAAAAAGAAGAGTAACTGGGACTTCCCTGGTGGTCCAGTGGTTAAGAATTCACCTTTTCATAAAGGAGATGTGTGTTCGATCCCTGGTCAGGAAACTAAGATCCCATATGCCGCAGAGCAACTAAGCTCACATTCCATGACTACTGAAGCCCATGTACTCTGGAGCCAATGAGAAGCGACTTGAGAGCCTGTGCGCCACAACGAGGATCCCACATGCCGCAACTAAGACCTGATGAAGCCAAATAAATAAACGGAAGGAGAAAAGAAAAAGCAACTATGGGACATTCTTCTAGAACTCTGAGAGTTGGAAATTCAAGAGAAAAGTTGACAGGCAGAACAACTTGAAGCAGGAGAAGCAATATTGTTACAGGAGTTCCAGAAGGAGAAAATAGTATGAATGAATGAAAAACAATAATTAAAAATAATTTCAGAGTTGACGGCTTCATTGTTTACATGGAGAAAGCGTACCAAAGACTGGGCAGATATAATGAAAAGGAATCATATTCAGATGGTTTTCCATGTCTTGGATAAAGAGAAAATGCTGGAAGCAGCCAACTGTAAAAAACAAAAAAAAAAAGAGGGGGAGTCACCAAAAACATGACATTCGTTTTCTTATTTGCAACACTAATGCCAGAAAACCTCAGAGATAATGTAAAGACTTCTGAAGCAAAAGAATTATGTTCTAAGAATTATAGACTGAACCAAGCTATTATCTAAATGCAAGGCCAAATGAAAGTCTGGTTCAGATTTTTAAGAATTTAGAAATTATATGACTCATGTTTGCTTTTTGGAAAAAATGTAACTTAAAGTAGACCTTAAAGAAAAAACTCATCAAAATATAGAATTTAATAAAGATGAAGCTATGTTTTTAGAAAAAAGTGCAGTGAGAAATAAAACCTTAGATTTAAGTCTAAAGAATTGTTTTTAGTGTGGTTGTGAAACTAAGTCAATTTATAACAAAGAATTTTAAAAAGACAAATGTATACTATAAAAGAAAATTTCCCTAGAAATATTGGGTGAGGAGAGAGGTGGAAAAGAGAAAGTAAAATATAGTAAAGTTTCAATGTCAAACAAGGAGGATCCATATTTGTAACTGTAAATTTGACATTGATATGGATACAGAATAAATTAAAACATGTTTAAAAGTTTTTTTAAGCAAAATCAATTTTCAATGAGGCTGTGAGAGAAAAAAACCACATAGAAAGCATTATTATTCTAAAAGTGTCAAAGTGTAGGTGTATATGTGAATGTGTTTAGTGGGGTAGTAGCAGAAAATAAAATAAAAAGAACTGATGAAATAAGATGCAAGGAGTAAAACAATAAGAGTCTCCTCTTTTAGACATGTACTTCCAGGCTGTCATGGAGTAACTGCTGTTGAATTTACTCTTGCATTTTAAAGCTGAACAAAAATGTGGTGGCTCTTTTTATTAATAGGCATTGGATAATGGGCAGTGCAGGACTAGAGTCCTGAAAAGTCCAGACGTCATGAGATAAGCACCACATTCAACCTTGTTTTATGTCTATGGGACCTTCCTTGAATGTGGCACAGGGTTGTGAAGCCCAAGTGAAAAACATCAGTCTCACTGAGCTGAGGAGGTAGAAATTAAAACAGAGGGGTTGTAAAGGTAGCTGGAATTAGCAGAATAGGATTTCTGAGAGAAGTAAGCTATACAGATGAAGGTCTCAGAAGTCAGTGCACAGATTCTCTATAGCTCTTTGACTAAGAGCTGGTCTGAGACTTACATTAAGATTCTGCAAGAACCCGAGATCCAAAAAGACAGCAGCTGATGTGGAGTTAAGAAATGAATAGCAATGCCAGAGATTATGCAGTGCTAAAAGACATTGAAGTTTTGGTCTAGTCATAGTGGAAAAACTTCACTGAGCACATCAGTCATTAAACTGAGACCTCAGAAAGGCCACTCTTTAGGAGCCAGGAATAAGACTATATCCTGTAGTTAAGTCAAATGAATATACATTTGCCCAAACAAAGCATAAAATGAAGCCCAATGAATCAAGAGAATTATCCAGCTATGTAGTTGCTGGCCGAAAAAAGAGTTGTAGCTTTAAAGGAGAGACAGCATAATCCAGATGCTCTACACTATATTGTCCATAACATGCAATATTCAATAAAAGCACTACTACATGTGCAAAGAAGTAGGAAAATGGGACCCATAATAAAGACAAAAAAAAAAACAGCAAAAGAAAGAGCTCTTGAGATAACTAAAATTTTGGAGTTAGGATTTAATTTTTTAAATGGTAACTATAAACATGTTCAAGGATTTAAAGGAAAACATGGACATAATGAGCAAACAAGTTGGAAATCTCAAAAGAGAAATATAAGTTATAAGAAAGTATTAATTAAAAAGTATTGAACTGTGGTGCTGGAGAAGACTCCTGAGAGTCCCTTGGACAGCAAGGAGATCAAACCAGTCAATCTAAGGGAAATCAACTCTGAATATTCATTGGAAGGATTGACGCTGAAGCTCCAGTGTTTTGGTCACTTGATGCAAACAGCCAGCTCTTTGGAAAAGTCCCTGATGCTAGGAAAGATTTGAGGGCAGAAGGAGAAGAAGCCATCAGAGAAGGACATGACTGGATGGCCTCACTGGTGCAATGGACATGAATTTGGGCAAACTTTGGGAGATGATGAGGGACAGGGAGGACATATTTTTCAGATGACTCTAAACGGAAAGACTTTGTTTATAGTCGTCACACACTAAAAGAAGTGCTAAAGAAAGTTCACTGGGGTGAGGATAAAACTTAGAATTATAAGAAGAAATAAAGATTGTTGAAAATGGTAAATGAAATATATTTTATTTTTTTTTAAATTTTAAAAAGATGATTCAAGCAAAAATAATAACTGTGCTGTAGCATTTCTAACATATACAATGGTAGATTATGATAGTAGTGTTACGAATTGGATGGGATAAATGGAGTTCTATTGTTGGAAGATTCTTATATTCTACATGAAATAGTATAATATTAATTAGAACTAGCCTGTGATAAGTAAAGGATGTGTACTGTAACCCTAAGAGCAATCACTAGTATACACATCCATATACAGAAAGAAAGGGAGAGAGAAAGAAAAAGAGGCAATAAAAAGGAGTAATAAAAGTATTTTATTGGCCTAAGAAAGCAGAAAAGAACCAACAAAGAAGCAAACATGAGATGGGACAAATAAAAAACTAATTGCAAGATGGCAGAATTAAGCCCATTAAACCAAATGAATAATTATGTTCAATGCAAATGCACTAGATGTTCCTGTTAACAAATTTCACAATAGAAAAGTCAGTTTGTCAAGAGGATGCAACAGTCTTAAATGTGTATTCATAGCTCTTGGCACATGTAAATCCAATTAATTCAAGGATAACACAAGGAATCCATTACTGAAATTCACTAAGTAGATAGATGAAAGGAGGAAAACTTCATGACATTTCAATATGAGCAAAAATATATTTGTTGAAATACAACAATCACTCTTGATTAAAAACAAGTAAACAATAAGTCTTGGCAAGTGATCAATAGAAGGAAACTTCCTTAAGTTGGTAAAGGTTAGCATGTATGCTCACTTTTCACTTTCCTGCATTGGAGAAGGAAATGGCAACCCACTCCAGTGTTCTTGCCTGGAGAATCCCAGGGACGGGGGAGCCTGGTGGGCTGCCGTCTATGGGGTCGCACAGAGTCGGACACGACGGAAGTGACTTAGCAGCAGCAGCAGCATATACCAAAAGCAAATATCATACTTAATGTAAAACATAAGAAGCATTTCTGCTAACATTAGAAATAAAGATAAATTAGCTCCTAGCATTGTTACTCTTTAAGTGGAATCAGACTGTAATGCAGTAAGGCAAAAATATATATGTTTGTGTGTATATATATATATATACCCATTATAAGACAAAGACACAAATATAATTATTTGCATAAAAGATTACTTGCAGTAAAGAGTTCAGTGTGATGACTATATACAAAGTTAGCATAGGAAAAAATTAATGCTTTCCTATATATTACTGACAATATATTAAAGAATAAAACAGAGAAAATGGAATCCATTCTCAATAACAATAAAAACTGTAAAGTGTCTAACAAAAATATAAGACTCATCTGTTGGAAACTATAAAACTATAGGAAAAAAGATGTAATAAGATTCAATAGATGCAGATAGATAGCCTCTTCCTAAATACACAATATTTTTGAGATATTAATCTTTCCCAAGTTAATTTAGAAATATAATACAATCCTCATCATTCTTGTTAGACTTAACAAGTTCATTCTGTAGGTCAAATGGTAGTAATTGCCTGGAAAATTCTAAGAAGAAATAAATGGGAGAAATTTCTTTTAGAAATGAAAACATTTTTGAAAATATAATTGTGAAAATATAGGGTTGGTACAGATACAGACAGAGATGTTGATTAATAAGATTGACTAGAACTTAGAAATAGGGGTATGCACTGCTGTTTTATATAATAGTTAAAAACATTGAATCACAAGCCAGGCCACAAAGTAGCTGTGCATTCTTGGGAAAGTTAAACTTTCTATGCCTCGATTTCCTTATTTGTAAAATAAGGACTACTATGTCACCTGTATCTTATTATTGTTGTGAAGATTAAACACGTTGATATACATAAAGCCCTTAGAAGAGTGCTTGGTCAGAACTTAGAAGAATATGGTCAGAACTATGTAAATACTAGCTGCTATCAATGATAAAGATGGTAAATTAGTTGGAAGACATTGAATTAACTTTTAACTCAGGGTGAAGTTCAGTTATTTATTTTGAAAGAAATATAGTTGAGGTAATTCGTTGTCCATTTTGAGAGAAATAGTTAGATACATACCTTATGCTATATACAAAGACAAGATATAAAAGTATCAGACACATGCATGCAGGCATGCTCAGTTATGTCCGACTCTGCGACCCCATGGACTATAACACACCAGGTTCCACTGTCCATGGAATTCTCCAGGCAAGAGTACTGGAGTGGGTTGCCGTTTCCTTCTCCAGGGGATCTCCCTGACCCAGGGGTTGAACCCACATCTCCTGCATCTCCTGCACCTCCTGCACTGGCAAGAGACCCTTTTACCACCGTGCCACCTGGGAAGCCCCATGAAATTATCAGATAAAAATGTAGAAAAGACATTAGGACATTCATAAGCTTGAGGTGAAGAAATCGTATCAAAGACATAAAATATTAAAGTCATAAAGGAAAATAGTCACATTTAAATATATAAAAACTAAAACATCTGTACACAAAGAAACTACATTAATGGACAACCCACAGCCTAGGAATATATCTATATTATATTAATAAAGGATTAATATCAATATGAGTCAATAGGAAAAACACTCCAGTAGAAAAATTAGCAATAGGTATGAAAAGCAATTTACATAAAAGAAATACAAATGTTCAATAAACTCCACAAAAATGCACAAAGTCATTGGTAAATTAATGATACATTTTAATCAACCTTCATGCATCAGATTAGTAAACATATAAAAGCTTAATAACACCCAGGGTTGATAAGGATGTGGCAAAGGGGCACTTTGATATTCTATTGATAGGAGAGTAAGAGAGCAAACATTTTTTTGGAGATAAATTTTTCAGTATTGAGTAAGATAAAACTGCCCATTTTTGTTGAGTTGGCAGTCTTTATTCTGAAGACTACTTCTCATGCACATAGACTTGAAGCTTTATGTACAGCAATGATCACAGCAGGAATATTTATTATAGTGAAAAATGGGAAAAAGCTAAATATTCATCATCAGAAGAGCAGTTAAATACCATACAGTTATTGACAAGGATATAGTACATGAATTTCATATTTTAATATATATGTGGAAAGTGAAAAAAAGTAAATTTCAGGATCATACCTCCATTATTTTTACACACATATGCACACACATGTGTGGGAAGTCACAGGAAAAATGCTGAAATGGAAGTATTAAACTGTTAATCATGGTTAACTCTGGTATGGGGTGAGAGAGAACCTCGTATTTTTAGTCTTTGCACTTACATATAGTTTTAACTTTAATGAAAGCATAGTCACATATACCTATATAATAAAGAACAATGAAACATAATAGAAGAATAATGACTTGAGACGTTGCAGAAGCATCAGGATGCAGATTACTTTCTCCTTGAACGCTCTTAATTTAGCAGTTAATTCATGTAACCTTAAAGCTGTTATAGAGCAGACATATGAAATATTTTAATTAATTTAATATGGTTAACATAGAAAAACCAAACCTGACAAAGATAACATATAACAAAGCTACAGTTCATGCTCATAAGTACAGATGCAAACACTTAAAGTAAAACACTAGAAAATATAGTTAAATACCACTTTGAAGTAATGTTATTATATAAACTAGAAAGTATTTTAATACTATGACAGCTCTTAATGCTTTTCACAGATTAAAAGAGAGAGCATCTGACTGTCTAGAGGTGACCTGCCCATCATTGATCAATTCATTCATTTAACAAATTTCTATTGAGCCAGCCATTCTTTTCAGTTCTGGCATAAGACAAAATGCTGTTCCATACCACTAGGAACATACATTGTAAGGAGAAAAATAGATAACTAGACAAAGGCTAAATGATAAATAATAAAGTATGAAGAGGTATTAATATTTAGATAGGGGAAAACTATAAATAGGAGAAATAGATGGTCAAGTGTTTGCTGAAATCAGTAAAAATAATGTTGGAGAAAACTAAGGTTATATCCAAGTTGAAAGCAACACAGCCACTCTCTCTTATTTTTAGAGATGTATTTAACAAATTCTAACCAATGTAATGGGATAACTAAAAGAAATATTATACATATAAATTATAATATACAATTATAATTATGCATTTATATGATTGTCTATCTAAAAAACTGAAGACAGTTGAAAAATATTAGAAATGTTCAGTAAGTTGGCAAGTTATGAGAAAATATAGAAATAAATAATATAAATTTTATAAATAATAAATATAAATATAGAAAAATTGTTATATACTAGTAATAGTTATAATACATAATGGAAAAAGATGTCATTATAATAGCAAAGAGTAATATAGCATGCTTTGACACACACAATGGAAAATGCACAGGACATATAACAAGATGATAAAACTCTGAGGACAGAAATAAGTCTTAACCATATTTTTAGAGAGAAATAATTGGAATTATAAAGAAGTCAATTCTTCCTAAGTTGTTTATGTATAAACTCAGTGAAAGTCTAATGAAAATAATGATGGAATTTGGGGGGAATTTAAAAACTATTTGTCTCTAAAATTTTAATCTTTATTTTTGTCAGAATTACACATACTTTAAATATGATGAGTTCTGCTAGCTTATTATAACAGTTCTCAGCTTTACTCTTTTCAGCTTCTGATTCCAACTCCCAAAGTCAACAGTTTCCAATACTTTGAGCAGTTTTTACTTTTTTCTTTCAGTTTTGAAGATTATCACTTCACTTCCTATTGTGAAAAGTAAGGTTTAGGTTTCTGATCCACTCCTTAACCGCTCCTCCCCCAACACAAATACACACCACCAAACGAGCACACATTTCACCTTCTTCTCCTCACTGACAATATTTTTGAGTCTGTCAGTATCTAATGTCAAAATTAGTATGTCTCTGTAAATATTCTTATACAAAGTGCCCTATAATTTCCTCTTATATACACCTTACTTTTGGAGGGAGTTAATAATTGCTCACTTTTAAATTTGCTTTGTGATTTATGCAGTTGACGGGCGGTGGGTGGGGGGAGGGGAAGGATGGAGGGGAAGATGGAGAGAAATGAGGAAGAGAGAGAGAAAAAAAACCAAATGGATGAACCTCTAAATTCAGCCAAGCACTCATAAAAAAGTATAGGAATTCAGTTCTCGAAAATATGCGTCCTGGACCATCTTTTCACTTCACACTGGACTTGGTTACTTTCCGCACTTGCTGTCACACTTTTTCAGGACTTTCTGTTCATTGTCATCCTAGGAACATTCCTTTTCCTCATGTTGGAGCATCCATTTGTGGGGTTCCATGTCTCTTTTATGGTTTATACCCTAGTTTGTGGGGAGCACTTCATCTAGTAGATTCTAGAAAACTGTGCCATGGAACTGGCCTAGGAGAAATGCTACTGCCACAGCCGACCAGACGCTGGAGAGAACTGCCACCAGCTCTGCCACTCCGTCTCACACCAACCACTGGCACCTTCTGGGAAGTGCAGACTGCCTCCACTGCCCCCCATGGCGCCCAGAAGGCTCATGTGCCTGGAACAGTGCTTTAAAATTAGCTGTTATAGCTTTTAAATAAACCTTTATAAGCCATGTTTCTAAATGTTAAGAAAGATTAGTGTTAATAAAATCTCCTTCATTCCTTCTGCTCAGGTTGGAATAATTTGAGATAGATCAGGTGGTGTCCAGATGGGTTTAGTCTCATCAAGTTGGTGGGTAACATCAACATGTTAGAGGAAATGTAGTTTATAATTTTAAGCAAACATTTACAACAATTTTAAGCAAATATTTTAATTTTAAGCATACATTTCAACAAACAAAGTAATCCATAACACATGGTCTAACTGGAAAGTTGAAAGTCAGCATTTGGTAGAATATTAAAAATAAACCTTCAAATATTTTAATAAAGTTCTGTCCTTAGCAACTAGACTTATATAGAAACTCAGATTTTCAGTGACAAGATATAGAATGCCCAGTTCTCATTTAAATTTCTTTGTAATAGTTATATATATAATTACTAAATATCCATTTATAAAGTTGTGATTGCTAGCACAAGGAATAAAAAGAATTTCACCATTTCACATTTATGAAAAGTTAAAATGTGCTTCTATGCATCAGTAGAATTTTCTATCAATGCTCAACTAAAGAATATATTTAATATAGTTGTGAAATATAGAGGTTAAATTATTTTCTGCATATGTAAAGCTTTAACATTTTTTAATAGAAGGATGATAACAGGAATAAGATACAGAACCATCAATCTGATACTCAACTTTGCTTTTCTAGTTGTGTTCGGTATTCGTGATTTCTGTAGTGAATTCTCTTCCCTGTGGAATGAAAATGGAAAATTTTTCTTAATTTCAGGATAGAGACCAAATGACATGAAGAATAACGATGCAATGAAGAACGGTAAGAAATAAGAAATTATATGATGACGACAGTTGTTTTCAGGCACTGTGCCACTTAAATTCTACAAGCTCAGCCAGAGAAAAGAGTGGTAAGAACTTTCACATTCCAAGTTAGACCCACTTTGAGTTGCATATTATCCATCAGTAATAATTTAAAATGTATTCTCTTCTTCAGATTTGGAGTGGTGTGACTTTGGAAGACATGTAAGGAAAAAGGCTTAGGGTGGCGGAACAGAATATATAAGCATTTCTCTGAGTTTCTCTTACCTAATTATATATCCATTTTTTGATCAGGAATATAGTGGTAATGGAGTGGTTGAAGGCAACACTTCTATACTAAGCCTTCCCATCAGGATTGCACCCATGAGCCTCTTGTAATATAAATTCTGTTCATGAGATGGTTTAAGTGTGAACTTTGAACAATTCCAGATGAGAGCAGGCTGCAGAGGAGGATTTGACAAGATGGACTATGCCCCTCCTTGAAGACAAGGTTGATAAATGTTGGGTGGGCTTGAGAATCAAGATGATCATGCTTATCCTGCCACTTAGTGGCTGAAGAATGAGTTCTGCGTGAGTGGGAGGTACACTCCTTGGGCTATGATTTTCTCCCTCCATAACTTCTTTCATTTTCCCAGAATCCAACAATCTTTATTTTGAACTTCCATTCTGTTTGTTGGTGGGAAATTAATCCTGTCAATTCATCATCCTCCTAAGGCTTGAGGGATGAAGGTGGGGGGAAGGGAGGATGTAGCCCAAGTCATCAGCTGTCCTGTGTGGCATCTGCTGGGATGTAGGAGACCATCTGGTTCCTGGTTGTCATTACCCTTCTCTCCTGATGTCTGCATTCCTACCTCGTCTCCGGTTTTGTGTAGTTCTTGCCTCATGCCTTCTCATCCTGGCTGCCAGTCCCCTCCAGGTCCACCAGCCCCAACTTGGCTAAATTTCTCAGTTTTTAGAGGTACCTTGTTCATGATATTTCATGCCACTACGGGAAATTAAGGGGTTATCTCATGCCCTTTCTGCCTGGAGGGGCTGCCGTTTCAAAGTGGCTCAGGGCATAAATCAAGATGTTTTCAGTGATAACAGGAAAGTTACCTCAAATTGCCTTGAGGCAAGTTATTAGGCCCCTTTAGAAGTCAAGAGGTGAGGTGAGCTTCAGAGTGTCTAGATTCAACAGTTAAAGAGTTGGGTTCGCTCTGCTCTGCCTTCTGCCAGTCATCTTCAGTCTAAGGTGGGCTACTGTCTAGGTTATATGTTAGTTGTCTGCAGAAACTAGGGTTTTCTCTTTTATAGAATTGGTCTTTCATGCTTCTTTCTTTTTTTTTCATACTTCTTTCTTAAGAATGAAGAGCATTCCTAGAAGTCTCTGGCAAACCCCTTTTTAGCTTTTGTTTGTATAACTGGGCCACAGGCCTATTTCTAAACCAGTTTTTAGTAAGAAGAATGGGATTACCCTTAGACCAAAATCAGGCTGAACCCTGAAGCGGAGGCGGGAAGGGCGGGGGGAGACTCACAGTCTTGTCAGGCATTTGTCTATGTTGGGGAGGAGTGAGGACCTGAATGAAATATGAAACTTGTTAGGAAGAGAACAAGGAGACTGGATGTTCTCTAGGCAATAAGAACAGCAAGGGTTTAGTTAGGAAAACAAATCACTCTAGGAATTTCAAGCAGAGTGAGATTTAACCCAGAAAATTAAGCTCCAGTTTTGCTGGAAGGAATGAAAGAGAAAAAAGGAAGGAGAGGAAATTGGTGTTAGTCAGTGTTTGGGGACCCCAGGAAGCGGCTGCAGGCCCTGTAGGGGACCCCACATGTCTCATCCTGGATTGCTCTGACCTGTGCTCTTGTACCCCTGCAGAGCCAGTGAAGTTGCTAGAGGGTGCACTGCTCGAGCGCCCTTCTTCTTGTGGTCCTGCCTTTCTTCCTCACTTTAATCTATTTTTAAAAAACAGATTTGCTCAGATACAATTTATATAGCATGCAGTTCAGCCATTTAAAGTGTATAATTCACTAGCTTTAGTATATTCAGAGTTGTGCATCCATCACCACAGTCAATTCTGAAACATTTTCATTATCCTTAAAAGAAATTCCTTCTCCTTAGGTGTCACCCCTCAACCCCCCCTCCCCTCCCCTACCCCCCCACTGGGTAAACATCCCCCTAGGTAAACTCTAACTGACTTTTCATCTCTATAGATTTGACTATTCTGGACATTTCGTATAAATAGAATCTTAAAATATATCGTCCTTTGTGGTTGGATTCTTTTGCATAGCCTATTCTCAAGGTTCATGCATGTTGTAGCATGTATTGGTATTTGCTTTTATTGATAAATAATATTTCATGGTATGAATATACCACATTTCATTTATCCATTCATCAGTTAATAAGCATTTGGGTTATTTCAGCTTTTGGCTATTATTGATAATGTTGATATTATAACATTATCATTATAATGTTATCATTATAACATTCATGTATAAGTTTTTGTGTGGATGTATATATGTTGGGTATATAGCACCTAGGAGCTGAATTGCTGGGTCACATGGTAACATTGGGCTTCCCAAGTGGCTCAGTGGTAAAGAACCTGCCTACTGAGCAAAAGACACTAGTTCTATCCCGGGGTCAAAAAGATGTCCTGGAAGAGGGCATGGTGACCTACTCTGGTATTCTTGCCTGGAGAATTCCATCGACAGAGGAGCCTGGTGGGCTTCAGTCCATAGGATCACAAAGAGTCAGACATGACTGAAGTGACTTAGCACAGCGCATGGCACACAATAGTTCCTAATGAAGTCTAGATATCAAGTTCCTTATCATGTATATGATTTACAAATATTTTATCCCATATTGTGATCTGTCTTTTCACTTTTTGATAATGTCCATTGGCATCTGCAAGTTTTTGATTTTGATAAAGTCTAGTTTATTTGTTTGTTTTTCTTTTGCTGCCTATATTTTGTTATCCTATTTAAGAATCCATTGCAAAATCACAATTTTATACTTTTACTTCATGGAGTTAGGTCTTAGATCCATTTTGAGCTAATTTTTATATATGATTTGAGGTAGGGGTCCAAATTCAGTCTTCGCTTGTGACTATCCAGTTGTCCCAGCAGTTTAATCTTATACAAGTTCTTTCTACTCACAGGTCTTGAACTGAAACCTGCCCACAAAGGCTGGGTGGGGGTAGGGTGGAGAGGTGGGGAGATGGGTCGGGAAATGTAGCTTCTGGACTTCTAGCCCCTGTGATATAAGGGAGAGCTTAGATGGGTGGGAACCAACCTGTAGTACTCAGCAAACAACTAACACATTAGCCTTCTATGGGGATTTGCTGTGTCTTTATTGTCTAGACAGAAAGCAGGCCACAAATCCCCTGTATTCAAAGATTCTATCTAGAATCCATTCATCACCCTCAAGTCTTTGGAGGGCTACAGGATATAGGGCCCCAACTTACTTTATCCTATTTCTCTCCTTTCTGTTCTTCCCTCTCCCCAGTTAAAAGAATTCTAAAATTGAGTCTAAGAAAAACTCTGTCACATTTCTTTTGAGGTATTTCTGTTTTAGGGGCTTCCCTGGTAGCTCAGCTGGTAAAGAATCTGCCTGCAATGCAGGAGACCCTGGTTTGATTCCTGGGTTGGGAAGATCCCCTGGAGAAGGGATAGGCTACCCACTCTAGAATTTTCGGGCTTCCCTGGTAGCTCAGACAGTAAAGAATCTGCCTGCAATGTGGAAGACCTGGGTTTGATTCCTGGGTTGGGAAGATCCCCTGGAGAAGAGCATGGCAACCCACTCCAGTATTCTCCAGTATCCAGAATCCCCATGCACAGAGGAGCCTGGTGGGCTGCAGTCCATGGGGTCGCAAAGAATAGGACACGACTGAGAGACTAAGCACATTTCTGTTTTACATGCTTTTGTTTTCTAACTTTATCTCTTCCCTCTCCTAGACTGAGTCTTGAAGCCAAACTGCCTCTACTAAAAAGTAGGGTCTTGATAGAGAAGGGGACAGTATTGGATCAATAGTTCGAAGTATTGTCCTGCAACATATGGTCATGCTGATAATGGGGTGAAAATAGAGAGGAGGTGAGTGTGAAGTGGGGCAAATCCTTACTAACAGTTGCTAAAAATTATAAAGTAAGCGCCATGCTAAGACAAAAGAGCAACAATAAAATTTTTCTATTGCTTTAAGAAATATATATGGTACTAGGGATTGCCTACCTTTAAAGACGTATTGTGTGGCTTTCCTTAATTTTGAAACAGTTTGAAACATACCATGGTGAGCTTTTTAAAAGAATGAAAAAAATCAAGGTGTATGAGATTATTTTAGATAGGTTATCAGACAATAGAAAGCGACATTTTGCCTGACAGGTTGGGATATGGTTTTGTGACTCTGACACGGCTCTCCAGAGAGAAGGATGAGACTTTAGGAAAAAGGAGGAGAGAGTCTCAAGGGGCAGGTGAGCAATTACAGATAAGGAGCTGAAACTAAAGAGTAAGTAAGACATTGATGCTTTTGCTAGAGATTTCCAGTTATGACCATGTAGATATTAGGGGTAACTTGGCAATGCTTTTACCACTATATTTTATAATAAACCATAACATATTACTGTATACTGAACTATTTAAACATCTTGGGAACTTTAATTTATTCAGCTTAAAGAGCTTAGTTGAAGGGAAAAACAATAATGGAAACTAAGCTGTAGGATTGCTTTTCCTGAATTCTAAATTTAGCTTAAACATATTTCTAATCCTCTGTGCCAGGAATGTTTTCCTGAAAATCATTTGCATGGTATAATTTGATCACATTTATTAATACAGAGATTTAGATGGGCACAAACATATTCACTGAATTTTACTGTGTCGATGTTTAGCCTAGGTAATCCTGTAAATGATTAATTATATTCCGTCTGGTTATCAAACTACTTAACTGAAATCCAATGTGATCATAAAAGATGTGTAAATCTTTTGTGCCAATAGAGGAGATTCTACACATGGATTATATCTAAGAAGACAAAAGAAACTGTACCATGTGACCAGAACCTGAATAAGATTAAATTCATGTTACACTGAAGACATAAACCAAAAAGGTAGAGACTGTGTGAAGAGCAATACAAATTCACAGCCATCCTTTTGAGTCTGTATTACTGAAGACAAATATGCTTGCTCCCTAAACTGATTCTCTTATGAAACTAGGTGGGGAACATTATATTGCCAGCTGTACGAAATATCCTTCTCCATTTTTAATTTAGGTTCAGATGACTTCACATTATATATGGGTGTAAATGGAGAACTTTAAAATGAGCAATAGGAAAGGAAAACATTATGTAAGAACTCAAGGGTGTGATATCAGTATAGCTCCCAGGGAAAAGGGAACCCTCCTACACTGTTGGTGGGAATGTAAACTGGTGCAGCCACTATGGAAAACAGTACGGAGTTTCCTTAAAAAACTAAAAATAGAGTTACTGTATGATCCAGCAATTCCACTCCTGGGAATATGTTCAGAAAAAATGAAAACTTTGATTTAAAAAGATATATGTACCCTAATATTCATGAAAGTGAAAGAGGAGAGTGAAAAACCTGGCTTAAGACTCAACATTTAAAAAACTAAGATTATGGCATCTGATCCCATCACCTCATGTCAAATAGGTGGGGAAACAATGGAAACAGTGAGAGACTTTATTTTGGGGGGCTCCAAAATCACTGCAGATGGTGACTGCAGCCATGAAATTAAAAGACACTTGCTCCTGGAAGAAAAGCTATGACCAACCTAGACAGCATATTAAAAAGCAGAGCCATTACTTTGCCAACAAAGGTCTGTCTAGTCAAAGCTATGGTTTTTCCAGTAGTCATGTATGGATGTGAGAGTTGGACTATAAAGAAAGCTCAGCACTGAAGAATTGATGCTTTTGAACTCTGGTGTTGGAGAAGACTCTTCAGAGTCCCTTGGACTACACAGAGATCCAACCAGTCCATCCTAAAGGAAGTCAGTCCTGAATATTCATTGGAAGGACTGATGCTGAAGCTGAAACTCTAATACTTTGGCCACCTGATGCGAAGAACTGACTCATTGGAAAAGACCCTGATGCTGGGAAAGATTAAGGCAGGAGGAGAAGGGGACGACAGAGGATGAGATGGTTGGATGGCATCACCAATTCGATGGATGTTGAGTTTGAGCAAGATTTTGGAGTTGGTGATGGACAGGGAAGCCTGGCGTGCTGCAATCCATGGGTTCGCAAAGAGTCAGACATGACTAAGTGACTGAACTGAACTGAACTGATAGATGAATCACTTTGCTATACACTTGAAACACTGTAAATCAACTATACTTCAAATATATATATATAGCTCATCAGATCAGTCGCTCAGTCATGTCCGACTCTTTGCGACCCCATGAATCGCAGCATGCCAGGCCTCCCTGTCCATCACCAACTCCCGGAGTTCACTCAGACTCACGTCCATCGAGTCAGTGATGCCATCCGGCCATCTCATCCTCTGATGTCCCCTTCTCCTCCTGACCCCAATCCCTCCCAGCATCAGAGTCTTTTCCAATGAGTCAACTCTTCGCATGAGGTGGCCAAAGAACTGGAGTTTCAGCTTTAGCATCGTTCCTTCCAAAGAACACCCAGGGCTGATCTCCTTCAGAATGGACTGGTTGGATCTCCTTGCAGTCCAAGGGACTCTCAAGAGTCTTCTCCAACACCACAGTTCAAAAGCATCAATTCTTCGGCGCTCAGCCTTCTTCACAGTCCAACTCTCACATCCATACATGACCACAGGAAAAACCATAGCCTTGACTAGACGAAACTTTGTAGGGGAGATTAAAAAAGGGAACCTGTGTACTCAGTGTCTCTCACTTATAGATAATACTATTTTATTTCGTCCTCATGATAGACCTAATAGGAAGGCATTATTATTTCTTAATGTGGAAACTAGATCAGAGATCTAATTTGTCTGATTCCAAATTATATGCTCTTATGGTCATTACATTTTGACAGCACCCTTTTAGGTCCAAAGACAGAAAGAAACACTATTGAAATTAAGTCTGGGAAAATAAGGAATATATTGGCTCATAAAACTGAAAAGTGTAGACATGATCCTCCTCATTCAACCATGCCTGCTACAGGCATGGTTGGATCCAGGGGCCGAGTGGATCTGTGACTCAATTCTGCTTCCCTCTGTGTTACATTCATTGTCAAGCGGGCTCTCAAGAGTTTCAGCTTCAATCCTAGGGGAAAAGAGATCCTCTTTCTAAGTTGGAAGAAAAGTCACAGTATTAAAATTCATTATCATAGCTTATTCTAAGTAGTCCTAACCACACACTGTAAGCAGTTTGAAAGAAAAGTGAATGATCAGGGCCAGCTATTTCAGAAAATGTGAATTCTAACTCTTAAGCCTTGTGTATATATGTTAAAGATGCAGATATAGACTTCAGAATAACTGCGCAACTTCTGACATTTTTTTCGTTTAGATCATGGAGCTAACCTGTATAATTAGCAGTTGCTAACTATAGCAACTGCTATGAATCATAAGGATTTCAGAAGTAAACAGTGATGTTTACTTCTTTGCTGTAGGAAAGGTATTCATCACACTGTAAAGTCATACATACAGCTTCATTCCATGTTTGTTCATGATAATATGTTGCATAGCATTCTTTAAAAATACACATAAAGGAGAATAGGGCTAACATTTATCCTACAGTACGTAGGTAGCACTGTAGTATTACTACAATATACTAGTACTGAACTAGGTAGTATAGTACGTAGTAGTACCTGCTACGTGCAGGAAGAACGTAGGCACTTTATATCTACTTTTTAAAAAACTTTTTATCTGCTTAAAAAAATTGGTGTATAATTTCTTTACATTTTGTGTTAGTTTCTGCTGGACATCAACATGAATCAGCTATATATATGTATACATAGATCCCCTCCGTCTTGAGCCCCCCTCCCACCCACCGCCCCCATCTCACCCCTCAAGATCATCGCAGAGCACCAAGCTGAGCTCCCTGTGCTACGCAGCAGCTTCCCCCTAGCTCTCTGTTTTACCTGCAACAGCGTATGTATGTCAATGCTAATCTCTCAGTTCGTTCCCCCTTCTCCTTCCCGCTGTCTCCACAAGTCCATTCTCTACATCGGCATCTGTATTCCTGCCCTGCAAATAGGTTATCAGTGCCGTTTTTCTAGATCTCATATATATGTGTTAATATACAATATTTGTTTTTATCTTTCTGACTTACGTCACTCTGTATAACAGGTTCCAGGTGCATCCACATCACTGCAAATGACCAAATTTCATTCATTTTTATGGCTGAGTAATATTCCATTCTATATATGTACCACATCTTCTTTATCCATTCCTCAGCTGATGAGCATTTAGGCTGCTTTCATGTCCCGGCTTTTGTCAACAGTGCTGCAGTGAACATTGGGTTGCGTGTGGGGTTTTTTTTTTTTTGAATTTTGGTTTTCTCAGGTTATACACCCAGTAGTGGGATTGCTAGGTCATATGGCAGATTTATTCCTAGTTTTTTAAGGAATCTCCAGACTGTTTTCCATAATGGCTGTATCAGTTTATATTTACACCAATAGTATAGGAGGGTTCCCTTTTCTCCACATCCTCTCCAACACTTATTGTTTGTAGATTTTTTGATGATGGCCATTCTGACTGGTCAGAGAAGGCAATGGCACCCCACTCCAGTACTCTTGCCTGGAAAATCCCATGGACGGAGGAGACTGGTGGGCTGTGGTCCATGGGGTTGCTAAGAGTCGGACACGACTGAGTGTCTTCACTTTCACTTTTCACTTTCATGCATTGGAGAAGGAAATGGCAACCCACTCCAGTGTTCTTGCCTGGAGAATCCCAGGGACGGGGGAGCCTGGTGGGTTGCCGTCTGTGGGGTCACACAGAGTCAGACACGACTGAAGCGACTTAGCAGTAGCAGCAGCATTCTGACTGGTATGAGGTAAATACCTCATTGTAGCTTTGATTCGCACTTCTCTAATAATTAATGGGGCTTCCCTGGTGGCTCAGATGGTAAAGAATCTGCCAGCAATGCAGGAGACCTGGGTTCAATTGCTGGGTTGGGAAGATCCCCTGGAGGAGGGCACGGCAACCAACTCCAGTATTCTTGCCTGGAGAATCCTTATGGACAAGGAAACTGGCAGGCTACAGTCCATGGGGTTGCAAAGAGTTGGACACAACCGAGCGACTAAGCTTTAATAATTAGTGATGTTGAGCATCTTTTCATGTGTTTGTTGGCCATCTGGACATCTTCTTTGGAGAAATGTCTATTTAGGTCTTCCATCCATTTTTTGATTGGGTTTTTTTTTTTTTTTATTGTTACTGAGCTGTCTGAGCTCTTTGTACATTTTGGAGATAATTCCCTTATCTGTTGCTTTGTTTACAAATAGTTTCTCCTGTTCGGAGGGTTGTCTTTTCATCTTGTCTATGGTTTCCTTTGCTGTGCAAAAGTTTTAGGTTTAATTAGGTCCCATTTGTTTATTTTTGATTTTATTTTCACTACTCTAGGAGGTGGGTGTGATTTATGTCAAAAAGTATTCTTCTTATGTTTTTCCCCAAGAGTTTTATAGTGCCCTGTCCTACATTTTAGTCTTTAATCCATTGGGTCATTTCTTTTAGTATAATTATTTTAACAGTTTGAAATTTGTTCTGGTGTAATATACAAGAAAAAGATTACTTTCATTATTTTTAGGTAGTTAGATTGTAGAGAATGTTTGCCATTTGCTTTGAATTCATTCACCTTTTTTTCTCGAAAGAGCTGTTTATTTTCATTTAGTGATCTATATTCCTTTCATTTTCTGGTCATGTGTTTTGAGTAATACAGAAGTAAAACATTATAAGCCTGATATTTAAAAATTTCTTCTTGGCTGAAAAGAACTGGAACAGAAACCATAGTCTTCGTTGGTAGTTTAATGGCAAGTTTAGAGAATGGGAGTTGGCCGAGATGTGAGCAGATAAGCCCTGTGCTAGCCATTACATCCTATTCATAGACAGGAAAAAAAGTTTAGAGTGTTTTCACATACCTGTCCTATAAAATGAAAGTTAAAGCTGAATGTTTATTACATGTATTATATAAAGAAATGGAGTTTCTATGTCTGTTTCCTGAGAAGACTGTTTCAGTCATGGCTCAGACAAGAATATAAAATGCACTGTAGTTGTTTCAGGCAGAGGCTTTAATACAATCAGTTAGTGCCTGCAGAGCCATTACAGGGGCTGAAGGAGGTGAGACAGAGAAGTACCACTAGCCTTTAGGCGCATCACCACGGAAGTTACAGAGCCTCTGTTGGTAGCGTTAAGATCACGCAAGAAACTCCTATCTGGGAATTCCCTGGTGGTCCGGTGGTTAAGAATCTGCCTTTCAATGCAAGGGGATATGGGTTTGATCCCTGGCCAGGGACCTAAGATCTCTGCTTAGGGGCATGCTGCGGGGCAAGTAAGCCACGTGCCACAACTAGAGAGAAACCCAAGCACTGCAACGAGAGCCCGTGTGTTGCGACTAAGACTTGACACAGCCAAAAATAAATACATAATTATTAAAAAAAAAAAAAGAAACTCCTATCCATCTCCTGGTGCTTTGTAGCATCAAGATGAGTGGAATAGCAGGGGAGAGAGAAGCCACTCCAGAAATTCGCATTTAGAAGGCTCCTGCTATGCCTTTTACTGTTGCCAGAGAGCAAAGAAAAATGACTCTGGCCTCCCTGCTGCCTTTCAAGTATCATACTTGAGTTTTTCTGTAAGATAGAGCCTACATATGCATCCAAAACTTTGCTGCCTAAGGTATCAGAGAAATGTACTTCTCAGGTTTACAGCCTCTGCAATGTAAGGAAGAGATAGAAAGGTTTTTCCAGTGGACTGGATGTCAAATAGACAAACCCAACAGAAGGAGTGAGGAGCTTTCCTGCAGTATTCAAATACTTATTTGAAAAGTCATATACTGATGCATATATATGGAATCTAAAAAGATGGTACTGATGAATTTATTTGCAGGGCAGCAATGCAGAAACAGACATAGAGAACAGACCTATGGACACAAAGGGAGGGGAGGAGGGAGAGGGTGAGATGTATGGAGAAAGTAACATGGAAACTTACAATGCCATATGTAAAACAGATAATCAGTGGGAATTTGCTGTATGACTTGGGGAACTCAAACAGGGGCTCTGTGACAATCTAGAAGGGTGGGATGGGGAGGGAGATAAGAGAGAGGTTTGGGAGGGAGGGGACACGGGTGTACCTATGGCTGGTTCTTGTTATGTATGACAGAAAACCACAAAATTCTGTAAAGCAATTATCCTTCAATTAAAAAAATAAGTTTAAAGAAAAGGTAGTATTGAAAAAAATTCAAGGCATTGTTGATTTGAAATTTTGAAAGTAGACTATGTAGGAAAACAAATTTGTTAGAATATTTGATGAGGAAAACAATATGATGTTATAAATTACATTTGTAATAGAGAATTGGTTTCACCCACCAACTGGTAAGAATTAACTTCCTGTAACATCATCTAACCTAGCAAGAGCTTCTCATAGGGTGGGTCAACCAGTCCTACGGATGCTGCCAAGCAGGGCTAGGTGGCCACAGAAGCCTTGCCAAGGACTCCAATTCCCTTGTGTATCCCAGGGTGCTGTATGATCATAACTGTCATCTCAGTGTATTATGAGAAAGGCTGTAAGGCACTGCATTTTAGTAAAGCAGTCTTCTGTTGCTTCAGTGTGACTGATATTCCTGAATATGAAGGCTCTGAAGTGAATTAATGTACAAGAAGTATAAGCAATGACTCTTTCAGGGCACTTGCTCTTCACTTGTGTGAATACATTATGGCCATATAAAGCTGTAAATCTCTGGATATAATATTGATATTCCAGAGAGTAATGCTAGGTAAATAACAAAGCAGCTGATAAAAATTCCCTGGGTTTTCAGAAAAGTAAAAGCCTTGATTAATTAATTCTTTATCTCCTCCTCCTTTTCTTGACTTTTATAGCAAGAGTAAGATAATTATTATAGTCTGAGAGATAAGACTAAATCTTCCGAGAGCCGTATTTGTGCAACTCTGTGGTTTGGGCAAATTATTAAATGAATTAAGGAAATTCATGTTCAGAAGCCTCTGATCTTAAAATAATTTCCACTTAGAAGAGATAATTTCCAAGTGGAAAGTAAAAATCCTCTACCAAGTTAAATTTTTGTGTGTGTGTGTGCTTAAAGTATATTCACTGTTTTTGAGGAATTAATTGTGCACAAAGACTCCACTTGGTGCTTGAAATATATCCGTAAAGAAAATAGACAAAGATGCCTGTCCTTGAGAAGTTTATATTTGAATATGTAAAATATGAATAAATTATATAGGATATTAGAAGGTAAAAGCAATATATAAAAAAGAAAAAGTAGAGCATTTTAAAGGAGATTAAATGTGTCAGGGGAGCAGGGATAAGTTATGAGAAGGCACAATTTGGGTTAGACATAAGATGAGGGACCAAGCCACACATTCCAGGCAGAGGGAATAGCAAGGGCTCTAATGTGGAAACACGGCTGGGGTTTGAGGTAAAGAAGGGAGGCCAATGTGTCCAGAGCAAGGTGGGCAAGAAGGCAGTAGAGTATATAAAGAACTCCTATAACTTAAAAAACAACTTGATTAAAAAATGAGCACAAAACTTCAATAGGCATTTCTCCAAAAGTGAGATACAAATGACCAACAACCTGAAAAGATGCTCAGTATAACCAATCATTAGGGAAAGGCCAATCAAAACCCCGGAGAGATAGCATCTCACACGTATTAGAATGGCTGCTATTTTTTTGAAACAAGGGAAGGAAGTGTCAGCGGGATGTGGAGCAATTGGAACCCTTGGGCACTGCTGGTTGAAATTGTAAAGTGGTGCAGCCGCATGGAGAACAGCACGCCAGTTCTTAGAAAAGTAAAAAATAGGACTGTCATATGATCTGGAAATCCCACTTTTGGGTATTTATGCTCCCAAATTGAACGCAGGGTCTCTAAGGTGACTTTTGTCAATCCATGTGCATAGTAGCATTATGTACAAGAGCCCCAAATTGGAAGAAACCAAAGCATCCATCCACAGATGAATGGTTAACGAAATATGGTAGATACGTACGATGCAATATTATTAGCATTAAAAAGGAAGGACATTCTGGCACATCCTATAAACGGATAAACCTTGAAGACATTATGTGAAGTGAAATAAGTCAGGCACAAAAAGACAAATAAATACTGCAGGATTCCACTTCTGTGAGATAACTAGAGTAGTCATATTCATAGAGGCAGAAAGTTAAACGGTTGTTGCCAGGGGCTAGGGGCAAAGAGGAATAGGGAACTATTATTCAATAGGTATAGAATCTTAGTTTTGCAAGATGAAGGCATTATGGCCATGGATGGTGGCTAAAATAGCAAGAATGCTCAGAAATAGTGTTAAGAGTGCCAGTGAGCCATTTCCCCACCCACACTGGCTCATTCTCAACAGGATACACAAACATGGTAATTCCTTCTACCCCAGAAAACCTTCCTTTGATCCTGCATTCCTAAATAATTACTCTCACTTTTCTGCTGCAGTTGAGAGCAAAATTTGAAAGACTTGTCAGTACTCTGTGTCAAATACTTGTCTTTCTATTGTCTTCAATTTCCTTCAAATAGACGTTCAGTCAACTTCTTCACTGTCAAAACTCCAGACGTAGCATCTGTAAAAAACAACCAACCCAGAGCACTGACTGTACAACACACACAGTGAAATCGAGCTGATATAGGAAGGTGTTCTAGTCCAGTCATTTCATTAAATTGCATCTACTTTTCCCCCTCAATTAGTCAAATGGAATGGTCTGGTCCATTTGCTTGTCTTTACTATTTTTACTGTTTTCAGGATAAAAATGGGAATAACTTACTAATATTACTTTTAATTTCATAATGCATATTTTGGCAAGATAATTTTTATGTAAGTATTAAGCAGTTTTAAAATGATATGCACTTTTTCTTTCACAAATACTTGACTGAATTATTGTAGCAGTTGTGAACAAATGATGGTTCATTTTAACATGAAAATATATAAACATTTTTGTGAATCTCTGTTTTGTTAAGCATGAGAAAGTTACTTCATGAATGAGGAGGAGAGTTGATGTAAATCTTTATGCAGTGTACTTATTTAAACTTTTAATGGTTCCAAGTAATTCTGTGTGATGATTGGAATGTGCCTACCGTGGGTCATACCGCTGGGTGCCTCCATTCATTGGAGGCCAAATTCCACACGTGGTGCAAGAAGAGAGGCTTTCCTACTGACTTTCCTACTGATGGTGGTTGTTTCACACCAAGTGATTGTTCAGGAAGGTCCAAGTTTTGCCTAGTTTTTATTCACTTGCCCGGGGTCCGTGATAACATTTCTTTACTGGTCTTCATCAAGCTATGTGCTCATTATCTCTTAACCATATTTTCCCCTAAGCTGAGCATCTTCCTTTATATACCTGTCATCTCAGCTGTTGTGTTTGAGAGTGATTCCCCTTATGAGCAGGGTTACTGCATACAGCTGTATAGCCTGTGCTCTGCACACAGGCTCCCAGCAGAGAGGGCAAGTGAGGCTAAAATCCAGGCGTGCTCTGTCCCCTAAGCCCTGATGGTGGCACTGGAGAAAGGAAATACTCTTTCTAATTTTGTCAACTGGAGGCATGCATTTTCTTCATTTGCACAAAGCACTGTAGAGGCTAATAGCAATCCTGCTCATGAGAGTTGATCAGAGGAAGAGGCTTTCTTTTGGTATAGAAGCACAAAGGACAAATACTTGCTTCTTCGGCCCCCTTTGCCACTGGGTTGTGGCTCTGCCAGTTGAATGTATTTGCTCTGGACTTTGACTCGGTAACTGGGACAAAGGAGAATTCTTCCCGGCAGCTCGTGGGGCGGGGGAGGGGGTGGTTACGCAACAACATTCCTAGAGGCAGTGGTGATCTCAGTAGGTGTCTAGCGCTGGAGGCATTGGTGGAGAGACCTCTCTCATTCTGGATCCAGCACTGGGGCAGGGCTTCCTGAGACTAATTCCACAAAGTGATTTTAGCTCAGAGTGTGGAATCTCACTATCCCTGGGCACCTTCCCAAGCCAGTCCTCCGACCTGCCTGGCATCTCACCAGCTCACCCCAGTAGCTTCTCAATAAATTCTTTTTCTGCTTAAATTAGTCAGTTTCTTTCGCCATGTAACCAGTTTACTGGAGAGTCTGAGCTCAGTGGGATCCTAGCGTGAAACCGCTTCATTTTCTTTCTCCAGGTGTGCTTTGATGGAGTCTTGTTTTCTGTCCCTTCACAGCATCTTGGGCAGCTCCTGTAGCATTTCAGAGACTTGCAGGTTTCGGAACACCGGGGACAGTATAGTCCGCTGTACAGCTTGAATGTCACTTCCAGTTTCACACTCCTCCTTTCCCTTGGTGCAGGTGTGACCAGTCATGCAGATGGTCCCACCCTGGGGGGTTTGGTGTGCTTTGCTTATCTCCCCCTCCTCCACTTCCTTCTCTTCCTTCATCTTTTGGGTTCATCTTTGCTGTCTCTTTCAGAGTGTTGGGTCCTGGAGGCAGAACTGAGGAAGGGACTGACATCGGATCATCAGTCCTTGGCCTGCAGAAGAGACATCTAGATATGGCAGAAGTGGAGTGCATGCATGGCTCTTCAGGAAGGCTTGCAGAGGCCGCAGTTGCCCAGGCCTCCAACATGAGTGATTCTTCACAACCCAAGTTCTTCTGCCCTCTGTGCTTTCAGCTCCTGCTCCTCCACTGCAGCCTCCCACTAGCAGTCAACGCTTTTAGGCTAGATTGTGACAAAATTGTTTAAGTCTAGCTACCCTCCCGTGGTATCCATTTGGCCCTAAGGGAACCTGAGCATTCTTTTTTAAAGATTAATTATTTCCCAGGCATTCTCATATCATCAAGCAGTGGGAGTAGGAGTTCCACTCTGTTGTCCCTTGACAACACCTTTCCTCCTCTTCTAACATGTGAGGAGAGCTGCTTGCTCTATGTAAGCAGAAGTCTGCCTAGGGGTGGAGATGCCAGCTTCTGCCTCTGGCCAGCACTCCTCATCTTGTGATTATTTTCCTTGCCTTCCCCTAATCTTCAGTTAACTTGCCATAGGGAGGGAAGAAGTAGTTCCCTTCCCTCTAATATGGGGAGGAGAAAAGTCACCATTTGGGTGGCAACTTCCATACAGCAGGAATTCTGCCAACTCTTCTGGAATTCTTTAGTTTTTTCCTATGGGAGTAAAGGGATAGACATTGTGTGTGTGTGTGTGTGTGTGTGTGGTGGGGAGGGGAGTGTGTTGTAGTACATGATAGTGCTATCAGAGCTTGTCTTTTTTAAATTATTAAGTTTTATGAAGGTTGTGTCTATATGCAACCTTTAAAGCTTGTGTCAGTCAGCCTCTATTCTCTTTGTGTCTGAGACTATAGATACGATTCCCAAACAAGTGGAAAACCTCATTCACCATCCTGTTATACTTGCAATAAGTGCCCTTGCTGATTCACAGTGCTCCGTCATGTATAGTTTTTTTTTTTTTAATTAACTAATTTGACTGTGATGGTCTTCATTTTGGCATGCAGAATTTTTAGTTATGGCATGTGCATGTGGGATCTTGTTCTCCGACCAGGGATGGAACCCAGGCCCCCTGCATTGGGAGCATGGAGTCTTAGCCACTGGACTACCAGGGAAGTCCTGGTCATATAGAGTTTATTTGTGGTTCAGCACCTATTTCCTCTTTACAATGGCACACCGATTTACTTTTGGGACATTTCTTCTCCCTACCTTTTTATACTCTTAGAGGAATGTTATATCAAATCATCCTTCTCCCACAGAAGGATGTTCATGGGATAATACTTCATGTTATCCCAGGTCTGGCAAGAGGGAATGCAAAACCCAAGTTTAGCCAATGGATGCTCTCTCTTGTGACTGTGATCTTGAGAGTGTGGTGTGAAGACTCAGTAAAAAATTATTCAAGTTCATTAATCCAGGGGGAAATAGCATGACCAGGCTGTTTCTGCTCTGAGTCTTTGGGACCCTCTAGAGGAAGTCCTACTTGAATTCAAGTTTAGCCTCTTCCAATTTTGTTTTTATTAAGTTAGAGTTGACATTTGTTACTTGGAATAAGAACCTTGACTGACGTAGTGAACACTGATACTGCAGACTGAAGGAAATCACCCCATACCAGCAAATCACACATGCCACAGGAATATTTTTTTCTTTTTTCCTGATATTCATCTCACTGCCATGGTCACTTTTGGTCATCTCTATAATTTTCTTTTCATATACAGTTATGAAGATCCATATTATGAATAGCAGTTAGATTTATATATTCCCAATTGGAATAGATTTATTTATTGTGTCGAATGTTACAGTTTTCAAAAGTAAGGTCAGGAAGATGTCCATCTCTTTACTTCTGTCACTTTCTGGCCTTACTATATGGAAGATGCCGTTGTTTTCTGTTGAAAGCCTTCCAAGCATGATACCAAATCACACATAGACTTTTGCAGGAACATTCTAGATAGCCATGTTGTTGATTCAAGAGCTTCTCCAAGCACAGTGTCACAGCTGGAAATAGACCAGCGGTGCTTTTACAGATTGATAGTCCAGATACACTCGAAAGTTTGAAGAGTGATCTAGCACTTAAATAAAACAAAATAAAATGAAAAAGAGTTAGCTACTCAAGGTGCATCCAAGAGACATGCATATCACCTTAGGAGTTTGTTAAAATGTAGGCTCCACTCCAGATACTGGATCAGGATTACATGTTAACAAAATCCCTAGCTGTTTAACACGTACATTGACATTTGAGGAGCACTAGAGTATAGAGAATATCAGAGGACATGACATATAGTAAGTGTTGTTTGATGAAACTTGTTCTGATCATATACCTATGAAAATATGAATTTGATTATGATGAAAAATGTACTTCTTCCTGTGGATCACAGTAAAAAAAAAGTTGGAGAGAGTGACATAGGGGAGATAGCTCAGTATTATATTCCCACCTCCCAACAACAATTTGGCTTCAGTTCATAGACAAAAGTGGCCGCAGAAGCTGTGGGAGCTAGCATCAAACACCAAAGGATCTGGGAGGGGTCTCGCCCACCTGTGCATCGGGTACTAGGCATACCGACCTTGCTCTGGGCTGCCGACTGTAAAGTGGCCCGTGAACCAATTCAGTTCCTCTTAGCTGAGGTCCAAGAGCCCCTGGAGAATACTGCCTTTGTTAGTCACCCACTTTTGAGCAAGCTTTTGGAAAATTCCAAGTGTCCAGTGGGGTAAGTTCTAACACACCACTGGAGGAAAAAATAACCCTACTGGACTCATTGGAAAAGATAAGAGAAATGGTTTAACGTTATCCATGTCACCCTTCCCTCTGTGCGGCAGCTCAGTGCCAAAGGAGCCCATGATTACTCCCTTGAGAGAGAGAGAGAGTTTGTGAGGGAGTGCCCCACTTCCCAGCTCAGAAGGATGCTACCAAAGAGACCCACTTCTCTTTAGCCTCATCCAGAGTATTGAATGGTAACCTATATGGGGTGGGGGGCAGTGAGCAGATAGGAAAATGGTAGCCAAGGCTCAAAACAAATCAGAGGGAAGCAGAAGCTACCAGCCGTCCATTGGGAGGCCTGACCGTCAGCCACTGGGAGGTGTGTTCTGTGAACACAAGTAGATTGTTGTCACTAAGAAAGCTTTTAAATCATAGATTTGAAGACGTGATTGAGAGCACTACAGAGAGGAGGCCGTGGCTATAAGAAGTCAACCTTGTTTGCTAAGAAGCAGACCTGCTAGGCTGACTTCACTTTCTTTACTGGAAATATTATCAGACAGGTAAATTGAAGGAATGAGAATACATTTGGATTTATGAGATAATTGAAAAAAGTATCCCATGACATCCTTGTGGGTCAGATGAAGAATGTGGGCTGATGTAATAGAGCTGTAGTGTTTGTAAGTGGTTAAATGACTGTACTATGGGATGAAAAGAACTGTAAATGGAAAATGAAGTCCTTGTCAGAATATGCCTTTGACTTTCACCTGCTTCCACATGTTTAATAGATATTTGCTCAAGAGCTTTGTGGCCTGCTGATCAAACTTCAAATATATTGATTTTGAACTCCCTAGCCAGTATAGTAGGATAAGAATTAGCTCCTCCAAGATATCAACAAGTTCTAAAATGGACTGCATATAGAAAAATACAATTTCATAGGGCTAAATGAATAGTTCTATAAAATTACTATGAAAGCTACAACTAATTATATAAATAATATTTTTAAAAGTCAGATTTAATAACAACCATGAAGAATAATTGAAGTTTTAGTAGATTCGAAATTCTGTAGTATAGTTAACAGAATAGTATAGTCACCAATTAAAAATCCCATTTAATCTTATATGAATAATGCTTATGGTATTCAGAATAAAGGTACTAAAAGCTTCACTCTAATCCAGGTTGTTCAGGCTTTATCTGAAATGCTTTATGTGTTCATTTTGGCTACCACATGTGTATTACCTAGAGTTCTCAAGCAACAGAAACCAAGTCTATCCAACTCAAGGAAAATAAATAAAAACATACCAAACATGTGAAGTAATTTGTTCAAAGAGTAGCTCCTAGAAATCAAAGGCAAAGAATTTCTCTTTCTGTCCATAAACGGTTAACCAGACTGGTCTTAGGATCCTGCTTTGAACAACTGAAGTGAAAGCAGTTCTTTTTAGACACTGGGCAAGAAGATTGTGGTCCCAAAGAAAAAATAAGCAAATGAGGTGAACCCTAGAATCACTCTGGCTTTCTGACCAGAGGTATTTCCTAGAGCACAGTGCAGGTGAGCACAGGAGACAGACACTGGAATTCAGAGGCTAAGGTGGCTGGAATTTGGAGAGCAGTGTACTAAAGAGGAGAGAATTAGACCAAGAGAAACCTCCACAAACTTGCATAGGGTCCTTCTGTTGCTGAATAATAATCCAGGATGATTAGGGTGAGACTGTACAAGACAGGTACACACCCATCAAGAAGCTGTAAGCTGAACAATTCCCAGAGACCTTGAGGGACTCATAAACAGAGTGAAGGGTGAATGGTCTTCAGTGAACATCTGGGGACATTCAGTAGAGATCCCAGAAAGGTCACACCTTATAATGTACCAAGTGAAAGCGAAAGTTGCTCAGCCATGTCCGACTCTTTGTGACCCCATGGACTGTAGCCTGCCAGGCTCCTCTGTCCATGGAATTCTCTAGGCCAGAATACTGGAGTGAGTAGCTGTTCCCTTCTCTGGGGTATCTTCCCAACCCAGGGATCAAACTCAGGTCTCCCACATGGTAGGTGAATTCTTTACCAACTGAGCCACCAGGGAAGCCCAAGAATACTGGAGTGAGTAGCCTATCCCTTTTCCAGGGGATCTTCCTAACCAAGAAATAGAACCGGGGTCTCCTGCATTGAAGGTGGATTCTTTACCAGCTGAGCTACCAGGTAAGCCCAATAATGTATCAGTCTGGGTCCAATTAAAAGATAGAAACCACAGTGGGTTAAATGGAGTTGAGGGGAGTTCATGTAATGACTTATTAACTCTGGTAAAAAGTAGCTATTAGATACACCAATTCTGGATGGTGTTCTAGGGCTGACAAAGTGCTTAAGATAGAACAAAACTGGAAGGGGTTCAGATCTCACTGGAGAAGGTATAGTTCAATCCACTGGTGAGCACAGAAGTTTGCTGGTTTGCCCAGGCTGGAGCTATTCTACCATCTCTAAGCCATCAAAAGACAACCCTCTGCAGTGCTGGTAAAACACTGGTAATTAGTGACAGGTGGGGCTTCCCTGGTGGCTCAGTGGTAAAGAATTCCTGCTAATGCAGAGATGTGAGTGCTGCACCCTCTACAACTCCCTGCACTGCTTGCCTGTGAACTAGAAAGCATCTGCTGAGCTGCTGCTCCCTCTCCAGGTCCCTATGTGGCTCATTGTGGTCCAAAGTGTTCCCATAGAAATACTACTTTCCCTGCATGCCCACACTGTTGTTGTTGTTTTAGCTGCCAAATTGTGTCCAATTCTTTTGTGACCCCATGGACTGTAGCCCATGTCTAAAGCCCATGACTGTAGTCCATGACTAAAGAGGCAATTGGAGTACCAGTGTGGGCAGGAGGCTTTAGAGGGATGATACAAGCAGAAGACCTTCAGGGCACTATCTTTAACAGAGAGGGCTGCAGGACATTCATCACTATGCTAAGATGGGGCTATGAGGTCCACTGAATAGATCAAAATATTAATGAATCTCTTGCCTGACAAAGAGTCACAAGAAAATAAAAATATAGACCAATATTCTTTCTGAATATAGACACACCTGAACAAAATGTTAGCAAATCAAATCCAATAGTACACAAAACCTGTCATACACATTGGCCAAGTAGGCTTTAACCCAGGAAGGCAAAAGGCAGTTTTAACAATCAATTCAATTAATGAGATAAAGGAGGAAAACCATACAGTCATTTCAACTGATGCAGAAAACATTTGATGAAATTCAACAGTCATTTATGGTAGAAACTTTTAGTGAAGGGATTTTTCAACCAATAAAGGGTGTCTATGAAAAGGGCTTCCCTGGTGGCTCAGATGGTAAAGCGTCTGCCTGCAATGTGGGAGACCCTGGTTCGATTCCTGGGTCGGGAAGATCCCCTGGAGAAGGAAATGGCAACCCACTCCAGCACTCTTGCCTGGAAAATCCCATGGACAGAGGAGCCTGATAGGCTACAGTCCATGGGGTCCCAAAGAGTCGGACATGACTGAGTGACTTCACTCACTCACTCATGAAAAGCCTACAGCTAACATCCTACTTCCTGATGAAAGACTGTTTATTTTTGCTCTAAGATGGAGAATAAGGCAAAGATTTTAACTTTTATCAACAGTAACATCTTATTCAACATTGTCCTGGGCATCCTATCCAGAGCAATAAAACAAGAAAGAGAAATAAAAGTAGCAAAATTGTATTTATTTGTATGTAGGAAATCCTAAAGAATTTTAGAGAAACTGCTAGAACTAATCAGTAAATTTAGTCAGGTTGCAACATATGAAGCTCTTGTAAAAATTCCATTGTATTTCTCCATGTTAGCAACAAACAGTTAAAAATTGAAATTCAAAAACAAGTCTGTTGACAGTAGCACCAAAAATTTTTAAATATTTAGGGATAATTTTTTTAAAATACGTGAAAAACTGGCATGCTTAAAACTAAAATATTGCTGAGAGACGTTAAAAATTATCTAAATTAATGGAGCGATACAACATGTTTATAATTGGAGGATTCAACTAACATGTCAGTTCTCCTTGAAGTTATCAGTATATTCAAGGCATTCTCAATTAAAGTGAGTTTTTAAACACTGACAAGCTAATTCTGCGATTCACATAGGAGATTTAAAAAAACCCAAAATTAAGGAAAGCGAAGCAAATCTTGGGAAAAAGGGGAAGTTGGAAATCAAAGTCTTAATATGTTGTAGTTGTTCCTTCACTAAGTAGTGTCCAGCTGTCTGTGACCTCATGGACTGCAGTACGTCAGGCTTCCCTGTCCTTTACTGTTTTCTGGAGTTCGTTCAGATTCATGTCCATTGAGTCAGTAATGCTATCTAACGATCTTATCCTTTGCCTCCCCCTTCTCCTTTTGCCTTCAATCTTTCTCAGCATCAGGGTCTTTTCCAATGAGTTGGTTCTTCACATCAGGTGGCCAAAGTAGTAGAGCTTCCGCTTCGGTATCAGTCATTATAATCAATATTCAGGGGTGATTTCCTTTAGGATGGACTGATTTGATCTCCTTGCAGTCCAAGGGACTCTCAAGAGTCTTTTCCAACACCACAGTTTGAAAGCATCAATTCTTCAGCGCTCAGCCTTCTTTATGGTCCATTTCTCACATCTGTACATGACTACTGGAAAAACCATAGCTTTGACTAGATGGACCTTTGTCGGTAAAGTGATGTCTTTGCATTTGAATATGCAGTCTAGGTTTGTCATAGCTTTTCTTCCAAGGAGCAAGCGTCTTTTAATTTAATGGCTGCAGTCACCATCTGCAGTGATTTTGGAGCCCAAGAAAATAAAGTCTCTCAGTGTTTCCATTGTTTCCCCATCTATTTGCGTAAAGTGATAGGACCAGGTGCCCTGATCTTAGTTTTTTGAATATTGAGTTTTAAGCCAGCTTTTTCACTCTCCTCTTTCACCCTCATCAAGAAGCTCTTCAATTCCTCTTCGCTTTCGGACATCAGGGTGGTATCATCTACATATTTGAGGTTGCTGATATTTCTCCTGGCAATCTTGATTCCAGCTTGTGCTTCATTCAGCCTGGCATTTTGCATAATGTACTCTGCATAGAATTTAAATAAGCAGGGTGACAATATACAGCCTTGATGTACTCCTTTCCCAGTATTGAAACAGTCCATTGTTCCATGTTTAGCTCTAAATGTTGCTTCTTGACCAACATACAGGTTTCTCAGGAGTCAGGTAAGGTGGTCTGGTATTCCTGTCTCTTTATGAATTTTCATAGTTTGTTGTGATCCACATAGCCAAAGGCTGTAGGGTAGTCAATGAAGCAGAAGTAGATGGAGATGGAACAGACCTAAACATAACAGCTTAAATTATAAATTTTGGAAGAAATAGTGGGAGAAAGTCTTCATGACCTTGGGGTAAGCAAAGATCTCTTAGATAAAACATGGAAAACACAGCTGTAAAAGAAACAACTGATAAATTAGACTTTGTAAAAAAAGAAGTTCTGTTGTTTGAAAGAAACATTGAGAAATTAAAAGGCAAGAGACAAACTGAAACAGTATATTTGTTATACACATACATGACAAATGCCTGATTTTCAGAATATGTGAATTCATACAACCCAATAACAACAAGACAAATGATCTGCTTACAAATTGGACAAGAAACTTTGGATACTTCATCAAAGAACTAACAGAATGCAAGCACATGAAAAGGTGGCAAACATCTTTGTTCACCATTATTAGTCATTTTTTGTTCTTATTTAGTCTCTAAGTCATGTTAGACTCTTTGCGACCCCATGGACTATAGCCTGCCAGGCTCCTCTGTCCATGGGATTTCCCAGGCTAGAATACTGGAGTGCATTGCCGTTTCCTACCCCCAGGAGATCTTTCTGACCCAGGGTTTAAACCCCCTGTCTCTTGCATCTTCTGCACTGGCAGATTCTTTACCACTTTGCCACCTGGGAAGATCATTAGTCATTAGGGATAATGAGATACTACTATGTAATCAATGGAATGGTTAAAATAAAAAGACAGACAATACCAAGTGTTGATGATAATGTGGAGTGACTGTCATACATTGCTATTGGGAACCTTGGAAACAGTTAATCTCTATTATATATGTAAACACACACTATATAATCCAGTACTTCCACTCCTGTGAAAGAAGAGGGATAACAACGTATGTCCAAAAAACTTTTACATGGAAGTTCCCAGCTGCTTTACTTATTATAAACCTAAATTGAAAACATTTGGTGGATGGGCAAATGGCAGTATATCCATACAATGGAATAATACTCGCCAATAAAGAGAAAGCAACCTACTTTTACAAACTGTTTTGATGAATTTCAGAAACATTATGCTGAGTGAAGAAGTCAGACATAAAGGAATACATATTATATGATTCCATTGTGGAAGGATCTTCTACAATGGCAAGAAGGACAAATCTATAGCTACAGAAAGCAGTTGAGTGGGTCAGGGATAAAATGAGGTGGGTAACTGAATTCAAAGGGGGTAAAAGAGAAGTTTCTGGGAATAATTGTTCACTATCTTGACTGTAGTTGTGGTTCCATGGGTGTGTACATTATTCAAAACTTCTCAAACTCTGTCTTTGATATGACAGCAATATATTGAATGTAAATCATATCTCAATAAAGTTAATTAAAAAATCAAAGGAAGTGGAGTAACCAGGTTTCATAAAGTATAAAGCAGGGAGCTTTGGGGTATAAATGGCATGACCTAATGGCCAGTCTCTAGAACACTGTCATATGGATCAATCAGCACTAGATTTATTCCTCCTTGTGCTGCTCTGGCCAGAGTTAGTATTCCTGGAAGAGAAGGTCTGAGGAGACTAGCTTAGGTCAGGTGCCCATCCTTGGACTCAGAAAAGCTGAACCATCCTGAATGACCTTCCCATCCAGAATGCCCTAAATGTGGCAGGGGTGGTCCCTCAAGAAAAAGGAAGGAAGGTACTGTTAACCAGAAGAAAGGGTGATGTTATCTGGTAAACATACAAACAGAAACAGTCTTCCATTGTTTATTTCCAGGGGTGACCAAGGAGAATAGTGAGGGGCTTCAAATACACATGCTTATTCATTCCATTCAAGTATAACTTTGAGCATGGACTGTTTGCCCTGTACTGTTACTGACTGGGGTCGCATATGCGTTTGAGGTCTCTCTAAAAAGAAAGAGTTTATATTAATGTAAGGAACAGGAGTGCCTCATCTGGTGTGAATATAGAGCACAAGTCTTTAGGGGAGTGGGGAGGATAGAATCCAGCTTAATATTGAAAAAAGAAAAAGCTAACAACTTTCCATGGATAAGAAGTGTGTATCTTCTCAGGTCATTCTCATGCAGGTTAATTGTTTCCTAAGAAAGAGGATGGTGATCAGAGAAGGAGATTCCAAAATTCGTGTCTCCCCAAATACACAGATAGGGAAAAGCCTTTTCATCCTTATCGCTTTTCGTCTTTGGGTCTCCTGGAGTCTCCCTGGAGAGTCGGCAGAGGGAGCCATTCCCCAAGAAATCTCCGCCCGGGAAGTCTTAGCTGGCCTGGAGGGATTTTGCTGCTGGCCGGTGGAGTTCTCTCTCCGCTCCGCCTCCGTATATCGGACTCTCTCACCCCACACCCCACCTCTCCAACCACTTTGTTGCTGCAGCGAACACTTTTGTACCGCTAGGTCACTCCTCCTTTCTCTGTCTCGCGGTTGCGCTCCCTCCCTGGCACCGCTGGGGACGTGCCATCCCCTCCTGCTGGTTGCTCGGGTGCTGTCCCCACTCTCCCCAATCTTCACAGGGGCTCCAGAACACCTCTGGGGACTTTGACACTGGGGCCCTGAGAGTGAACTGGGACTCAGACGGGCACTCTCTCCGCTACCCCTTGGTAAACCCTACGAGGTAACCCCAAGGTGTGCCAGTTTAGTAGCCAGACTATTGACGGAGTCTCTCCGGGCGGTGGAAGCCGCTCAGGACAGGGACAGCCCGCGATCGGGGCGCAGGAACTGGGCCGGGAGGATCCTGCAGGTCACACTAGGGACTGCCCGCCGCGCCCAGAGACCCCCGCCCCCCAGCAGTCTCTGTCCCGGCGGCAGCAGCTGCAGCAGCGGCAACTGCTCGCATCCCGCGCCAGGCTCGGGTTACTCCCCTCCTCCTTCAGCATCTCGGGCCAGACGGAGAAAACCTGACTCAAGTTTGCAGCGAGTACTTTCTCGGTGCGCGAAACCGGGGGTCTGGAAACGCACGGAGACCGGTCTTCTTTCCCGAGCCTCTAAGCCTGAACCAAGACTCCTAAGTATCGCTCTTTTGGGGACGCTGCTCGGAACCGAGCTGCGCCTTTTGGAATAGATTCTGTTTCTCCGCTGGCGCTGCGTGAAAACCCAGGGGAAAGTGTTGGGCTGTGAATCTCAGGATCTCGGGTAAGAGTTGGGCAAACTCCCTTCTGGCAGCCGCTGGACCTTGGCCGGATTGGGGGCAGATTTTCCTTAGCAAGGATACCCCGGGTGCCCCGTGAGGTGGGGCAAGATGGGCTCGGTCTGGCTTGTTTACTGGTTTCCAGGGTTTTATTGTTAGTGTTTGGATTTGGTCTTGTACTGGGAGCTGGGTAGAACTTCTTGGAGTATTTTTCGTGAGATGCCCCCCTTACGCATATTATTTTGCATAATTTCTGCCCTTGTATTTCCTTGTTTGTGTTGATTCTCTGTTGACCAGTGTCATAGATATATGTAGGGAGATTTGGGGAGACTGGGAATGAAACAGTTTTGGCGGGGTCCTTGCTGTTAGGTCCACTTTGCTTGTCCTCTGGGATCTTGTTTTCTAAACTTCTTTTTCTCCAGGACTTGCTATTCAGATTGTGCGGTCGGACTGGGATGTTCCCTTCTCCTGTGTTCTCACGGTCTTTTAGTGGGCATCAGGATCACAGGCTGGGTGACTGAAGGCGTCTCTTACCTGTTTGAATACCTGGTACCTCAGGGGATGTTGGGAAGTGCGGTTCTTCCAGCCACGTGTGAAGGTGTTAGTGGCTCAGTCGTGTCCGACTCTTTTGCCACTCCATGGAAGGTAGCCTGCCAGGCTCCTCTGTCCATGGGATTCTTCAGACAAGAGTACTGGAGTGGGATGCCATTTCCTCCTCCAGTATAGTTACCATGGAAAGAGCTATCTCCTGTTGGTCTTTTTAATTCCTTGGATTTAGGACTTTTAGCCCTGGTTTATGAAAGTATTCTGTCTGTCTTTCTGGGGAAATGAGTGATACCACAGAGTAAATGAAATGTAGTGACATCTTTGATACTTCTTTAGAAAATATCCCCACAGGAGAATCCAAATTCTTCAGGGAGGGTTAAAGTTTGAGATTTTATTATTCCTAAAATGGGCTTCCCTGGCCTTTCTCCTTTATATTCTGAGCCTCACTTTGTGTATAGTCTTCACTGTATGTGATGTTTCACTTCTTATGGATGAAAAGACCAGATCATTTTTCTGATGTGAATGCTCCAAGACGTCAGCTTGCAGGGTACTTTTTGCTGTGCTGCTCTGAGGTCAGAGTGTTCAATAGAGGGGATGCTCTGGGCCCAGGGGGCCTGGGGGAAACTGCTAACTCTGCCACTACCCAGTTGTATGATTTTGGGTATTACTTAACCTTTCTCTCCTCAGCTGCAAAGTCAGAAAAATCATAACAATGCTCATACCAGAGGGCATTCAAAGGATTAAATAAGTTAATGTGTGTGTGGAAGGCTAACATGCCTGGCAATAGGAAGCACATATTAGCTGTTCTTAGCATCATCATCGTCATTATTATTCTAACAGTGTTAACTCGTATCGTGATGATATAGTTTTTGTTAGTTATCAGTAAGTGTTAGCCATTCTTTCTGTTTGGATGAACTTTGGAAACTGTGCTCATGTAGGCTTCACTCCCACCTAGAATGTGATGCATTGTCAAACTTGGCTCCGACATGGTCTTTGTATTGCTTCCTGCTGGGGCTTGTTTAGAGGAAAGGTGCAAATTGCAGGGCTGGGATTTGTAGAGGATGGGTCATGGTTGACTATCAAAAGGTGCTTGGGACAGGTTAGCAGGTGGGAAGTCTACACTCAGTTTACAACCTGTAAACTATAGTGCCTTAGAAACTTGTTGCATTACTATGCATCCTTAAACCTGTTTTTTTTTTAAGAGTGTCAAATCATTTGTTCAATAAATATTTATCAAGCATCTATTACAGTTCAAGCACTGTTCTAGGTTCTATATTATTTAAATTTGTGTGCTTCATTTTAGAAATGGAAAAGCACAAGTATTTGCTTTATGCCTACCCCCTCCACACACACACACACACACACACACATGTTTAGAACTTCATGTGGCATTATTACTCTATAAGTCTCTAACACTTTTTAGCTCTAATGATTTCAATACCTGTTAAAATGAAGAGCCTATATCGCTGAGGGATTGAACAAAATATGCAGTATAACCTCTAGCAGGGCGCTTTTCCCATCAGTTTCATCATGTGTTGGGAGGTAGGGAAAGAACTGGGTAATCCCTGGTGTTCCTCTGGCTCTAACATCCTTAAATTAGCTGCCTTAGTTCATTGGTGGTGGTTTTTTGAATATTTTCTTTTTCTTTTAACATTTGTTTTAGGTTCATAAGTTATGTCACTTACTTCATTCCAAGTCAGTCAAAGTGAATAATGACACCGCTAATAAAAAAAAGAAAAGCATTTGACTCTGCTTGTATTTCATCAGCTATTCTCAGATGTATATCAAAAACATAGAGGAGGACTTGTTAAAAGTGTTAGATGGACCTGTGAGAAACTGCTAAAATTTGACCATTTTTGACCCTGGTAAAATTGTGATTTCATGTATTTCTACCGAATATAAATCCGTGCTCCCTCCACTTGGATTCAGGTGCAGTAAGTCCTGGGTGAGATGTGAAACGTCTGCAGTTTTACAAGTTCCCCAGATGGTTCTAATGCAAACCCAAGCTTGCACGTGCTCATTTAGCAACCGCCGATTTACTTTCCTCATGCTTGTTTAATAGAGTATTTGTAAAATACGCATCTGATCGTGTCATTTCCTTAGTTAACGATCTTTGGCAACTCCTCAGATGGTGTCGTCAGTGTCACCTGGGTACTTATTGAAAAATGCAGATTCTGGGGCTTCACCCCACATGTAAGGGCCAGAAATCTGCTTTTGAGCAGATCCCCAAATTGTAGAGGGGACCTCAAATCACATTTGGAGAAACACTGACTTATGGCATAAAGCCTAACCTCTTAACACCATACATAAGACCAATTTTGCATCATCTTCTTAGGGTTACTTCTCTGCTACCCTGTTCTTCAGCCTTTCAGCCCCATTGATGTTGATCTTGTTACTGTTTCTTAAAGAATGCATTGCCTCATTCACTCCTCGCTGTGTATGCTCTTCCCTCTGTAGGAAATGTCTTTGCTCCTCTTTTTGGTCTAACTAACTTCTTACTACCTACTCATCCTTCAAGATGCAGTTTAATTAAGGCGTTTCCTGTGAAGCTTTTCCTAGTTATTTTACATAAACAGCAGTATCTCATGTGATTCATATTCTGCTTTGTGGATAATTTTAATATAGCATCTCTCATACTGTGTCAACTCTGTTACCTGAATTATTTTCCAACTGATTGGTGAGTTTATCATTCCTTATTCTGAGCCTCTATCCAAATGACTGGCACATAGTAATTACCTAAAAAATACCTAAAGAATGTGGAGGAAGAATGAATGAATGCATTTGACTTTTTGTTAACACACCAAGTGTTTGGGTTAGTCAGATTGTGGACAAGCCATTCAAGAATTCACAATTTGGCTAGACAGAGTCTACAAAGTTAATAACATAGAGTGGAAAAAGGACAAGATAGAATATCCTAAGAAGATTTATGAAACACCAGATGCCCCTGAATTAATGTTGTAAGTTCAAAACTATATTCGTATTATGAGTCAAGAGCTGAATTTATCATACCTTTGGGATAGTTTTGGTTGTGAATGTCAGGGCACTGTAGTGGTTTACCCTGTGCTTTTTAGTTTATAGAACACCTTTCCATTTGTTTTTATATTTGATCAGAAACATGGTGACTCATTCAATATTGTTTTTCTTACTTAAGTAGAGTAGGATGCAGTCCTAAAAACAGGTTCAAAGGTTGTGCAAAATCTTACATGTTATAGGGGATGCTAGGCCTAGAGAGAAAAACATTATAAATTTTTAATTACATCTTGCCACTTAAGACACACTATTCAGTGTTTTCTTCTTTTTCTTTTTTGAAGTGCTCTATAATTTTGATATTTCCTCCTGTTTGAGTCCCAGTTAACTTGTTCAAATTAAATAAGTACCTGATTCAGACTGAAGATTTGCCATTTGGGGCATGCCTAATAACTTCCATCTTCATTTCACATATTAAGTTTATGAGACAAAGTCTTCTTATAATTATGATTATGCTTTTAATTTTTTCATTTCCCACTCATTTTTTGGAATGGAAATATGTAATACTATTTTAACAAATGAACAAATTGCAGGGTAAAGACAAAGATGGTGATGCTTCAAAAACTGAACTTCTAGCTCATGGGCAGCACCACCATAAAATAAACAACAAAGCAATGTTCATTCATAGGTTGATGTAAGAGATTTCCAATGACATAGAGCAGGAAGGTAGGAGCATCAATGAATTAAGTACAAATGTCCAGATTGTTTGGATTTCAAACAAAGCAATATTAAGAACTGCCTTGGCTCTCATTTTGTCAAGGATGTGTACCCAGTATTTCATTAAAAATGTTAACTTAGCTTTAAGAATTAAAACAGGACTCACTGGCTTCTGTTGATTAGTCTTCTTTTTCAATTGTTTCCAGTATGAACTTTTTCTGCCTTAATTTAAGCTTGCATCTGGCTGTACTTTCATAAGTCTCTTAACTGATCTCCTAATCTCTTTATTTACTCATTCATTCATTTCTTCCCTCTCTCTGAATTTCCCAAGATTTTATATTTATCTCTTGACTCCCTTTTCTTCCCAATTTAAGATTATTTTTCACTATAATCATTCTCCTTTTCAAAATAGTTTTTGCAGAAGATGAATGTATAGAACTTAATAAAAGGATTTCTTATACTATCAGGAAAAACTAAGATGCAAACAAATGTTATTCTCCTTGATATAACTTTATTCGTAAAACTGCAGGTCACCATGCGGCTTCTATTTGATGACGTATACTTTGTGCCATTAGCCAGTCTGGAAAGTGTGAATGTGATAATATATCCTGTCATTATGGATGTTCATTACTAGTGATTTCCTCTCATTTCATTTCCAATGATTTATACTCCTAGATAAAGAAACTATGTAAAGCATTTTAACCACTTCAATTTCCTATTCAGAGGGCAATAAATGGTACCATCCCCCTCTTCCCAAGACAAAGAAACACAGTATTTCAGTATAGAAAGCCTCATCTTGATACATGTGTGCACAGGATTGGGAGCAAGGAGGCCCCATCTAGAGAGTGACTGCTAAAGCTGAAACTCCAGTACTTTGGCCACCTCATGCGAAGAGTTGACTCATTGGAAAAGACCCTGACGCTGGGAGGGATTGGGGGCAGGAGGAGAAGGGGATGACAAAGGATGAGATGGCTGGATGGCATCACTGACTTATTGGACGTGAGTGTGAGTGAACTCCGGGAGCTGGTGATGGACAGGGAGGCGTGGCGTGCTGCGATTCATGGAGTCGCAAAGAGTCGGACACGACTGAGCGACTGAACTGAACTGAACTGAACTGAGCACTTTGTCCTTGACATCCTGGCCGAGCTGGCTGAGCTGCATAGACTGGCTTAGTTCTAGAACCTCACCACAGATGATCATTCCCGTGATGAGTCTTTTAAATACCTTCTAGTAAAGGATCATGCTTGTCTTTTAAAAAAATATGGCAAATTGAAAATCAAAACCCCACAAATTTAGTTTGTTTCACACAGAACAAAATAAAAGTATGAAATCTTTGTTTTGGGTCTAGAGGATTAATTCTACAATCAAGACGAAAACTTTCAATTATCTACTCCCACTGATATTTTGTGAAGGATACTTTATTTTTTTTCTTTTTTTTTTTTTTGCACAAGGAATCAGTGATAAAATGTGACTTTTGTTCTGTGAGAAAGTAATTAGAGTGAGTTTTATTTTGCCTCCTTCAGATATGTGTTTGGTGTATATAGGACATAGGGATACACACTCTGTGTAAGTACCAAGATATTTGCCTTAAAAAATAGATTACAAAACTGCAGTGACGGTTTAAGGCTGGGTGTAGTGAGGGCCTGGTGTGCAGTTCTGAGAGCTGCTCTTGAGGGCTCATCCTAGAGAGAGGGCTGTGTGCTCACCAGAGGCATCCTGACAGTGCGGGGCCTTGAAGGAGAGGACTTGAGTGAATGAGGCATTTTAGACAGGGAAGTGTAAACACATGGCCACAGGAATTTGTAAGACACCTTTAAGCAACAGTGACTAAACCATCCCATAGGAGTAATGAGTTAACATTTGAGAACTGTTTTATGACAACCACGTCTGGGACTATAGGACTAGATTCTCCCTGCTTCCACAACACTTATGTGCATTAAAGGGGCCCCTCACATTATACTGCAATTATTTTATTATATAAACCCAGTGTGCGTTAGGGCACCCAATTGAGAGTCAAGTAAAAATTGAGCCCCTGTTCCATGAGAAGGTATGAAATGAGAAAACCATTCTTTCAGCCATTGTAGAGCTTCTTCGGGGCTGTGGATGGAGACAGGACTTAAGTTTCTTCTAAGATCATCTAGATCTGAATTCATATTTTCCTTTAAGAAGTTTAATTTAGAGATGACCTTGCCACACCACTGGACTGTCTTTTTAGCATGAGGTCATCAGACCAACCATGGATATCATTTCATATCTACTTTATTTCATACAATATCACCAAACATTCAACTCTAAGTGGCTGACTTTTAAGGCTGAAAACTATGGAGGAAATTCCCATCTTAAAACTTTGAACTAAATATGCAACATGCTCGTTTGTTGTCATCTGTTCGGCCCACCACTGGAGCTTTCTCACCGCTCATCCTTTGCTGAAGGGGCAGCCTCTGCCAGGTTGCCTCAGCACCTCCTTTTATTCTCCCCTTATCTCCCTCTTCTTCCTCCTTGCTGTTTCTACCCCCAACTTCCTATTATCTTCTCAACAGTCATTATTATTAGTTTTTAACTTTCCTGTCTCATTCCCCACATTACTTGGTGCCCTCATTTTTCTCATCTCTCTCCTCCCAGTCATTTCTCCTCACATGAAGACTGGATCACCACAGTGTGAAGTACATGCCCTTTCAATATCCTCTCATCTGTGTGTTCCTTGAACAGATAGGTGTGCAAAATCAGGCCATCAGCGAGGTGAGAAATGCTTGAGGCCTCTGCTTTCAAACTTTAGGCGCATAAGAATCATTGGCAGATACTGTGCAGTGGAGCCCAGGGCTGGGTATTTTTTAGTCCTGTGGACATCCCCAATGGCTCAGTGGTAAAGAATCTGCCTGCAATGCAGAAGATGCAGGAGATGCGAGTTTGATCCCTGGGTTAGTAAGGAGGAGGAAATGGCAACCCACTCCAGTACTCTTGCCTGGAGAATCCCATGGACAGAGGAACCTGGCAGACTGCAGTCCATAGGGTTGCAAAGAGTCGGACGTGACTGAGCACACACTTGCAGGCAGGTGTGCCGTGTGGGGCCCAGGGCTGTGTATTTTTTAGTATACGTGCTGCCGAAGTGAGCACTGGGAATGGGTGTTTCTGACAGGGTCTTCTGACACAGGTGGTCTGTGGGTACACTAATAATCCTTGTTAGGGCTGTATTGCTCCAAAGGCACAAATGTTCTTTCCTTTTCTTTTCTCTTCATTTCTAGTATTTAGTGACTTGGTCAGAGGGGGTCGGAGAGAATAGCTGGTCTGTGAGAACCTGTGCCTCTCCGTCTCTGCTTGGAGGGACAATGGCTGTAACACAACGCTGTTCATGTGACAGCCGGAGAAAGGAGCCCATTGTTCAGGGCTTGGCTGATGCTCCATTCCTCTCTGGCCAGCCATCCAACTGAGCTTGGTAGCCCCAAGGAAACAGACACACTTGAATCAGAGAGACAAAGAAAGGAGGTCAAGGCCTTCCACAGTTAAACTACTTGCAGCAATGTGTCAGATGTAGGATTTGGGAAAGAAGAAAGTAATTTTGTGGAAGCATCATTAATCTGCTGGTTTGGGGGTATGAGACATGGCATTAAGATCATCTCGGGTGGCACAGTGGTAAAGAATTTGCCTTCCAAGGCAGGAGACACAGGAGATGCAGTTTTGATGCCTGGGTTGGGAAGATCCCCTGGAGAAGGAACTGGCAACTCACTCCAGTATTCTTGCCTGGGAAATCCCATGGACAGAGGAGCCTGGGGAGCTACAGTCCATGGGATCACAAAGAGTCTGACATGACTGAGCAACTGGGCACACATGGCATGGCATTAAAGGGACACAAGTCTGTTAGAAGCCTCAGCTGATATCTGGCCAAAGAAGAGTTGTTTCCTGCTATACCCAGTGATTTCTCTTATGGAAAGATTTTATTATTGATTTTAAAAATGTGAGATGTTCCTCACATCTCACATGATTTGAGGATATCATATAGGCAAAGGTACATTTCTGGGCCTCTTTTCCCCAGCTTCATCAAAGACAAGAATCTGATCTGACCTAAATAAGGCCTCTGATCTCAGAGAATGATTCTTTATTCTGTGGTATGGTCACCATGTGTATGATGTATTAAAATTTTCTCTCTAAATCTAAATTCAGATGTTAGTTTAGAAGCTGAGAATCTTTTGAGATTGAAATGCAGTTAAATGCATTAGAAAATTATTGATATGTTAGGGCAGTTATCGGAGAAGGCAATGGCACCCCACTCCAGTACTCTTGCCTGGAAAATCCCATGGACGGAGAAGCCTGCCAGGCTGCAGTCCATGGGGTTGCTAAAAGTCGGACATGACTGAGCGACTTCATTTTCACTTTTCACTTTCATGCATTGGAGAAGGAAATGGCAACCCACTCCAGTGTTCTTGCCTGGAGAATCCCAGGGACGGTGGAGCCTGATGGGCTTCCGTCTATGGGGTCGCACAGAGTCGGACACGACTGAAGCAACTTAGCAGCAGCAGCAGCAGCAGTAGGGCAGTTATGAGGTTGGGGGACTCCCCAGATATTAGGTAGATACCATTTCTCACCCCCAACTTTCAGACTGGATTCCAGCCCTGAAGGGAAAGGGTTGTAAACTTCCTGTAAAGTTCTAATCCAGAGCCCGACAATTGACTACATTCTTTGCATCAGAAAAAGATTCAAATTTAAGGTCAGAGCCTCAGGAAAGGTCATGGACTTTTCACACAGGATTGGTCTTTTAGCCTGATTTATGAAAAAGTATGTCATTCATTCAGCCTTTGCCTCTGGGTTTCTTTTAAAGGGAAACTCAGTCCCTTGTTCCTGTGGATATTTGTAGGTGGCTATTTCCCCGCCCACCCCCCACCCTCACCCCCACCCCCCTCCCCCACCCCCCTCCCCCCAGTTAGGCAAAGAGTACAGCTTTGAGTGAGGCCGAATGGCGGAAGCCTTTCCTGGATGTGATGGGTTGTGGAGAGCCCATTTACACAGCGTTCAGGCAGCTGCTGCTCAGTGGCTGTAGGAATCCTTTTGTGTCTGAGATAAGAGGTTTTCTGACTGGGAGTATCAGGCTAAAGGAGGCTGGTACCCAGGAGAAAGCAATACATGACTCGCTTGAGGTCACTTAGAGCTTCTTGTAATTGAGTCCATCACGGCACCTTGATTACAGACTATCATTGTGAGTCCATTAAAGGAGGAGAAGCCAAGTGGATTGCAGAGAGGCAAGTGGTTTATTTATTCATGTTTCCACTCCCCCACCCCCTTGCAGTTTGTTTATCCTTTACTAAGTGGATATTTGGTTTTTACCAAGGATAGAGATGCCTTTGAAGTGGAGAAGGGGAAGAAGAGACTTCTTTGCAGGTGGCAGAAGAATTGTATTCAGCACGCTCCTGATTAGTTAATGAATTCTCAATTCGTTGTCATTAGGCCTGTGAATTTGGCTCCATTCCTGTGATTTAGAGAGGCTCATCCCTCAGTACTGCGAGGGATGCGTACTGTGCTCTGCTTGAAGTTCTGTGTAGATGCTGCTGCTTGTGCTGAAAAAATACAGCAGTTGATGGGTTGTCACATTATTGTGCTCATGTCCCAAGGAGCACATTTGATGCTAAATGCACTTTTTAGGTACAGGGTGCTTGCTGGGACTTATTTTTGTGTTAGGATTAAAGCTCTGGCCTAGAAAGGCTTCTGAAATGCTCATATTGTTCTGTTTAATCTGTTGTTCAGTCACTAAGTCATGTCTGGCTCTTTGCAACCCCGTGAACTGCAGCACGCCTGGCTTCCCTGTCCTTCACTATCTCTTGGAGTTAGATCAAACTCACTTCTGGTGTCATATCTTTTTGCCTTTTCATACTCTTGATGGGGTTCTGGAGGCAAGAATACTGAAGTGGTTTGCCATTCCCTTCTCCAGTGGACCCTGTTTTGTCAGAAATCTCCATCATGACCCATGCATCTTGGGTGGCCCTGCATGGCCTGGCTCATAGCTTCATTGAGTTACACAAGGTTGTGATCCACGTGATCATTTTGGTTAGCTTTCTGTGGCTGTGGGTTTTGTTCTGGAGATGTGGGATTATAGTTCTTGCTTCTTCTGTCTGCCCTCTGATGCATAAAGATAAGAGACTTTTGCAAGCTTCCTAATGGGAGAGACTGGCTGTGGGGAAAACTGGGTCTTGCTTTGGTGGGCACAGCCATGCTCATATGAAAAGTGTTAGTCACTCAGTTGTGTCTGACTCTTTGTGACCATGGAGCCCACCAGGCTCCTCTATCCATGGAATTCTTCAGACAAGAATATTGGAGTGGATTGCCATTCTCTTCTCCTGGAGATCTTCCTGACTCAGGGATTGAACCTAGGTCTCCAGCATTGCAGGCAGATTCTTTATCCTCTGAGCCACCTGGAAAGCCCCTTGGGGGCAGGGTAAATGGATGTGTTCAGCTGATGAAAATGTATTGAGCTATTTAATTTTGATTTGTATACATTTGTGATATATATTTTATACTTCAGCAAAAAGTTTGAAAAACTTCTAAAGCATCATGTTTAATACCAAATTACAGCTGTAACAGTGATGAAAAACAATAAACTCAGAATCCCAACTGTCACAAAATTTGGGTCTTGGAGGGGCTAAGGAGTCCTGAAGCTTTAAACATCCTTTAATTTGCCCTTACTTCTATAGCCAGAAGAGCTGTGTGTCAGAAAGCAACAGACCAACACCATCATAGTTGATTGTTGTACTTTTCCAGGCAGCAAATCCAGTGCCTAAGAGGTCAGTAATGTCAGCAGAGCCCCACTCTTCAGAATCTAAAACAAAATCACCCCTCCGAGTTGATCGGCTAGCAAACCTTCCCATTCCTGCTTTCCACTCTTCTCCTGTTCATTGTAATCTGTCAGGAGAAATCAGAGAGCAACTCTGGGGCATGGATGTTTTCCTGAATCTTTAGATGATCTCTCTCTCAAAGTCTAATATTGAAATGCTTTCATTTATTTCTTTTATTTTTCTAACTGGGACATAGTAAGATGTTGGCTCACCTCTCTCACTTTTTTCAGCCATCACTTCCTGAGCTGCAGTGAGCTCCAGGAGCAATACCTGTGATGGTGGAATGGCCCTATGAGCAAAATGATGTTTCCAGCATGTGGGTGGCCTATGGTCCTTTTTCTTTCTAGAAGACATTGTTCATCATCAATGTGGATTGTTCCGTGTACCTATTGGAACATCCCAACTTGCTGTTACCACATACAATTGGTAGACTAAGATGGAAAAAATAGGTTTTTTTTTTTTTTTTTCGTTTCTGAAGGAGATTTTGGAATTGTTGGCTTTGAAATGGTTCTAGCACATCTGTGAGAGGTTTGAGTATCCATTCTGTACACTTCCTTTGGGCATTGGGCTTAAAGGTTCACTGTTGATTTACACAAACACATGTGATTAAAGTCATGAGCGAGGAGACAAGACTTTGACGGTTGGGGTCTACTCCTGGCTGACTTTGTCATTTACTATATGAAATGTGATAACCCTGGTGAGGGTCCAATCTCCAGCCCAAACCCTCATGACCTTGGCACGCTACTTATCTTCTCTAAGCCTCTTTTCAACCCCTGTGAAATGCTAACAGTATATACTTCAAAGGGTGTTACATAGGTATGTAGTAAGCTCTCAATAAATCTTAGTTATTATTTAACACCAAATAATGTTAAAATAGGGAAGAATAATTAACATGTCTAGGAATAAGGTTTGCTTATGATTTTATGAGAGAATTACCCTTGTGCTTAAGTATGATTATAGTAATTAAATACAGAAGTTAGAAAATATGGCCTATGATATACTATGATATAAACAATAAGGAATTCAAAATATTGTGGAATCAGCAACAATTAAATTTGCTTATGGACCTGAATATTTTTTAATGATGATAGTATTTTACTAAGAGAAAAGTTATTTATCTCTACTACAGAACCAGGGGCTTCCCTGGTGGCTCAGACAGTAGAGAATCTGCCTGCAATTCATGAGACCCAGGGTGGATCCCTGGGTCCAGAAGATCCCCTGGAGAAGGAAATGACAACCCACTCCAGTATCTTGCCCAGAGATTCCATAGACAGAGGAGCCTGGCAGGCTACAGTCCTGGGGTTGCAAAGAGTTGCAAAGACTTAGCAACTAGCACTTTTAGTCAATGAATTTGTTCTTTCCTAGTAAGATGTGAGCAGACTTAAGAGGGATTTGAACAAAAACATGTGGCAGCATTACTCACGAAAACTAAAAGGTGTAAACCCAAATGCCCACCAACTGATGATTGGAGACTGGATACACAAAATGTCATATCTCTATACAATGGAATATTATTCATCCCTAAAAAGGAATAAAGTATGATACATGCTAGAATATGGGTGAATCTTGAAAACATAATGCTCGTGAAAGAAACCAGACATGAAGGCTATATGCTGTATGATTTCATTTGTATGAAATGTCAAGCACAGGCAAATCCATGGAGCTAAAGAGTGGATTAATGCTTACAAGAGGTTTATAGGAGGGGAATGAACAGTGATTGGGTCATGCAGGATTTCTTTTTGGGGTGATGAAATGTTCTGGAAGTAGATGGGGGTGATGGTGGTACAGTGTGGTTAAATGATGAATTTTACATCATGTGGATTTTACTTTAATTATTTTTTTGGCCTTTATTAAAAAGAAATGAGCAAATGTTTTGCCTTTAGATGAGATGTATCTGTATCAGTCAGTCGATCTCTCTTCATGATATGTCTGAACAGCCAAGTCTTTGCTGCATGTTGGAGAGGATATTCAACATGTCAAGGCCTGGTACCTGCCCTCAGCACACTGCCAGTCTGGGGACAGGAAAGAATAAGGAAGCAGGTGATGTGTTCTAAGTGAACCTGTCTTGGAAGAGGGAGAGATCACTGTGGGTTTGTTGACAGGGCTTCTTAGAAGAGATGGGGCTTTGAAAGATAAGTGAGCATCCTGTAATGGAGAAGAGGGAGAGAGTAACCCAGTTGATAGAAATTCAGGGCTGGGTGAGAGTGGGTGAGGGCAGGAACAGGGGCAGGCAGAGATGACCAGAGTGGCATGCCTGTTAATGGAGATACCAAGAAACAAAGTTGCAGGAGGTTGGAGCCAAGTTGGGAAATCTTTGAAAGCTACTTACATTTACTAGGCAGTGATTATTAAAGGTTATCATTGCTGACAGGAGTAGAAAATGACATAAAAACGGGGAAGACAATAAAGAAAATAATATAGTAATTTCACTACATCTAATACAATCTGTTATTTATTTATTTAATAAATATTCATGGACTACCTATTATGTTCCATGCAATTTTCTATGCATTACCTAAGAGAAGCAAGGTCCCTGCTTTCTTGGATTTAGATTCTAGTTATACATTTCAAACATTGATCACTCAGTCCAATGGACAGCTGTAGTTGAAAAGCTAAGGCACAGCTTGTGCTATAATGTGGTTTAAAGTGTGGGTTCTAGAACCAGACTACCTGGGTTTGAATTCTGGTCTGCTCCGTGTTTACTAGATGTATAACCATGAGCCAGTTACTCCAGACTTCAGTTTCGTTATCAATTAAGTAGAGAGAATATTAACTTTCCCAGAGAGCTGTCCTGAGGATTAATTGAGATGATAAATGGGAAAGACTTATGATTTATCTGGTATATAGTAAACACTCAGTAAGTTTTACTTGATTGTATTGGATTGATTGATTTCTACTCAAGGATTTGTCTAGGTCATTGCCATTTTTAATTCAGTGAGGCTGTTGTGGAATCCTGGTGTGTTGCACCTCGGGTCTATGCTCTCTTTCATATGCTGTACTATTTTGGATATTGAACTTGTTGAATCAATAAGCATAGAAACTCTTCCTTCAGAACTCAGGAAAACAGTAGCGTTCCTCTCTCTAACAAGTTATAGTTCTGATCTTGGCTTGGACAAAAGTTTCCAAATAATGTTCCTCTTGCAATCTGAATCACGAAGTCTTTTTGAACGTCTTAGCCTGACAGATTCTGCCCTTTCAGTATTAGGAGTCTAGTGATAAGGAATGTGGTTGGTGCCTCAGACCTTATGGTATTGTCTCCCTCTGGAGATAGAGGCACACTTTGAGTTTAATTTCTTTATGTTACCTCATCACAAGTGCCCTGGCCACCTCAGCTCTCTGTGCCTCTGTGACCCTTTCTGCTGAATTAGGGTAAAATAGCCAGCCCCCACCCCCCATCAGAAGGTACCTTCTTGGAATTTTTCTAGAAGTAATCCTTGGAGCTTGTGGGAAAAGACTGTGTAAAGTTTGAGGGCCCTTCTGCTCTTAGCGTATATTAATTCTAGAAAATAAATTTCCTGAGCACATGCAATATGTCTGGTTTACCATGCAGTCCCCAAATGGTCAGGCATAATGCCATGGACTTGGTTGTGTCTCCCCAAATTCATCTGTTGAAATCCTGTCCCCTCAGTGTGACTATATATAGAGATGGGACCTGTGAGGAGGTGATGAAGACTAAATGAGGTCATGACGTGGGGCCCTAATCATGTAGAGCTGGTGCCCTTATTAGAAGAGGAGGAGACCCTAGAACTCTCTCTTTCCATCATGTAAGGACACAATGAGAAGGGGGCCATCTGCAAGTCAGGCAGAGAGTTCTCCGCGAGCCTGAATTGGCCAGCACCTTGATCTTGGACTTCCAGAACTATGAGAAATAACTTTATATTGTTAAGTCACCCAGTCTGTGGTATTTTGATATGGCAGCCTGAGTAAACCAAGACATATAAACATTTTCTTTTTTTCTTCCCATTCCCTCCCTTACTTTTTTCCTCCCTCCCTTCTTCTTCTTGCCTTCCTTTCCTTCTTTCTTTCATAGAATAGGAACTCAAGCATTTGTGGGCTTGACTAATTTTGAGATTATTCAGAACTATGGGTATAGAAGAATAACATGAAGAAGAGAACCTGACCTACCATCCTATTGAATGGATAATCTTGACCTTGTCTCCCACTGTACACCAGCGAGGCCACAAGGTAGCATCATTACTTGATGAGAAACTTTCTCCAAGACCTCATCTTTCCTCTACTGGAGATGCTAATGAGTGGTGAATAGTCAAGAGTGAGTGAGAACCATTGTCTGAAGGATGTGCGGTGAGGGAAGGGGTGGACAATTTGTGCTTTGGACTTTCAGGTTTTGAACAGTTGACTTCCTAGCTATCCTTTCATAGGAGGCAGAGGAATTGAAGTGGTGAGAGTGTAAAGGGAGGGTCAGTAATGGAGGCTGTGCCAGCCAGACAGCACCTCACCTGGGCCAGGAGAGGTCAGGTGGATCCTTCCACGGAGAAGACATCCCCCTTCCAAAAGGGTGCGAACTCTGCCTAAGCCCAGGCAAGGACTCAAGTGCAGAGAGTTCCTCAGGACAGCTAGCCAGATGGTCTACTTTTATTTTGGTGAAGACCCGCCTGGAGCAAAGGCACTTTTCTTCCACTGTTCAAAAACAAAAGCAAAAAGCTTATGATGTGGAGCTCTGCCAAGGTAGGGCAGGAAAAAAAAAAAAAAAATCCTGGCCTTGTTTTTTCAAGGCAGGATGCAAATGATGCTTTGTAGTTTCGTTTGTGCAGCCACTGGGGATCGTTCCGCGGGCCTCCCCGCAGCCCATCACTGCTGTAGAGTAATTTTTATGATTGTGATCATCATCCTGTAAGCTAACCCTCTAGGTCCATTCGTCACCTTCCAGAGTAATTGTCTTTGATTGAGGATACTGTATTGTTACAACATCCAGAGAGCTTCTGAAAGTGATCCCCTAAATTTGCTTTTAGAATTTGAAGTGGGTACTTATGTGCAGCCCCCTCCCTAGAGGACAAAACTCCGTTCTTTCTGAATTTGCAGAGTTCAGGCGGGACAGACAGGGACTTTTCTCTATCCCTGGAGGATTTCTTAGAGCTTGATCTGAGGAAGCTCTTGTGTAGTTGGGAGAATTCGAAAGAGCCTTTTTCATTTCTTGGCTAGGTTGTACTGTGTGTGAAAACGAGGCCGTGTCATTAGGGCCCCGGTGGCATGTAGATTCCTCCCCTGGCGCAGGAGGAGACCGTGGTGTTTGCATGGGTTGGTGGGTGCTGCGTCTTGTCCGTTTCCTTTGTTGGGGAATGTGTCAGGCTCTGCTGCTGAGGAGGGTGGCAACCACGGCCTGGCAGGCAGATTTGCAGAACAAAGTGTCAGTCAGTAAAGACAGGGCTTTGGAAGCCAGGCGAGTTTTGTCACTGAGTTCTAAGAACCAGTTCTTTAAAACAAAAACAGCTTTGCCGTCTGTCTAGGAGTTGGATCCACCGCAAGGAAGACTGGAGGCAGAGCAAACCTATGGGGAACCATGGCGGGCTTTCTTCTGTGGCCTCTTCTCTGAGATGTGAGATGACCTCTGCCAGGCTTTGACTACTGTGCCCACAGAGAAAAAGCCATGTGCAGTGACCGTCCCGCTCGTTCTTTGTGTGCTGCAGTTATTGGTGGCTGAGCAGCTGGGAAAGTGAAGATGCCTGTGGGAGGTCAGAGTCAGGCCCCAGGATCATTGTTGAAGGCCCAGTGGGAACCCCATGGTTAGGGGAGAGAAGTCCAGATGAAGCAAAAGTGCTTAAAGAGAGGGGGGCTTTTAAGAGTTTCACTTCATTGATTTGGATCAAGCTTTACCTTAAATGTACTTGTTGCTGAGTTGTGGGAGGCGGTGGGATCACCCAAGTTTGAAATTCCAGCATTATTCATGAATGTAGCTGCCCAGTTTTAGAATTGTATCACTTTGGGGTAGTTTTTCGTGCTTTCTCCTCTCAGTGTCAATGAAAAGCAAACACAGTGATGTGAATCTCAAGATTAGTGTCACTAATCCGTATCTATCTATCTGTCTATCTATCTTCACACACACTGGAAAAGGGAATGGCAACCCACTCCAGTATTCTTGCCTGGGAAATCCCAAGGACAGAGGAGCCTGGTGGGCTACAGTCCATGGGGTTGCAAAGAGTCGGACACGACTGAGTGACTAACACACACATATACACACACACTTGCATGGCCTTGAGTGAAATAAGCAAATACTTCCAGAGTACGGGAGCATACTCAGAGCCCTACTAGGTGGTCCAGAATAGTAGGGTGATCAATGAATGCATCTGGAGCCTGGAGCTCTTGCCTTGAGATCTAAATCCGCCACTGTTTGATCTTAGGCACCTAAAAACCTGTCTCATGCCTGATTTCCTATTTATAAGATGAAGAGGTCAAAAAAGTCCTTTGCAATGCCATGACCTTGACCAGGAAGCCTCGGGGGCGAGTCTGGAGTGCAGGGTACGGCTGAACGGGCAGGTGAGACTACGGTGGGTGAGGCTTAGCGCTGGCAGCGAGCAGAGCTGTCTGAGGGGCTTGGCACCGAATGGAGGAAGCACGATTGTGTGGCTTACAGAGCTTGCTCCCCGTCCTTTCTCTGCCCTGGAGGAGCCTGGGATGGATCTGGGGACGGCTACCTTCCTGGGGACCCTTCCTCTGTACTGGCTCCTGGTTACTGCCAAGCTGGGCCCCGACATGTGGAACTTAAAGCACAACTTTAGCAAAGTCCTCCGTTATGGCTAACATCACACCAAATCTAAACTACCTTCTTCTATCCATGATGGATGTATTTTCTTCTACTTCGTTATGACAGATCTTCAGGAAAAACAGGTACAAATGTGCTTTCTGTTTCTCTTTAAAAAAAATCTACACATACATTAAAAAAAAAAGAAGAAGAAAAGAAAGTGTTAGCATTTAAAATCTGATATCTGCTACTGTTCCCCAAGAGACTGTGAAGAGAGTGTCTGGGGGCGGCACAGAGCCCTAGTTCAGGAGTGTGGAGTGGAAAGGCCAGTCCTGCCCCTCTGGGTAACAGAGACCCGGGACTGTCTAATCCACGCCACATGCAGTGACCTGAACGGACCCTGCAGAACAGAAGGCTTGCTGTCTCCTTGCCGAGCAGTTGCTCCGAAGCCCCGATACAGCTGTGGCTGGCTTTGTGGAGAAGTGCAGTGGGACTTGATCTTTTAATCTCCTCTCTCCCTTATAGGTATTATAAATAACAACTGTTCTGTAGGAGTACCTGCCAGAAGGGATTGAGATGTGCATTCTGCAGTCAAAAAAGCATTGTTTTGTGTCATCTTAACTTCATTAGTTATTAGACGAATTGGCGGGGGTGGAAGGGAATAAAACTCCAAAGCAAAGCTACTTTGTTTTGTTTGACCCAGAAAATCCAAGCGCAGGAATTTAGAATTGAAATCGAGGAAGGCAAGTTACTCGGTTTTAACCTCAAATTCCTGATAACTTCTCCGAGAAAGTAAGACGTGCACACCACTCCGCATCCCTAAGTCCATTCATTGCGAGTTAAACAAGTGAAATGGAGTTTTGAATTCAGGCAGACAGGGGTCGAGAGCTGGGATTCTGACAGGCACAGGGGCTTCAAAATGTTAGATGCCCTTTGGTTTCCATTTGCTTAAAGTTGAGAGAGAGCGTGCTAAATTGTCTATTTTGGCTTCTGTTGGTGGGTTCCGGAGGAATCGTCTTCTGTTTAGACCTCTCTAGGAGAGCAGAGGGGGGACATTTTGCACCCCTAATCCTGCAGAGTGGGACTTCCCTGGTGGAATCCTGCAGAGAAGGCAGTGGTGGCACTGAACGGGCACAGGATCACTCTGTTGTTATTGGGTTACTGACGTGTCCCTCCTTCCACCCTTGAGTCCTAGCGACTGGCTTACGGTCCCGTGATCTGTGGAAGAACGCACAATGTGTGTTTAAATCATGCAGACAGGTGAAAAAAGAAAGGCAAACAAGAAGTCCCTACCTCTTGGGCAGGTATCTGTTCCTCACGCCTTAGAACTTGGCTCAGTTCCCGTTACTTGTTTTTTGAAACTGTGATAAAAGAGGTGTGGCGTTTGCCATTTTTAAGTGTACTGCTCTGTGCATGAGGTTTACTCCTGTGCAACTACCTCTGTCACCGTCTGCAGAACTTTTTCATTTTCCCAGATGGAAACTGGGCACCCATTAAACAGCAAATACCTATGTCCCTGTGACCCCCGGCCCTGGCAACCACCGCTCTATACTTTCTGGCTACTGGTGTGACTACTTTAGGTACCTCAGTCAGTTCAGTTCAGTTCAGTCGCTCAGTCGTGTCCGACTCTTTGCAACCCCATGAATCGCAGCACGCCAGGCCTCCCTGTCCATCACCAACTCCCGGAGTTCACTCAAACTCATGTGCATCAAGTCAGTGATGCCATCCAGCCATCTCATCCTCTGTCGTCCCCTTCTCCTCCTGCTCCCAATCCCTCCTAGCATCAGAGTCTTTTCCAATGAGTCAACTCTTTGCATGAGGTGGCCAAAGTATTGGAGTTTCAGCTGTAGTATCAGTCCTTCCAGTGAACACCCAGGACTGATCTCCTTCAGAATGGGCTGGTTGGATCTCCTTGCAGTCCTAGTATAAGGGAAATCATACAATATTTATGCGTTTGTGGCTGGCTTGTTTCACTTAGTGTAATGTCTTCATTTCCTTCATGTTGTAGCATGTGTCAGAACGTCCTTTTTTAAGGCTGAATAATAAGGAATGATGCTAAAGCTGAAACTCCAGTACTTTGGCCACCTCATGCGAAGAGTTGACTCATTGGAAAAGACTCTGATGCTGGGAGGGATTGGGGGCAGGAGGAGAAGGGGGCGACAGAGGATGAGATGACTGGATGGCATCACTGACTCGATGGACGTGAGTCTGAGTGAACTCCAGGAGTTAGTGATGGACAGGGAGGCCTGGCGTGCTGCGATTCATGGGGTCCCAAAGAGTCGGACACAACTGAGCAACTGAACTGAACTGAACTGAATATTCTGTTGTATAAATATACTGCATTTTGTTTATCCATTAGTAGACATTTGTATTACTCCTACTTTTTGGATGTTGTGCATAATTCTGTTATGAACATTGGTATACAAATCTGTTTGAGCCACTGCTTTCAAACCTTTTAGAGTATTTACCTAGAAGTAGAATTGTATCATATGGCAATTTCATGTTTATTTTTTTAGTTAATTGAAATAGCTATACTGTTTGCCACAGCAGCACAGTGTTTAACATTCCTACCAAGAATGCACACATTTCCAAATTCTTCTCATCCTTACCAACACTTGTTATTTTCTGTTTGTTTTTTTCTTTTTTTTTTTTTTAGTTTTGTGTTTTGATAATAGCAATCCTAATGGATGTGGAGGGGTATCTCATTGTTTCAGTTTGCATTTTCCTAGTGATTAGTGATGTTGATCATCTTTTCCTGTGCATATCGGCCAATACTGTATCTTCTTTAAAGAAATATTTATTCAAGTTCTGTGCCCATTTTTAATTAAATTGTTTTTTGTTGCTGAGTTGTTAGAGTCTTTGTTTTTTTAATAGTCTAGATATTGATCCCTTATCAGATATATAATTTGCAAATATTTTTTCCCATTGGGTGGGTTGCCTTTTCTCTGTTGCTAATGCCCTTTGATTAAAAAATAAAGTTTTTAATTTTTATGAAGTCCAGTTTACCTCGTTTTTCTTTTGTTGCTTGTGCTTTTGATATCATATCTAAGAAATTATTGCCAGATTGCTTTTAGGTATTTTAATGTATAGCTTCTTTCTCTGTAATACCACAAAAACCATTATTTGTATAATTTTATCTTTTGAATGAATATTGCTTTGAAATCGTCCTCTTTTTGTTGTTGCCGTCAGAATAGACTTTATATAATTTCAGAATTGGTTGATTCCACTTCCACCCTGCTCTACTCTCTCTCTTCTTTTCTTAGGGGATCACAAAGGCTCATTGTGGATAAACAGAAAAGAGAATAAGGGAAATGCTTAGTTTAAAAAAGAGCCTCCATCATTTATATTATAGGGATTGAGGAGAGAAAGGCCACATTTCAGAAGTCGGGGGAATGTGAGAGGGCTCTTCAGCAATCATGACTTGCAGCAAGTGTGTGACAGTGAAATGGACTGCCATTTGTCTGAGAAGCCTGAGATCTGTTTCCTAGAGCCCGTTTCCTCCCTCCCCTCACAAGCTGAAAAAATTGCTGAAAAGTGGGCAGGCGTTATGGGTGAACCTCTAGGGAAGTGACAGTCTCCATCCCAAGGCAGAGAAAATGTCTTATCTGAGATGCCTCCAAATGTATAGACAGTGACTTTTATACATGTTCATTCCTTTTCAGAAAACCATACATTCCTTTTATTTTTATTAAATGCTGTTCTGATTTTTCTAATAGAGTAGAAAGTCCTTTTCCTGCTTGCCAACTTCTCATGGTTTACTCACTGTTATTTCTGAGTTATAGTCTATGCACAGATCACCACTGAGAGTAACCACACACCCAAAACACCACGGGTATTGCTTGGTATAAAAATGCAACTGGGGAGTGCATCATAAATTTATATAATCTCATCCTCTAAGAGCAAATTAAACACAGAGAGAAGGCCTCAAGGACATTCTTCTTTATACTTGATTGTTCTGGAAGAATATTTACAAGGTATACAGGTTGTAATATTTTCTCATCTCGTACGTTACAACCATATGTCACAACTTCTCTAGCACTGAGCCATTGTTTACTTTAGACAGCTCTGGTTAGGTGAGTGTGTGTTTGTTTCCCTACCTGGCATGTGTTTGGGTAAGAGGTTTCCTGCTTGTATGTCTGGTCTGAAGAATGGTTTTCTGTGCTAGTAATTGTCCCAGTGCTTCTGCCTGCACAGTAATTTGATTTAGAGATAGAGAGAGCCCTGGGTGTCTGGATTTTTGCACTTTTAAGTTGAAGGATGGCATATTTTTAAAAGGCAGCTGTTTTCAAATGAATTGCAGTTTAATTAGTAGATGCCCACTTACCACCATACACAGACTTGGAAGAATCAGTGAACAGCTTTCCTGGGGACACAGAGAGATGGCTTTAAGTTTCTCTAATATGTATGTTAGAAATCCCCAATGGCTCAGATGGTAAAGAAACTGCCTGCAATGCAGGAGACCCGAGTTTGATCCCTGGGTCTGGAAGATACCCTGGAGAAGGAAATGGCAACTCACTCTAGTATTCTTGCCTGGAGAATTCCATGGACAGAGGAACCTGGGGTGGGAGGCGGGAGGTGCAGGGAGGAGGGGGAGTGGCTGCAATCCATGGGCTCGCAAAGATTACAGAATGAGATGATAAGTTCCTAAAATTCAATTTGGTGGTTGGTTCGTAGGGCACAAGGCATCCAAGGATCTAGGGGTCCTGAGAAGACAGCATCCTGGTTTTGCAGATTAGATTCATGTTTTCAAGTCATGATTAGCTCTGCTGCTGCTGCTGCTGCTAAGTCGCTTCAGTCACGTCCGACTCTGTGCGACCCCATAGACAGCAGCCCACTAGGCTCCTCTGTCTCTGGGATTCTCCAGGCAAGAACACTGGAGTGGGTTGCCATTTCCTTCTCCAATGCATGAAAGTGAAAAGTGAAAGTGAAGTCGCTCAGTCGTGCCTGACTCTTCGCGACCCCATGGACTGCAGCCCACCAGGCTCCTCTGTCCTTGGGATTTTCCAGGCAAGAGTACTGGAGTGGGGTGCCATCGCCTTCTCCGATCATGGGCCTTAGGCGAGCATGATAGAAATGGAGTCCACAGGAGAGAGAGAAAAAAAGAAGTCACAGCAAGCAGCCCAGGCCATGCTTCCAGTTTAACTGGCACCAGGGAAAAGTGCCTTCAGCTGGCACAGGGGCTTGTGCACACCAGGCTGTGACTGTTGGCCGTGGAAATCCTGGTTGTAACAGAGGCTGCTGCCATTCAGGCAGCGAGCGAGGAGCTGCTTTCATGGGGAGGCTTTTTTGGCACCGTGTCCGACATACACTCCAGTCAATCACAGTAAAGTGCCTAATAACAGATGTGGTAATTAAGCCTGAAGAACTCCGTCTCTATTTTTTATTGCAGGGAATAACAAAGTGCCTCATTAAGCCTCCAATCCCACTGATGTTTGATTTGGGCATCCTGATGTAGTCAAAAATGACATCTTTGCAAGGGCTTTCTTCCTAAGTCCTTATCAGCCTAGGATGCAGCCAGCACAGGTTGGATCAGTTTTGGGAGGATAGTTCTGTCCTTTCTGATCTGCCCTTTGCACTCCAGTACTGAAGCGTATGCAGATTCCTGGGGTACCATCAGATTCCTTAAAGTACCTTGGATATGAATAAACAGTTTTAGCTTTTATGTGTTTGTGTGAATATAAAATGCTCCCTGAATATCTTCAGTTCAAATTATGCTGTTTATAGCAAGAAATTAACTTCAGCTTTTAATCCCAGAAAGGTTTCAAATAACCTGAAACCATGGTAAATTACCATATTTTAATAAGATAAATTATCTTGGAAAATAATTACATCTGAAAAAGTCTGTCTTTGTGGCAGTTTATAAAGCAAATGTCTTCATTAATGTTGTTTTTCCTTCTTTTTTAATGATGAACATGAGTCTGGAGCATTATTAGAGAAAATGAATCTAGTGACTAGGGACAGGTAGAAAAAGTGTCCTCAATAGTAAGAAAATGTGGCTTGAAACTTACTGTGGAGCACTTCCTGAATTGTTTAGAGCTGGGTCTATTGGTGCTCTTGGGAAAGACAGCCAAACACCGCTCATTATTTAAATGTTTCTACGTCACTCTTGGATAGTGTAGATTTGAAAACAGCATTTATATCCTGGAGATGATTTTTTGTTTCTTTCTAATCCAGGGTGGCCATAAGCTTAGAGATGTTTAAATATTTTGAAAAGGCCCTGGATCCCATTTTATAAAATTATTGGTTCATTTCTGTGTCTTCTAATGCATAATTTTGAGTTTTTCAGGGTATTTCCAAGAGAATTTCTAGTTGATTATGTTCTGAAATTCAGCTCTTTTAATCTAACCCTGTGAAGCAGATGATTCATAGCACAAAGTCAGGATTTAATTTAGTTTCAATCTTGGTACTAATATAGCATAAACTTGACCTGCTTATCTGATTAGCCTTGAACCAGCAACTTGTATGTACTTAATATTTGTACACAAACATCTGTGGAAAGGGATACCAATGTTAATGGCAGTCCATATTTGTTTACTCAAAATGTGTTAGTCACTCAGTCATGTCTGACTCTGTGCGACTTCATAGACTATAGCCTTCCAGGCTCCTCTGTCCATAGAATTCTCCAGGCAAGAATACTGGAGTGGATTGCCATTCCCTTCTCCAGGGGATCTTCTGGACCCAAGGATCGAACCTGAGTCTCCTGGATTTCACTGGATTCTTTACCATCTGAGCCACCAGGGAAGCCCCTTGTTTCCTCAAATGGCATCTAATATTTATTAATCACATTTTACCACCTTTATCCATTTAGAGATTTTCTGCCATTGATACCAAACATATTTTTGCCAAATATAAAGGTAGGCATGTGCAAACTCAGACCTTACCACATTAAATCTATTTTTAGAAACCATCTCTGTGTACACCTTGCATCAAAAAGTGAGACCTCCTAGGTATAGTAGGAAAGGTTCAAGGGAAAACACTGTTGCTGGGATTATACAGTTGCTGGAAAAGCAAAACTTATTTTCTTTAAATAAGATTCTAATATGTTTTCTTATATTTCCCCTAACAACAGCAAGATCTGGGATGACAGAATTCATGTTTCTATAATTTCCATCGCTGGGTAAGCGGAAACTTGGCCAAGAGTGGTCCTGAGCTAAAGCGCCACCTCCTGGTGGAACATATCACTTCAGGGATGGTTTCTCAAAACTACTCAGGGGTTTGTTTTCCTCAGGTATGGATCCCATTCTCAGTTTATTATTCGCTCACCTCGAGCCTCTAGACTCATATCAACTGTCTGTGACTCACAGGATACAATCCCCTGACTGCCCTTCAGCCTCTCAGATCACTAGTTAATGCAGTGTGAATGCTGTGTGCCCCAAGTTTTGACCTATTTCAATTAACAACCGTTTGTTGAACCTCTGTTGTATTCTTGCAGATGGGGAGAGTAGTAAAAATTAAAGAGGAGTGGAATAAAAGACAAGACAGTGACTTGAGCTCTGCATTTCAGGAGTTTGTAGCTAGTTGAGGAGAAGGGGTTGGCTATGTGAAAAGATGACCAGCAGCCCAAGGTAACTTGCTGTACCAGAAGAAGTATGTGGAGAGTTGGTTCCAGCAGAGATTTCTATGCAGTTTTTAGTGAGAAGAGTAAAGAATATTTTTGCTTATGTCCTGGAAACATTGTTAATTAGACGTGGGATGAGAGAATAAATTATTGCAAAGAGAGAAATAAGTTTACAGGAAGCTTATGTAATGGTTTGAATTTCAAACAATCAGGGAGGCATACATGTTCACCCCAGGGAATCATAGAAATGAATCATAGACCCTTTCAAATTAGCAGGGCAAGAAAAATATAATCCATGCAGGAAACTATTTCCATCCTCCATTGATTCTTCAATTGAGATAGGCTTCATGTATACTTTAAATTCATTAGATTTTATTTTTCCTTTTAAAATTAAATGATTAGAAAGTTTAAAACCTTGAACAAACGACAGTAATATAGTTTATAGGGATATCGTCATAAGAAGGAAATTAATGTGTTCAGTATGATAGGGTCAACTTAATTTTGAATGCTTTCTGCTGTCTGTAGTTTCAATATTTATGATAAAGTGAAGATATGGCTATTAGAGATTTTGAAATTAAACACAGAGTCAAGGAAGGGTATTTACAATAAAGGCAAAAGGGAAATAGCATTTAAAAGATCAAGAACAGAGGAAGGAAAGAGATTAAAGGAAATGTCACAAGTTGAAAAGCCTGTAGTCCTGCAGAGTTCAGAATACATGGCTTTAGTTCAGTTACCTTGAGCCTTTTTGGTCCAAATTGCCCTTAAAGAGTTTTTAGAATCTGCTTGAAAGTAAAGGTATTATTCACCATGAAACCTGTCTATATCGATGTTAATGTTACAGTTTATTTATTTATCCTTAACATTATATTTGATGTGCATTCATGTCCACCTGTGCTTCTCACTTTCTTTCCTTATTTGGGTAATGAACAAACACTCATGTGCATTCAGAGTGTTCTTTTGCTTGTAGTCACAATAGGACCTTCATCAGACACTATTGAAGACCTTAGAGAGTTCTCAAAATTAAGCCTAAAAGTATGTGGATCCCTATCTTTACTTTCTATATTTCAAGTATATATTTTGAATTACTTTATAATATAAGCTTTCCCTTTTTTTAAGGTTTGATTGGTTTTTAATTTATTTATTTTTAATTGGAGGATAGCTGCTTTACAATATTGTGTTGGTTTCTGCCAAACATCAACATGAATCAGCCATAGGTATATGTATGTCCCCTCCCTCTTGAACCTTTCTCCCATGTCCCACCCCATCCCACGCCTCTAGATTGTCACAGAGCACTGGATTTGAGCTTCCTGTGTCATATAGCAAATTACCACCGGCTATCTATTTTACATATGGTAATATATATGTTTCCATGTTACTCTCTCAATTCATGCCACACTCTCCTTCCCCCACTGTGTCACCAAGTCTGTTCATTACATCTGCATCTCCATTGCTCCCTTGCATATAGGATTAACAGTACCATCTTTCTAGATTCCATATATAATAGGTATATACCCTGAAGAAACCATAATTGAAAAAGACATGTACCCCAGCATTCATTGCAGCGCTGTTTACAAAAACTAGGGCATGGAAGCAACCTTGATGTCCATCGACAGATGAATGGATAAAGAAATTGTGGTACATATATACAATGGAATATTACTCAGCTGTAAAAAGAACACATTTGAGTCAATTCCAATGAGGTGGATGAACCTAAGCTTATTATACAGAGTGAAGTAAGTCAGAAAGAGAAAAATAAATATTTTATATTAACCTTTTCCTTTTCTAAACTTTTTATATTTCACTTCATGAACTCATTAAAGTGTGGTGATTTTTCAGTTATTATAGACTGTAATAATCTGCTAATTACTGAGGGTTTGTTATGGTGTGTTCCAGATATTGTTTTTCTGGTGAAGTTTGCTGAGATGGGTCTCTCTACCAACCCACACAGAAGGGCCCTAGGAATTGTACTCTTCAGCCACAGGGACTCAACTTTTCCTAAGTTCTAGGCACCCCACTCCAGTACTCTTGCCTGAAAAATCCCATGGACGGAGGAACCTGGTAGGCTGCAGTCCATGGGGTCGCTAAGAGTTGGACAGGACTAAGCGACTTCACTTTCACTTTTCACTTTCATGCACTGGAGAAGGAAATGGCAACCCACTCCAGTGTTCTTGCCTGGAGAATCCCAGGGACGGTGGAGCCTAGTGGGCTGCCGTCTATGGGGTTGTACAGAGTTGGACACGACTGAAGTGACTTAGCAGCAGCAGGCACAGCAAAAGGCTCATTGAGAGTTTGGTTCCACTGTTCCTTTGTCCCTGACTCCTGTACCTTCCTTCGTTCCTTGTATTGCCTGAATCTCAGCACATCCTGATTTCTCTCTTTGCCACTCCCAAATATATGCTCATAGTCACTTCCCTTTGCCCACAGCTGAGATGAATATGGATCCACAACAATCATGACCAAATGCAGCCACGTTTGAGCAGGGCCACATACTGAGAATAAAGGAATACCAATGAAAAGAAAGCCTTGAGCTTTTAAATGAATTCACAGAATAACTAACTTTAATTAAGTCCTTGAAAGATATCTATAAGCTCTCTATAGAAGCAATGCCTTTTTTCTCTAATTAGAGCAAGTATTTTTCTAGTAAAGCTTTCATTGTTTTTCTGTGTTTATATTCACTGGTATTGCAATCATTTTATTTCAACTCCAGAATTTCCTTTTGCAGTAGTCTAGTTTAACAATTAAATGGGATAAAACTTAGACCTTTCATTTCTTTTTTTTTTAATATTGGGGAAAATGTTTCAAGATCCAGGACAACTGATGTACATATTCTGAGGTTTATTTTTTTCCTATGGGTCATTAATTTATTCAATCAGTGGTTAAGAAACATTACTGAGCCCTGGCATATTTGGTAAGAACATGTAGAGATGATGTACAGATGAACATGTAGAGATGAATTCCCTATCAGGGAATTCACCAGCTAGTGAAGAGATGAGTAAGAAAATGGCCAAGAAAATAGTGTGGTTTCACTCTGACAAAGTCCACATCATCTATTCCCTGATGCCCCAGGGGTTATGAGGGCAAAGAAGAAGAATGTTTAGATTGGCCTGGGAGCTCTTCTAAGAGGAAGTAACTTTTGATTTTTGAGGAACTGGTGAGAATTAAGTTGACCAGATAGTTACAGGCATTCCAAGAAGAGAATAACATGGGGAAAGAGAGAGGAGTGAGAACATGTAATATTCGGGGAAATTCAAGTAGCAAGGATTGTTCAAGTGATATTTAGAAGTGATAAATAGCTGTGTGAACTTGCTGGGTGACGGGTCACTCAGATCATGTGGAGTGAATGAAGGCCAGTTTGGACTTTACTACAAAGGTGAGTTCTCAAAAGCTTTAAGTATGAAATTCTGACGTTCTGATTTGTGTTTTGAGAGAATTGGTGACAACATGGAGGACAAATTGGAGGTTAATTGGAAAAAAAGATAAGTTGAAAAGCTTGGCTTTAAAACCTACTTTATCTTTGCAACAAAAGGTCAAACTAAAAGACCAATATTACTGAACTGTTCGTTGCTATAGTTAGAATGAAGAGAGAAACTAAGTTAATAATAAATGATAGAGGCATATATCTCTCAACTCTTTATTTCAGATATCAATATTAAAATAAAATTTAAAAACTTAATGACTCAGGAAAAGCCAAAAAATATTGGCCATTTCCTCATTCCTGATAGTTTTTTGCTAAGATATAAAAGTGATAAAGAATTTAAAGTGCTGGGACCATTCTAAGTATTGAGTTGGCCAAAAAACTTGGTTGAGTTTTTCTGTGAGATGTTAGATACAATTGGCATTACTGACTGAAAATGAATTTTAAAAGTACTTTGGAAAGCCGATAAAATTGCCAAAGATTATGTTAAAAGATAGTTGTATAATCATCCTAGAATATACAAAGCTTATAAATACTTGAGATAAGAAATGACAACTCTTGCAATGATTTTGCCATTGGAAAATTGCCTTAAGCCCTAAAAAGTAATGAAAAATAGATGAACAAGAAACATTTCCAATAAGAAGATCAAGCATAATTGGCTGAGAATGAGAGAGAAAAATTAAATACCCATAAGAGTTGTAAAATTATGCCCTATTTCAAAGTAACCAAGTCTTCCACCAGAATTTTTTAAAAATAAAAGGAAGTTAAAGTTATATAAGAGACGCACAATGGCCTCATAGTACATAAACATTATTAGTTCTTGAAAAACCCATGATTTGGAATATATTTGCTTTCAAAAGATTTTGATTTGTTCAGTTTGCCAGTTCCAAATCTTGCTTGAGAAGTCCTACTAGGCCCAAACCTTTTTCTTCAAGCTAGTCTTCTTAAAGTCTTTAGTGAAGTCTACATACTTGACTCTTCTCTGTACTTTATTATTCTCTGAATTCATTTAGTCATTTGTTCCTCATTCATTCTTTGGCTCTCCTCTCTGTGAGGTGCTGTTCCAGGTACTAAGGATATCACAAAGAACCAAAAAGGCATCATTGTGCTGAGGATTTGGAATGTCTATTTATCTTTCATCAACTCCTTTGCCTCAGCCATTAGCAAAGCTTTTATGAGGCTGTGTCTACTCCGCTCCCTCGATGCACAGATTGGGTGGACATAACCCACTGTGAGTGAACTCCTCCTCCTTGGAATGAAAAAGAGCATTCACTTGTTGCCTGATTAAAGTCTTGGCCATTTTGTCAGTATTTTAGTGACAAACTTTTATAAGAGCTCTGGAGCCTATAATTTGTGTATTTCTATTCTGTTAAGACTGGCATCAGTTGCAGGGGAACAAAAGTAATTTCATCTTTATTATCTTTATGTGTAGCAAGTCATAATGTTGTACAAGGATCTTGAGAAGCTGTTTATGAAGTAGGTTTGTGACCTTGGGTGTACACAGAATTTCACTTGATCATGGCATCATTGTCCATGACATTAGAGTATTGGACCAACTTCCTGCTAACAGCTATTTTCACACAAAAAGTAGATGAATCTTAGGCATTCTGGAGGTTTATAAGAAAGACACATTGCCATTAAATCTCCTTTCCTGGCTAATATTTCTGAACTGGAAGCAAAGCAAAGTGAGAATGAGTGAATTCATTAGTGATTGAAGTTTGACTCTGGGCCAGATTACAATGTCAGGTGCTATACCTTTTGGTCCCCGTAGCATCCAGATGCTGAATTTCCCAGAAAATGGCAGAGAAGGACAAATAAGGAGATGCCGGGGAATTGGAAGAGATTGTTATGGATAATGTGAATGAAGGAAGTAGTATGGAGAATGGCTCTTAACTCTCCTAACAACATGAGATTGTTTTCCAACTATTATTCCGGGTCAGACAGGGTCACTTCTTGAATAAAAGATCTGTCTAGACACCACGGGAAGCGGTGCTGCTGCTTCAGCATGTGTCACTTTATCTACTAAAACAAAGTCCTATTTTAAGAGCCATAAAGTTGGGGTTTGGGTTGTGGCTTCTCAGATTTGCATAGAGATGCTGTTGGTGAGGAAGTGGAGATGGGAGGGATGACAGCCCCTATGTTTTCTTCTGAATGTCCTGGCCAAGTCCAGCTTTGAGTAATTACCTTCTGCCTACTTGCACTTCCCGGTGGCTCAGACAGTAAAGCGTCTGCCTACAATGCGGGAGACCCGGTTTCAATCCTTGATTGGGGAAGATCCCCTGGAGAAGGAAATGGCAACCCACTCCAGTACTCTTACCTGGAAAATCCCATGGATGGAGGAGCCTGGTAGGCTACAGTCCATGGGGTCGCAAAGAGTCGGACACGACTGAGAGACTTCACTCACTTGCTTGCACTTCCTCAGCAGTTCCCTCACATTTTGTCTGAAAGCTTCAAAGCTTTTCACCATGTGGGTTTAAAACCACAAGGATAAATGTGTCCAGACTCTTTTTGTGGCAATGCCTGCTGCTTGAGATGTCTGCGGTCACTCCGCATCCTGGTCTGGATTAGTGGTTCTGAACTGAGTAGCCCAGGGAAGAATGGCCATGGAGCTGTGCTGTCATGGAGTATTTGAAACATCTGGGCAGTCTAAACATGGAAATACCTTGTATACTTTCTAAATTCACATTTTCAGTTTTGACCAGGAAATAGCTTAGTCACTTAGAAATCTAACTTTGAATGAATTTGCATTTTAACAGGCTCCAATGCACAGATAGAGTATTATTTTAGAAAGACTATGACTGTTACACCTGATGGAGAGGTAGTTTGACTGGAGTTAAGAAACCTGAGTTCCGGTTTCTAGTTTTGAACCACTCACAAACTAGCTCTGTGATCATGGTGGAGTCATCCATCATTAGGGCTTCAATTATTCCATCCATTAAATGAAAGAATTTTGATTGGATTCCGTAAAGCCTTAAACTGTAACTTTCTGTCCCCCCCTTTTTTTTTTTTTTAAGCACAAAAGCTCTGTGGACCCAGGATATATACAGTGCCCTGGAAAATTTGGGGGAGCCAAATGAATGTTAAGAACTTCAATTATATAGCTTGTTATGAAGTATTAAAAGTAGAGCAATACTCTACGTGTGTTTGCCTTAATAGAATCTGCTGCTGCTGCTAAGTCGCTTCAGTCGTGTCTGACTCTGTGCAGCCCCATAGACGGCAGCCCACCAGGCTCCCCCACCCCTGGGATTCTCCAGGCAAGAACACTGGAGTGGGTTGCCATTTCCTTCTGCAACGCATGAAAGTGAAAAGTGAAAATGAAGTCGCTCAGTTGTGTCCGACTCTTCACGACCCCATGGACTGCTGCCCACCAGGTTCCTCTGTCCATGGCATTTTCCAGACAAGAGTACTGGAGTGGGTTGCCATTGCCTTCTCCTAATAGAATCTAGATATATGCAATTGACAGGGAAATTTTCTAACATCTTCAGTTCAGTTCAGTCGCTCAGTTGTGTCTGATTCTTTGTGGCCCCATGGACTGCAGCACGCCAGGTTTCCCTGTTCATCACCAAGCCCCGGAGCTTACTCAGACTCATGTCCATTGAGTCGGTGATGCCATCCAATCATCTCATCCTCTGTCTAACATCTTAATTCCATAGAAACTCTTCTTATGGGATTTGCATTCCTCTGTATTTTCTATTCTAAGAAATGACCTTGGAGGAAAAGAAGGCTTGTCTTGGATTGCTCAGATGTGCCTAATGGCTGAGTAGCTCAGGAACTGAGGGTTAGCGCAATGACCTAGAGTTGGGCAAGCAGGTGACATGTAAGTGTCCCTTTGTCATGCCAGCGATGGTGCAGAATGACCATCATCTATCCTACTATAGCAGTATGGGCCACTTAAAAGGACCCTTCTGAGAGAGGGATTGTGCAAATACTATTATCTTTATCTTTCCCCTACCCCCGGGTGCAAGAAAAGACCTAAGATTCTGCTGACACTCAGATATCCAGCTGCACATCAGAGAACTTTATTTCTCCTCTTACCGTCCTAGTTGGCTCAGTTGGTAAAGAATCTGCCTGCTGTGCAGGAGTGAAAGTGAAAGTCGCTCAGTCGTGTCCGACTTTTTGCGACCCCATGATCTATACAGTCCATGGAATTCTCCAGGCTGGAATACTGGAGTGTGTAGCCTTTCCCTTCTCCAGGGGAGCTTCCCAACCCAGTGATTGAACCCAGGTCTCCCACACTGCAGGTGGATTCTTTACCAGCTGAGCCACTAGAGAAGCCCAAGAATACTGGAGTGAGTAGCCTGTCCCTTCTCCAGGAGTGCAGGAGACCCAGGTTCAATCCCTGTGTGGGGAAGATCCCCTTGAGAGGGAAATGGCAACCCACTCCAGTATTCTTGCCTGGAAAATACCTTGGACAGAGGAACCTGGTGAGCTATAGTCCATGGGGTCCCCAAAGAGTCAGACATGACTTATTGACTAAACCACCGCCACCCTTTATTTTAATTTGACTTTTCCTTTTTAAAGGAGATTGGCTTCTTTTGTTATTCATTCTGTTTCCATTGGATTTTTTTCCTCTTTGTATTGTGTCAAGGGATTGGTCAAACCTGAAATGTTCAGCTTCTTTAATCAGTGTTGTTAGTTGAAAGAAAACAAAAAGCAGTAAGTCTCCCTTTCTTTCTGGGCTGATCAAATTTTATTTTCTAGTTCATTTCTCTTACACACATTTATTCTTAGACTGCCTGAGGTCTCATGCTGTGTTTGGATATTTTATCTTGAGTGAATCTTAAGCCATAACATTCAGTACCATCCCTGGCCTGCCTCTATAGTTCCTCTTCTGTTCACAAGCTTTTCCACTCTGTGGTCCAGACAGACTTGCCCATTGGCTCTCCCCTCTGAGAATCTGCTTTTGCACCTCCTAATTCCTTATGGTACAACCTCTTCTGCGCCGTCTACCCAGCACAGTCCTCAATATGGCACCTCTTATCCCTGCTCGCCAACTAGAAATACTTTCCAAACTCCCATACTTATTTTGTTAACTTATTTGGACCCTAATCACAGTTTTCATTGTCTTGTTATGATACAGCCAACTCAATGGGATCGCAGAGGGTCAGGCATGACTTGGCAACTGAACAACAATGATATACCTCTCACATTATGTTGTAAACTCATTGAGGACAGAGATCACCTTCACCACTGTTTGCTGATTGAGACAACAAATGTTTGTTCTTCAGCAAAGGCTTTGAAAAGTGTCTGTGTGAAAGATTGTTAAAATAATTGCATTATTAGGACATAGTGAAATTTGAAATAGATCTACATATTAGATGGTAGTATAGCATCAGTGTTAAATTTCCTCACTTAGACAATTAGATGATATGGGTGAACATTCTTATTCTTAGGAAATGTAAATTGAAGTATTTAGAAGTATTAGTATATATACTGTTTACTCAATTTACTTTCAAATGGTTAATGAAATGTATATATATTGCCTATGTATGTGTGGGTTCAGTTCAGTTCAGTTTAGTCGCTCAGTGGTGTCCGACTCTTTGGAACCCCATGAATCACAGCACGCCAGGCCTTCCTGTCCATTACCAACTCCTGGAGTTCACTCAGACTCACGTCCATCAAGTCAGTGATGCCATCCAGCCATCTCATCCTCTGTCGTCCCCTTCTCCTCCTGCCCCCAATCTCTCCCAGCATCAGGGTCTTTTCCAATGAGTCAACTCTTCGCATGAGGTGGCCAAAGTACTGGAGTTTCAGCTTTAGCATCATTCCTTCCAAAGAAATCCCAGGGCTGATGTCCTTCAGAATGGACTGGTCGGGTCTCCTTGCAGTCAAAGGGACTCTCAAGAGTCTTCTCCAACACCACAGTTCAAAAGCATCAATTCTTCGGCGCTCAGCTTTCTTCACAGTCCAACTCTCACATCCATACATAACCACAGGAAAAACCATAGCCTTGACTAGATGGACCTTTGTTGGCAAAGTAATGTCTCTGCTTTTGAATATGCTATCTAGGTTGGTCATAACTTTTCTTCCAAGGAGTAAGCGTCTTTTAATTTCATGGCTGCAGTCACCATCTGCAGTGATTTTGGAGCCCCCCAAAAATAAAGTCTGACACTGTTTCCATTCTTTCCCCATCTATTTCCCATGAAGTGATGGACCAGATGCTATGATCTTCGTTTTCTGAATGTTGAGTTTTAAGCCAACTTTTTCTCTCCTCTTTCACCTTCATCAAGAGGCTTTTTAGTTCCTCTTCACTTTCTGCCATAAGGGTGGTGTTATCTGCATATCTGAGATTATTGATATTTCTCCCGGCAATCTGGATTCCAGCTTGTGCTTCATCCAGCCCAGCGTTTCTCTTGATGTACTCTGCATAGAAGTTAAATAAGCAGGGTGACAATATACAGCCTTGACATACTTCTTTTCCTATTTGGAACCAGTCTGTTGTTTCATGTCCAGTTCTAACTGTTGCTTCCTGACCCGCATACAAATTTCTCAAGAGGCAGGTCAGGTGGTCTGGTGTGTGGGTATATAGTGATAAAGTAAATGTGGCAAAGTGTTAGCAACTGGTGAGTCTCTGTTATATTTTTGTGGCTTTCAAGTACATTTGAAATTTTTTATAATGAAGTGTTAACAAAATGTAACAAATTTTATATGCCATCTAATCAAAGATAATTATAGAAAACTAGAAATAAAGGAAAATTTATTTGTAGATGAAGAATTACCTAGGGAAGATTCCAAAATCCATTCACTTAATATTTTACAAATGACATTGCCCAGAGCGCTTGATAAACTAAGTTATTGTGAAGCAGGTCAATTCCTCTGGATAGTCTAATGTTAAATGATTAAGAATAAAAAGCAGGATAATTTGGGATAGTGCTTTGTGTGGAAAAGTGGCAGATATACCTTAAAACACAGGCTTTGTGAGGTCATGCCTCTGGGGACACAGTAAGTTAAACTGCAACTAGAAAATGGTGAGATAATGACAGGAGTTTTAATGCAGAGGAAAGATTTCAGAAGCATTGTGGGTGGTTTCTTCCATGGACAACTGATAGTGAAGATGCCAACTAATGGTGGGCATTTTTAAGAACTGTTTTGGATGTCAAAATATTTTCTATATTAGCCATATTTGAAATAATAGGCATATTGGATATCTATTGCTGTGTAACAAAATACCTCAAAACTTAGTGGCTTAAAACAACAAACATTTATTATCTTGTAGCGTATGTGGGTCAGGAGTTTGAGAGAAGCTTTGTTGGTGGTTCTGGCTCAGGGTCTCATGAGGTTGTGACCAGTATGTCAGCAAGGGCTGCAGTCATCTGAAGGTTGACAGGGGCTGGAGGAGCCACTCACATGGCTGTTGGCAGGAGGCCTCAGTTGATGCTTGAGTGTCCTACTAACATGGCAGCTGGTTTCCTGCAGAGGTGATCCACAAAGCAAGATGGAAACTGCAGTGCCTTTGATGACCTAAGTGTGGAAGTTATACTCTGTCAGTTTTATAATATCCAGTTGGTTACATAAGTCTGTTCATTGTAAGAAGGGTTTACATAAGACAGAATTCATTGGTGGCCATCTGGGAGGCTGGCTAAAACAATAGGGTGTAACTATTACTACTACTAAGTCGCTTCAGTCGTGTCTGACTCTGTGCGACCCTGTGGACTGCAGCCCACCAGGCTCCCCCGTCCCTGGGATTCTCCAGGCAAGAACACTGGAGTGGGTTGCCATTTCCTTCTCCAATGCATGAAAGTGAAAAGTGAAAGTGAAGTTGCTCAGTCATGTCCGACTCCTGGCGACCCCATGGACTGCAGCCCACCAGGCTCCTCCGTCCATGGGATTTTCCAGGCAAGAGCACTGGAGTAGGATGCGACACTGCCAAAGCATAATTACTGTAAAAGGGAAAGAGTGTATCTTATAAAAGAGATACAGGGCTTTTGTTGTTGTTGTTTTTGTACAGGCCAAAAAATTAGTACTTTTCATAGGCAATGCCAAAGAATGCTCAAGCTACTGCACAATTGCACTCATCTCACATACTAGTAAAGTAATACTCAAAATGCTCCAAGCCAGGCTTCAGCAATGAACCATGAACTTCCAGATGTTCAAGCTGGTTTTAGAAAAGGCAGAGGAACCAGAGATCAAATTGCCAACATCCCCTGGATCATTGAAAAAGCAAGAGAGTTCCAGAAAAACATCTATTTCTGCTTTATTGACTATGCCAAAGCCTTTGAGTGTGTGGATCACAATAAACTGTGGAAAATTGTGAAAGAGATGGGAATACCAGACCACCTGACCTGCCTCTTGAGGAACCTATATGCAGGTCAGGAAGCAACAGTTAGAACTGGACACGGAACAACAGACTGGTTCCAAATCGGGAAAGCAGTATGTCAAGGCTGTATATTGTCACCCTGCTTATTTAACTTATATGCAGAGTACATCATATGAAATTCCAGGCTGGATGAAGCACAAGCTGGAATCCAGATTGCCGGGAGAAATACCAATAACCTCAGATATGCAGATGACACCACCCTTATGGCAGAAGGTAAAGAAGAACTAAAGAGCCTCTTGATGAAAGTGAAAGAGGAGAGTGAAAAAGTGGCTTAAAGCTCAACATTCAGAAAACAAAGATCACGGCATCTGGTCCCATCATCTCATGGCAAATAGATGGGGAAACAGTGGAAACAGTGGCTGACTTTATTTTTTTGGGCTCCAAAATCACTGCAGATGGTGACTGCAGCCATGAAATTAAAAGGCGCTTACTCCTTGGAAGGAAAGTTATGACCAACCTAGATAGCATATTCAAAAGCAGAGACATTACTTTGTCAACAAAGGGCTGTCTAGTCAAGGCTATGGTTTTTCCAGTAGTCATGTATGGATGGGAGAGTTGGACTGTGAAGAAAGCTGAGCGTCGAAGAATTGATGCCTTTGAACTGTGGTGTTGGAGAAGACTCTTGAGAGTCCCTTTGACTGCAAGGAGATCCAACCAGTCCATCCTAAAGGATAACTGGAAGTAGGAGGCTTAAGTCCAAACCCTGACTCCAGGGAACTCCTGACTCCAAGGAACATTAATTGACAGGAGCTCATCAAACGCCTCCATACCGACACTGAAACCAAGCACCACACAAGGGCCAACAAGTTCCAGGGAAAGACATACCAAGCAAATTCTCCAGCAACAAAGGAACACAGCCCTGAGCTTCAAGATACAGGCTGCCCAAAGTCACGCCAAAATCATAGACATCTCATAACTCATTACTGGACATTTCATTACACTCCAGAGAGAATAAATACAGCTCCATCCACCAGAACATCGACACAAGCTTCCCTAACCAGGAAACCTTGACAAGCCACCTGTACAAACCCACACACAGCGAGGAAATGCCACAATAAAGAGAACTCCACAAACTGCCAGAATACAGAAAGGACACCCCAAACTCAGCAATTTAAACAAGATGAAGAGACAGAGGAATACCCAGCAGATAAAGGAACAGGATAAATGCCCACCAAACCAAACAAAAGAGGAAGAGATAGGGAATCTACCTGATAAAGAATTCCGAATAATGATAGTGAAATTGATCCAAAATCTTGAAATTAAAATGGAATCACAGATAAATAGCCTGGAGGCAAGGATTGAGAAGATGCAAGAAAGGTTTAACAAGGACTTAGAAGAAATAAAAAAGAGTCAATATATAATGAATAATGCAATAAGTGAAATTAAAAACCCTCTGGAGGCAACAAATAGTAGAATAACAGAGGCAGAAGATAGGATTAGTGAATTAGAAGATAGAATGGTAGAAATAAATGAATCAGAGAGGATAAAAGAAAAACGAATTAAAAGAAATGAGGACAATCTCAGAGACCTCCAGGACAATATTAAACGCTACAACATTCGAATCATAGGGGTCCCAGAAGAAGAAGACAAAAAGAAAGATCATGAGAAAATACTTGAGGAGATAATAGTTGAAAACTTCCCTAAAATGGGGAAGGAAATAATCACCCAAGTCCAAGAAACCCAGAGAGTCCCAAACAGGATAAACCCAAGGCGAAACACCCCAAGACACATATTAATCAAATTAACAAAGATCAAACACAAAGAACAAATATTAAAAGCAGCAAGGGAAAAACAACAAATAACACACAAGGGAATACCCATAAGGATAACAGCTGATCTTTCAATAGAAACTCTTCAAGCCAGGAGGGAATGGCAAGACATACTTAAAATGATGAAAGAAAATAACCTACAGCCCAGATTATTGTACCCAGCAAGGATCTCATTCAAGTATGAAGGAGAAATCAAAAGCTTTTCAGACAAGCAAAAGCTGAGAGAATTCTGCACCACCAAACCAGCTCTCCAACAAATACTAAAGGATATTCTCTAGACAGGAAACACAAATATGGTGTATAAATTCGAACCCAAAACAATAAAGTAAATGGCAACGGGGTCATACTTATCAGTAATTACCTTAAACGTAAATGGGTTGAATGCCCCAACCAAAAGACAAAGACTGGCTGAATGGATACAAAAACAAGACCCCTACATATGTTGTCTACAAGAGACCCACCTCAAAACAGGGGACACATACAGACTGAAAGTGAAGGGCTGGAAAAAGATTTTCCATGCAAATAGGGACCAAAAGAAAGCAGGAGTAGCAATACTCATATCAGATAAAATAGACTTTAAAACAAAGACTGTGAAAAGAGACAAAGATGGTCACTACATAATGATCAAAGGATCAATCCAAGAAGAAGATATAACAATTATAAATATATATGCACCCAACACGGGAGCACCGCAGTATGTAAGACAAATGCTAACAAGTATGAAAGGAGAAATTAACAATAACACAATAATAGTGGGAAACTTTAATACCCCACTCACACCTATGGATAGATCAACTAAACAGAAAATTAACAAGGAAACACAAACTTTAAACGATACAATAGATCAGTTAGACCTAATTGATATCTATAGGACATTTCATCCCAAAACAATGAATTTCACCTTCTTCTCAAGCGCACATGGAACCTTCTCCAGGATAGATCACATCCTGGGCCATAAAGCTAGCCTTGGTAAATTCAAAAAAATTGAAATCATTCCAAGCATCTTTTCTGACCACAATGCAGTAAGATTAGATCTCAATTACAGGAGAAAAACTATTAAAAAATCCAACATATGGAGGCTGAACAACACGCTGCTGAATAACCAACAAATCACAGAAGAAATCAAAAAAGAAATCAAAATTTGCATAGAAACGAATGAAAATGAAAACACAACAACCCAAAACCTGTGGGACACTGTAAAAGCAGTCCTAAGGGGAAAGTTCATAGCAATACAGGCACACCTCAAGAAACAAGAAAAAAGTCAAATAAATAACCTAAGTCTACATCTAAAGCAATTAGAAAAGGAAGAAATGAAGAACCCCAGGGTTAGTAGAAGGAAAGAAATCTTAAAACTTAGAGCAGAAATAAATGCAAAAGAAACAAAAGAGACCATAGCAAAAATCAACAAAACCAAAAGCTGGTTCTTTGAAAGGATAAATAAAATTGACAAACCATTAGCCAGACTCATCAAGAAACAAAGGGAGAAAAATCAAATCAATAAAATTAGAAATGAAAATGGAGAGATCACAACAGACAACACAGAAATACAAAGGATCATAAGAGACTACTATCAACAATTATATGCCAATAAAATGGACAACGAGGAAGAAATGGACAAATTCTTAGAAAAGTACAACTTTCCAAAACTCGACCAGGAAGAAATAGAAAATCTTAACAGACCCATCACAAGCATGGAAATTGAAACTGTAATCAAAAATCTTCCAGCAAACAAAAGCCCAGGTCCAGACGGCTTCACAGCTGAATTCTACCAAAAATTTAGAGAAGAGCTAACACCTATCCTGCTCAAACTCTTCCAGAAAATTGCAGAGGATGGTAAACTTCCTAACTCATTCTATGAGGCCACCATCACCCTAATACCAAAACCTGACAAAGATCCCACAAAAAAAGAAAACTACAGGCCAATATCACTGATGAACATAGATGCAAAAATCCTTAACAAAATTCTAGCAATCAGAATCCAACAACACATTAAAAAGATCATACACCATGACCAAGTGGGCTTTATCCCAGGGATGCAAAGATTCTTCAATATCCGCAAATCAATCAATGTAATACACCACATTAACAAATTGAAAAACAAAAACCATATGATTATCTCAATAGATGCAGAGAAAGCCTTTGACAAAATTCAACATCCATTTATGATAAAAACTCTCCAGAAAGCAGGAATAGAAGGAACATACCTCAACATAATAAAAGCTATATATGACAAACCCACAGCAAACATTATCCTCAATGGTGAAAAATTGAAAGCATTTCCTCTAAAGTCAGGAACAAGACAAGGGTGCCCACTTTCACCATTACTATTCAACATAGTTTTGGAAGTTTTGGCCACAGCAATCAGAACAGAAAAAGAAATAAAAGGAATCCAAATTGGAAAAGAAGAAGTAAAACTCTCACTGTTTGCAGATGACATGATCCTCTACATAGAAAACCCTAAAGACTCCACCAGAAAATTACTAGAACTAATCAATGACTATAGTAAAGTTGCAGGATATAAAATCAACACACAGAAATCCCTTGCATTCCTATACACTAATAATGAGAAAACAGAAAGAGAAATTAAGGAAACAATTCCATTCACCATTGCAATGGAAAGGATAAAATACTTAGGAATATATCTACCTAAAGAAACTAAAGACCTATATATAGAAAACTATAAAACACTGGTGAAAGAAATCAAAGAGGACACTAACAGATGGAGAAATATACCATGTTCATGGATTGGAAGAATCAATATAGTGAAAATGAGTATACTACCCAAAGCAATCTATAGATTCAATGCAATCCCTATCAAGCTACCAAAAGCATTCTTCACAGAGCTAGAACAAATAATTTCACAATTTGTATGGAAATACAAAAAACCTCGAATAGCCAAAGCGATCTTGAGAAAGAAGAATGGAACTGGAAGAATCAACCTACCTGACTTCAGGCTCTACTACAAAGCCACAGTTATCAAGACAGTATGGTACTGGCACAAAGACAGAAATATAGATCAATGGAACAAAATAGAAAGCCCAGAGATAAATCCACGCACATATGGACACCTTATCTTTGACAAAGGAGGCAAGAATATACAATGGATTAAAGACAATCTCTTTAACAAGTGGTGCTGGGAAATCTGGTCAACCACTTGTAAAAGAATGAAACTAGAACACTTTCTAACACCATACACAAAAATAAACTCAAAATGGATTAAAGATCTCAACGTAAGACCAGAAACTATAAAACTCCTAGAGGAGAACATAGGCAAAACACTCTCTGACATACATCACAGCAGGATCCTCTATGACCCACCTCCCAGAATATTGGAAATAAAAGCAAAAATAAACAAATGGGACCTAATTAACCTTAAAAGCTTCTGCACATCAAAGGAAACTATTAGCAAGGTGAAAAGACAGCCTTCAGAATGGGAGAAGATAATAGCAAATGAAGCAACTGACAAACAACTAATCTCGAGAATATACAAGCAACTCCTACAGCTCAACTCCAGAAAAATAAATGACCCAATCAAAAAATGGGCCAAAGAACTAAATAGACATTTCTCCAAAGAAGACATACAGATGGCTAACAAACACATGAAAAGATGCTCAACATCACTCATTATCAGAGAAATGCAAATCAAAACCACTATGAGGTACCATTTCACACCAGTCAGAATGGCTGCGATCCAAAAGTCTACAAGTAATAAATGCTGGAGAGGGTGTGGAGAAAAGGGAACCCTCTTACACTGTTGGTGGGAATGCAAACTAGTACAGCCACTATGGAGAACAGTGTGGAGATTCCTTAAAAAACTGGAAATAGAACTGCCTTATGATCCAGCAATCCCACTGCTGGGCATACACACTGAGGAAACCAGAAGGGAAAGAGACACGTGTACCCCAATGTTCATCGCAGCACTGTTTATAATAGCCAGGACATGGAAGCAACCTAGATGTCTATCAGCAGATGAATGGATAAGAAAGCAGTGGTACATATACACAATGGAGTATTATTCAGCCATTAAAAAGAATACATTTGAATCAGTTCTAATGAGGTGGATGAAACTGGAGCCTATTATACAGAGTGAAGTAAGCCAGAAAGAAAAACACCAATACAGTATACTAACGCATATATATGGAATTTAGAAAGATGATAACAATAACCCTGTGTACGAGACAGCAAAAGAGACACTGATGTATAGAACAGTCTTATGGACTCTGTGAGAGAGGGAGAGGGTGGGAAGATTTGGGAGAATGGCATTGAAACATGTAAAATATCATGTATGAAACGAGTTGCCAGTCCAGGTTCGATGCACGATACTGGATGCTTGGGGCTGGTGCACTGGGACGACCCAGAGGGATGGAATGGGGAGGTAGGAGGGAGGAGGGTTCAGGATGGGGAACACATGTATACCTGTGGCGGATTCATTTTGATATTTGGCAAAACTAATACAGTTATGTAAAGTTTAAAAATAAAATAAAATTAAAAAAAATAAAAAAATAAAAGAGATCAGTCCTGGATGTTCATCGGAAGGACTAATGTTGAAGCTGAAACTCCAATACTTTGGCCACCTGTTGCGAAGAGCTGATTCATTTGAAAAGACTCTGATGCTGGGAAGGATTGAAGGTGGGAGGAGAAGGGGACAACAGAGGATGAGATAGTTGGATGGTATCACCAACTCAATGGACATGGGTTTGGGTGGACTCTGGGAGTTGGTGATGGACAGGGAGACCTGGAGTGGTGCGGTTCATGGGGTCACAAAGAGTCAGACACAACTGAGTGACTGAACTGAACTGAACTGATATTGGGAAGAATGGGTAGGAATGTTACTGAAGAATGTTAAATTGTGAGATGTTTAGGAAAATAGATATAATTTTATTTAGTAAATTCTGAATGAGAAGTAGTATTTGAAGTCTTTTTCTATTAAAGAAGAGATGTATTTTTTTTTTCCCAAAGGGAGATTAAAATAGACCAGACTGAGAAAATATAACTGGGATTCAAAATGGTTTAAACCCAAAATAACTCTCCCTAATATTGACCCTATTTTCGATTGTTTCTCCCAAATCTGCCAATGCTTTCTTTCATTGGTTTCTCATGTATTTCCTATTCCTTAGATGACCAACAACCTTGGACAGGCAGTTCCACACTAAACCTGAATGCACCCATTTTCCCTGCAGAAGGCTGATGCCGTTTCCTTGGTTGGATTTTGAACACCTACTCCGTGTTAATGTCTAAAATGCCTCTGTTATCAAATAATGCACCCTGCTCAAAGACTCAAGTGTTTTCCACTGTAGACAGGATAAAATCCATCTGAACTCCTTAGCCTAAAGTTCAAGCCCCTTCAACAAAAAGCTCTCCTTCCTTTCTAGTACTGCTGCTCACAGTTCCTTATAAGACCTTCTTTTGTCCACTCTGAGGCTTGGCTCATACTTTTCTCTCTGCCTTATGGGCCCTCCCCATTGTATTCATTTTTACCTAAAGTCTTCCTTTAATCCTGAAGTGATGCCTAGGGCAGATAGCAGACAGCAGTCACAGCCAGCCCTGTTTATTTTTTTTTATTTATTATTATTATTTTTTTTTACTTTATTGTATTGGTTTTGCCATACATCAACATGCATCCGCCACGGGTGTACACGTGTTCCCTATCCTGAGCCCCCCTCCCACCTCCCTCCCCATACCATCCCTCTGGGTCATCCCAGTGCACCAGTCCCAAGCTTCCTGTATCCTGCATCGAACCTGGACTGGCGATTCATTTCTTATATGATATTATATATGTTTTAATGCCATTCTCCCAAATCATCCCCAACTCCCTCTCCCACAGAGTCCAAAAGACTGTTCTATACATCTGTGTCTCTTTTGCTGTCTCGTATACAGGGTTGTCGTTACCATCTTTCTAAATTCCATATATATGTGTTAGTATACCATATTGGTGTTTTTGTTTCTGGCTTACTTCACTCTGTATAATAGGCTCCAGTTTCATCCACCTCATTAGAACTGATTCAAATGTATTCTTTTTAATGGCTGAGTAATACTCCATTGTGTATATGTACCACAGATTTCTTATCCATTCATCTGCTGATGGACATCTAGGTTGCTTCCATGTCCTGGCTATTATAAACAGTAGCCAGCCTGTTTAAATCACTGCTGCTGCTGCTAAGTCACTTCAGTCGTGTCCAACTCTGTGAGACCCCATAGATGGCAGCCCACCAGGCTTCCCCAGCCCTGGGATTCTCCAGGCAAGAACACTGGAGTGGGTTGCCATTTCCTTCTCCAATGCATGAAAGTGAAAAGTGAAAGTGAAGTCGCTCAGTCGTGTCTGACCCTCAGTGACCCCATGGACTGTAGCCTTCCAGGCTCCTTGTCCATGGGATTTTCCAGGCAAGAGTACTGGAGTGGTGTGCCATTGCCTTCTCCGGTTTAAATCACTACTCTGTTTTAATCGATTTCAGGTAAAGCATTTAATCTCAGCCAATGAAATTACAGCTGAGAGGTGTGAGGTGTGAGGGGTATACTCAGTGATTTCTAGTTCTTTTCCTTTTGAAAACTTCCTTTTAAGTTTGACCTCTTTCATGAGCCTTCATTGCTTACATTGATTTTTTTTTCCTCTTAAAACTCTTGGCATTTTCTTTCTGCAGTGACTCATCTGGCAAATAATTTTATTTATAATCTTTCTCCCTAGCAGATTTTGAACTATTAAAGCTAGAGACCATGCTTATAAGACGTAATACTCCTCATAGTTGCTTGTGCTTAGATCCTCAGTGAATATTGTATGTGGATTTCCCCCCATATGTTGTAGGACATGGATTTATAGGATGTTGTAGGATACTTTCCAGAGTTGATGATAAGCCGTGACAATGGCCTCCCCTAAACTCCCCCTGAATGCCACTTAATTACACCTGTGGGTTGGCTGCTTAAGTAGGTAAGGCTATACCTCTGTGTTCCCCTAGCAGCTCTTTCAGTCTTAATCCTTAATCATGGCTGTTCCTTGAGATGGTCTGTTGTGGCCCCCTCATTGTGTGTGGTGTGAGCCCCCTCAGGTAATTCAGTGGCTGGCATCCTCAGGGGTTTGCCCAGTTTTTGCTTGATGTAAAGTGCTCAGTGAATGCCAGAGTACTCAGTTCATGCTAATGTATAGGGGGTTTTATTTATTTATTTATTTTTTGGTTGATTATGAAACCTTTTTAAGTTTATAAAATAGGACTTGAGAATATTTTTCTTTTATTAAATGTTAATAGCCACACTCATTTACCTTTTGTTTTTGGAAACTTCCAAGGAATACTGGGTGGCTACCATTGCAATGTGATTTAGTTTGACTTAGAAGCATATCTTGGGTGTGGTATTTGATGTAGCAGCATGACGTGAGGATGCCCGGACAAAAATGGATAGCATTGTACTGCCTTCAGTGAATAGTCACGCTTGAGTAAAGTAAAATGTTGTTAAAATAACTAGCTTTGGATGGTGAAAATAGAAATCAGGACAGTGCCTCAAGGATTCCTTTGATCAGTGAAGTAGTATTTCCATGGAAGTTTTCATCTGAGGTTATTCTTGGGGCAACCGGGCAAGCATTACTCTTTTGACATCTTAAATACCCTGAAGCTGGACCTCTGATATGCTAGTCACAGGCTCGGAGCTCCAGGAAGAACACAGCACATCTGCGCAGTCTTTCTGTGTGGTTCAAGGTAAAGTTAGTACATCCTTTATAGATAACATGAGGGCTTCCCTGGTAGCTCAGATGGTAAAGAATCTGCCTGTAATGTGGGAGACCCAGATTTGATCCCTGCATTGGGAAGATCCCCTGGAGAAGGAAATGGCTAATCACGCCAATATTCTTGCATGGAGAATTTCATGGACAGAGGAGCCTGGTGGGCTAGAGTCCATGGGGTTTCACAGAGTTGGACATGACTGAGCAGCTAACACTTAAAAAAATTTTTTATTTATTTTAATTAGAGGCTAATTACTTTACAATATTGTATTGGTTTTGCCATACATCAACATGACACTTTTAACACTTGTAGATAACATGATACAGTGATCAGTGGACTAGGTGGCTCTTTGGTACCCTGGGGGAGGGGTGTGAAATTATGAGAATGTGGCTGTTCGTAATAAATCACTTCATCTAGAGAACTACAAGAGCATTTTAGAGTAGTGAGCTTGAAAAAACATTGGGAACAGGGTCCCCACATTATTTCTATGTGTGCACTTAATGTTTCTCGCAAGGAGATAGATTTTAGAGCCAGAAAGAATTGTCTGGAATCATTTATCCTTCTGTTGTTGCAAAAATAAATTAGCAAGTCAACGCCCTGTTATTTATTTCTCCCTAACACACTGATAGAGAAACTGCTCCCTGTCATCACAACGCAGACTCATCCATTGTGATGATTTTATTCAACCTGATTGTTTACTGCGGTTTTTGTATCAGAATGGGCAAAGCCTGCCTTCAGAGTAGGCGGTAAGAGTTAACTCTGCCTGCTGTGTTACCTCTTTCTAACAGGAGCACTTTAGCAATGCTAATCAGTTGTACTGATTTTCTGTTTTGATTTTTCCATCATAATTAAGTGAATGATATGGAATGCAATCAAGTTTGACACTAGGGGGTTCATGCAAATGACTATTTTTTTATGTTTAAAATTTTGTTAAACATAACCACAAGGAACGTTATTTGAAGGCAAAGCCTGGGTAGGTAGGGGTAGTTTAACACCCAATTTACAGTTTTGAATATTTTTAAAATGTCTGTTTCAAGAAAGCATATCTGTGTTGCCTTTTTTTTTCAGTTGAACTAATGCTATTTTTAAAGGATTGTATTTTGTTTTCATGTACACCCTAAAGTGGAAAGATTATAGTCTCAGACAAGACAATACAGTTTAAAAGAGAAATGAAGAAAAACGTTCATGGAACTTTCTTCCTTCAGGGTAGACACAAAGAAAGAAAGGTACACACATTTACTCCTCAAAGCCTATGAAAGAAAACAAATCAAATAGGGAAAGAGTACATGAGATGCCCTATCCGCTTGTTTTGATTGCCTATCAGTGACAAGACAAACAAAAGGAAGGATCGCCCATGTTTCTGAATACAGGGAAATGTTGCATTTCTACACTCCTTTATAGCTCATTGGCACATTTGTGAAATGTCTTCTCCCCCTACCGTGTATAATATTTGAATTATTTTCTCAAGTGATTTTAATCACTTCGTGTGAATTTGCACCTTCCCTTCTTGATCTAGCAATTTTTTTGCTTTGAACATTATATACTTTAATGTAGATTGTTCTAAAACTCAGTTAATTTTCTAATTTTGATTTGGAAAATCCTTCAGGAATAAGGCTGAGCTATATATATTCACTTTTGTTATAAATGTACTGATATTTTCCCTTCCATGAACACCACCAGCAACTTTGCAATGCAGTTTGATTTTTCTCTGTGCTGAATTTCAGAAGCACTAAGGAGATGACCAAATTCTGCTTTTTCTTTTTTTTCTCTGACATCCCTGTAGAAAGGTTAAAGCCTTCACAGGCCAGTGCATCAAGTGCAAAGCAAAAAGAGATACCAAATTAACGCTAAAATTTTTGCATTCAAAGAGAACAGACTCTTCCCTTTTCTTGGCAGTTTGGTTCATTGCTTCCAGCAGTTTCCAACTTTGTACAGACTAAACATTTCTAATTGGGAAATGGATGGGTTGAGTCTGAGATGGTGACTCAGGATATAAACTTTCCAATTTGGGATAATTGTTTGTGAGTGGATGGCAGATTACTGCTGACTGGCTCTTGTTTTGTTTCTGAGGAAAGGATGAAAGTTAAGATGCATACTTCATACTTCGTTGAAACAGAATATTTACCTGGTATAGATAAGGCAATGAGACAGAGATATTTGCCATGCTTGTTTGTTACAACCAAATCTAGTATATGAAAGGATTACTTTTTTGATGGATGAAGAAAACATTACAATATATGATATGTCTTCAGCTGTGAAATGGGGATGGTAAAAATGCCTACTTAAGTTACTGCATGGATTAAATAGATAATTCACAGGACAGGTTCAGTACTGTGCCTAGCACACAGTAACCAGTCAGGAAATGTTAGCATGTTTATCATCATCATCACCATTACTTTTTATTTATTCCTGTTAAGCAGAATAGCTTCTTTAATTATATAACATTAAGCTTCAGATTTTACAACTTCATGATGATTAGCCTGTGAGAAACTTCTGTAATTTGAATTAATTTATAAGCCATATTTTGGCTAGTCATTTATGCTTTGTATGTTGGAATTACTTCGTGATGATTAGAATCCCCCTTTTAAAGATTTTACTGCTTCTCATAGTGGCTTACACTATATTTTAATTATCCTGTGAATTCATGACATTTATCCATATTCCAAATCAAACATTTTCTTTTGTTTTAGCCTTTGTGGATCAGAGATAGATAACCTGTCATAACTGGAGAATGAAATGGCAACCCACTCCAGTATTCTTGCCTGGGAAATCCCATAGACAGAGGTGCCTGGTGGGCTACAGTACTAATACACTATATATACTTGTGCTTATAAACAGCTTTGATTTTAAAGAATTTAATGTTTCTTCATTGTTCTGTTTTCTTGAATTTGAAGGATAAACTGTCACCTAAGGTTCAGTGTTTGCCAGTATTGTTGTTTATTACTTATTTAAGATAAACTGGCCTTTTAAAACCCCAAGATTATTACTCAATAAATTTTGTTCCCAGATACTAAAACCTGGTAACCTCATGGTGGGGAAAGTTAGTATAACTTTTCAGAATGCCAGCTCTCACTGAGAAAGTAACTGCTGGGCCCCATAATCTGGTCAATTTTTACTAGTTTCACTGGTTTACCAACAAGAAGGCTAATGCTTGCTTTCTTTTTAATTTGCAAATGGATCACCTTTTTGGAGGGAGTTGCATGGCATGTGGGATCTTACTTCCCTGACTGGGAATCAACCCTCCCCTCTCCCCCTTCACTGCCCACCCCTTGCATTGGAAGCACCGATTCTTAACCACTGAACTGCCAGGGAGGTCCTGGATCAGCTATTTCTAATTCCATGTCTATTTTTATAATTATTATATGAAGCCATTTTATATAGTGAGACAAACTTTTCCTCCTCATTAAGTGCCAAGTTTCCCCCACCATGGCCCTGCCCTGCCTCTCAGGAAGAGAGCTCCTGTGCTTCCATCTCCATGAGTGGCTCACCCGCCACTCAAGGGGCTGTAACAGGCATCCCTCCTTGCTCTGACTCCCACATTCAGTCACCACATCCTGTCCATTTCACCTCCTGAAAAACTCCCAGATTCCCTCAGTTCCCTGCAACCCCAGTGTTACTTCCGTATTTCACCCTCAGTTGCCTCTCACCTGACCTCCCTCTAATAGTCTGCACCTGCAGTTCATGCTCCCCCTGCAGCCAGTAAGATTTCTAATGTCACCCTGCACCCTTCCCTAGCTCTCTGTAATCCTCGGATGAGGTTCACATCCTCTGCCAGGTCTTATAAATTCCATGGTGATGTGCCCCCCACCCCATATCTTTCTCCAGCTGAGCTAATTTGAGCGCATTCAGTGTGCCTAATCTTCCCTCATCTCTGTCCCCTCTGCCTTGAACATTCTCCTCCCTCTTCTATCTCCTTTGTGGGTCTAACTCTTTTGTAGATGTGTTGCTATTTGTTTTTCCTCTTTTGGTCTTTCCTCCTCTCAACAATAATACCAGGTTCATTTTTTTCTAATACTGACCTCCAAACAGCTTTACACTTTTTATCTGTACACCTATGTAGAAACCTCTATAAAACAACTGGTTTAGTTTCTGTTCAGCAGATGGTGGGACAGAAGCACTAAATATAAGAAACGTGTGTCACGATTACTAAATTATAAAGATCGTAGTGGGCAGGAACAAGAACTAGATCTGTGTTTTACATCCCGTGTTTGCACGGTGCCTAGGATAGAGTGGCCATTCAGTGAACATTGAATGAATTACTGAATGACCCTCAGTTTAAGCCTGAGGTGCCTCTCTCTTGAGTCAATGGACCTTCTGTTCCATTATTTATCCTCTAGGACAAAGGAGGCCAGATTCCTCTGTGTGCCCTCTCCTTCCAGAAGGGAAATATGCCTGCTGAGAGAATCTGGAAGGCTGTGTTGCCCTGAGTTGTTCTGGTAGATTCCTTTAATGTTGGTTGGCATGGATGAGAAGGTCTTTTGTTATAGTGGCAATTAATGATGATTTGCACTTTTTAGTAATTTATAAAATAGTGGCCATCCTGACAACATAAGAAATATCTCTCTCTCCTGGACCATGAAAGCTGGTGACCCATCTATTTAAATCTAAGACTCATTATTCGTGTTTCAGCCCTAGTGACAACTGGTCCTTTATAGTTACCATACTGAAAAGAATACTTTGGGGGTCATTTTAATGCATTTTTAATTTGAATTTCTTTTTCTCGTAGGTTGTTCTTCAGGAACAATGGTTATTGCCTCGAACTCATGCCTGGGCTTTATCTGTTTATTGTTATGCCACTGGATCAGGATGGCATCATCTCTGAACCTTGAAGATCCCAATGTGTGTAGCCACTGGGAAAGGTAATAGTTTTGAGAAATAATATTTCTCAGTAGTCTGAGAAATAATTTCTGATAGATTCCTTTGTATGCTATCAATATCAGTACCACATATAAAATTAGAATTTGAGAAGAGATTATAAAATTGCTTTCATGTAAAAATCTTTCATTATATGTAATAAATTAGATGGTATAATTCACCTTGGTCTTAGAGAGTATATGTTATGTATATTAAGCTCGAGATATTAATTCTAACAGAGGTGTATTTGTAAAATAAGGGAAAACATTATAGATTCATAGATCGATTAAAATAATCTCCTTGAGGTCTTACCTCTGCTCTGTATCTATTTGCAATGATTTGGTGGAGCTGAACTTATGGACATATGGGTTACGGTGGAGTTCCTACTTACGCATGGGAATCAATGAGAGAGCAGTGAAGACGGGGTGGAATAATGTCCTAGAGTGTTGAAATGGATGGCATAAAAAGTTGTGTGGTAGGTGACCTGAAAGGAAAAACTTGATTTCTGGAGTAACTGGCTAGGCTGCATGAGAGTGGTGTCACCTGAGATGTGCTTGAAGACTTGAATAAGACCAGTGGATGACCGTGATTGGCAGGCGTTCTAGGATGGAAGGTAGTTTGAAACCAGTGCCATGCAGACCACTAAGGACTGTACCCAATAAGTCTAGCGTCGATACAATACAGGAGGAGGGCAAGATTGACTACATTATATGAAAGCAAATGATGTCGTCTCCATATCTGGGTAAACTTACAGTCCTTTTTGGAATACAGAAATAGCACAAACTATCTAGTGATACCAAAGTGCAGTTAAATGCAGTTTACTCTGTTACTTATCTTCCTAAAAAAAGTGTGGACATGTTTCTTTATCCAACACGAACATTGCATTTGCAGATTTTTCAAACAAATAGAAGGTGTCAAGTACTAGAGAGTAGTAGTTGTAATAGCTGTAAATGCAATGACATTAAACTCTTAGCCTCTTTTTCCTGTCACCCTCAGTACCAAGAAGAGTACAGCACAGAGCATACATCCCAGCCACTGTGCCACCCACTGGAAGGATGCTCAAAGCTCAGAGTTTTTCCAGCATGGCAGCTGAATTATTCTAGGGCACACTGATTCCTCATTCACAGTGTTAGTTTTCAGTGAGGGCTCACCCCCATCTTGGCTGGCAGTATTACGGCAGGGTAACAAAACGTATTCTCCTGATTGATCAATAGAGTCTTCTTTCATTATAAAACTTTAAGTGGAAATATGTATATGTAATAAAGTTCTATATATTTGATATTAACTATATTATACAGAATTTAAGGGGAGGGAATGCCTATTATCTTTATAATTTTCATAGACCTTCCTATAAAACATTTCACCAGCAAAGTACGTAATAAGTAGGGTTATAATAATAAAAATGAATTGATGAATACATGAAGAAGAACATATCAAATTTAGAAAAGGGAGAGTCCATTGGTAGTTGCGCTTCTTGGAGGATGACAGCTTTGAAATGGGAGAAAAAAATCAAATTTGTTAGGTACTGTGAAATAAAAATCAAGAGATCTTGGTAATACATTAACTATGGATGTGAAAGAGGCAGAAAAGGCTGAGATTTAGAACCTGCTGTGTGGAAGAGTGGGCATGTCATTGGACACTGTTGTTGAGTTGCTAAGTCATGTTTGACTCTTCGTGACCCCATGAACTGCAGCACGCCAGGTTTCCCTGTCCTTCACCATCTCCTGGAGTTTGCTCAAACTCACGTCTACTGGGTCGGTGATCACATATGGAAAGATAAAAGATGTGACAGGGAAGAGATTCATGTGGTTTTGTCACGTTGTGTTGATAAGATCAATTTGAAATACGGGCCTAGATGAATGTTTAACTTTTCATTTAAATAAAACATGAAAAATACACTTCCCCCGGTTTGTTTTTACATTGCCCTATCTTATAATTGTCATGGACAAAAAAGCCTTATTAAATATAAGAAAGAGTACTGGCTTAGAATAACCCTTTTTTTTTTTTTTTTTTTTTTTTCCATTGAAGGAGTCCAGTGATCTTGCATGAGTCTCTTTTTTTAACAAATAAATGAATTTACTTATTTTTGGCTGTTCTGGGTCTTTGTTGCTGCCTGTGGGCTTTCTGTAGTTGTGGTGAGCAGGGGAGACTCTAAACCTAACATAATTTCACTGTTGTACAAGTGATTGGAGTAACTGAGAAAATACTAATGGGGAAGGAAATTCAATGTGAAACAATAGGAAAATGATGGAGATTTTCTCCTGCCTATATTTTTGCTATGTACTACTAAAAAGAAAAAGTTGACAGCTACAATCTTCTCATTGATAAATTTTCTGTTACACGGCTAGATAATGATTCTTTGAAGAAAGGTTAAAGAAAAGTAGAATTTGTTTTATAAGAATGGAGAAGGAGAGTATAAATTAAAATGAACAAATAAAGGTGCAGGTGACAGATTCTCCTTATTTTCAAAAACTGAAATGAACTTGAATTAAAATGGGGAGAGAAAGATGAGTTTCAGGGAGAAAATTTTTGGTAGTAATGCCCAGTAGTACTCATAGTAGATTTTCCTTATACTAAAACCCACCTGCCACCAGTGGTTCCAAGCCATGGAATCACCTGCAGTCTTGCTCTTCATAGTGGAGTCTGTGGAGCTCTGGTGGCAGGAACCTCAGCTGGGAGCTTTTTGGAATTGTAGACTCTCAGGTCCCTCCCCAGATCTGCTGAATCATTTATTTTCAAATAAAAGTATACTTCATTTTAAGGCAGCGATTTTGATTCTTAGAAGTTGTGCCCAACTTTGCAACCCCATGGACTGTATAGAATTCATGGAATTCTCCAGGCCAGAATACTGGAGTGGGTAGCCTTTCCCTTCTCCAGAGGCTCTTCCCAACTTGGAGATTGAACCCAGGTCTCCCGCATTGCAGGCGGATTCTTTACCAGCTGAGTCACAAGGAAAGCCCAAGAATACTAGAGTGGGTAGCCTATCCCTCTCCAGAGGATCTTCCCGATACAGGAACCGAAGCGGGGTCTCCTGCATTGCAGGTGGATTCTTTATCAACCGACATGTCAGGGAAGCCCAAAGTAAAATTAAGGAGAATAGAATCATTTAAAATACATAAGAGATACTTGTTATTAGAGAAATTCTGAACAGCATCCCTTTGGAAAATGAATAATTCCATGAATCATCTGTCCCTTGTCCCCATCTCCTTTCCCTGTTGTGTGAGTTTAAGTATTTCCACCTAAGAGGGTTTCTTCTAAAGAAGACACAAATGAAGAGAAACCATTCTCTGCCTAATCCCTTGGGGGTGGGACACAGGAGTGGTAATAATTGAAGCTGCATTCCTGAAGTGAGCAGAGATAAGAAATGATAATTATTACCATATTTGATTAAAGTAACAGGATAATTTCGGCAGATGAAATGTAATTAACCACTTTGGAATGAGTCCAGGTGATGATGGCTTCCCCTACCCTGTTCTTTGACCTTAAATTAAATCTTGCTGGGGTTCCTCCCCAAATAATACTTAATAGGTTAAAATCATGGTGATGATATGTTTTCAGTGTGTTTGAGAAGATGAAACAAACAAGCAGGAAATAAAAGGTTTTGCATCTTGAGCCTGAAAATAGTGTAGAGTTGGGACCTGCAGTTTTTATACCACAGTTTCACTGCTTGCTTTAGAAGCTTTCGATGTTCTATAATGTCTGAGAGGCAGCAGAGGTACAGGATGGTGTCTGGGGGTCTTGGTGTTAAAGTGCCGGCTCTAGACTGACCACTAGTACCAGGAGCTCAGTGTGGCTTATTTGTGATGAAAATGGGGTTGGACTAGACCAGGGGTCCCCAAACTCCAGGATCTAAAGCCTGATGATCTGAGGTGGAGCTGATGTAATAAAAATAGAAATAAAGTGCACAATTAATGTAATGCACTTGAATCATCCCCTAACCTTCCCCCCTCCCCGCCCCCGTCCCGGTCTGTGGAAGAATTGTCTTCCACGAAACTAGTCCCTAGTACCAGAAAGGTTGGGGACCTCTGGACTAGACAATCAAGAAGATCCCTTCCCATTCTGTGACTTTAAGAGCAGCTGCAGATGAACATGGCTGTGTGGACTGTTAGCTGGGGTACTAACTGAGTTCAAACACCAACCCAGGTATTATCCAAAGAAGTAGTGCTAAGGAGCAGGGGATGCCCTCCAGTTCTCAGAGACATTTGCCTTCAAGGTGTGAGCACACAGCTTCCAAAAAGTGGCCCCTTGGAAAAGGACAACTTGATTGTCTAATGATAGGTGGGTACTGAGCAAATTAGGTGTAGTCACAAGTATTTGGCAGTCATAATTTGAAGACTATTTACTAACAGGGAAAAATGCTTATGACATACCCTTGAATTCAAAAAGTAGACTTAAAATTATGTGGCTAGCATGAGTATGAAAATATAAAAGCGAAAAAAGCTAAACTAAAGCTAAAAGCTAAAAACCCCTAGGGATGGTAAGAGAAGGGCAGGAAAATGCTATAGGTAATTAGGTAAGAGTTATTCAGTTTTCTCCCTTTCTTCTTAAAAATTTGTTTTCCAGATTTTATGGTGTGATTATAATATCATTAAAAATGAGAAATAAAAAGCAGAGATTGTTTAGAAAAGAAAAAGAATGTATGAAAAAGAACAGAAAGGAAATTTGGGGTGAAGAGGCTCAGAATCGTTCTCCTTTAAATTTGGGTGGAAACCTCAGTATCTGATCAATGTGAAAAGTAATTTATATTTAGCCTGTTATTCATTAAGTTTGAGACTATGAATAATTCTAATGAGAAGTGTCAAGACTGAAGAGAAATACTCAACCATGGTAAATTTTATGGTTTGATTTCCCCTGAAATGTATATATTTCTCTGTTAAAGTAAAAGCAGGTTATTTTAGCTTTTACATGCTGGCCTCTTTTAAGAGCCCTTTGAGAATTACATAGTATTTATTTAATAAATGTTTGTTGAATTGGAACCCTTAATGGTTTAATTATGCTTTTATAGAGAAGAGCTTTTTTATATCCTAAAAGCAGAGAAACATCCTGCAAATGTAAGCTATTAATGAGCAGCAAATGTCCAGAAAAGGAAATTCATATGCTTTAACATTTTCTCTTATTGAGGAAAACTTCCAGGCTGCAAGAAATTAGTGAAAACACTTGTCACATTTGCTTATGGAGTCAGCTCCCCCATCATATGCAATGGCAAGTGTTTGGGCAAGGTCCCTTAGTTGATTATTGCTTTTGCACTCCAAGGCATTTGGATCTTAACACTATAACATAGCATGTGGAATTATGGGAATATTGCATCAGATCTAGTTCGTACAAACTAATTTAGTTCAGTTCAGTTCAGTCGCTCAGTCATGTCCGACTCTTTGTGACCCCATGAACTGTAGCATGCCAGGCCTCCCTGTCCATCACCAACTCCCGGAGTCCACCCAAACCCATGTCCATCAAGTCGGTGATGCCATCCAACCGTCTCATCCACTGTCATCCCCTTCTCCTCCTGCCCTCAATCTTTCCCAGCATCAGGGTCTTTTCCAATGAGTTAGTTCTCTGCATCAGGTGGCCAAAGTATTGGAGTTTCAGCTTCAGCATCAGTCCTTTCAGTGAACACCCAGGACTGATCTCCTTTAGGATGACTAACAGAAGCAGAAGATATTAAGAAGAGGTGGCAAGAATACACAGAAGAACTGTATAAAAAAGGTCTTCACGACCAAGATAATCACGATGGTGTGATCACTCACCTAGAGCCAGACATCCTGGAATGTGAAGTCAAGTGGGCCTTAGAAAGCATCACTATGAACAAAGCTAGTGGAGGTGATGGAATTCCAGTTGAGCTATTCCAAATCCTGAAAGATGATGCTGTGAAAGTGCTGCACTCAATATGCCAGCAAATTTGGAAAACTCAATGGTGGCCACAGGACTGGAAAAGGTCAGTTTTCATTCCAATCCCAAAGAAAGGCAATGCCAAAGAATGCTCAAACTACCACACAATTGCACTCATCTCACACCCTAGTAAAGTGATGCTTAAAATTCTCCAAGCCAGGCTTCAGCAATATGTGAACCGTGAACTTCCAGATCTTCAAGCTGGTTTTAGAAAAGGCAGAGGAACCAGAGATCAAATTGCCAACATCCACTGGATCATCAAAAAAGCAAGAGAGTTCCAGAAAAACATCTATTTCTGCTTTATTGACTATGCCGAAGCCTTTGACTGTGTGGATCACAATAAACTGTGGAAAATTGTGAAAGAGATGGGAATACCTGACCACTTGACCTGCCTCTTGAGAAACCTGTATGCAGGTCAGGAAGCAACAGTTAGAACTGGACATGAAACAACAGACTGGTTCCAAATAGGAAAAGGAGTATGTCAAGGCTGTATATTGTCACCCTGCTTGTTTAACTTATATGCAGAGTACATCATGAGAAACACTGGGCTGGATGAAGCACAAGCTGGAATCAAGATTGCTGGGAGAAATATCAATAACCTCAGATATGCAGATGACACCACCCTTATGGCAGAAAGTGAAGAGGAACTAAAAAGCCTCTTGATGAAAGTGAAAGAGGAGAGTGAAAAAGTTGGCTTAAAGCTCAACATTCAGAAAACGAAGATCATGGCATCTGGTTCCATCACTTCATGGGAAATAGATGGGGAAACAGTGGAAATAGTGTCAGACTTTATTTTTTTGGGCTCCAAAATCACTGCAGATGGTGACTGCAGCCATGAAATTAAAAGACGCTTACTCCTTGGAAGGAAAGTTATGACCAACCTAGATAGCATATTCAAAAGTAGAGATATTACTTTGCCAACAAAGGTCCGTCTAGTCAAGGCTATCTTTTTTCCAGTGGTCATGTATGGATGTGAGAGTTGGACTTTGAAGAAAGCTGAGCACCAAAGAATTGATGCTTTTGAACTGTGGTGTTGGAGAAGACTCTTGAGAGTCCCTTGGATCGCAAGGAGATCCAACCAGTCCATCCTAAAGGAGATCAGTCCTGGGTGTTCATTGGAAGGACTGATGCTAAAACTGAAACTCCAATACTTTGGTCACCTCATGCGAAGAGTTGACTCATTGGAAAAGACCCTGATGCTGGGAGGGATTGGGGGCAGGAGGAGAAGGGGATGACAGAAGATGAGATGGCTGGATGGCATCACTGACTCAATAGACATGAGTCTGAGTGAACTCCGGGAGTTGGTGATGGACAGGGAGGCCTGGAGTGCTGTGATTCATGGTGTTGCAAAGAGTTGTACACAACTGAGTGACTGAACTGAGCTGAATGTGCGACTGCCTAGATGGCAGGTCCACACACAGAGGACACTCTCTCCGCTAGAAATGGAATGGAGAAATAATGTTCAGGCCTCAAGATTCATATATTTGCAAGCTGTTGGTTTGTTGTTCAGTCACTCAGTTGTGTCCGACTCTTTGCCATCCCAAGGACTATGGCACGCCAGGCTTCCCTGTCCTTCACCACCTCCTGAGCTTGCTCAGACTCATCTCCATTGAGTCATTGATGCCATCCAACCACCTCATCCTCTATAATCCCCTTCTCCTCCTGCCTTTTATCTTTCACAGCATCAGGGTCTTTTCCAATGAGTTGGTTCTTCGTATCAGATGGTCAAAGTGCGGCAGCTTCAGCTTTAGCATCAGTCCTTCCAGTGAATATTCAGGGTTGATTTCCTTTAGGATGGACTCGTTTGATCTCCTTGTCATCCAAGGGACTCTGGATTGGGAGGGAAAAGAATTGGTGAAGAAAGGCTTAGAATTTGCATCAACATGAGCTTCAGGATGCTTCCTAGGTGGCTCAGTGGTAAAGAATCTGCCCGCCAATGCAGGAGACACAGATTTGATCCCTGGGTTGGGAAGGTCTCCTGGAAAAGGAAATGGCAACCTACTCCAGTGTTGTTGCCTGGGAAATCCCACAGAAATCCCACAGAGCCTGGTGGGCTACAGTCCATGGAGGTACAAAGAGTCAGACACGACTTAGTGACTAAAGCACAACAACCACAACAAACCTCAGGACACTGCTAGGGGTCTGAAGGAAATCTGAATAGCTTCATGTGATATTTCATTCCAAGAAAATTTATATTTTAACAGAGACCTCTTGGTTTACCCAAAAGGAGTTATATCAGAGATGTAGGTGATTGCATACTCCATGCTCATCTGAACCTGTTATTGCAGGTGCCATCTGCTGGAGTAGAAGGGAGTAGTTGTGTGCAATGTATGTTAGAAATGCAGAAGTCAGTGGGAAGGCATCTTCAAGAACATCTCTTACCCCATTGTTTTACAATGTGATAAATCCAGGGAAGTGAGATTCTCTCCTGAAGGTCAGCCAGGTTTCTCAGTATCAGATCAGGATGCTAATAATCTTGCCTTCTTCTAATCCAGTGGTCTTTTCACAAGGACCTACTACATTTGCCTCAGACCTGTGGAGGATCCCTAAATTTACCTAGAAATCAAGTTGCAATGTCCCAAATACACGGAGTTCAAACAGTGTGATGAGTTCATGGATGTCTCATGATGACTGACAGAGACCACTTGGAGAAAGAAATAGCACTGTGTGTGAGGCCAGTACAGCTTAGCTTTCAAATCAAGAGTCTCTTTTCTTTATCTAACCTGAATTTATTCATGTAGAAATTTTAACCCCATTCCTTCCATACTTTCTGCAGTTCATAGCTCTTTTTAATGAACTTGGCCTATTGTTCTGTACCAAGTGAGTCCATGATTGTGGCTTTTGTTGTTATTGTTGTTAGCATGAATTAAAGATTTTAGTGTAAATCTTTATAAGACTGCTAAAAAAGAGAAAACAAATTGTTCTGAAAAGGGGATTCTCCAGATTTTCCTGTAGGCAAGAAATCTAAGCTCTTGGGCATGCAATAGACTGCTTTGAAATAAAGTAAGGAATTGAATAAGGAATATTCTTCATATTTTGGGGATCTTTTCAGCCACATTCTTAGACCCATTGGATTGCGTGTTTTTACTCTTACAAGAATCTATTAATGAAAATATATTGGAAAACAGACTGTTTAAGTAGCGTCTGGTTGTTAGTATGATTATTTCAGGTTAACTGTGTCAGCCATATGTTTAGAATCAGGCTTAAAGGCTTCTTTGTAGCTTCTATGTAGAGGCTGCATATATTCTTCCTTTACCTGAAGATAGGGCAGGTGCAAGAAAGAAAATCATTCGAAGTTCCAATCTGAGAAATATACTTTCTGATTTTCCAAAATCAGTAGCAAAATGTACTCATATTTGCTGATTACACTTATTTAATTTTTGAATTGAAAATTGCTCAGTCATGTCCGACTCTTTGTGACCCTATGGACTGTAGTCCATGGAATTCTCCAGGCCAGAATACTGGAGTGGGTAGCCTATCTGTTCTCCAGGGGATCTTCTTGACCCAGGTCTCCTGCATTGCAGGCAGATTCTTTACCAGCTCAACTAGGGGTATTATTTAGTGAGGCCTATGATGAAAACGTTTTTTGAAAGGTTTTGATATCCCTGGATCACAGGGTATGGGATGGAACTGAAAATTACAGAAAAATATGTGGTGGTTTTTAAAAAATATTTATTTGGCTGCCTTGGCTCTTAGTTGCAGTACACGGGATCTAGTTCTTTGACTAGCGATTGAACCCAGGCCCCCTGCATTGGGATCATGGAGTCTTAGTCACTGGACCACCAGGGAAGTCCCTGTAATGGTATGCTTTTAAATTTAGTGATATCGGAGTTTTGGGTGAATAGTAAATGGGAAATTTTTTGAAGTTTATAGCATAAACTCTTGTGTTTTAAATATTTTAATGTTGGAACTTTTAGGGTTCAAGTTCAAATAGAAACCCATCAAAACATGGAGATTCTGTTAAAAGTCAGCGTGGAGTCGGACGTACAGATAATTTAGCCAGTGACCGTTTTTTGGTACAGAGTCTGTCATTAATGCAAGAGAAATACTGACTGCTTCTCTTTTCTCTTCTTTTCAGCTACTCTGTGACTGTGCAAGAGTCATACCCACATCCCTTTGATCAAATTTACTATACTAGCTGCACCGACATTCTGAACTGGTTCAAATGCACGCGGCACAGGTACTGCAAACCCAGATGTGTTTATTTGTTTGGCGTAGTGGAATGGAGTCTGACACAGTCAGAGATATTAAACACTTGAGAAAGTGGGCCCATTCATAGAGTGAATAGCTGTTGAGTGCGGGTGGTTGTTGTAGCCATGTTCCAAGCTGCAGGAGATATGGAAACACAAAAAGATTGTCTGTCCCTCCAGGAACTTACACACAAAACATCTACTGATTACCATCATTTGATTCGCTGAAGTCACCCAGCTGTTGAGCAAACCTGGGGAGACACTCTTAAATATGGATATCACCAGATATCAAAAAACTCGATCTTAGCCTATGTTTCTACTTGAACATCAAATTTAATTTAGACTAACTTAAATTTGAATTACATTTAAGAAAAATAAGCCGCATGTTTATTTTTTATATAAATGTGAAAACAAAACAAACACACTGTGTTAAATAATCATGTTACTATGGAAGAAAACTGTCTTGATTTCATTAGTAAAATACTTGTCGTCTGGGTTGTGGGTGGAATGTGGTACCTGCTGATTTATGCTGCACTAAATGATGTCACACTCATTATTATTTCTTAGGACAAACTTTCCTTGACTGCTGTGTCTAAACCAGCATTCCTTCATGTCACAATCTATTCCCTTACTCAAGCTTTGTTTTTTTGACAGCATTTAATCATTACCAGCCATTATTTGATAATATATTTATTTGTTGAGTGTATATCTTAAATTATACAGGTCTGTCTTCCCCAGTAGAATGTAAATTTCTTGAGGGCAAGAGCTTTATATTCTTTCACTCACTTTGAGTTCTTTCCCCAATGCCTGGAATATGGTAAGTGCTCAATAAACATGTGTTATATAAATGGATTGGTAAATGAATGAAGCTTGAGTTGTATGTAAAGGTCTTTATTTTTGGTGTCCTATTTTGTAGTAGGGTAAAAATGCACTAACATAGATTTTTAAAGGACTTCTCCAAATTCTTCCTCTAAAACCTATATAGAAAAGTAATATATATGAAACTGATCAATATATTATAAAATATCTCAAGTGAAGTAGAGAAGACATGAAGCTTCTGATTCCTTGGAATAAGTGCTGGTGGACTTAAATGTCCATTCAGTGTATTCTTAGCAAATTGGTGAGTTAGTATAGTATTGCTCAAAATATATATCCCATGTTTCTTCTTTATTATTTTGGAGGACTTTGTTTTTTATACCTATATCATGTTTGATAGTTTTTTGTATTAAAATATAAATTTTTGATTTCTAATCAAATTGCACATCAAAAGATGTAAGGATGTGATTTTTTTTTTTTGACCTCTATATAGAATCAGTTATCGGACTGCCTATCGACATGGAGAAAAAACTATGTACAGACGCAAGTCCCAGTGTTGTCCTGGATTTTACGAGAGCAGGGAAATGTGTGTCCGTAAGTAAGACTTAACATTTCTTGGAAGTTCATTTATTTTTCCCAGTGTTGGTTTGCATTGTTAGTGGCAGCCTGCGGAGATGGAGATTGAGGCCTGTGGCATCTTGGATCCTTCCCTTATGCTCACTGCTGCTATCTTGGCCTGTGTAAGCAGGGAAGCATTCACTATGTCCCTCTGTCCCGTCACAAGTCTCCACATGAAAGTCACTTGAGTATTACTCAGCCATTAAAAAGAATACATTTGAATCAGTTCTAATGAGGTGGATGAAACTGGAGCCTATTATACAGAGTGAAGTAAGCCAGAAAGAAAAACACCAATACAGTATACTAACGCATATATATGGAATTTAGAAAGATGGTAACAATAACCCTGTATACGAGACAGCAAAAGAGGCACTGATGTATAGAACAGTCTTTTGGACTCCGTGGGAGAGGGAGAGGGTGGGATGATTTGGGAGAATGGCATTGAAACATGTATAATAACATACATGAAATGAGTCACCAGTCCAGGTTCGATGCACGATACTGGATGCTTGGGGCTGGTGCACTGGGATGACCCAGAGGGATGGTATGGGGAGGGAGGAGGAACACATGTATACCTGTGGCGGATTCATTTTAATATATGGCTAAACCAATACAATATTGTAAACTTAAAAAATAAAATAATTAAAAAAAAAGAAAGTCACTTGAGGAGAAAGCAGAAGTTATAGAAAGATGATTCAAGGTTGGATGCTGCAATGTTTGTTACAATTCTTCAAGAAAAGTCTGTTTGGAAATCAGTCAGGGAGTCATCAGAGAAGAGAACAGAGATGTAAGCTTCCTGCAGCAACTCACCAGAGTCTTGAGTCAACTTTCAAGGGGCCAGCATGTTCTTTTCTGGTACATAGACTGAAAGGCTTATTAAGGAGCTTTCACAATATGAAATGGCTGTAAGTCTGAATCACAAAGTAGACCTTTTTTCATTGTCATTTCTATCATCCCTCCCCTCCCCATCTCACTGATTCATTTTGAGATGTCTCGAGAGAAGTTTGATGTTTTATGATACACTTTAGGAAATCTTAGAATATCATGTGGAATGTAGTTTGCAACTGTGCTTTCTAACTATTGTGTGTAGGACTCTTAGAGACACTTCAGATCAGATCAGATCAGATCAATTGCTCAGTTGAAGTGGGCCTTAGAAAGCATCACTACGAACAAAGCTAGTGGAGGTGATGGAATTCCGGTTGAGCTATTCCAAATCCTGAAAGATGATGCTGTGAAAGTGCTGCACTCAATATGCCAGCAAATTTGGAAAACTCAGAAGTGGCCACAGGACTGGAAAAGGTCAGTTTTCATTCCAATACCAAAGAAAGGCAATGCCAAAGAATGCTCAAACTACCACACAATTGCACTCATCTCACATGCTAGTAAAGTGATGCTTAAAATTCTCCAAGCCAGGCTTCAGCAATATGTGAACCATGAGCTTCCAGATGTTCAAGCTGGTTTTAGAAAAGGCAGAGGAACCAGAAATCAAATTGCCAACATCCACTGGATCATTGAAAAACACTTAAGATAGGTATTATTAAAAATGATTTTATTCAAATATTTTAGCTCAACAAAGAGCTAGGAGGACATCTTTGCTTTCTGAGATGAGATGCTGGTATTGAGTAGTAAAAAGAGACAGAGTTCTGCTCTAACGTGGAGGCACTAGAAATTTCTGATCATGTCTGGGCTTAAGACTCCACAGAACTGAATGATAGCACTGACTTGGCCACCGCTCAACTGGGTGGCCTTGGATAAACCATTTATAAATGGGTTTATAATTTTATTTGAGGCTGCTGCTGCTGCTGCTAAGTCACTTCAGTCGCGTCCGACTCTATGCGACCCCATAGACAGCAGCCCACCAGGCTCCCCCGTCCCTGGGATTCTCCAGGCAAGAACACTGGAGTGGGTTGCCATTTCCTTCTCCAATGCATGAAAGTGAAGTGAAAGTGAAGTCACTCAGTCTTGTCCGACTCTTAGCGACCCCACAACTGCAGCCCACCAGGCTCCTCCGTCCATGCGATTTTCCAGGCAAGAACACTGGAGTGGGGTGCCATTTCCTTCTCCAATGCATGAAAGTGAAGTGAAAGTGAAGTCGCTCAGCAAATTTGAGGCTAATTTGCTCTAAATAGAGAGAGGGCTTAGACCAGTTTATGTATCATCTTCCTTCTAACCTTTGGAGTCTATTATTTACATAGAAAGGGTGTAGTGTTAGTCACTCAGTCGTGTCCAACTCTTTGTGACTCCACGGACTGAAGCCCTCCAGGCTCCTCTGTCCATGGAATTCTCCAGGCAAGAATACTGGAGTGGGTTGCCATTCTATTCTCCAGGGTATATAGAAAGAGTGATATCTCAAATTTGATTCAAAACCAAAGCTATATATGATAATAAATGTTCATTGAAGAGAAATTAGAAAATGTAACTAAGCAAAAAGAAGAAAATACAAATATGTTGTGACTGTCTTTCCTGGTCAGTAAATGTACTTCTGCAAAAATTTACAAATGTCAGTGTTTATTGGATTATAGATGTTTATTTAACTGATCTCAGCTCTTGAATATTTACATGATTTCCAAGTTATAACTATTATGGACTACTTTAGGAGATGTCATTGTGATTAAATCTTTGTTCATCTACATAATTACTAGGTAAGGATACCTTCATAGACGTAGAATTTCTGGGTTAGAGGCATACACATATTCCTAGAATGTTTGGTGTGTTTTCAATTTATACCCCCACCAGCAGTGTAGAATGTCTTTTTGCTTATATGGTGGTGGTGATTTAGTCGTTAAGTTGTGTCTGACTCTTTGCAACCCCTTGGACTGTAGCCCCCAGGCTACTCTGTCCATGGGATTTCCCAGGCAAGAATACTGGAGTAGGTTGCCATTTCTTTCTCCAGGGATCTTCCCTACCCAGGGGTTGAACCCAGGTTTCCTGCATTGCAGGTGATTCTTTACCAACTGAACCACCAGGAAAGCCCATCTTTTTGCTTATACCCTGTGCCAATTTTCCTTTTGCTATTTTTCTTAATTTGCATGCATTTGATTAATAATGGTGCAGAATAAGAAAAATTATGTTTATAATCAAACATCTTTGAGAATAATCATGAACTGATCTCTGTGGCCTAGGCTGATGGGAAATTTTCAAAGGAGGGCCTTGAATACACACAGCCTGGAGAGTGGGGAGGCCTGGCTGGTCGGGCTGGCCACTTCCCAGATGCTTCAAGGAGACATTATCTTGATGTACTTGCCAGGGTTCAAACCTACAAGCCTAGTTGTCAGCACACTGAGAAAATAGCTCTATCTATTGTGGATTTTTTTGTTAATCCAAGTCCTAAGAGTCATATAAAGTCGGGGTGCTAATTCATTGTTACACAGAACTTGGAGAGGAGCTGACACAGTATCCTGGTCATACCTTCTCTCCTTGAAGATCTGGCATGTGGGAAACTAAATTTAATTGGCAGCTGATGTAGGGATTGTGGATCTGAGCAAGGTTAGTTAGAAATTTCAGTGCTTCATGGTTCTAGCCTTCCAGAGCCCAGTACCTCCACTAGCCCAGTAGTACAGCTAATCTCAGAAAGCGGGGCAATCCCACAGGACCGTCATACCTGCTAAAGATTATTGCCACAATGTGATGGTAAAGATCTTATAACTTCCTTGAGATAAGTCTCATACTAGCCAATATGACTCCTGAATGCTTGGATGACCATCTCTAGCATTTGTCACTAAAATTTTCCTTTTCTTGCAGTTTTCCTTTAGATATGTTAATACATTTAATCAGCGCACTGTCTGGTCTCTGAGGCCTGGGAGCTATTTGGTCTCTTTAAGGGTATCTTTGTATCTCTCCACTCTGATGTCTTGATTTCATAGCTTAACCCCAGAGGACAAGCATGCTTCCGTTACTTCCTTGTTCTCAGGGATGCCTCTGGTACATCTTCTGTTCTCTCAACAGCTGGCACTAGCGAGACACCCTTGTGGATAGAGAAGGAAGAGAGAACACATGATTCTTGTTTCTGCTTTCATAATCTTTTTTTTTTCCAACTAGGTTTTGCTGCCAGGCACCCAGCACGGTCACCATTTTAACTGTTTCCAGCAAGTTATCAAAAGGAATTGAAACACACGAATTGGTTATAATTTTGGTTTAATTTTGTTAATCAGTTTACCTAGAAGGCAAAAAAAAAAAAAAGGATGGTTTCACATAACAACCTATATTAGAAAAAATAGTTTCCTTTACGTGGCTAAGGTAGCTCCCCTGGAGAGCAAGTCCCATCTTCCCATCCCTCCCTTCCCCTGCTTCATCCTGCCCAAGATTATTCATTTCTACTAAACTCTCAGGCTGTACAGAAGCTGCTGGTCCACAGAGCACACTTCGGGTAACAAGGCTCTGTGTTCAGAAGACAGACATTTACCATCAGGCAGGAAGAGCCAAAACAAAAGATGTGGGGAATAGTGTGGTTAGAAGCCTTTCCTAAGAATCTGGCTGAAAAAGAGAATGGATTGGAAAATTCTCCAAGAAGAAAATATTGCGGGACATGAAGATGTCTGTAATTCCTTTGTGAGGTTTTAACCTGTTCATAAAATTACACTTGTACAGTTATTCATTTTTCAAAGTTCCTATTATTGCCTGATTGTGTTTCATTATTTTTAAAAACTGGAATGTCATTTATTTTCTTGACTTAAAAAACTGAAATAGAGTTGACATAAAATATGTTAGTTTCAGGTTAGTGATTTGACATTTGCATATATTAACAAATAATCTCCAGGATAAATCTAATAACTACCTGTTAAAATCATTACAAAGCTATTATAATATTATTAACTGTATTCTTTGTGATGTATTCATATTACATCTATGTGGCTTATTTTATAACTGGAGGGTTTTGCTTCTTAATTCCCTTCACCCATTTCACCCTCAACTCCCAATGCCAGAAACCACTCATTTATTCTCTGTAGCTGTGATTCTGTTTTCATTTTGTTTTTAGATTTCACATACAATTAGAACCAGACAGTATTTGTCTTTTTTATGTCTGACTTATTTCACTTAGCATAATGCCCTCTGCATGCATGCTAAGTTGCTTCAGTCTTATCCAACTCTTTGAGACACTATGGATTGTATGCCGCCAGGCTCCTCTGTCCATGGGGATTCTCTAGGCAAGAATATTGGAGTGGGTTGCCATGCTCTCATTCAGGGGAATCTTCCCAACCCAGGGATTGAACCTACACAATACCCTCTAGACCTATTCATATTGTTGGAAATAGCAAAAGTTCACTCTTTTTATGGCTGAATAGTATCCCACTATATTTGTATATCGCATCTTCTTTATGCGTTTGTCCACTGGCAGACACCAGGTTGTCTCCATGTGTTCAGTTCAGTTCAGTCACTCAGTCGTGTCTGACTCTTTGCGACCCCATGAAGCGCAGCACGCCAGGCCTCCCTGTCCATCACCTACTCCCGGAGTTCACTCAGATTCACGTCCTTTGAGTCAGTGATGCCATCCAACCATCTCATCCTCTATTGTTCCCTTCTCCTCCTGCCCCCAATCCCTCCCAGCATCAGAGTCTTTTCCAGTGAGTCAACTCTTCGCATGAGGTGGCCAAAGTACTGGAGTTTCAGCTTTAACATCATTCCCTCCAAAGAAATCCCAGGGCTGATCTCCTTCAGAATGGACTGGTTGGATCTCCTTGCAGTCCAAGGGACTCTCAGGAGTCTTCTCCAACACCACAGTTCAAAGGCATCAATTCTTCGGCACTCAGCCTTTTTCACAATCCAACTCTCACATCCATACATGACCACAGGAAAAACCATAGCCTTGACTAGACGGACCTTTGTTGGCAAAGTAATGTCTCTGCTTTTGAATGTGCTATCTAGGTTGGACATAACTTTCCTTCCAAGGAGTAAGCGTCTTTGAATTTCATGGCTGCAGTCACCATCTGCAGTGATTTTGGAGCCCCAAAAAATCCATACATGACCACAGGAAATAATGCTTCAGTGAACATGAGGTGCAGATAATCTTTTTGTGTTAGTGTTTTGTTTCCATCAGATAAATACACAGAAGTGGAATTGCTAGATCATGTGGTAGTTCTATTTTTAATTGTTTTGAGGAACCTCCATACAGTTTTTCATAGTAGCTGTACTATCTTACATTCCAACCAACATTGCACGAGGATTCCCTTTTCCCCACATCCTCACCGACATTTATTGTATCTTGTCTATTTGATGATAGCTATACTAACAAATGTGAGATGATATCTCATTGTGGTTTTGATTTGCATTTCCCTGATGATTAGGGATGATGAGCACCATTTCATGTACCTGTTGGCCATCTGTATGTCTTCTTTAGAAAAAGGTATTTTCAAATCTTTTGCCCATGTTTTAATCAGGTTTGTTGTTTGCTTGTTGATAGTCTTGTGGGTCGGAGAAGGCAATGGCACCCCACTCCAGTACTCTTGCTTGGAAAATCCCATGGGCGGAGAGCCTGGTAGGCTGCAGTCCATGGGGTCGCTAAGAGTCGGACACGACTGAGCGACTTCACTTTCACTTTTCACTTTCCTGCATTGGAGAAGGACATGGCAACCCACTCCAGTGTTCTTGCCTGGAGAATCCCAGGGACGGGGGAGCCTGGTGGGCTGCCGTCTATGGGGTCGCACAGAGTCGGACACGACTGAAGTGACTTAGTATAGTCTTGTGGGTGTTTGCTTTGCAGTAGTTTTTTAGTTTGATGCAGTCTCGTTTGTTAATTTTTGCTTTTGTAGTCTTTGATTTTGGTGTAAATCCAAAGAATCATCACTGAAAGCCATGTCAAGGACTTTACATCTGTGTTTTCTTCTAAGAGTTTTACGGTTTCAGGTCTTATGTTCAAGTCTTTAATCCATTTTGAGTAGATTTTTGTGTATGATATATGATCCAGTTTCACTTTTTTGCATAGGGTTGTACAGTTTTCCCAACACCATTGATTGAAAAGATTGTTTTATGTTCTCGACTCTTTTGTCACAAATTAATTGACCATATATGTATGGGTTTGTTTCTAGACTCTGTATTCTGTTCCCCTGATCTATGAGTCCGTTTTTAATGCCAGTACTATACTGATTACTACAACTTTGTAATCAAGTTTGAAATCGCAGAGTGTGGATACCTCTAGCTTTGTTCTTTCTCAAGATCACTTTAGCTATCTGGAGTCATTTGTGGTTCCATGCAAATTTTAGGATTGTTTTTTCTATTTCTGTGAAAAATACCATTGGGTTTTTGATAGAGATTGAATTGAACCTGTAAATGGTGGCTTTGTTAGTATGGACAATTTTATAATATAAATTCTTCCAACCGTGGGCGTAGAATGTATCAAATGTATCTAAGTCAGGCTTTATGTATTTGTATCTTCAATTTCTTTCATCAACTTATTATAGTTTTTAGTGTAAAGGTCTTTCACCTCTTTAGTTAAATTATTCCTAGGTTTTAAATTCTTTTTGATGCCATTATAAATGGGAATTTTTTATTAATTTATTTTCCTGATCAGTTTTACAGTTAGTATTAATTAGCAATTAATTTTAATTTACTAAAATTATAAATCCAAAACCTAGTTGTTTCTTGACATAGAAAAAGAACTTATGGTTACCAAAGAGGAAAGGGAAGGTGGAGGGATAAATTAGGAGTATGGGATTAAGAAACACACAGTACTATAAATAAAGTAGATAAACAACAAGGATTTACTGTATAATACAGGGAACTGTATTCAGTATCTTATAATAACCTAAATTGGAAAACAATCTGAAAAATATAACTGAATCACTTTGTTGTACACCTGAAACTATCAAGATATTATAAATCAGGTCTACTTCAATTAAAAAAAAACAACAGAAATAACAAAACCTACTTGTTCTTAAGCTAAATTCACCTGATAGATGTTTTACTCATCACTGATTGATTTTTTGTATCTTTTGCCATTAAGATATATAAACGTGTACATATATATATATATATATATATATATATTTTTTTTTTTTTTTGCCTAACTTTAACCACCATGGTAATTGCTACAATTATGTATTCTTTTCATATAGCTCTTATCTTTCATGACCACACATCCCTTGTAAATATTAGTGTCTGGTTGCATTTTGCAAATGTCATGGCTACATTTGAATTTCAAATCATAACCTCTGAGGTCATCTTGTTCATCCTCTTCCACCTTGCCTTGGTCCCACGTGTTCTCTGAAGTCATGAGAGTAGACGTTGTTTGGCTCTTCCTTCACAAGATCAGTAGTCTTAGACACTTCCTGTCTTCCGTCTTCTCAACCTTGATCCCTCAAGATTTAATATAATTCTTTCCTTTAAAATTTTGATCTTGTTCCTAAAATGAAAAGATGCATAGCACAAACTGGCTTAAATGCAGTGTTCCAAAGTTATCTGTTAACATCTATTTCCTCCTCACTTTTTGACTATCTCACTTACATTTTCTTCCTTCCTTCTTTCTTTCCTTCCTGCCTACCTACTCATTCTAATGTTGGACACTTAAATGTTGCTCACTGTAGCCACTAAGCTATTTTGAATTTCTTTGTACATGTGAAAAATTCATGAGACAAATTTAGTAGGATTTCTGGGACAAAGAGTATGTATTTTGTATCAGAAAAGATTAGGTTTGGCTGTGAAATAAAAGTTTGTTTCTTTCTCACATGAGTCCAGAGGTTGGTAAACCAATAGGAAACCCAGCAATTTCCACCTTTCTGCTCCACCATCTCTAGGGTGCAGCCTTCATCTTCATGTGCCATTATTGATTTCCTCACATCAGTCTAGGTCCCCAGCAGTGGGTACTTAGTTACATGACCTCACTGAGCATGGGCATCTTTATTCTGAGTGGTCAGGAGCCCAGTAAAAATATATTTCTATAGGAAGGGAATAATGGAATATTAGGAGAAAGGAGAAATCTGAATCACATTTTAAGACTTTTTGATACAAACTTCCAAATTGCTATCTAAATTGGTTCTAACAACTTGCCTGCCTGCAAGGAATATATGAGGGTGCCCACTTCCTTGTATTCTTACCAACACTAGATGTGATTATTGCTTTCAGGCTTCTGGGTGACAAGAGTACCTTGCTTTTCTTTGGATTTTCTTACTTATTAGTGTTGCGGTTCTCTTAAGAAATATGTATTTGTTAGCTACTGGTATTTTGGTTTCAAGGGGGATAAAGTAGACTGCTTTGTTCTTCAAACAGCTATAGAAATGCTGTTTAGAAACAATAGGTGGCAGTGGAGAGAGAAATGGGCGGATTTCCCAGCCGGTAAAGGAGATAGTTTGAGACTGAGACTTGAATAATAAATGCTAGGAGTCAAACCAGCAGGTGCTTCGAGCTCCTTACCCTTACCACTGCCACTGGGATCCATTCTCTCCATCCTAAAGTCCACAGGTCCTCCTCTCCCAAGGCCTCACCTGTTTGTAGCTCCAGGAATGGTTTGGAGCCAGGGTGGCCGCTTGACTTCTCCCACGGCCCCGACCATCAACACCAAGGAGAGAGCCGTGATCTCTTCCCCTGTGGCAGTGAGGGCACCCCCAGCAGTCCTAGACAGCGACATGAGGCTGTGGGTCGGTGGAAAGGAGTTGAGACCCCGACTCGTGATCACCATGTTCTTGTACTTGAGTAGTGAATAAGGACTTGAGGCTGGCCTAGGCATCTAACCATTATTAGCAACATTAGAACTTTAGGAAGATGCATTGGGTTTACACACAGTTGATTTTCAAACACGTCTTTGGTGCCTGACCTCTTAGCAAGTGGGAATTGCTTGTAAATTTGGTTTCTTGGGACTAGGAAAAGCTCACAGCAAAACAGCAGAATGAGAAGTTGGCAACTGTCCCTCCTTGGGAAGGATTGGCTAATCCAAAGATGAGACCAGAAATGCATTCTCCCTCCCACGTCCTTGACTGATGGCAGAGAAAGCAGATCACTGGGAGCAGGGCTGCCTGCAGCAGGGTTGTGAGTGGACAAAGGGCATGGCTTGGGGCTCTTCTCCAGTGCAGCTCCCGTCCTTAGTCTGTATGCCCCGTCTTCTGTTGCTGGATGCTGCTGCAGAGGAACGGACTGTTGTGATGACTGTTTCCTCTGTGGTGAGCTTGACTCTGTTACCCTACTTTTGTTAGATGCATATTTGGTGCTAAGTTGCTTCAGTCGTGTCCGACTCTTTGCAGCCCCATAGACTGTAGCCCACCAGACTCCTCTGTCCATGGGATTCTCCAGGCAAGAATACTGCAGTGGGTTGCCATGTCCTCCCCCAGGGGATCTTTCCAACCCAAGGATCAAATCCATGTCCCTTAACATCTCCTGCATTGTCAGGTGGGTTCTTTACCACTAGCACCACCTTGGAAGCTCCTTCTATTAGATGGTGGAGGTCACTCACTCACTTCAAGTTAAAGCTGTGATGGGGGCTTTGCAGCCCGCGTGGCTTGCAAGGGAGACACAGGAAGAGGTTTAGGGACTCAGTTGTCACCCTGTTGTCTTGTAGGCCAGCCCTGGTGGTAGAGGACCAGTTCCCATGGATGTGCCCTGGCTGTCTTTGCACTCAGTAAGAGAACTTTGGAACCGTAAATAAGAAGGCTTCACTCCCACACACTGAACTGTATATGATTTCCTGTGCTTAGCAGAGAGCAGTGTGACAATTGATTACCATAGCACTGAATGAATATTCACAGCTGATTTTTCACTTGGCCAGTTTTGTGAAAAAACTGAACTGGCTGGAGGCAAAGAAGGAGCTAGAACTCTGGTCTGGTTTATGTAATAAATAATTCCTGCAAATGAGCTTGACTCTTGCTTGAATGTCATGTTTCAGTAAGCAGTGGGTTGTAAACTGAAATTTGGGGTTAAGAGCTTAAAGACATCTGCTGCTCACTTACCCAGGACTGTTTTCCTTCCAGGAGACAGATATGCCATAGGGTTGGCTCTTCAGGGCGCCCAGTTAGGCTGTTTGCCACATAACTCATAGATTTCTTCCTATGTCTTTTATATTGGAATGTTATGTTATATTGAACTGGAATTAACAAAAAGTTTCCCTTTGGGGAGAGAGGGTAATGTCTCTTAGGAGCCACTACCTGGAACATCATGTTTAGAAGAGAGTGAGACCATGAGAGTGAGAGTGAGAGCATCATGTGATCATGTCTGTGCTAAGAGGGAGAACAGAGTGACTCATTAATGACTTCTGTCATGGTCATTGGGTGGCCCGAGCGCCCCACATTTGCCATCCCTGTGTTAGACTCTTTCTGGCCTCCTATGACATTTTGGACCTCTTAAGTCATGGAGATATCAACTGAGGTTCCTGAATTATGCACCTAGCCATAGGTTCATGTTATACCTTCTCCAATTAACTGGGAAGTTATATGTACTATTCCTGCTCTTGTCTCCAGGAAGAATGGGTTTCCTCTTTGTGAGCTGGAATATTTGGCAAGCTAACTCAGGATAATATTGTCAGCAATTTTGTTTAAGGAATGGAAAAATATTTTCAATGGCTACATTTTGCCCCACTTTCAGCCACTGGAGGGGAAACACAGGCTTAGGGAACTGGCCGAATGGGCAAGGATTTTGGAAAGAACTTCCCTGTGGGTTCTTGTTTCCCTCACCTGGAGATGATGGAGTTGCTGTTGTTATTCATTCGCTCGTGCCAAACTCTTTGCAACCCCATGAACTGCAGCATGTCCGACTTGCCTGTCCTTCACTATATCCCTGAGTTTGCTCAAACACATGTCCATTGAGTCAGTGATGCCATTCAACCATCCCATCCTCTGTCACTCCCTTCTCCTCTTGCCCTCAATCTTTCCCAGCATCAGGGTCTTTTCCAATGAGTTGGCTCTTCATATCAGGTGGCCAGAGTTTTGGAGCTTCAGCTGTAGTATCAGTCCTTCCAATAAATATTCAGGGTTGATGTCCTTTCAGATTGACTGGTTTGATCTCTTAGCTGTCCAAGGGAGATGATGGAGGGACATATTTAATTCTTTGTCCAGGCTTCATGTCATTTTGATCTATTGTTGCTGAAAAGTTTTGGACTCAGAGTTTTCTGGATGAGAAGAGCTAGAGTACAGGGCAAAAGCCTTGTTTGGGGCTGTGAAGATTCAGTCTTTGGCAGGGGACTGTTGTAGGGTGAGCGGTGCTTTTCCGGGGCATTTGGGGGACATGGTGAGGATTTAGAGGAGAAGAAGCATCTCTCTGAAGTTGAAGGCAATCAGAGCTTTCTGTTCCTGATTTGTTTGACTTCCACACTCACAGGCTTGTTTAATAATAAAGTTGTGATCTTGTCAAATATTTCCAAACAACCTTGGTATGTAGACTCTCTTAAGCAGACCCTTTTGAGTACAGATAAAAGTGAGACAATCCTGTTAAGCTATCCAAAGAGACCCTGAACTGACAGCGAAACCAGATGGTATGTTCCTAAGTACACCTACCCATGATGCCCTTTCTGCCACTGGCAGTGGATTTTTTTCATGTTTCCATAGGGACCCTGCCTTCTGTTGCCATGGAGCCCGACTTGGTTCAGAGGAATGTACCAGTAACTACTGGGAAAGATTCTTTGTCCACATACTGCACCAGCAGAAATTCCAATTTTCCCACACATCTATTAGAACCTAACTTATGTTTTCTGATTTAGGTCTTTGGTTTCTGATAGTAGTGAAGATTGGAAATCTGATAAACAATGCAGGAAACCTTTTTTGTTTTATTGCTTGTAACGCATGCTGACTACTTAGGATTTTATAGATAGAAACCCTGAATGTAATAATGATAATAAAACCTCTATGTTTAGCCTCCATCTAAACAGATGGAAATCTTGTCTTCTGCCTGTTTTTTCCTTAAGAAAGTTCGACTTTAGTGTCCCATGGAGACAGGGCCAAAGGAAAACAATGGAAAGCTTTACCTTATCTCTAGAAAATTAGATGCTGCTATTTCAGTCTTTGCAGACAGGGAGAATTTTTACAGTTCCAATCATGTATGCAGTCTCCTTACGGGGATAGATAATAGCTAATATAAATGCTCAGAACTGAGAAGCAATTTTTTTGATTGCACTATAACTTTTTAGAGAAAACTAATTTAAAAGTAATGGGAAAATTACATTTTGATCTAAGTGACCAACCACTAAATACTGACATGACCAGGTGATGATGAACTTGCATTTTTTAGTCTGGGTTAGCTGCTGCCGGCACTTTCACAGATAATCCAGTGGTAAACTTAGTACATCCCTGCAACCACGTACACAGATGCTAAAGGGAGAGGCTGACACAGGCAGTGCTCTGTGGGCACTGATCTTTCCTGGTGTGTGTGCTCAGTCCCCCAGTCATGTCCGACTCATTGTGCCTCTGTGGACTGCAGCCCACCAGGCTCCTCTGTCCATGGGATTCTCCAGGTAAGAATACTGGTGCCATTGCCTCCTCCAGGGGATCATCTTACACAAGCTTGCATGTGTAGTTGCTCAGTTGTGTCCGACTCTTTGTGACCCCATGGACTGCAGCCCACCAAGCTCCTCTGTCCATGGGATTCCCCAGGCAAGAATGCTGGAGTAGGTTGCCATTTCCTTCTCCAGGCGATTTTCCTGACCCAGGGATCGAACCCAGGTCTCCTGCATCGCATGCAGATTCTTTCCCACTGAGCCACCGGGGAAGCCAGTGTTCTTTCCTGAAGCTACAGCAATAGCCCAAGTTCCAGATGTAGTTTTTTCCTTTTTTTCCTTGATGAGTAATTCTTAAAAAGATTGAAAGGAAATTATCTAGAGTTCCAAGAGAACCACCACATAGAAAAGCAGCCGTCTTAGTTAGGTCACAGGGGGCAGCATGGTGTGAAGGTGGGCCTCCCTGACCAGCTGGGCTCATTGGAGAAGCAAAGGCTGTATGGCAAGTCTACAGATATGCCACCCAAACTGAGGTTTAAACTTTAATTTTGTTGTTTGTTTTAGTTGCTAAGTTGTGTTTGACTCCGCAATCCCATGGACCATAGCCCTCTAGGCTCCTCTGTCCATGGGATTTCCCAGGCAAGAATACTGGAGTGGGTTGCTATTCCCTTCTCTAGGTGATCTTCCTGATCCATGGATCGAACCTGCATCTTCCGTATTGGCAGACAGATTCTTTACCACTGAGCCACCAGGGAAGCCCCAAGCTTTAAAAACAACTGAATCAGTTGATTGAACTTAACATGTAATCAAGGGACAGAAAAAGAAATGTGCTACCTCAGATGAAGTCCTTCTGGTGATCCAGAGAAGTCCAGAGACTTGGACCCCCTGGGCACTATGTGTAGTTGCATGGCCCTGGGGTGAGCTACTGAGTACTCTTTTTTGGAACTCACTGTTGCATTTAGCTAGTAAAATTGGAAAATGCCTTGTCCTAGATACCCTTTCTCAAAAATTTAAATTTGACTTTTAAATTTTTGTTGGAGTAAAGACATGTCTCAAACTTGCTGCTGCTACTGCTGCTAAGTCACTCCTACCCTCTCCACCCCTCTTTTCTTCTAAGAACACAATGGGACTGATAGTTTCTAGAGTCTACTTATTTGGGAAACAATGCTGTAAGGCCTTTGGTTTGCTTTTATATAACCTTAGACTGGTAATTATAAATACTTAACTCTACCAGAAACTCTTTAGATGTTTATTTTCGTGTTTTCTTCAACTTTATTGAGATATTATTGACAAATATCATTGTGTAAGTTTAAGGTATACAGTGTGATGATTTGATAGACTTACATATTGCAAAATGATTACCATAAGAGGGTTAGTTAACACCTCCTTCATCTAACATAATTACCATTAATTTTTTGTGGTGAGAATATTTAAAATTTACTCTCTTAACAGCTTTTAAGTATGTAGTACAATGTTGTTATCTATAATCACTCTGCTGTACATTAGCTCCCAAGAAATTATTCATCTTACAACTCAAATTTGTGCCCTTTAATAAACATCTCCCCATTCCTCTCACTCCCACCCCCTGGAAACCACCATTCTACTCTCCATTAGTCTATCTTTTGCATGTTCCACATATAAATATCATACGGTATTTCTTTTTCTCTGTCTGACTCACTTCACTTAGAATAAGGCCTTCAGGGCCATCCATGTTGTCACAAGTGGCAGAATTTCCTTCTTTTTTCATGAATAAGTAATAGTTGGTTGAATATATATGTATATGTATACATACAAACACACATATTATATGATCTCACATTTTTTTATCCACTCTCATCAGCCAAAGGAAATTTGGATTCTTTTCACATCTTGGCTATTACGAATGCTCGTGCATTAAACAGGGTAGTGCACATGTCTCTTTGAGATACTGATTTTATTTCCTTTGTATATGTACCCAGAAATAGGATTGCTGAATCATATGGAAGTTCAATTTTTTTATTTTTTAAGTAGCCTACATACTATTTTCCATAGTGACCATATCAATTTTCATTCCCACTAACAGTGCAAAAGTGTTCCGTTTTCTCTTTATCCTTACGGACACTTGTTATCTCGTTTTTTGATGATAGCCATTCTAACAGGTGTGAGGTAAGGTGATCCCTCCTTGTGGTTTTGATTTGCATTTTCCTAATAATTGTGATGTAAAGCATCTTTTCATGTACCTGCTTTAGTGTATGATCCTTTTTATATATTATTGAATTCAGTTTGCTAATATTTTGTTGGGGAATTTTGTATATTCATCAGAAATATTGGCCTATATATATATATATTTTTTTTTTTTTGAGAATCTTTGTCTGGTTTTGGCAACAAGGTATGATTAGATAGCATCATTGACTCAACAGACATGAAGCTGAGCAAACTCCAGGAGATAGTGAAGGACAGGGAAGTCTGGCATGCTGCAGTGCATGGGGCTGCAAAGAGTCAGGCATGACAACAACTGAAGGACAAGTAATGGCCTTGTAGAATGAGTGTGGGAGTTTTAGCAGAGTTTGAGAAGGATAGGTATTAATTCTTTATATGTTTGGTTATATTATCATGTGAAACTGTCCAGTGCTGGACTTTGTTGAAATATTTTTAGTTGCTGATTCAGATTCATTACTAGTAGTTGCTCTGCTCTGATTATCTACTTCTTGACTTGGTCTTGGAAGTTGGTATGTTTCTAGGAATGTTTTCATTTCTTTTAGGCATCCATTGGTGGGCATTTTGTTTATTTCCATATCTTATGTGAATTATTAGAGATATATATATAATAATAAGTAGTGAATTGGAAGTGCGTGTATTCTGTTTGTATCAGAGTATTCTAAATTTGACTTATATTTGCCTTTACCAGCGTGTTATATATTTTCATATTTTTATGTCAGTAATTCAGTTCAGTTCAGTTCAGTTGCTCAGTCGTGTCCGACTCTTTGCGACCCCATGAATCACAGCATGCCAGGCCTTGCCGTCCATCACCAACTCCCAGAGTTCACCCAAACTCACGTCCATCGAGTCGGTGATGCCATCCAGCCATCTCATCCTCTGTCGTCCCCTTCTCCTCCTGCCCTCAATCCTTCCCAACATCAGGGTCTTTTCCAGTGAGTCAACTCTTCTCATGAAGTGCCCAAAGTATTGGAGTTTCAGCTTCAGCATCAGTCCTTCCAATGAACACCCAGGACTGATCTCCTTTAGGATGGACTGGTTGGATCTCCTTGCAGTCCAAGGGACTCTCAAGAGTCTTCTCCAACACCACAGTTCAAAAGCATCAATTCTTCGGTGCTCAGCTTTCTTCACAGTCCAACTCTCACAACCATACATGACCACTGGAAAAACCATAGCCTTGACTAGATGGACCTTTGTTGGCAAAGTAATATCTCTGCTTAGTATCCCTTTATTTCAGCTAAAAGAACTCTTTTTAGCATTTTCCCCCCAAACTTGAAACTTTTTATTTTGTATTGGAGAGAAATATCATATGACATCCTTAAATGTAGAATCTAAAAAGAAATGAAACAAATGAACTTACTGAAAAAACAGAGACTCACAGACTTAGAAAGCTTTTTAGAATTTCTTAAAGGAAGTTATGATGGTGATGAACTCCTTCAGCTTTTGTTTCTCTGGGAGAGTTTTTTATTTCTCCTGCATTTTGAGGGACAACTGCTGGATAGAGTGTTCTTGCTAACTTCTTTTTGTCTTTTGAAACTTTGAATACATCATTATCTCCAGGCTTTTAAGCTTTCTACTGAGAAATCAGCCCATAGTTTTATGAGGGCTCCTTTGTAAGTTATAAGCTTATTTTCTCCTGCTGCTTTTAAGATTCTCTCTTTGTCTTAAATTTTTGACAGTTTTTAAATAATGTGACTTAAAGAAAATCTCTTTAAGTTAAATTTGTTTGGTAACTTATGAGGTTCATGTACTTAAATATCCAAATCTCTCCTACACTTAGGACGTGCTCAGCCATTATTTATTTAAATAAGCTTTCTGCTTCCCTTTCCCTCTCTTTTCTTTCATGATTTGCTGTTTATTCCCTTTATTATACCCTATAGATAACTAGGCTTTCTTAACTCTTTTTTATTCTTTTTTCCTTTGTTCTCCTCTGACAGGATGATATTAAAATGTCTGTCTTCCTTTTCACAGATTCTTTTTTTTGTTTGATAAATTCCTTTGTTGATGCTCTCTATTGTATTTTTTCATTTCATTCATTATATTCTTCAGATCCAGAATTTGTTTGGTTCTTTTTTTTATGATTTCCATTGCTTTATTAAGCTTCTTGCTTGTGTATTTATCCTGATCTTATTGAATTATCTTTCCATGTTTTCTTGTAGTTTATTGAGCTTCTTTTTAAAAAGCTGTTATGAATTCTTTATTAGGTAAATCTCAGGTCTCCATGTCTTTGATGTTGGTTACCAGAGGATTATTATGCTTCTTTGGGGAGGTCATGTCTCCTTGGTATTTAATGTTCCTTGAATTATTTTGTTTCTGTTTTCACTTTTGCAGTGGCAGTCACCTCCTCAGTCTTTCCTAACTGATTTTGGTAGATAAAATGTCTTCTGTCAGCTCTGCTGGGGATTCTGAGACTTTCTGAGACCTTCTATTGATATGCCATCATGGTTATCTAGGTCATGAACATCTTTTTTGTATAGTTCTGTGTATTCTTGCCACCTCTTCTTAATATCCTCTGCTTCTGTTAGGTCCATACCATTTTTGTCCTTTATTGTGCCCATCTTTGCATGAAATGTTCCTTTAGTATCTCTAATTTTCTTGAAGAGATCTCTAGTCTTTCCCATTCTATTGTTTTCCTCTATTTCTTTGCATTGATCACTGATCAGTAGATGGGGAACAGATGGGGAACTGATCAATAGATGGGGAAACAATGGAAACAGTGACAGAGTTTATTTTCTTGGACTCCAAAATCACTGCAGATGGTAATTGCAGACATGAAATTAAAAGATGCTTACTCCTTGGAAGAAAAACTATGACCACCCTACAGCATATTAAAAAGCAGAGACATTACTTTGCCAACAAAGGTCAATCAAGTCAAAGCTATGGTTTTTCCAGTGGTCATGTATGGATGTGAGAGTTGGACTATAAAGAAAGCTGAATGCTGAAGAATTGATGCTTTTGAATTGTGGTGTTGGATAAGACTCTTTAGAGACCCTTGGACTGCAAGGAGATCCAACTGGTCCTTCCTAAAGGAAATCCTTCCTGAATATTCATTGGAAGGACTGATGTTGAAGCTGAAACTCCAATATTTTGGCTACCTGATGCAAAGAACTGACTCATTGGAAAAGGCCCGGATGCTGGGAAAGATTGAAGGCAGGAGGAGAAGGGGACAACAGAGGATGAGATGGTTTGATGGCATCACCGACTCAATGGACATGAGTTTGAGTAAGCTCTGGGTGGTGATGGCCAGGGAAGCCTGGCGTGCTGCAGTCCGTGGGGTCGCAAAGAGTCGGACACGACTGAGCGACTGAACTGAACTGATCGATATGCCTGCTCCATGCTTCCTGCTCCCGCTTATGTGAGAAGTCTTAAACTTGTATGGCTTCTCTACATTCTACAGTGCAGCAGGCTGGGGACTGACATCCTTCCTTTTGCTTTTCCAAGGGGAGAGCTAAATCTCAAATTGGGATCTCTCCCTGGTCCACAGATTGAGGCAAGCTTTCTTCATGCATTCAGTAGCAGTTTGCCAAAACTCATTCTCACCTGTGTTGGCAGCTTGCACAGCAAGCTGGATAAATAGTAGGGGGTGGTGTTGGTTGTGGTACACAGAGTACTGGGAATGCCCGTGGACCAGTTGGGAGTATCCACAGGCTCAACATCCGCTTTGGTACATGGGTGGGCTTCTTGATAGACCCTGTGACACGCATAGTTGGATCCACATTTCTTTAATGCCCTCTAAGATTTCTTTCTGCTTTTCTCCCAGTCTTCTTCCCTCCCCCGGGTGATGTAGCTCACAACTCCATACTCTTGAACATAGGAAGAGAGAAAGGGGCCTCTTTGACAAAGTCCTACACAGCTGGGGGGAAGCTCCACTCATTCAAATGCACTAGCTTGCCCCCACACGAGAAATCACAGGACGAGAAGGACTCTCTCAACATGCGCTCTGGGAGCGGTGGTGTGTGTAAAGTCTAACCATTCCTCTTACCCTCTCCAGTGTGTCCAAACTGATATACCTTTTTTTGTGTGTGTGTGTGCTCCAGTGATGTGCTGGAGCTTCTCCTCTGGACACCTGGTACTTCTCAAAGGCTATCTCATCCAGGTGTTATTGTCTAATACATTGTTCTCTTGGGGTTCCTCGACCATAGCCAAGATGGACTGTAGAGTTCACAGGCCACTCAGTGTCCACGACTGGGAACTGGTCTGTATGTCTATTACTTGATGCACAGTTAGGTGGGACTGCTTCTGGGTCCCTTAGTATATGGTGTTGGCTCCCATAGCTCCCACAAAGGCTTTTTTGTCTGTGGGTGAGTGCTGAATTATTGTTCTTGAAGGGGGATACCATGATAGATGTCTTTTTCAGGCATGTTGGCTGTGTCACTCTGTAATCTCCTCTAAGGACAGTGATAATGTCTATTTAAACAATTCAAGAAACAGAAATTTTAGTTGAGTCATGACAGGATATAACAGACACTTCCTTCCCTTCACCATTGTATAGACAATGCGCCTATTTACTATCTTCATCAATTGGCACAGCACTGACTGGGCCTCCCTTCCAAGTATCACACTATTATTAATAGAGATATTTCATGGCAAATGGTTGTTTACCAAAAGTGAAGGTGTCAATGAGTTATCTGCTTCTGCATATGAAGCTGACTTTGATATTAAATTGAAATGGCTGTATAAATCATAGATTTGCAGTTAGTACAAGAGTAAATACTAAAATTAAGAGAAAAGGATGGATAAGTTTAAAACACAGTGTGTCAAAGAGCTTTACGGCTCTTTATTCCGAACATTTTAAGACCGTCACTGCTGTGTTTATAAAGCAGGCCAGTACTCTCTGCTGGAGGTGACAGACTAGCAGGCTGAATGATTTGACACACAATCATGTTTTGTTTGGTCCACTTAGTATTAACCTTTAAAGAACTTTTAACATGAAACCTAGGACTTTTATCTTCCACAGAAAAATCAAGAGATTAGTAACACTGGCCTGATCTTCTTATGTGGCAATAGGCAGGAGACACTACTGCCTATCAGAGCCTACCCTTTTCTTTCTTTATTTTTAATTAAGATATAATTGATGTTCAGGTATGCAACATAATGATCCAATATTTGTATATTGTGAGATGTAACTAGCCCCACAGTAGGGCTAGTTAATGCTTGTCACCACTCATAGTTACAAAATGGTTTTGTCTTGTGATGAGGATTTTAATGGTCTTTTCTCTTAGCGACTTTCAGATATGCTATACAGGATTGTTAACTATAGTTACCATCCTGCACATTACAATCCCATGACTTATTTTTATTTTATAACTGGCAGTTTGTACCTTTTGACCCCCCTGGAGCTGCTCCTTTTTAAATGAGCACATGCTCTCTGGATTTTCCAGGTCTTAACTGACCTACTTACTCTTTTCATTGATCCCCCTGGCTCCTGCAGGCATTTGAGTTTGTGTTCCCTGGTTTTTATGAGCCCTTCTAGTAACAGTGATCCTGCTGCCAGCTTTCTTTTCGATGTTTGATCCTCCCCCTCTGAAGAACTTCTGCCACTTAATATAGACATTTGGCTCAAGGCTTCCATAGTGAAATGCAAATGTCCCTGACAAGGGAAATAAACTTAGTTGTTATAATTAGTCATTGATTCTTGGCTATGAGAACTCCATTTATTCTCAACTTAGCATTGACAGAGAAGGAGAGCAGAAAGGACATGAGGGCACCAGAGTCCAGAAGGAAACGTCCAGGGGCCATCACCAAGGAGGAAAGACACTGGATGGGAAAAGTGGCAACTATGACCATCACTGGCCTCTTCACTTTCCCCGGAGCTGGCATTTATTATTAACCTGTGATTCAAACGTGTTGGATAGCCAGAAGCAAATTGTCTGGAAACAAGTATCTGCGCAATGAAATAGGGCAGACAGAGAAATGTCACGGGGGTGCAAAGCATGCTGTGGGAAGGCATATTTGTCACAGAATTCCATGGCTCCGTAGAAAGTGGTCAGACCAAGAGGAATGCCATTCTAAAAACAGAAGAGCCTGGTGTGGCAGTTCCCACAGAATCACCATGCTTTCCCAGTAGATACAAGCATGACCAGACAGGAAGGAAAATAATTTATCCCAAATGAAGGTACTTTCCTTCTGATTTCTTCTCTCAACTGTCTCCTGATGATTCTGAAATCCTTCCCAAATTGAATCGGTTTGCAGCTGTGTCATCAAACCAGTTTGTAGGCTGAGTTGTTAGGAATTTGTGCTTAGGAGAATTAGAGTTTATTTCAGCACTTGTTAACTTTTTGAAACTCTGGTCCATTAGGATCATGTTACTTATATTATTCAAATCTGATTTAACTTTAAGAGACACAATGTGGGAGTTGTGGCCAGAAGAGCTAATGCCTGTGTATGTGTGGAATTAAGCTGAAAACTTTCCATTTTTAAATAAATGAATAGGATTATGTGCTCCACAGATGGTATTACAATCCCTTGTGTGGGATCCATTACAATAGTCAATTTCATTGTTCTCCTTGTATATGTCATTTACTTTGTAGAGAAGCTTAGTGTAGAACATTGCGTTGTGAGTTTGTCATATTGGCATTTCCCAAAATAAATATGTCTTGGGAGGCTCTAAAACAAATATCTTCATACACATTTGGAGAGCCCAATCTCCAATGACCACACTTACTGAAACTGCAAAGTATGTTTATACTGTTTCAGTGTTAGCTCAGATTTTTTATTATGTCTTATTTGTATAGCGAGAGGTCTCTGTGCCCCTCTCTGGAAGTTCTTCTCACATTCTACCTTTCCTTTTTTAAGAACAGCTTTACTGAGGTAAAATTGTCATAAAATAAACTGCACATACTTAAGGGTATGAGTTGACAGGTACTGACATATGTCGATAATCATGAAATCACATCAGTCATGGTAGTGAACTTGGTTCATCATGTATAAATATTTGCTCACGTCCCTTTGTAATTCCTCCCAGCCATTCCTACCTGCCCCACCCACCCTGCCCACCCTCAGGTAACCACTGGTCTACTTGCAGTCACTTTAGGTTGGTTTGCATTTTCTAGAGCTTTATATTAACACATATGCAATCACAGTACGTTCTTTTTTGCTTCTGGTCTCTTTCACTGAGCATAATCACTTTGGGATTTATCCATATTGTCTGATATATTATTGAGTCATTTCTTTTTAGTGCTGAGTAGTATTCTGTTATATAGATATACCATAATTTATTTATTCTTTCATCTATTTATGGATACTTGGATTGTTTCTGGGTTTTGGCAATTACAAATAAAGTTCTGAGAATTTGTGTGAAAGTCTTGGTATGGATGTATGCCTTCATTTATTTTGGGTAATACCTTGGAGTAGGATGGCTGAATCATTTGGTACAGTCTTTGTACACAGTGTAGAGATGCTTTGTTTGTAGTAGCCGAAGGCTGAAAGTAATACAAGGGTCCATAAGCAATGTAAGAAACTGAATAAAATTTCCAGAGTAGTTGTCGACTGGCAATGTAATGAGAGTTCTAATTCCTCCAATCCTTGGTACAGGCAGTCTTTCTCATTTCAGTCATTTGACTAGATAGGTAGTATTATTTTATTGTAGTTTTAATTCATACTATTCTGGTGCCTAGTGATATTGAGCATCTTTTCAAGACATATGTATTGTTAATACATCTTATTTGGTGAAGTGAGGAAATCTTTTGCCTGTTTATTTATTTGTAATTGAGCTGTTTATCTTTAGTATTTTTTGTATATTCTGAATACAAGTTCTTTATCAGCTAGTTTTTAAATAAATATTTCTTCCCTTCTGTGACTCATCTTTTCAATCTCTTAATGATATTTTTTGAAGAGCAGAATTTTTTAGTTTTGATGGATAAATTTATTAATTTGTTCTTTGCAAGTTGTACTTTTGGTACCATATCTAAGAAGTCTTTGCCTAACTCAAGGTCACAAAGGTTTTTTCCTATGTTTCTTTCTAGAGGCTATATACTTTTATATTTAGGTTTATGATTCATTTTGAGTTAATATTTGCATGTGGTACAAAATTATATATCCATGTTTATTTATTTGCACATAGATATCCAAATTTTCCAACATCGTTGAGAAGACTATTCTTTCTTCACTGAATTATCTTTGTGCCCCTGTCAAAGGATAACTGTCCATATATGTGTGGATTGTTTGATTATCTTCTGTTCCTTTGATCTGTTTGTCTATATATATACATCAATATTGGAGGAGGAAATGGCAACCTACTCTAGTTTTTTTGCCTGAAAAATCCCATGGACAGAGGGAGCTTGGCAGGCTATAGTCCAAAGGGTCACAAAGAGTTGGACACAACTGAGTGACTAAGCACACACATCAATATCACACTGGCTTAATTACTGTAGTTTTTGAGTCTTTAAATCAAGTAGTATTAGTCTTTATCTTTTCTGAGTTGCTTTGGCTATTGTAGGTCCTTTGTATCTATATATGAATTTTAAAATCAGCTTGTAAATTTCAACCAAAGAAGCTGTTGGGATTTTAAGTGATATTGCATTGAATCTGTCGATCTATTTGGGAGAAAATTAATCTTAACAGTAGTGAGTCATCTGATTTGTAAGTAATGTCTCTATTTTTATTTGGAGAGAATATCCCATCTATTCTGTTGTTGTTGGGTGAGGTGTTCTGTAAATGTCAAATAGGTCACTTGCTTGGTAGCTTAATTAATTTCTGTCAGCAATGTTGTTAATTATTAGTGTATAGGTCTTTCACATCTTTGGTCAGATTTTTCCCTAAATTTTTCATATTTTTGGTATTATTATAAATGGCTTTTAAAATTTCCATTGCTGATTGTGTCTCCCTTGTATATGGAGATATAATTAAGTTTTTTATATTGGTTTTTATCGGCAAACTTGTTAAACTCTTATTATTTTAGTACCTTGTTTTTGAGTAGATTTCCATTAGATTTTCTGCATACATACATATATTTCAATAATCTGTAAACAAAGACAGTTTTACTTCTTCCTTCCCAATCTTTTATTGATACTTCTGTTTTCTTGCATTATTACCTTGCTAGAACCTTGCTGAATAGCAATTACAGGCGTAGACACCCTTGTCTTGTTCCTGGTCTAAGGGGTCAAGTTTCATTCTTTTACTGTTGAGTCTAATCTTAGTGATAGGTTTTTCAGATTTTCCCCTTTAGGTCAAGGAAGCTCTTTTTTTTTTTTTTTTTTTTTTTTTTTTTTTTTTTAGTAATCTCAGTTTGTAGAGAATTTTTTTCAGGAATGGATGTTGGATTTTGCCAAGTGCTTTTGGGATATTTTTGAGATACTTATTTTCTGCTATTTTAGAGTTTTTTTTTTTTAAACTCAGGAACTGACTGATCTGAAAATCTTCCAAAGGGCCAGTGTATGTTAGGAATCATGTTTAGCTGCAATAAGTAGATAGTTGAAAAATGGAAACATTTATTGAGGAATTTTTTATTTTTTATGTAATAAAATGTCTGGAAGTTAGTGGTTTATGGCATTTGTTCATCCATGCAAGAAATTCAGAGCAAAGAGTTCCATGATTCCCTGGGCCCTTCCCTCAGGGTTGTGGGTGTGTGTATGTGTGTGTGCGCACGCACGTGCATGCTCAGTCATGTCCAACTCTTTGTGACCCATGGACTGTAACCCGCCAGGTTTCTCTGTGAAATTTTCCAGGTGAGAATACTGGAGTGGGTTGCCATTTCCTAATGTAGGAGATCTTCCCAACCCAAGGATCGAACCTGTATCTCTTGTGTCTCCTATATTGGCAGGTGGATTCTTTACCACCGCACCACTTGGGAAGTTCCTCCCTCAAGGTTGCTTGATGGTATTTTCAGATTCAGCCTTTTTGTCCACATACTGGGCATCAAGAAGAAGAAAGAGATGGGAAATTGCACTGACCATTGAGCATATCCCTCTATACTGTTTCCACATGGACACTTCAATCCAGAAAGAGGGCTGGGAATGTGGTTTATTGCTGGTCGTGTCATTGTCCTTGGTGACAGTGGTATTCTGTAAATTAAGGTAGAAAGAAGACTATACATTAGGTATACAATTAGAGATGTCTGCCAAAGACGCTTGGAGAAGGCAATGGCACCCCACTCCAGTACTCTTGCCAGGCAAATCCCATGGATGGAGGAGCCTGGTAGGCTGCAGTCCATGGGGTTGCTAAGAGTCGGACATGACTGAGCAACTTCACTTTCACTTTTCACTTTCATGTATTGGAGAAGGAAATGGCAACCCACTCCAGTGTTCTTGCCTGGAGAATCCCAGGGATGGGGGAGCCTGGTGGGCTGCCATCTCTGGGGTCGCACAGAGTTGGACACGACTGAAGTGACTTAGCAGCAGCAGCAGCAGCCAAAGACACTGGCAGTGATTGTTCTTTGTACTTGTCCTTCCAGCTCTGTCATGAAAGCTCTGTCAATAATGGAAGGAAAGGAAGTTTAGGTGTGGATTTTTAAAAATACCCTTACTAACTTCAACTTTCTAGACTCCCCGTGTTTTCTCACTCTCCATGACTGATCAGCCATCAATGCATGTCACGTATATGAACTTGTGGTGGCTGTGGGGTGAGAGCCCTTGCCCTGTGCAGTGAGTTATGTATCCTTGAGGGTGGGATGAAAAGAGAATGGAGTCTGAGGCAGCTGCTATTGACATCTCTTTCCTGCAACTTTATTCCAGAGGTGTCCACTTCCACAGATCAGATATTCTCGCTTTCCTGAGACCCTCCTTGTTCTCACTCCAGGTGGAATTAATTGCTCTCTTCAATATTTTTATGATAACTTTTTTGAGATGTAGTTCAATACCATAATATTCAACCATTAATAATTTAGTGAGTTTTAGCATCTTTACAGAGTTTTACAACCAGCACACAATCAATTTTAGAATAATTTTATTTCCTCAGTAAAACCCTGTACCCATTAGCCATCACTCCACATTCACACTTAGTCCCTCCCAGCCCTAGTCAACAACTAATATACTTTCTATCTCTATAGATTTGTCTATTTGGATTACATATAAATGGAAACATTGAACATGCTTCACAGTATTTGTTCATGTAGTAGGGTATTGTTAATCACTCATTTGTGTCTGACTCTTTACCACCCCATGGACTGTAGCCCACCAGGCTCCTCTGTCCAAGGGATTCTCCAGGCAAGAATACTGGAATGGGTTGCCATTTCCTTCTCCAGGGGATCTTCGCAACCCAGGGACTGAACCTGGTCTCCTGCATTGCAGGCAGATTCTTTCCCTGTGTTACAGCTGCATTCCACTCTGCATTTTTTGGCTTTGGGGAGCCTATATTTGACTTCCTTTGCAGACTAAGAGCTCCTGGTCTGCCATTTTTGTGTCCATAGTAGCGTCCAGGAATGTGTCTGCTGCCTCAGTAACCTCCTTGAATTGAAGGAAAAGGGAATCCATTCCTTTTCATAAAAAACACAAGAAGGTAGGCTGCAATGTAATGTTTGCAAATATGAAAACAAAATGATTCCTCTCTGTAGTGAACACTGTAACACCAATTTGACTTTTATAAAGACATTGCATATAATTGGCCACAAACAAAAATATGGAGTGGATAAAATTTATCTTAGAAGTCAATTCTCTACTTTCTCTGTTTTTCTCATCTAAATCTTCTAACTCCAGACTTGCAGCCATCTAGCATACCTGCCCTAGTATCTGACCCAGTGAAGCTGCTATCATCCTTTCTTTCCTGCCTCCCCACTCCCATCAAAACTCATCAGACATTTTGGTCAACTGAGATTCAGACACCTGGAGTAACTCCTGCTGCCTCTAATGTTACTGCAAATATTGGGAAAATCATTCCATTTTCCAGGTCCCAGTTTTCTTATCTGAAAAATGTGGGAATGGTGTTTAGTAAAGGCACCTTTAACTCTAAAAAATCTATATTCCTCTGTAGCAATTCAGAATAAAAAATGAGCAAAACAAGGTTTGTCACTTTTTATTCATGACACCAAGATAGACTTCTCAGGAAAGATGGATTAGCTGGAAGGTGTGTGTTTCTCAGTTCAGTCACTGAGTTGTGTCTGACTCTTTGCAACCCATGGACTGCAGCATGTCAGGCTTCCCTGTCTATTATCAACTAACTCCCAGAGCTTACTCAAACTCATGTCCATTGAGTCGGTGATGCCATCAAACCATCTCATCCTCTGTTGTCCCCTTCTCCTCCCACCTTCAATCTTTCCCAACATCAGGGTCTTTTCCAATGAGTCAGTTCTTCGCATCAGGTTGCCAAGGTATTGGAGTTTCAGCTACAGCATCAGTCCTTCCAGTGAATATCCAGGACTAATTTCCTTTAGCATTGACTGGTTGGATCTCCTTGCAGTCCAAGGGACTCTCAAGAGTCTTCTCCAACACCACAGTTCAAAGGCATCAATTCTTCAGTGCTCAGCTTTCTTTATAGTCCAACTCTCACATCCATACGTGACTACTGGAAAAACCATAGCTTTGACTAGATGGACTTTTGTTGGCAAAGTAATGTCTCTGCTTTTTAATATGCTGTCTAGGTTGGTCATAGCTTTTCTTCCAAGGAGCTAGCATCTTTTAATTTCAAGGCTGCAGACACCATCTGCAGTGATTTTGGAGCCCAAGAAAATAAAGTCTGTCACTGTTTCCATTGTTTCCCTATCTATTTGCCATAAAGTGATGGGACTGGATGCCATGATCTTAGTTTTCTGAATGTTGAGTTTTAAGCCAACTTTTTCACTCTCCTTTTTCACTTTCATCAAGAGGCTCTTTAGTTCTTCTTCGCTTTCTGCCTTAAGGGTGGTGTCATCTGCATATCTGAGGTTATTGATAGTTCTCCCAGCAATGTTGATTCCAGCTTGTGCTTCATCCAGCCCAGTGTTTCACATGATGTATTCTGCGTATAAGTTAAATAAGCAGGGTGACAATATACAGCCTTGACTTACTCCTTTCCCAATTTGGAACCAGTCTGTTGTTCCATGTCCAGTTCTAATGGTTGCTTCCTGACCTGCATACAGATTTCTCAGGAGACAGGTTAGGTGGTCTGGTATTCCCATCTCTAAGAATTTTCCACAGTTTGTTGTGATCCACACAGTCAAAGGCTTTGGCGTAGTCAATAAATCAGAAGTAAGTGTTTTTCTGGAGCTCTCATACTTTTTCAATGATCCAACGGATGTTGGCAATTTGATCTCTGGTTCTTCTGCCTTTTCTAAATCCAGCTTGAACACCTGGAACTTCATGGTTCACGTTCTCCAAGCCTGGCTTGGAGAATTTTGAGCATTACTTTGCTAGCATGTGAGATGAGTGCAATTGTGCGGTAGTTTGAGCATTCTTTGGCATTGACTTTCTTTGGGATTGAAATGAAAACTGACCTTTTTCAGTCCTGTGGCCACTGCTTAGTTTTCCAAATTTGCTGACATATTGAGTGCAACACTTCCACAGCATCATCTTTCAGGATTTGAAATAGCTCAACTGGAATTCCATCACCTCCACTAGCTTTCTTTGTAGTGATGGCCAACTTGACTTCACGTTCCAGGATGTCTGGCTCTGGATGAGTGATCACACCATGGTGATTATCTGGGTCATGAAGATCTTTTTTGTACAGTTCTTCTGTGTATACTTGCCACCTCTTCTTAATATCTTCTGCTTCTGTTAGGTCCATACCATTTCTGTCCTCTATCAAGCCCATCTTTGCATGAAAGGTTCCCTTGGTGTCTCTAATTTTCTTGAAGAGATCTCTAGTCTTTACCATTCTATTGTTTTCCTCTATTTCTTTGCACTGATCACTGAAGAAGGCTTTCTTATCTCTCCTTGCTATTCTTTGAAACTCTGCATTCAAATGGGTATATCTTTCCTTTTCTCCTTTGCTTTTGGCTTCTCTTCTTTTCTCAGCTATTTGTAAGGCCTCCTCAGACAACCATTTTGCCTTTTTGCATTTCTTTTTCTTGGGGATGGTCTTGATCCCTGTCTCCTGTGCAATGTCACAAACCTCCATCCATAGTTCTTCAGGCACTCTGTCTATCAGATCTAATCCCTTGAATCTATTTGTCACTTCCACTGTATAATCATAAGGGATTTGATTTAGGTCATACCTGGATGATCTAGTGATTTTCCCTACTTTCTTCAATTTAAGTCTGAATTTGGGAATAAGGAGTTCATGATCTGAACCACAGTCAGCTCCCGATTTGTTTTTGCTGACTGTATAGAGCTTCTCTATCTTTGACTGCAAAGAGTTTAATCAATCGGATTTTGGTATTGATCATCTGGTGTGTTTCTAGTGGACAGTTAGATGGATCATGGAAGCATTTTTCAAATGAACTTAAATACATTGATTATAATATATCCTTTTAAGACACAGTAGGTATTCTGTTTAATGATGCAACTGGTTTAAAGGAGTCTCTAGTCTGTCCACTCTTACTTTCACCTTTCTGCCATACCTTAGGTGTAAATCCAAAGGGAAATGTTTGTGGCAGAAGAGAAAGCTATCGAGTGTAGTTAGTGGCTCCCAGTATTAGAAGCAAGTATTTACAAGTGAAAGGAATGAGAGCCATGTAACTGGTAATGGGATTTAAATGGATTTAGGAACTAAGGCTGAAACAGGATCCTAATTAGAGAAGATTCCAGGGTCATGAGGTCAGTCCTCACCTGTCCATCAGGCAGACAGGCTGTCCACAGTTTTCACTTCAAAGATAGAGCATGTTTTTCTCATCAGTGTGTCTTGCCCCCCAGTTCTTGAGGGAGAAGATGCCTTGCCTGTCCCTGGCAACCTGATGTGTCTGCAGTGGTGTACCAAATGGCTCCACATATTCAGCTTACATCAGTGTCTAAAAGATTACCGAAAACTCAGAATGTGATTCTTCACCATTTTCTTAAAGAGAGATGTGAAAAAGAATCATATTGGGTAGACTGTCTTTGTTAGCATTTTCCTGGTATTAATTGCACTTCTGAAAATAAGAATGGGGCTTCCCTGGTGGCTCAGTGGTCAAGAATTTACCTGCCAATGCAAGGGTCTCAGGTTCGATCACTGATCTGGGAAGATGCCACATACTACAGAGCAACTGAGCCCCTGTGCCACAACTATTGAGGCTGTGCTCCAGAGCCTGGGAGCCGTAACTACTGAAGCCCGAGTGCCCGAGAGCCCAGGCTCTGCAATAGGAGAAGCCACCTCAATGAGAAGCCCACGTACAGCACCTAGAGAGTATTCCTTGTTCTCTGCAACTAGAGAACAGTCAGCAATGAAGACCCAGCACAGGCAAAAATAAATAAAGAAATATTAAAAAAGTAGTAATAAAATAGGGAATAAAATGACAGTTTCCCATGGATGAGAAAGCCATACTTGGGATGGTTCTTTTGTGCATCTTGAAATTTAAGCTGTTGAGCATTTGCTACAAGTGACCGCTGTTCTCTGTCTTCTTTTCCAGCTGACTTTGGAATTTCCTATATGACAAATTCATGTCCTTAACTCACCATGGTTCTCACGTGGAGGTTGTTAGTCCTGAAAGCTCAGCACCCAGAGTAGGTGGCATTTGAGGCTGAAAGAGGAAAGATGAAACTAGGGTAGAGGTCTAGCTCAACCAGTTTCCTAGAGGGAGAGTCTGTGTTTTTCACCACAGATGCTATGGTTGTTTTCCTGCAACTTGGAGAATTGGTACATCAGAGGACATAAAGTTTTCTAGCATGCTTTCATCTCCTCCATTGTCTCCCTTTGCTCTCACTGGTCTGTGGGTTCTTGATGAGAAACGTTGCTGGGTGTGGGGCGTCCCGAGCTATGGGACAGGGCATGGACCAGAGATGATGCTTGTGTTGCAGTCTAATGCCATGTGGATTCTGCACCACATAGCAGTAGAATTTTGTGTTCTTTCCTTTGAGGATCTGTACCAACAATATATTTCATTATTTAGATCATTATTTGACTTTTGGCTTCAATGCCTTGAGGTGATTCCTTGGACTCTAGCTTTAATGAAGGGAAAAAAAAAATCATTAGGAAAGCAGATTGCGCCTTCCAATTCCTAATTAACTTAAAGTCTAATTTGTTTTCTGCTATCTATTTATGTTTTGCTTTAGACTTTAGCCAAATGTTATTTCAAGGTTTTCATAAAAAAAACACTAGATTTTAAAATTACCCTCATAGGAGTTTGTCTATTACAATTGACTAGTCTTCTTGGTGTTCATTTCATAAAATACAGTTTGTATCATCCGGAATCAAACATGAGAGCATTTGTGTGAGTATTCAGCAATCTCAAAGCATTTTGAAGCAGATCTTCTTTGATGTTTCCATGTAGAAATTCACTTAATATCCTTTCTTGGAATCAACAAGAGTAACAAAGAACAATCAATTGGTATCCAAGCATAGGCAATTCTGATCCCTAACCTTTTGATACCCAGGTTTAACTTACCATGCTTTTTTTTTTTTTTCCCCCATTTTAGTAATATATTAGAGAAAAGGTTCTAGACCAGTTTGCGTAGTCCTTTCTTTCTGGTTAATTCAGGTGGGTACAGTGCAAAATCTTTTGGTGTCACCCAGGGGCGAAGAGCTAAACTACACCTAAAACCACAGTTTAGTTTGTGGTCTGTATTGTGGCTGTGCGTATCAAAGACATAGTTTGGAGGAGAGAAAGATGTGCAGTAAAAGAAGGCATAAAGGAAGATAAGGAATGAAAAAAATGAGAGAGGAAAAGGGAGAGGAGCAAATCGAGACTTGCCCATGAAATACCTCCCAACTCCTCCTCTCCTGGCCACATGCTCTTTGTAGATATGAAATCCCAGGTTACTGTCATCCAATCCAGTGACCTGGGTACCCAGAGATTTTCCAAGTTTCAAGTGGTGGAACTGATTTTTTGATCAAATGAAATTACATGGAGATGCCTAAGATTTAAAGACAAAATTGTGTTTTATTAATATAAATTTACCTTATAAGTTAACATTTATAACATTTGCTTAGTATAAAATTAATGGGTGAGAACAAGAGTATTTTAAATAGACATAAAAATTGAAATTTGAGAAGATGAATGGTACTTCTTTTCATCTACCACTATATGCAATTTCTGTGTTTTCTTTTAAATGCACAGTAACAGAAAACTCTGGTTTCATGTTAAAGAGAAATAGTATCTAATTTTTAAAACTTCTTAAACTTGGAAGTGGAAACAGAATTTTAAGTAGATTTACTATCTTGAAGGAGGAGAAATTGAAAATTGGATGTCTGAAGACTGATCATTAACAATATGTTGCAAACATAGATGTCATCACTACATTAGCCAAGTTGCACCAAATACTGTCAAATTTGCATGTTTACAAAGGGTGCCAGCATCCTCTGTAAGATGTGAATGTCCTGGGTGTACATGCTACCATGTAACAGTGTGATTCAGGATCCAGACCATCCCCTGCACAATTAGGGGAAATTATATATTATATTGTTATAAGATACACACACACTTATATATATTGTTGAGCCAAAAGTGATAGTCACTTTTAAGGTTTTTATCAAGAAAATTTAGACATGAAGAGATATAAGGGAAAGACATTGTAGGTGAAGAGAAAGCAAAAGCAAGAGTAGAAAGAAAAATAAGTGGAAGTGAGAAGATCTGTGTGGGTGCAGTGTTTGGAGCAATATCTTTGGAAAGAGAGAGAGATACTTTGAAAATCAAAGTAAAGTATCAGGACTTGATTCTGAGACTTGTTATAAGAAATCATCAGGTAGGTCAGCTGATGAGGACACTGCAACAGAATAGAGTGATTCAAATGTCAGGAAATACAAGTTTGCATCCTGTTAAACATCCTATTACATCTTCTGGGCGTTGTGTGACATTTTGTGGAACCTTATGTACTCCAGTTATGGCATTTTGCTGTCTTGTACTTGCATACCTAAAATTTAAAGAAATAATAGTAAGTCCTTTTGAATGAATGACCCATCTACAATATGAAACATGCATGGAAACGGCAGGAGACACTGAATCCTGAGATTGGCACATATCAACTTAACCTGGCAGCATAAGTCAGCATGTTATAGGGCAGTGTGTTCATATGTTACAGACAGATTTTGCTTTTAATTACAGTTACATATGTAATTGTGGCTCAGTGGTAAAGAACCCATCTGCCAAAGAAGGAGACATGGGTCAATCCCTGGGTGGGGAAGATTCCCCTGGAGAAGGAAATGGCAATCCACTCCAGTACCCTTGCCTGGAGAATCCCATGGACAGAGGAGCCTGATGGGTTACTGTCCATGGGGTTGCAAAGAGCTGGACATGACTGAGTGACTGAGCACATACATGCAAGCATCTCCTTGGAACTCTAGTGTCAAAATCTCTAGCTCATATGGCTGGTACCCCTCACCAAATTGCTTGGGTATTAAGGAATTATTCTGGTAATAGGATGTAGACTTTTATTTCCTGAAATTTTGATCACTGTATTCTGTTGCAGTGTCCTCATCAGCTGACCTACCTGATGGTTTCTTGTAACAAATTTATATCTTTCTTTAGAATATTCTCCACTAATTCTCAGAATCAAGTCCTGATACTTTACTTTGATTTTCAAAGTATCTCTCTCTCTTTCCAAAGATATTGCTCCAAACACTGCACCCACACAGATCTTCTCACTTCCACTTATTTTTCCTTCTACTCTTGCTTTTGCTTTCTCTTCACCTAAAATGTCTTTTCCTTATATCTCTTCATGTCTGAATTTTCTTGATAAAAACCTTAAAAGTGATGATCACTTTTGGCTCAACAATATATATGGGTGTGTGTGTGTATCTTATATATAATAAATATATACACAATGTAGACTTACAACAGTATATAAATCACACTAAAGATATTTAATGACACAGAAAGATTTTTTCCCATTTTATTGAGGAAATGTAAATTGAACAATATTATGATTATCTTTTTTTTGCTTAAGAGACAGGTTTATTTTGCTTGTTGGTATTTTATGATTGGGCAGTAGCTCCATTTTATTTTGATAATAACAAATGAATTAATAAAACTTATCTCTCAAGCATAGGACAGCTTATACCATCCTTAAGTAAAATTTTGGAAGATCTTAAATCCAAACTCTTCTGAAGTGTTTTCACAATTACTCATATATCCAGATACTTTAAAGAAGGTTTAACCATGTGAGTGACACTGACGTTCAACACTGCATCTTTCTGATGTCCCCTTCTCTCTATCCATTGAGCTTTGTTTTGGAAATCATCAGACTACCCATCTGCTCATGTTTGCAATGATATCCCTATCTTCACAGGTTGGGTCATACCAATGATATGCAGTAATGAAATGGGAAGTGAGATTTACTATTTCCTAAAGACCTGGATGACATTTTTCAGCTATTCTCCTCAACAGAGGATATCTAGCTCTGCTGTGTCATAGTTATGAATAACACATGCACAAAGAAATTTGACTGCTGTTTCTAGTAAAGGTATTATGTGAAAGGAATACCTTTCGGTCTCCTCTGTTGCCTTGGAGTCCTGAGATCTTGCTTTGTGGTATGTTTGTGCATCCACATATGTGTCTGCTGAAACAAAGAGGATGTATTTGGTAGTCATTGATAATTTTTTTAAAAGTAGATCAGGCAGTTTTCCTTGAAACTTCTTTCCTAACTTAGCATGAAGTAGAATTAAATAGTAGAAATGAAGGCATGTATTTGGAGGTATCAAAATAAGAAGTGGAATTGTTTGGTTACACAGAGGACTGCAAGAGGCCTGAGGAATGGAATGAAGAAAATTATCAAGCATGCATGTTGTTTTTAAGCGATACTTGAGACTGATATGTGAAACAGCTGTGTTGTTGGGTTTTTTTTCTTGTGCCAACTTTCCTTATTTGATTGATTTTTCTCTCCGACAGCCCACTGTGCTGATAAATGTGTCCATGGTCGCTGCATTGCTCCAAACACCTGTCAGTGTGAGCCTGGCTGGGGTGGGACCAACTGCTCCAGTGGTAAGTGTGCACCTGCCGTTGTCTGTCTCAGGATGTTTTTGCTGTGTGAGCCCCTTGTCTCCATGGGTTTCCCTCTGCAGCCCAATGCAGAGTGTGGTGTGGATCCCCAACCCAGCTCACAAATAGTGTTTCTTTGAAATCTTGACATGTATTATACATAGAACTGTTGTGAATAGAGTATAAAGAAAGGCACTTGGAAAGCAGGAGATCTCAGTAATCTGATTCTGATACTTCTATGAATATGAATACATATTCCAGAGTAGGATCCAGAATTCAGATTCCTTCATTCAGTAAAAGGCAGTTGTGGTAACACAGCTATTGTTTTCTGACATCTGTTTTTACTTGTTCATATATCTAATATATTTTCTTGGTGGTGACAATTTACCACTTGTTGGTTTTGAAGCAGAAGCAAAATTGATATTTTCAATGCTTAACTTGTTTATTTATCTCTGAATTCTGAGGTACCAATAATAAGTACTTTCTCAGATAACTGGGGTGAATTACTGGTAATAAATGAAAATTCATGACCATTTAGGTACTAATTCATAATATATAATTTGTCTCCATTGTATTAGAATTATAATTCTAAGATGATGGTGTTGTGGATGATAAACAAATTGCACTTAAAATCCTGTATTCATGATTATGAGGATTAAATGATGGAATGTCATGTAATACAGTTGCTTTTCTAAATTTCACAGTTAAAACTTAAGTTTTCTGGCTAACTCCTTGCTGCGCATGTAATTGTGTACTCTTCCTGTTCCTTTATACTTCATTTTGCCTTGAAAAATGTGAGAAAGCGCTCAAGTGCAACTCAATTGTAATGCATGAAATGTTAACATTTAGAGAAAGGAAATCATAGTTTTCAAATTACCAAGCTCTCATGACAATACAGATTTGTCCTCGTTGCCACCAAAGAATTTCTGAAACCAGTCAAAAAGAACATCAGGCTATGTATAATAGATAAGCTGGTTTTAAGAATTTTTACTTGCTTCCCTTTGGAATTGGGGACGTTATTCTTTATCTTGTTAAAACTACTTTGTTTTAGGCTTGTGATTTCCTGGCTGTCTCTAAAACAGCATCAATCTCCAGGGGAGGTCCTGTGCTATCTGTGCACAGAAGATTCCATGTGAAAGAGCCTTTTTATTGTGTCTTAGGGAGTGTGTGTGCATGTCTCTCTGTCCCTGACAGGGTTCCCATTCCAATGGGTAACTGTCTTGCAGGGTTTTGTTTGGCTTCTGCTGGAGATCAAGAGGAGAGTAGGCATCTTGTTCACACTGTTGAGGCAAAATGTTTAGGATGTGGGATCTGGCTCAAGTCCATTTTTTGGCCAACTGACCTCAAATGCAATGTTGCTTTCACTGGCTTTTCCTGCTTAAAGATCAGTTGTGCCTACACATTTAGAAGAAAAATAACATTATTGTATAAACCATTGAGGAAGAGAAGAGTGGCTGTATTCTTCATCTGAAAAATGAGATTTGTTATTTCTAATTTCAGGGGGAAAGTTGTGGAATAATTTTAGTCATAGTCACACTTTGTCCCCTAAGAGCTGCAGCTTACCTCGTGCTAAGAGATCAGGCTGAAGTGTGTATAAATGAAAGGAAAGCCAACATGGGTTTCAGACCCTCTAGAACTGACTTAGGCCTTCTAGAAACTTAACTGTTGCTTTATTTTGGAATTGACCAACTATTTAATGAAGCCTCCAGAATTCTTCTAGAAAGAAACACATGTTCTTTCAATTCTGGGTGAAGATACTGAGGTGACTTTTAGTTTATTCTCCACAGCTCATGTTTTGGTATTATCATGAACAGAAGCATCAATAAACATGGACAGATATCTGAGAAAACATTTCTGACACCTTTTTTAAGCACCTACATTCTGTTCTGAGTCAGAGCACTGAATTTTGTTACCTGGGTTTTGTCTGTAGTTGTTACCCTAATATGCCTCATTAGGAGGTGTGTGATTTAATACTCTCAGCCAAATAATTCTTTTTATATATATATATTTTTTTTTTATTTTATTTTTTAACTTTACAATATTGTATTGGTTTTGCCATATAGCAACATGAATCTGCCACAGGTATACACGTGTTCCCCATCCTGAAGCCTCCTCCCTCCTCCCTCCCCATACCATCCCTCTGGGTCTCCCAGTGCACCAGCCCCAAGCATCCAGGATTGTTCATCCAAATAATTCTTGAAGCAAATGCATACCCTAGTAACCTATTAAGTAGCAGAGTTAAAATGACCTAGGTCCCAAGGATTTTTCTCTCTCTGTACCCTCCTCTCTGGTTATCATTATTCATATATTTGATACTATGTGTTAGATTGAGAAAATGATTTCTTTTTTAGTTAGATCAGTTCCTTGTATTAGTCAGGGTCCAATCAGGAGACAGAAATTGCAATAATTTTTTCAAATAAACCTTTCATTTTGGAACAATTTCAGTAAAGTTACAAGATAGTAGAGAGTTTCCATATACCCACACCTGGTTTTCCCTTTAACATCTTAAGTTAGCATTAGCTTGGCAAAACTAATTGCAAAAAGAAATTGACCTGAATGCACTACTAGTTAGTTCACTACTAGTATATTGCTGTTAAACTCTAGACTTTGTTTGAATTTCATTATTATTATTTTTTTTATTAAAGTCCTCTTTCTTTTCCAAGATCCAGTCCTGGTCACTACACTGCATTGTCATGTCTCTCCCATCCCCTCTGGTCTGTGACAATTACTCAGCCTTTGTTTTTCATAACCTTGACAACAACTAGCCAGGAATCCTGCAGAATGTCTCTCAGTTTGTGTTTTCCTCATGACTAGACTAGGGGTACAAGTTTTTAAAAGAATACCACACAGTTGAAGTACCCACCTCATGACATTCTACCAGGGGTGTGATGATATTCACATGACATCACCGATGATGTCATCACTCGGTTAACCTTCATCATTTAGTGATGTGTAGTGTTTGCCAGGTTTCTCCACATAAAGTTATTATTTTTCTCTTTCCCATTTCTATTCTCCAGAAATAAGTCACTAAGTCTAGTCTACCCTCAAGGGTGAATGGTAGGGATTAAGCTCCATGGTTTTGGGAGGAGAGATTGTCTATGTATGTTATTTGGAATTCATCTGTAAAGAAGATTTATTTATTCTGTCCCATTTAGTCAGTTATTTATATCAGTGTGGGCTTATATATATTTATATGAAAAATCAATATATTATTTCATTGCTTAAATTGCTCTAGATTTGGCAATCGGGTGTTGTTTCAGGTGGCTTCTTTGTCCTTTTGACAGGCCGTGGTCCTTTTGTTTGGCTCTTATGTTTTGTTCTGTCTTTTGAGCACTTCCTTACTTTCTGCTACTGTAGGATTCTCCAGTTTCACTTTGTGTTTTTCCTACTTCAGTCCTAGAATGAGTCATTAAAGAATCATATTTAGAAACCAAGATCTGGATACTGGAGATGCTCATTGCTCCTGGAAAATATTGTAACTTGAGCAGGGAAGGTTTATTAAAAGGAATTATTAGCTGTAACAAGAAATTGTTGTGGGCATTGGCTAGTAGAAAGTAGATAACACTGAAAGGAATACAAGAATGGCAAATATAAGGAACACCCATACTCCCAGGGCTGAGATATAACACACAAAGAGGAAGCCCCAGTAGGGGTATGGTATAGACCTTATGAGAACACAGCCACAGCTTACTGAATGGTAGAGGCTGCTGTGGGACTTGCTGGAAATCTGCTGTCTGGAACTTGCTAGAAATCTGTTCTATAGGATGCTTGAGAAAGCTGTTCTGGAGGCATGTCTTATCAGAAACACTCTGTTACTGGTAGCCCAAGGGAGGTGCCCGGGATGTTGCTAGCTAATGGGTGCTGCTCGTCACAGGGCACTGTAGGAGCTGAATATTGAAGAAGTTGCCCATGCTGGAGGAGCAGGCACTTCAGGAGTCAGCTGGGCTGGCACACTAGAAACACGATGCGAAACACCTTCCTCTTGCAGTGTCTCTCAGCACCCTAGGAAAGTGCTTAGCAGTCAGCCAGCTGGCAAGGAAGGCTATTTACATGGCCCATATCCATTTTGTAGATAAAAATGGAGGATAACTTTAGCACTGAGAGGCAATAAAGTACGTCCAGTCTACTCCTTTGGGTCCTTAGGTCTCCTGTACACCTTTCTATACGCATTTGAATTCTTGCAGATAAACAAAGCAACTCAGCATTTCCATCTAATAAAACACAGCCTGCCATCTTACAAGTTAGGATGCTTTTTGCTCTTTTCTCAAAATAAAGAGATGCAGGTACCAACAGTTATAGTATCCTGTGCTTGTTATGTTAAATTTTCCTGAAATTCTTATGAAGTTACACTGAATATTTTGTTGTTGCTGTTGTTTAGTTGCTATGTCCGACTCTTTTGAAACCCCATGGACTGTAGCCTGTCAGGCTCCTCTGTCCATGGGATTTCCTAGGCAGGAATACTAGAATGGATTGCCATTTTCATCTCCAGGGGATCTTCCTAACCCAGGGATCAAACCCACGTCTCCTACATTGGCAGGCAAGTTCTTTATTCCTGAGCCACCAAGGAAGTCAAATATTTTGTTACCTAGATAGTAAAATTACCTTCCAACAACTTTTATTTTATATAAGATAAAATACAAAGAAGCAGAAGAAAAAATAGCTTCTACAAATAAACCTGTAGATGTCGCAAGCAAAGAGAACTCTTTTCTATAATGACTCACAGGCTGTACTTGTGTGTATGGACTCTTTCTTCCCCATTTTGGATATCTCCCTTCTCAGCCCAGACCTCAGATGCTTGGGGTTCTTTGCCTGGAGGAATGACTCAAACCTCCACTCCTGAATTCTCAGTTGTCCTGCATTTTTTTGGTCATTGACCTTTCCATTAAGCTTTACTACTCGGCATGCGAGTTCCAAGAGGTGCCCCAAAGAATCCCTTGGGTTTCAGACGGAGTTCAGCTTTCTCCCACTATGTAGCAGCAACCTAATTCCCCCTTGATGATCAGGATAAGTCATTCCGACCAGAAGAATGGCTCCTTTTATTTACATTATGAGTTTAAAATGAATAAATTGATAACTGTCACACACAACTATCTGTCTTGTATATTTTTTCCTTCTTGGTATATACATGGGAGATTAAGCCTGACAGTTACCTTCCCAAGCACAAGTTTACAAAGGCCGCCTTTGGAGATTTGGTATGACTGTTCACCTTGTCAGCTGATGGACAGATTCCTATTTGTGTTATATGGTCAGTGTTCCTGAGTCTCAATGTATCCTCTGTATGAAAAATCAGGTGTGTGAGAGAACTGAGCAGAGTTTGTTTGCTTGGAGTGAAATCATGATTTATTCAACTAGACTTAGGCATATTGCTTCTTTTTAAATTTGATTAAATGATTTTTTAAAAAAGCATACACATATTTTATGTTTATTGGCATCCTGATGTATGGCCTAGCCTATATGATGTTAATCTATCTTCCCTCCACTTCTTTCTTTCCTCCTCTTTCCTATTCTCTCTCTGTTCTACCCCATCAATATCTTGGGTCTGTTGGTCAATCCTGGATTTCTCTTCTCTCACTAGATGATAACTCCTGGAGGGTAGGGTCTGTGTATTATTAATCTCTTTAGCCTTCACTCTGCTGTCATGTGACTGGAGCACAGTGAACGTTTGTTTCATTTAACGAGATAGAATGTGTGACTCTGAGAAGGTCATTCATATGTTCCTGATGTGAACTTTCATTGATTACCGTGTGCAAGGAACTGTGCTGGATGCTGGGTTAGAGAAACCATTGACAGTTGCTGGACCCACAGAGATCGAAGCCCATAGGAAAGTAGACAGGCATGTAAGTGTCTTGTCCTGGGAAAGAGAACAGCCTCAGGAGAAGAGGTGGATGGAAGGAGCCAGAAATGGTGCTGGGTAGATCAGTGAGAGATGTTCTGGGTGGACTAAAAAGAAGGACCTGATGTAGTGCTGGAAACAGAAATCAGACTGCTGTGTGGTAAGGAGTGATGCAAAGATGCTAAGGCATAGACTCATCTTCTGGAAACTTGGCTGGAAGGTCAAAAAGAAGGAGCAAAGAGACAGGGAGTTAGTGAAAGACAGATGCAAGCTCAGGAGCAAGTTTTGTGAGTGAGTGTTTGCTTTTGATTGTGTTTGAAGGTTAAAGAGGCTGAGAGGGTAGTAAGAGAGGGAAAGTCTGGAGGTTTAATTGAGAGGTCATTTAAATGAGGGAACATGGCTCCTGAGAAGACAGATGGCATCCTGACTCTGATGGAAGGATTGAAGTACAAAGTATTTCCGGTTCCCAACAGAATGAGGGAGGAAAGAGTGGCTGGCAGCATGTGGATAGGTTTCTGGGCTCAGGAGCTCATGGGCCGTGGGGAGGAGGATCTGAGCAAATTCATATTTGGTGACCTTTCTTCTTTTGGTGAACTAGAGAAGAGGTGACCTGCTGATACCAAGAGGAGCAGAAGTTAGACACGTTGATGAAGACAGCATCATCATTAATGGGTGCTTCCTATGTGCCAAGCTTTATTGCAAGGGCTTTATAGGAAATAACCTCATTCAATGCTCAACAAGATGAGAGAGTTATGATTCTTGTTCCTATTTTACAGATGAGAAAATGGAGGCACAGAAAAGTTAAGTGTCTGGCCTACGTTTGTACTTCTGGTAAAGAATGGAGCTGGACTTGCATCTCATTCAGAGCCAGTAATTTTAACCACAAGGGTATGGTGCCTTCTGAAGTGGGAAAGGAGGTTTCATGAAGGTGACGAGTTCAGGGATGCCAAGGGGAATGACAGCAGGAGACAGGACTGACACCACCAGACAAAATAACGAAGGGAAGTTCCTGAGAGATGTGGAGCGTGTACAAACATGGCATTTAAAATGACACCAATTTGTTTGGATGCCTTAGTAATTTGTAATTTCCTCATTTGTAACATTAAGGATGTTGGACCAGATTATATGTATCTTCCCTTTCAAACCTATGATTTTGTGTGTGATTTACTCTCATAAATATGTGTCTGCAACCCCCAAGACCTTTCTTTGTTTCAGAAACCCTTTAAACCTTTTGTATGAGTAGCAATAACACATTTGTTCTCTCAGCCCATATAATTCTATTTGTGATTTTCTAAAGGTCTATAGTGAAATTTATTTCTCCTCTGGTGAGAGGGCATATCCAGAAACACACAGAGACACATATCCTAAGTCAGCCAGCAGCCAGCAAATAGTTCTCAAATGCTTGTTCCCCAGACTTTTGACACTAGTACCAAGTAGAAGCAAAAAATGGAAATTAATTTTGGTCTAAAATATCCAAACTGAGGTTTATTTAGTCATCAATAGCATTTCTGGTTAAATGTACTTAGAATTAGTGAAAACATGCCTAGGAGGCCAAATTTGCCCAAACATTTCCAATACAGCATTAAGAACACAGATAACCTTTTAGATAAAGCAAACATGCTGTGCTGCTTGGAGTAAGTAATAAGAATTTGCCTGCAGCATATTCGAATGGGGGAATCCATTTGAAAGATATTACAAGCCAGAAATTGAAAGGCACAAAAAGCTGACTTGTTTGCCAGCAAGGTCTGTTGATGTGAAGGTCTATTGACTGGATACAATGGAGGATCGATGTTGTCTGGGGAGAGAAGTTACTGGAGCCCAATCCTTGTGGCAAGTTGTTAACATCCCCATCGCACTGTCAGAATTGCTTTAGAAATCAGGTTGATGGAGCAGCAGGAATAAGAGTGGATCATTTGGGTTCACTGGCCTGGGGGCCAGACATTGATAGCAGGTGGGAAGGACTGAGCTCAGAATGAATGTTTCATCAGAACTGCATGAAAGCAATTTCACTGATGGACTGCGTGAGTGATAGCGGTCACACACAGAAACTGCTGATTTTGCCTTCGTGAAAGTCTGAAATCTGAGCTGTTGTTGGTTCCTCTTTGGAGGGGCAGACCATCTCTTCCACTTCTACTCACCCAACTCCCTTTTGGAACTGAACAGCAGTAGACTTCATGGTTCTCAATTCTGTGCTGTTTCGATGCCTCACTTTGCTAAGCTTAAAAGAAGTTTCAAAGTATCTATGTCATATACTTATGAGAATTAAATGATACAATACCTGCTGAGTACTCAGCACTCAGCACTGTGCCTGGCGGCATGATAACGGCTCAATAAATTATGTGAATGTGTTAGTCACTCAGTCCTGTCCAACTCTACGAACCTATGAACAGTAGCCTGCTAGGCTCCTCTATCTGTGGGGATTCTCCAGGCAAGAATACCAGAGTGGGTTGCCATTCCCTTCTCCAGTGGATCTTCCCGACCCAGGGATCGAACCTGGGTCTCCTGCATTGCAGGCAGATTGTTTACCATTTGAACCACCAGAGAAGTCCTACTTACTTAACAATTCCTTGTGTAACAAATGTGCCTCCCACCAGACTTGGAATCAATCCAATCTGTGGACTAGAGAATAGATGGAGCGGCTCTTTGTGGATATCTCATTTCTAGGTGACGCACTCAGTGGTAAAGAATCCACCAGCCAGTGCAGGAGATACCAGAGATGTGCGTTCCATCCCTGAGTTGGGACGATCCCCTGGAGAAGGAAAATGGCAACACACTCTAGTATTTCTTGCATGGAAAATCCCATGGACAGAGGAGCCTGGTGGGCTACAGTCCATGGGGTCTCAGAGTCGGACATGACTTAGCACCTGTGCACACACACATTTTGCCCTGCAGGCCACACCCTTCTTGAGCAGGAGCCTCTCTTCCTTCACAGTTGCTTGCCAAGAGGCTCCCCAGACAGAGCCTCTGGTGTTGTTTTTTTACCAACCTCTGACCATGAATGTCCTTACCAGATGAATTCATGTCTGGTTTGTATTGCTCTGGGCGTCCTGAGAACACTATAGATGTTTATGTTACCCGCGCTAGTCAGTTCATAAGCTGTAAATACAAGGCTGGACTGTCATTTTATTTAACTCCACTACACATCATTTATTGATTTTTTTCCTGTTTGTTTTTTTTTTTAGCTTTGAGTAATTGCCCTGTATATCTGTTTATCAGAAAATCCTGGTTCAACCTCAAAAATCTAACCTTTTGCTACTCTTTCCTGGTGCTATTCAAATCCAAGCCATCATCCTCTCTTAATTGTGATCACTATAGTTTCCCTACTGTTGCATCTACTCAAGCCCCACTGGGGTCAGTTCTCTCTACTGAGACCAGAGTAATCTTGTCAAAATGTACTTCAGAACATGCTGCTCCCCTTCCGCAAACTCCTCAGTATTTCCCATTATTGTTAGAATAAATGCCAAAGCCCTGATGTAGTCTACCAAGCCCTGTTTGATCTGTCCGTCCATACCTTCCTGCCCCCTTTTCATCCCACCAATCATGCAGGGTACCACACTGCTTAGCCTCTGCCTCTTTTTCCTGGAACACAGTAGTTCCATTTTTGCCTTTGCACTTGATATTTTCTCTGACGAAAATGCTCTCCTCCTTGGAACTTTGCATGGCTGGCTTCTTAAGGCCAGTGGACTTACTGAGTGTCGCCACCAGGAGTGGCTTTCCCTGACTCTATATAAAGAATATTCCCCCATAACTATCTATTACATCTTCTTTTTAATTTTTTATGGCACTATTTGAAAATATTTCATTTGTTCACTTCTTTTTTGGTCTGTATTTCCCTCCAGGATATGAGGCCCATAGAAACATGAATTTTGTCTGTTTTCTTCACTGCTGCCTAGCTAATTTATTCACCTAATGTCTAGCATAGTTCTGGGTACCCAATGATTCTCAGTAAATATTTGTGGAAGGAAAGAATGAAGGCATAAATGTTTCAGGAGCAGTAATGGATATAAACAGGAGATTCGAGGGATAAGTAAGGTTCTACCTCTTTTTTCAAATGCTTTCAGTTTAATAGGATTGGAAGTCCATCTACAAATACATAGGCAAAAGGAGTCAAGGAGGAAGTGGTCCAGTGTCTTCTAGAAAAGGGCATGACCTGAGGTCCTTCCTTCCTTCGAAATCACCGAGCTCAGGCTCCAGTGATTTCAGTGTTGGGAGGGATTGGGGGCAAGAGGAGAAGGGGACGATAGAGGATGAGATGGCTGGATGGCATCACTGACTCAATGGACGTGAGTCTGAGTGAACTCCGGGAGTTGGTGATGGACAGGGAGGCCTGGCATGCTGTGATTCATGGGGTCGCAGAGTCGGACACAACTGAGCGACTGAACTGACCTGAACTTTCCTTACTGTTGGAGTTTAAGCAGATCATTTAAGGCCTTTTAGACTCCCACATCTATGATGGAGGTAATAAGTATTTGCACAGTGGTAGTCCTGAGTACATGCCCTTCAGTACTCACCTTCAGCCCTCCTCCTCTGGGAGCCTTCCGCCGTCCTTGCTCTCCTCTGCCCAGAGGATATAAGGCCTCTGGATATAAGGCAATGGATTGAAGGCCTCTGTGTTCCTCGAGCATCCTGTGCACTGCAAGGCTTATTGTTGTTTAACTCCTCAGTCGTGTCTGACTCTGTGTCCTCATGGATTTCAGTCTTCCAGGCTTCCCTGTCCTTCACCATCTCCAGGAGTTTGCTCGAACTCATGTCCATTGAATCAGGGGTGCCATCCAATCATCTCATCCTCTGTTGTCCCCTTCTCCTCCTGTCCTCAATCTTTCCCAGTATCAGGGTCCTTTCCAATGAGTTGGCTATTCGCATCAGGTGGCCAAAGTATTGGAACTTCAGCTTCAGCATCAGTCCTTCCAGTGAATATTCAGGGTTGATTTCTTTTAGGATGGACTGGTTTGATCTCCTTGCTGTCCAAGGGACTCTCAAGAGTCTTCTCCAACACCAAAGCAAGGCTTATAAGCACGTTCTTTTCTGATAAGTCTCACTGTGGGCCAGCCTCTTCCAGTAGATAGAGAAAGCTATAGGACAGGTCTTAGAGAGGAGCAACAGTAAGTGCTCAACAAAAAGAACTTAGGAAAGAATGAATGAGCAAAAGAGCAAAACTATGGCAAGACTTTATAAAGCAAAATATCCTGTAATGGCTCCCGAGGGGGTTATTATGCTTTTGACTTCAGTGAATATAAATGTAATCCCCCCAAATCCCTTACAAATCCCAGCCTACAATTTATATCCTGGAGATTTTCCTGTACCATGGATAGAGTCATCAATATGTTCTCGTTGAGAGACATCAACATTTATATTTAGATACATTAAAGAATAAACATTTCACACCCTTTTCCCTGGTTCATCGCTTGGGGTAAGCATCCACTGTAGTTAAAAAAAGACAGTTCATGCTTCCAAACTTCATTTAATAAACATTTTTTGAAGAAGAAGAATAAAGGTTCTCTCTCAGCCACTGAATAGTATTAATATAAACAGCACTGGGTCGCTGTCAACAGCGATTGCTGGCATGCGGTCAGCTCTCCAGCCGGCTTTTTGACATGTGAAGGACGTGAGGTTTCAGTGCTTTCAGAGGATCTGGAAAATACATTTTTATTGTTCTTCTTCATGGATGGAGAAGCTTTACAAACTTGTTTTATTTTTAAAGCACTTGATGTTTTGAATGAGGATCTTTTCTTCTACATTAACAAAAGGGAATGACACAGCATAGCCTTGTTAGCCCGAGGCACAAGGAATGAAATCACAGGGAGATAAAAGACCCCGAGGGAACCACGGCTTGGGAAGAAAGGGTATATGTTTCAGGAAGAATCGTGTTTTTCTATCCTTTGAGACAGCAGAAAATTATTTTGGTCTCTTCTAAAAGCTACTCACTCTATAGAGACACTTTCTTGAAAATGACTTATTGGTGCTTTGTTTACATATGAGACTATGAAAGGCTGAATTTTCTTTCCTGTTAATTTCTCTAATAATCACAGATTATCCTGTGCTTAAAGTCAATGGAGAACATCACAGTGAAACTCCATGTAAAAATGTATTTTTAAGTCTGTCTAGCTGACTGATATAACCTAATAGATGCTTGACATTTAGATGTTAAGGGCACTTATAGACATAGTTACTTCAAACAGCAACCCTGGTGAGGGTAGTTATGTATTATAAACTGACATCACTTTCCCTATGATAAACATGAGTTCTAAGATTCAATACATTATCCCATTTTAAGTGTCTGGTAGAGATGGGTCGCACAGAGTTGGACACGACTGAAATGACTTAGCAGCAGCAGCAGAGATGTATCCACAAGGTTCTTGAACTCCATGTAATTCCACAATTTTACTTCTTTGATTCCAGAAGTATTAAACTAAGACAAAAGAAAAACGCAGAACAAAAAATGGACTACTTAGTTCATCTAAGGTTTGTTTAGCCCTAACACAAGTACACAGAATTGAGCCCTTTTGTTGTTCTCTATAATTCAGAACCAGTTGTTTTAAGAAAGTATATTATACTTCAATATGTGTCTCAAGGCTGTTTCTGTGGTCTTGGTGGATGTAGATAAGCTGGGGAAAAATCAAGTCCTGGGATTGACACCTTCTAATATGGCAGATGCTCCAGATTCTATTTATCACCATCTACCTCTTTACTCCAAGAGGACGATTTCTAAGAAGTTCACATATTTGTTTCTAAGTTTATCCTTTTACATTTCTGAGCTCCATTTATGAGCCTGCACCTCTGGACACATTAATCATCAGCAAATGAGAAATTTCTAAATCCAGTTTTTAATTGACAATTAAGAATAGGATGTAAATTAACACTGGGTTTCATCCCAGGCCTGAGCTTTTTCCAATTAGCTTTATTAAAAAAAAAAAAAATGGATGAAAAGAGGGATACCAGGGCTTATTTTTTACTTTGTGGAGTTACTGGGCAAGTTGTTTTTTGGAATTCACATTGTGAGAACCAACTTGTCCTTTGTGGCGTGAATGATTCATGCAAGACAAACAAACAATACAAACCAACGACAGGCCTGTTATTCCGGCCTCATATACAGCTGGAGGATGTTTTTTTCAGGGTTGGGACTTTTCACTGAGCCAACCATGGAATAAAATTTCTGCTGCCACCAGATCTGTGCTGTGTCACACATACCAACAAGTATTTTAGAGGTAATTAGTATGTTTCACCATCTCCATTTGACAGAAAATTAAGTATAATAAAAGTCAGGAACTTGTTCAAATTTCATGGCTAAGAAGTTGCAGTGTCCCCGTGAAGGTCCAGGCCTGTCCAGTGTTAAGTGATTGTACCCCAGCTAAGTGATTGATGAATTTTATAACAAGGTGAATGTGATGGTAAACATTACTCTTTTCTCTCAGGGAAAAATGATTTCATCCTTTTTTTTTTCCCCTGATGAGGGAGTCCTTTGGGTAAAGCAGTATATTAACGTGCCCTTGATCCTTCCTCCGGGTGTCTCTCTCCATTATAGTATGTCTCTGTATCTCTAATTGTTCTCCTTTCTTTATTCTTGGTCTATACAAAACCACGAGATTTACTAAACCATCTCTCATTTGTTCAAAGATTTTTTCCTATGGCCTTGGTTTTGTCAATACGTGTGTGGCTGTGGACATGTTGGAACATTCCTTATCAAATGGTTCTGATGAGCCTGCTACTAACACTTTGGAACCTGGGAACTGTCATTTAGGCAAACAAGTATTACTTCTCAAAACACCTGTGTGACTTTTGTCCTACACTGTTCCCCCTTGAAAAGCTGGCAAAAGCCAGTAACATGCACTGGTAGCAGGTCCTATAATTGTGTTGGTGACATGGGATGGTCTGCAGGGCACGTGCAAGATCACAGCTTGGGAGGACTTGCTGGGTTTGGGTTGAACTCTTGCTTTTGCTACTTGAACGCTAAGTGACTTTGAGAAAATTATCATCTAAGTCCATTTTTCACATGGTATGTTGGAATAATTATACCTAGCTCATTGAGTTATTATGAGGATAAAATGAAATAGCTGCATATGCTGACATATCCTCAAAACTCAATGCATCTTCAAATCTCTTCTCTCTTTCCCTGTTTTTTGCATGGAAAGCTAGACTGAGGGTTTGAAGTAGGTTCAGTTCGGTTCAGTTCAGTTCAGTCGCTCAGTCGTGTCCAACTCTTTGCGACACCATGAATCGCAGCACGCCAGGCCTCCCTGTCCATCATCAACTCCTGGAGTTCACTCAAACTCACGTCCATCGAGTCGGTGATGCCATCCAGCCATCTCATCCTCTGTCGGCCCCTTCTCCTCCTGCCCCCAATCCCTCCCAGCATCAGAATCTTATCCAATGAGTCAACTCTTCGCACGAAGTGGCCAAAGTACTGGAGTTTCAGCCTTAGCATCATTCCTTCCAAAGAAATCCCAGGGCTGATCTCCTTCAGAATGGACTGGTTGGATCTCCTTGCAGTCCAAGGACTCTCAAGAGTCTTCTCCAACACCACAGTTCAAAAGCATCAATTCTTCGGCGCTCAGCTTTCTTCACAGTCCAACTCTCACATTCATACATGACCACAGGAAAAACCATAGCCTTGACTAGACGGACCTGAAGTAGGTTAGGAGGAGAGAATGTACCTAGAATTGTGATGATGGTTTTGCAGGTCTCTCCGCTTGTCCAAGTTATTACCCTGTTCTGTGTGTGCTCTTTCACTCACTCACCACCTGCATCTTGAGAGCAGCCTCGTGCCAGGTACTGTGTGGCCCTAGTTTTCCAGTCAGAGTACTCAGCTAAAGGCATCAGTACTGTTTTCACAGTGAGCTCACTGGCTTTTTTGTTTGCACAGAATCGTTTTCAACTTACAGAAGCTCTTCAGATCTGACCATCCCCTTCATTTTATTTTCTCTTTGAGAAACACCCTATGTTTTCACTACTGAGATATTTTCCTATTTTCAGTGCCCCTCGTTGTTGAGTCACTGGCTCACCCTATAAGCTTGCTCAGTGGAAGGTCTTATCATTGGCTGCTCCATCTTAATGGATCATATTAGATGAAACACATCATTGTGAGGTATTATGTTTAACCAAAATACTTAATTTCACTGCCTCAGGAGCAGAATGGCCTTGTGAAAAGCGTCTGGACTTTTGTTTGTGGGCAACCTTGGGTTTGGATACTGATGCCACAGCTGAGTGTTTTTGGATGTTTTAGCTAAATGTTCTCATCCTAAATATCCTCTGTGTGCTAAAGGTGATGATTATACCACTTTGTTGGTGCTGTAAGGACCAGAGGGAGGTGGGTAAAGCATGGAGCATAGAGCATGACACAATACAAATCCTTAGCAGATGCAACTATTTAAAAACATAACTTTTCGCTTGCTTTTCTCCTCCCACCAGAAGGATACATTCAATTGCAGAGAATTTAGAAAATCTAGTTAATTCAGATGAATTAGAGAAAAATCACACAGTCTTAAGATCCAGAATAACCAAGTGGTCCCATATGACCACAGAGCTTTTCAGTATCTGTCTCTGTGTCTTTTTCATTTTCTCTCTTCTCCTCTCTCCCCCGCACATTAGGGTCAGTCATATACAGTTGCTGACATGAGGTCATTTATAACCTAAATTAATGACAGTTTCACTTTTACTTTTCACTTTCATGCATTGGAGAAGGATAGGGCAACCCACTCCAGTGTTCTTGCCTGGAAAATCCCAGGGATGGAGGAGCCTGGTGGGCTGCCGTCCATGGGGTCGCACAGAGTCGGACATGACTGAAGCGACTTAGCTTTTAGCTTTTCATGTAGTTGATTCTAGTCTGTTGCTAAAGTTGAATCATGTGATACATATTTTTAGTCTACTTTTTACAGTTACAATATTTACAAACATTTCAAGTTCACTGGGACTTCCCTTGTGGCTCAGCTGGTAAAGAATCCACCTGCAATGTGGAGACTTGGGTTTGATCCCTGGGTTGTGAAGATCCCCTGGAGAAGGGAAAGGCTACCCATTCTAGTATTTTGGCATGGGGAATTCCATGGACTGTATAATCCATGGTGTCTCAAAGAGTCAGACACAACTGAGCAATTTTCACTTTCACTTTTCAAGTTCACTAAGTATTCTTCTACAATATCACTTTCAATTGATGCATGGTATTCCATTGCATGATTATACCAAATTTTTTTTTCCAGTCTTCTATTTCTAGAAAATTAGGTTGTTTCTAATTTTGTTGTTATTATAAAAACATCCTTATAGCTTTGGAGGGGGTAGAATATTGTGGTTTGGAAAACAGACAAGAGATCTGTTCTTCACTCCTTTTAACCTGTATGACTTTAAGCATATCAGCTGTTGTCAGTTTTTTCAATAAAATAAGGGTGACTGTAGTCCCTGCTTCATAGGGACACTGTGGTCGTTCATCTGTCTCAGGTGCTTTCAACAGTATCGGTGGGCACAATTTGTAAATATTATTAATGGGTTAACTATTGAGAATTGATGTTGTCTTTATATACTTATGTTTGTTTCCTTTGGAAAAATCCGCAAAGATGAATTTATGAGTCAAGGGCTTCTGATAGACTTTCCCAGGCTAATCTCTAAACATAGTATCTGAACTCCCACAGTAGTGCATAGAGTGCTGGTGTTCCCAGAAAGGGAGTTATTATCATCCTCCCTGTGAGGATCAAGCTCGTTGTCATTATTATACTACTTCATTACTCAGGGGCACAGTTTTTCACAGCTTAATATCTCTGACTCATTGGAAAAGACCCTGATGCTGGGAAAGATTGAAGGCAAAAGGAGAAGAGGATGGAAGAGGATGAGATGTTTAGATAGTATCACTAACTCAATGGACATGAACTTGAGCAAACTCCGGGACACAGTGAAGGATAGGGAAGCCTGGTGTGTTGCGGTCCATGGGGTCACAAAGAGCCAGAAACGACTTTGCGACTGAACAACAACAACAGCAACATCTCCGAATCAGAATGTTTCTCATTATCATTGTCAGCCCGGTGACTGCCAGGACATGGTTGTATGAAACCTTCTGCTGACATTTGATAAGATGTAGAAGGAGAAGGAAATGGCAACCCACTCCAGTGTTCTTGCCTGGAGAATCCCAGGGACGGAGCCTCATGGGCTGCTGCCTATGGGGTCGCACAGAGTCGGACACGACTGAAGCGACTTAGCAGCAGCAGCAGCAGCAGCAGAAGGGTATCTGTGTGTCTTAAGATCTGTGAAATTCAGTTTGAGAGATATGAAAAAAGGCAAACATATATAAAAACTGTGATCTAAGTGCAGAGTTAGTGTCATGGAAAATACACAATGCCTTTTTCAGAGAGCATCTCAGATTGGGTCTGTAGAATGTACCTGAAGCTCAGAGGTTCTGGACTGAGTGGCAGGCTGGGGAGGACTGATGGCGAGGACATGTCTAATATCTCTTCCTCTCTGCTTATTTCTGTTCTTCTTTTTGTTATGCACACAGCTAAGAAAGATGATGAGGGCCATGATGTAATAGTGTAGAACTATTGCTCCAAGAGAGCATTCATGATTGTTTTTTCAAAACCTTTTGGCTGTTGCATGTATCATTCTTTCTGAATGTAAAACTGCCTGCAGCCTCCCTCTTCTTGCAGTTCCTCCTTTTTCTACATACAAATCCTTCGCACTTTACCTATATATGATTCACTATGCCATTAGGTCTCATCTTACACATCATTTTATTACGGAAGCCTTTCCCTATTCACCAACACTAGTTAATGTCATCCCTGCATTTTCCATTGTACCCAGTCCATATGCTTACCTTACGGCTTATCACAGGGTATTTATGCTCTTGCCTACTAACTTGACACCTTGTCATTAAACTGTAAGCTTGTAGAAACATGAGGTTTATTATTCTTGTTTGAAGTCAAGGTCTAGTACCATGCCTGGCAGAAGGCATGTACTTAAAAGATACAGCTTGAATCAATTTCAGTCCCTAGCCCATGAGTGTACCTCTGGTCATTAGAAGTTAGAGCCATAACGGCCCAGGGGTAATTCCATTCTCTTCAGTGCTCTACTAGTTGTCCTTAAGGGTTTGTAGCATGGACTGTACACTTCTGATATTGCATAGTAGTTTAAAATTCCTTTTATTTGTTTAACTTATTATGAGAGCTTCTTAGAGTAAGCTGTCTATACTGAGACCCTCAATAAGCTATCTCCTGAAATACCTGCATGAATCTGGGCACATGGCATCTGACAGCCTTTTTCTAGCTGTTAGCACAATAAGAGCTGAAACCAGGAGCTGTAAAGGAGGCATCACCCCCTTCTTTAATCTGAAACAAAATTTTGTTCATTTACCTTTTCCTGTTAGGCTATTCAAGCTATTTCCATGTTAACTACATTATCTTTTTTAATGTATTTTATTGAAGTATAATTGATTTACAATGCTGTGTTAATTTCTGATGTACAACACAGTAGTTCAGTTATACATATATTTTTAAAAAGGTTGTCAGTGGAAGAAACCAACCTAGTCCCTTTTTCTTGATGAGTGAAACATTTGCCTCTTGAAATTTGTGTGAAATGTTAACTAAAAGATGCCAGATAATTTGAGTTCACCCTCTTCAAACTGTCTTTCCAAATGCAGTAGTTGAATTCAGGATAATTGTCCAAGCTTGGCACTAAACATAAGGAACAAATTCTGCCTCTTGTCGGGACACTCAACATACTCTTGTGTATGTAGTAATCAGGGAAGAAAGCTGGCTTTTGTGCGATAAACTGTGTAACTCACTGGGGTACATTTAACAGTGGATGTACTGAAGCAGTTAAATCTGACAAATGAAAAAAGGAAGTCGCAGTGACGCCTACATTCAAGCCAGGCTTCTGTATCTTACTTACTCTACTTCCTGTCTGTTTTTCTGTAGACTTCTGTCTGTGGATTTTCCTCCCAACGGAGTCCATGTTGGTGCCTCGTACTCACATTGTGAGGCATATGTATCAATGGCTTTTTTAGGGAAATACAACCCCGAGGGGAGAAGCTGTCACTTCAAAGCATGCCACAATGCTTAGACACAGCCAGAAAATTAACCATGTCTGCACGATAATATTTCTTATATTTCTTTAATGCTTTAACCCTTTCTTTGATGCTGATGTGCGTGTGTACTTGGTCGTGTCTGACTCCTTGTTACCCCATCAACTGTCGCCCGCCAGCCTCCTCTGTCCGTGGGATTTTCCAGCAAGATTACTGGAATGGGTTGCCATTTCCTTCTCCAGGGGATCTTCCCAACCCAGTGATCGAACTCATGTCTCTTGACTACTGTGTTACGTGGGTGGCTGGATTGATGCTGATAGTGATCAATTTCTGCTATAAACTTGTTTCTACCACAAGGAGATATCTTAAGAGTTTTGTTTTTGTCTGATCATAATAGAACTGATATCTGCCTGACTGCTATGCTGGGAGAGAAGCTGTTGAAGAGGGTGGGTAAATAAATGGATTATGAAGCAGAGGAGAGACCAGCTCTGTCCCCTCAGTACTTGGTTTCTTCCTACCACTCACCTCTTATTGTAAAATATACTTTATAAAATGAATATGCTCCAGCCCACCCTTAACCCAGTTTCACAGTGAGGGGAAAGGACTCTCACCCTTCATGAGTTGTTATTTTGTTTGTTTGTTTTAATTCTTTTAACATGATCATGATATCCTTATCAAGGTAGATTTATTAGCTACATTGTTTTCTTGTGTCAATTAATTAATTCTCCATTATACATAAGGAAAAATGGAGCTTTAATTTAATATGAGGTTCCCAGAAGTTGAAAGGAATATGGACATTTTGGAGAGGATTCAGCAGAGAAAATGTGTGAAATTGAATAAACTTTAAAAAAATGCATCAAAGTGTTGAAGTTGTAGTATTTAGTATATATTTGGGCTATACTGGCGTCAAGGATGTATTTGCATTTAAGGAGTAAAATCATTTATAATATAGAGAGCAATGCTACACTAGACTGACTATACTGTAAAGAAGATGTGGGGGGACGGGAGGATCAAATTATAGAACAATGGCTTTGACTTACATAGAATGAAGATTTTCCTTACTCTTAGGACTGATGAACCAGGGCGCTAGTTACAGAGGACTTGTTTACTTTGGGGGAACCTTCGGAACAAGATAGATTCCTTTCCAACTGAGATAGCTGGGAGGATTTCAAGAAACACACCATGTAATTTTTTTAAGAATGGATCTTAGATTGAAAGAATTAAAACTGAAAGAAAAAGGAGTGTTGTCCATATCCACAGGCAAAAAAAAAAAAAAAACTACTCATATGAATAATAGTTAGGCTGAAATCTCATCTTGGAACCATCACCTAATCTTATTTTGTGAGAGAAGATTGTTCTTAGGTAATTGCTTTCTTGATCTGCTTTAGGTTCAATAATTCTTTCTCACTGTTTTTATTTAATTGTGTTAAAGTATGTTTATTAAAGTACTAATAAGACTAAAGCCATACTCATTAGAAACAGAATTATTCATTTAAATTTTTTGATATTATGAAGTGAAAGGTAGGTTCTAATACTGGAAGATGAATCCTGCAAGTCTAAAAAGTTGTTGTCTGTGTGCCTAGTTTTGTTTTTTTTTAATAGTTTATTCTGTATCTGACATTACAAAATTTTTATGAAATGAAACTTTGTTTTATCGTAAAGGCAATTTATCCTAGGAACTCTAGGCAGGGTACTTCTTCCCCAGTGATTTTTATAGCATCTAATTAATAAATGGATACTGACTAGGCAATGCATGTTAAGGGTAGACTTTGCTTATTGTCACCCTTGATAAATTTTAGAATGTTTGCGACTGAAGTTTTTTTCTTCTCTGCTTCTTCCTGCTCGTTGACTTGAATCAAAGCCATTATTCCTTTCCTTGGGAAATGCACCTTCAAGTTTTTTAAATGCTTTTTTATTGCCTTTGTCTTTCCTGGTTTTATCTACCTCTTATCTGTTTATTTGCTGTCCACTTTCAGGTTCCGGCTTGTTATATTTTTAAAATAAGTCAATGACTTAAACATTTTAGTCAGTTTTTTTTTTTTTCCTGCCTTTTCTGGTTACCTCCCAATCACACATATTTTGACTGATTTATCATGAAAGCACATCAATTTCCTTTTCGGGAGCTCGGCCCAGGCCCATAGCTAGCAGGATCAGCCCACTCCACAGTGGACTGCATGTGGGTCATTTCTTTGTCCCTCTGATAACTGCGTGAGTCACTAAGCCGCTGACTGCCATGCTTCTTGCCCGGTTTCCTGTCTCTTGTCAGCTCCTTCCTGCCCTTTCTTCATGCTGTAGGCAGCTGATCTTACTAGAAGGCAAATCTCCATTGACCCTCAGTGCTTAAAATCCTTTATTACCAATCCTCTGTCAACTAGATACAATCCAAACTTCTTGATGTGTATAAAACCCTTGCATAAGCTGACCATTCCCACCTGCCTAGTCAGCCTCCTCTTTGCCCACAACTGCTCACACCCTCCCCTAGCCAGTGACTCTGCCCACATCACACACACACTCCAGGTGCAGGGAGCAGGCTGAGCACAGGCCTCAAGCGATGCTTGAGAAATGGAGTGATAGAAAGTGGTCCAGTGCTGAGCACCAGTGAAATATTGCCATAGGTGTGTACCCAAGCCCTGATGCTCAGTGGAGAAATGGTGATAAAGGGGCCATCCAGCCACTGTCTGCAAGGGGAGAGGAAAGCTGGTACTGAAGAGCTTGCCATTATCCACACCCACACTCTGATGCCCTCCACTGTTTCTTTCCCCAACCTCAGCCTGCGACGGTGATCACTGGGGGCCTCACTGCAGCAGCCGGTGCCAGTGCAAAAATGGGGCACTGTGCAACCCCATCACAGGGGCTTGCCACTGCGCTGCGGGCTTCCGGGGCTGGCGCTGTGAGGAGCGCTGTGAGCAGGGCACCTACGGTAACGATTGTCACCAGAGATGCCAGTGCCAGAATGGAGCGACCTGCGATCATGTCACGGGCGAGTGCCGCTGCCCACCCGGATACACTGGAGCCTTGTAAGTGATGCGCCACTGGGCAGCGTGGCAGAGCCCGCCCACCTTCTCTGTTCCTGCTGCTGCCAGCCTCATATTCCTGTACTTCTGTCTCTCTGGCTGCCTAAGGAGTTACTGAGGGGACAGGACTCCAGGCAGTGATGGCCGCTAGGTGCTCCTGCTGTTTGTTGAACGTTAGAGCCCTGTCAGGGTCTCAGAACCAGCTTCCATGCCTTCCTTTGGCAGAGCAGAGATAGAGGGGCCTGGATGTTGTGTTGAGTAGCAATATTTGGGGTTTCTGGGGCAGATTTGGGTTTCACTTTGACACTCCCTTAATTGCATTCATTTCACACTTTGATACTCCCTGGATTGCATTCATTTTACACTTTTGGCTATTAATGGTCCATGTTGTTCTGCTCTGTGTGGCAGTTAATTAGATGGATAAAAGAGGATGCGTTCAGTGACTTACAGAAGGAAATAGATGTTAGAAATAGTTTATGCTCAAAGGTTAGCAGGGTTATTTAAGGCTCATAGATATGTATGTGTTGTTTTGTGAAGACTTGTACCACATTTGTGTAGTGTATGTGCACACAGTTTAGTTCTTTCTGGAAAACATAGAAGCAAGTACTTAATCTCTACTGTGTTGTGCTTAGTTGCTCAGTTGTGTCCGACTCTTGGTGACACCATGAACTGTAGCCCACCAGGCTGCTCTGTCTATGGGGATTCTCCAGACAAGAATACTAGAGTGGGTTACCATGACCTCCTCCAGGGAATCTTCCCAACCCAGGGATGGAACCCAGGCCTCCTGCATTGGAGGCGGATTCTTTACTGTCTGAGCCACCAGGGAATCCCAAGAATACTGGAGTGGGTAGCCTATACCTTCTCCTGGGGATCTTCCCGACCCAGAAATTGAACCGAGGTCTCCTGCATTGCAGGTGGATTCTTTACCAGCTGAGCGCCCAGGGAAGCCCTTGTCTCTACTACTTTCTTTATTTTGTGGGAAGGGCATTCTTTGGTTTGCTTGTATTAGCAAATAGACTAAGAGGCAGAATTTGCCCCAAAAAGTGAGATTAAAAAAAAATCTTGTTCCCTTTCTGAGAAAATCACACCTATAAATCACAGAACTAAAACTTGAAAAAAATGTGGCTCATGAGGTAGCTGTTTCCTGCTGACAGAGTTAGGGCTGTAAAGTAAAGCTAAAGAAAAAACTGAATTAGCCAAGAAAGCCCTGATTTTCAGAAAAATGGATGAGCATCTCAGACTATTTAATTGTTAATGTTCCTTTTATGGGTTTTTATCAAGGTCCTAGTTGAATAAGGCTTTGAGAAATTTGGAGTAATTTTATAGGAGAGTAAAAAAGACAAAGGCTTAGAGTAAGAGGTATATTCATATAATATGGAGGAGGCTCATCATTTTGAAGAAGAGAATGCTAAAAATTGAGTACAAGGAATATGGAATTAGGTGATGTGAAGATGTTTCATTCTTCTTTGAGATTAGAACAAACACACCAAGTACACTTCCAGTGTAACCCATGGGCTTTTTGAGAGTTGCATGGATAGTTCCTGTCACTAAGGAGTGTGTGGCCAGTGAGAGTCATCTCTCTGATAGGACAGATTCTTCTCAAATTGAAATGGTTTCAGTAGAAAATATCCCCCCAAAAGGGAAGGAGTAGGTGACCCCTTGACCCTTCCAGTCAATATGATTGGTGCTCTTGATGTTAATGAAACGAACAATATTGAACAGAGGAGCTTGTCTCTTTTAGGGTCCTGGGTGCTGCTGTGTTTGTGAACCTAAGGGTTGTAGGTTGGGATAAACTATGATGTCCTTTGTCACATGTTAATCCCTCAGCTGTGAGGATCTTTGTCCCCCTGGCAAGCATGGACCACAGTGTGAGCAGAGATGCCCCTGCCAGAATGGAGGCGTATGTCATCACGTCACTGGAGAGTGCTCTTGTCCTGCTGGTTGGCTGGTAAGCATCCCTCCCCACCTGCCAAAGCCCCCTGTTTCAGGATACCCGAGTGAAAATGCATGGGGAGAACTTTAATAAAAAGAATGTCACATCCATGGATAAAAATTTCAAAATTGGAAATATCTGATCATTTCAAAGGAGGAATTTTTTAGTCCAGAGAAGGCAGAAGGTGATTAAATCCTGAACTTGAAATTTACTAAGGGTCCTCATGGAAAAGTTAGTAGGTCATCTGTCCTGCATCTCCCTTCAGGATATAAAAGGGAAATATCTCACCTTTCACATGACAGCAAAAGCTGTTAAACACGGTAAGTATTCAAATAAGCACTTTCATAATTATGTTCTATGGATCATTATTATTCTTTGGGAACATTATTCTCAACAGGTTAAGTGTTGTGTGAAAAAGTTATTTGGTCTTTGAATCTAGAGACTCACTGAGGTCAATCAAGTTTTCCAAGTATTGAAGAACTCAGAGTCTTTAGTGTAATGATCTGTACCTTACTACACTTCCCAAATTTTGACTATGATACTCTTTCTTTGTGTAATATCTCACAGGCTTAATCTTACGTGGAATACACAATGTCAAAGCTGGTTTATTAGGTAGATTAAAATCAGGCAATAATATTGGTTCATGTTTCTCTGAGTTGGTTTCTGTAAAAGTCTGCTTGAAGACAGGAGAGTGAACGACCAATGTCTGTTTCCTTCGTTAACATACAGAAAACAAAACAGCAGTTTACTTCATGACTACCTGCCATCTCCATGAGCTGTGGTGAAGTTGCTCTTGCAGGGGTACAAGTGATGTAATTGCTAGGTTCAATACCAACTCCTCCATCTTCATTCTACTTTGTTCCTCCAAAGCTTTTGACTCTGTTGCTCATCCACCTCCCTTTCCTCATCTCGTTCTCCACTTCTCCCCTTCTCCTACCTCTCTTATTAAAGGTCTCTTTTCCTAATCCCTCTTTTTTTATATACCATTTTATTTCCTGTGTTTCATGCCAGTCTTTCTCTTTTCTCATGATACATCTTTCCTGGAAATCTCATTAAGATCCATTGCTTTAACAATCATCAGCTGATGTTTCTCAGCCTTGACCTTCTCTGACCTGAACACAGATGTGTGTTTGTCACTGTGTTGTTAGACTCTCCACCCTAGTTTCACCTAAAGACATGGGTCACTATCTGCCTGAACTATGCCTAGGCTGGAGCCTTAGGAGGCAGACATGGGATTGCCCTTGCTGTAGGAATAGAACAAAGAAGACTTGGAGTCCACTTCCAGTCAGAATCATGGGAAGTAAGATTGGGTTCAAGATGGTAAGACCACTGGGAGAAGTGAAAAAGAAATATCAGACCCAAAGCAAGAATTGGAAATGATAAGCAGACAAGACAAGGAAGCAGAGCCTGGAGAAACTCCATGGAGCAATAGAGTCAGTGCAAGGGGGCCTTTTATTGAGTGCCTGATGGTGAGGCAAATAGAGAAGCTATTGAAGAACTACTGACCTGGAAGCAGGCCTGTCAAAGTCAGTGTTCATAGAACCAAATTTGTCATACACCTAAAACTTGCTTAAGGTGATTCTGGTTTTACTTTTTTTTTTTGTCTTCATGCAAACCAACACTTCTCTCTTAGTTGCCCAAAGTAGAAATGCTGAAATATCTTTGATTCCTTCTCTTCTTTTATTTCTTATAGTCAGCCTTTTGCAAACACTGGTCATTACTTGGTTCTCGGCAAGGGATGGATTTTGCTGAGGTAGCAGAGTGTCCAGGGAGCTCCATGTTCTTTGCATGAGGAGCCGTAGAAAAATTACTTGCAGAATTTTTGTGTAGACATTGTCTGTAGAGTTGCCTCATCTTGAGGTTGAAGCCTTCTTCTTCTGGGTTGGAGTGGTCATGAGGTAGGATGCTGGTGACCACGAGGTTGGACCATGAGTCCCAGTAGGTGGACATATGGCCCTCTCCATCAGCCAAGCAGAGCCTCCCGTATACTCTGCACCCCTACCTCGATGGATGTTTCTTACTGAATGTTTCAGGTCATTTTTCTCTAAGTGCAGCTGAGCTTCCAAGTTATACTTCTCTTTGCAGCATTTTATTTGGGCAGTAATCCTAGGTGCTTTTCATAGGTGGCTATGTATTCCTATTCCACATACACAAGTATATATTTCAACTAATAATGTCCTGTGTGCATACCAAGTCACTTCATTCGTATCAGACTCTCTGCTTCTGTATAGACTGTGGCCCACCAGGCTCCTCTCTCCATGGTTCTCCAGGCATGAATACTCGAGTGGGTTGCCCTACCCTCCTCCAGGGGATCTTTCAGACCCAGGGGTCAAACCCATGTATCCTGTGTCTCCTGCATTGGCAGGAGGGTTCTTTCTTTCTTTTTTTTGGCAGGCAGCTTCTTTAACACTAGAGCCACCTGGGAAGCCCAATAATATTCTACTTAAAGCTATTGACTCACATTAATCTTTCTTTGCAAACAGTATTTCAACAGCATCTCTAAAGCTTATGTGGGACCATTACAAAATGTGAGTAGTTCCTGAGAGAGTGAGAATTTTCACCAGAACCCTGGCTTACCATGGATTGACCCTTGGCATATTTATTTCATCTAGTCATGTTAATATGTTGTGCTAGAATGAGGGGTTAGAGCTATTTTCATATCTGTCTCCCTCATCATATTGTGAGCTAATTAAAGGTTGTGACTTTATCTTTGATTCTCAGAGCTTAGCACGATGCCTGGCACATAGATGATTCTCACTTAAGCACTGATTTGAATCATCTCTCAAAGGCTTTTTCAGTTCCAAGATTCTGGAAGAACTTTTCTCGTTGGTAGATAGCTAGAAACCACCAGAGGAGACTTAATTAGCACACCAACTGCCTTTGTGGGTAGCCAGGAGTTAGAGGAAATGCATTTTCTTATGCTATCCAGAATAAACATTTACAAAACCATCTGGTGTTCGCCAGCCTCCAATTTCAGAGTGCCCACAGTCTGTCTTTTTTTATAGAGAAGGAGGACAAAGCAACAGCTTCCAACAGTTAAAAACATTGTAAAAATCCCTGTTATTTGGGGTTATTTTGTTTGATGTAATAGTAACTCCAATAAATACATGATAAACTACAAAGCCAAGTTATGTAGCCAAAGGAAGTAGAAAATAGTAGAGTATTCCATTGACTTATTGGTCAAGTATCTTATGGTTCTCCACATAGGGCTGGAATAAATATGACAATATCTGACAAGACAGACAGCCTCTAGGGTGAGAAGATGTGTCCAAGTTACTCTCTCGATTTCTCTCCCAGGAAATTAGTTTTCCTATTGATCTTGGCCCAGCAATGTTTGTTGAACCTGCTGAAAGTAAAAGTGTCTTTTCTTCCAAAATAAAATGTCTAGAATTGTTGCTGTTGAAGTATTTCTTAGGCAATGTTAATGTTAATTCAGATACACAAAATGTCAATCCTTTTTCTAATGCTTGCTTATAAGAAATAAAACCAACGATAAGGTGTATTTTCTCTAGAACATATGGTAAAATATTTGAATATTCCATTTGGGCCAGATGTTATCATTTATGTAATGGATGCTCAATAAGTGCTGTTCACTTACTGTACATGTAAGACACAGGAAGAACACTTAGGAGGATTTCTAAATTCCTTAGGTTCCCATAATCATTTGAGGTGACTGTATTTTTTTTTAACATAGGTATTTCTTATGATTACTATGCTGCCACCTATGCATGTATCTTGAAGATTTAGGCTTACTAAGAAAATAAGTCAGTTTAGAATTTCTAACACCTTTGAGGTGATAAACAGAGTTTATGTGTTCTAAAATCTCCTTTGTCTAATCTTTGCGCAGCCCCGTTCCCATACCCTGCTTTCCCTTCCTGCTCCCTCTCTTTTCTCCCTTCTCTCTCTTCTCTGACCCTTCCCCGGCTGGAGGCCCATCTAATTTTCCAAGTCTCTTTGAATGCAGGGCACAGTGTGTGGCCAGCCTTGCCCCGAGGGTCGCTTTGGAAAGAACTGTTCGCAAGAATGTCAGTGCCATAATGGAGGGACATGCGACGCTGCCACAGGCCAATGTCACTGCAGCCCCGGGTACACAGGGGAAAGGTAAGGGCAGCCTTGTGCCTCTCTGACTATTGCGTGGAAGCGAAGCTGGGAGGATCCAGGGAGTGCATTTACTACCATTTGTCTGTGACTATCCTATGATCTTCCCAGAAGCATCTCTAAGGTATCAGTGTATCTGACAGATTCCTTCCCAACTCAGTGCATAGCAACTGGACCACTGACAACAGTGGTGAATTGAAGATGCAGAGAAAGCATTTTTTTAAAAAATGAGGAAATATCAGAAACCCATGATGGATCAGTTCTACACAGTTAAGTGATTAGGGCAGCCACTTCAAACCCCAACACTTCTAACATTTTAAAGATTTCCGGATAGATTTATTATTTTTAAAATATATGTCAGGCATAAAGTTACCTTCCTATGACACTGTGTACCCTTAAGAATATGTGTCGTGTCACTGTGTGGTGGTGATAGGAGTGAGACCCGGTGGGACTTACAGGTCTCTCCTGATGCTTGTGTGGGGTGTGGTTTTCTATCCACAGCTTGTCCGTTTTGTGTGTTAGGTGGTAAAGTGTTACCCAGAGTGCTTTGTTCAGCCTACAGCTTCTAATTTGCTCTTTAATCTGTTGTATCCTGAAAGATTTGATAACCAAGCTTGTTAGCTGTGTCTGTAAAATTAGAGAAAGAGGCTTGAGAGGCAGAAGATATAATAGCCCCAAACAAAGAATTTGAAACCTCTGTCCTTGGAAATATGCTCATCTATAATGTTCAAACAATAATTGTACTTTCTTCTAGGGTTGTTGTTAAGAATTAAATGAGTACATTAAAGCTTTTAGAACAGTGCTAAATCTTCCAAATATTAGCTATTATTATAGTTGAATGATTCTATGAACTGTATAAATATTAGTGATGATTAACTTGAATGATATCTAGAAACTGTATAAATATGAGCTATCATTATTTTTTGATATCTGTGAATTAAAAATTCCTTTAACCTTCCTCTCTAATTTTTTTCTTTCTAAAATTCTGGTCTATCACTTTTAATAAGATTTGATATTTGGCAAAACTAATACAATTATGTAAAGTTTAAAAAAAAAAAAAAAAAGATACTGTAGGGTGTTTTCCCCCTCCAATTTAGGCTTCACACTTTCTTAGGAAATTTATTTATAAATATTTTATAATTTTTGAAGAATCCCATTTAAGTTTTAATTGGATATTTCTGGATAAAGAAAATCTTGCCTTTGAATATTTATTTTTTATTTAGTCACTCTACCAAACTTCTTATTTAATTCTCATGTTATTTTTAGCAAACACTAATCTAGATAGCATATTGAAAAGCAGAGACATTACTTTGCCAACAAAGGTCCATATAGTCAAGACTATGGTTTTTCCAGTGGTCATATATGGATGTGAGAGTTGGACTGTGAAGAAAGCTGAGTGCCGAAGAATTGATGCTTTTGAACTGTGGTGTTGGAGAAGACTCTTGAGAGTCCCTTGGACTGCAAGGACATCCAACCAGTCCATTCTGAAGGAGATCAGCCCTGGGATTTTTTTGGAAGGAATGATGCTAAGGCTGAAACTCCAGTACTTTGGCCACCTCATGCGAAGAGTTGACTGATTGGAGAAGATTCTGATGCTGGGAGGGATTGGGGGCAGGAGGAGAAGGGGACGACAGAGGATGAGATGCCTGGATGGTATCACTGACTTGATAGACGCAAGTCTGAGTGAACTCCAGGAGTTGGTGATGGACAGGGAGGCCTGGCATGCTGTGATTCATGGGGTCACAAAGAGTCGGACACAACTGAGCGACTGAACTGAACTGAACTGAAGGTTATTTTATTATCTACAGATAAAGATAAATTAGTCTCTTTGGTATTTGTAATGTGTCATTTACTTGAGTGATTGCATTAATTTAAACTTCTAAATAGTATAGTGGAATAGTGAAAGTTGCTCAGTAGTGTCTGACTCTTTGGGACCACATGGACTATACAGTCCATGGAATTCTCCAGGCCAGAATACTGGAGTGGCTAGCCTTTCCCTTTTCCAGGGGATCTTCCCAACCCAGGGATCGAACCCAGGTCCCCTGTATTGCAGGCAGATTCTTTACCAGCTGACCCACAAGGGAAGCCGAAGAATACTGAAGTGGGTAGGCTATCCCTTCTCCAGTGGATCTTCCTGACCCAGAAATCAAACCAGGGTCTCCTGCATTGCAGGTGGATTCTTTACCAACTGAGCTATGAGGGAAGCCCAAACTTCTAAATGAATGTTGACAAATATAGATAAAAGTGGGAATTCCTATCTTCTTCCTAATTTTATTGAAAATGGCTACTGGTTTCTAGTAGATGGTCTTTTTCATCTTTGAGTAGTTTTTTAAAAATCCCTGTTTTTATTAGAAACTTTTTTAGTAATATCAGTTTAGTTTCATTAATACAATTGTGTATTTTCCTTAATTTTTGATGTTATGAATTATTGGCGCCTTTAGCACATGGTTTCTATAACATGTAATTGGGGTACTCAGAAAGTTTTTGTGCCTGCTTCCTGGTTTATGGTTGTATTTTGGAAAATGAGGTTGTTAGATGAATTCTGGATCCATGTTGTATTAAAGTCTTAATATAAAAAGATGAATCAGGGCAAGAGAGGCATGGGACCAAGCAGAACCCTAAGTAATAGTTCTGCGTAATATTTTTGGACACTAAAAATTTAAATATAATAGTTTTCTTGCCCTGTCTGGATTTAAGTCTCAAATTCAAGGAACATAAAATCAGCAAACATACAGGTAGGCTTATAGTCATTTAGAACACAGGGAAAGGGGATAACAGCTAATTTTCAGGTGAATTTTTGATTTGAGGCCAGGCAGGCAAAGAGCCAGAGTAAGAGAGGAAAGTGAAGAAGGAACTTGCTTCTTAACTTGTTTTTATAACGGTTGTGTGTGTTTTGTTTTGTTTTTTGTTTGTTTGTTTTTTGATGAACTGATGACATGACTCCTGTTTCCAATTCTTCTCTGATACATGGAAACACACAGACTCACAACACAATGACATCAAGCACATTTGTCATCGTGAAAGAAACAGTGGTTATGCAACCATTTGTGGCAGGAGGTGTGGGGAAAGCAGTCCAAGGGCCAAGGGTCTTGCCCTTTCCCCTGTTTTGAGAAGTCAGCGAAACATGACCCCTGAGGTCAGGCCAGAGGGGAGCAGGTACCGCCACAGGCAGCTGGCCCAGAGTGCACCCCGGATGTGGGAATGGCTCTCCCAGCCAGAGAGGACACAGAACAAACAAGACAGGCACCTCGTAGGCAGACAGAGCAGCTCATGGGCTGCCCACATGATAGGCTGTAGGGTTTGTGGGATGGTTTCAGAGGACAGTGTGGTGAGGAAGGGTCATGTGGCACAGCCGAGTATGGTGGCTCTCAGATCCTCGCAGAACTCCTTCTGAAGGGGCTGAAAGAGTGTTCTTAATGCTGATGGGTTGTCGTGGCATCATTGCACTGGGGTTTTGATGGCCTAGCGTGAGTCCATGTACGTGATTGTTATCTCTTACGTGTTAGCTGGGTGGAGAGGTCTGTGGATCAATCATGGACTCTGTTAAAGGAAAGCCCCAGAATGTTACACTATGCTGTGCTCTGTACCACCCTCACAGTGAAGAAGAATGTGGGCCAAAGGAGGGAAAGTCCAGAGTTATAGACAGGAATTGGGGGGATGCAGAATTGGTCTTCAACAGAGGCAGTCTTTTCTGCTTCCAGTATGCAGGAAAAGCTGACTCTTTCCCAGTGTTCTTTATATAAATATTTTCCCAAGAGCAGCAGTTTCAGGGGTTTGAAAGGCAGGCAGCTGATCTATTGATCTCGGTCTGATGAGGAATGTGATTCTTTCACAGTAAATCATGCTTTGGCCCAATTATTGTGGTCACTCTGGAAGGCCATACGTAAAAGAACAAAGGAGAAAATGGGACCTGGCACCCCTTCCATGCTAACGCACTTTCTTTTCTATAAGTTCACAGTGAGATGCAATGAGATAATCAAAATGATAGGCAAACAAGTCTGTGACCCTCATTGGTTTGGGCATTAGTGTCATGTCTTACCAGATTATCACAACTTAATGTGTGTCCGTTTTTCCAAACTCCAGGGTATTATTTCAAAAAATCTAAAAAAAAGTAAAATAAAATAGGAACTTCATATTTTCATATTTCTACTGTGGCCAGTATTTATCGCTGTATTTTTACCTGTCTCTCTGCCATCTCTTAAGAAAGAAAGTATTTCCTCTTTTAGTGACTTCTAAGATTACTTTTCTTATTCCACATGGGACCACAAAAGCAACATTGAGGGCATAAAATTTGTTGAGAAATGATGTTTCTTTCAGAAAAATGAGCCCAAAAGGGAGGTAAGACTGCTCGACAAAGACTTTTAATTCAGCCAATGAGAAGGGTGTAATCTACTTCACCACTGTGTTTATTTTCAAGATGGAAAAGATCTACTTCTAGAAAGATATCCTACCATTTTGGTGTGGTAGGTGGCAACTAACAGGATTCTCTTACAAGCGCAACACTGATGGAAAAGAAGCAGGATGGTGAACCAAGCTTTACTGACTACTTTCGTAAGAAAAATTCGAATGGCTTTTTGCCGTTTAAAACACAAACTTAGTAGTGTGTTTAATTATAGGTTAGAAAGGTAAATCTGGGTCATGCCCAGCTATTACGGATTTTGTTTGCTCAGAGAGAAGGAAGTCTCTGCCAAGATAGGATAGAATAGTCACACGCTCCCCTGTCTTTGGTGGCAGACGTTTTCCCGTGCTTCCCATTGCTCTTCCGTTCCCCTTTTTTAGAGCTGTGCTTTTCCCCAAGTTAAAATCCTGGAGTCCAAAATGTAGCATTTGGGTTTCTTTTAGTAATATGATTTACCTTAAGCATAACTTTTTCTTTTTTTCTGGTATTGCCTTGCAAGGACATCTGGACGGACAGGTTGCCAAACCGTCTTGCCAACCTTTAGCGGAGCCATGAAGAGGCCCGATGATTGACCGACAGCATTTCTTTCTCTAAAGTTTACATTTTGGGGAGTAAACTAAGTGACTTGGCTTAGTAAAGCTGCTTAGAAGTTAAAAATAGAGTGCCTTTAAAAAACACTCTGGTCTAAAAATAGGTATACTCGTGTAACTTTGCAACACACATCTGATTTTATGCTAAATGAACTTAGTTCAATTACTCCAGAACTCTAATGCATTGTCGAGTGATTGAATTGAAGACTTTGCCTATTGAAAAAAAGTCTACAGTCTGTGAAACCAAATTTGCAAGAGTCCCTTTTCCCTAAATATGTCAGAGCCAGAGTTAACCAGAAAAATATCAAAGGGTTCTCAAGATTTATCCTCTGCTCTAAACTAGAATCCTATCCAGTCCTGGTATTGTTAGTCCCCACACCCTATCATTAAAAATATGCAAAGCCTTGTGGAAAATGTTTGCTTTTCAGCCCCTTTCCTGTTGCTTTGAAGTCTGCTTGGATTCATTATCGTGCACTTGCTGCTTGCCTTGTACCCATCTGAAAAAATGCAGTGCTGACCTACATTTTTGACTCTGGGTCTGGCATGACTTGAGAGCCACATGGGAAGTGGCTGCTGAGACTCACAAAGAGTACTCTGCTTGTGGCCGCACTCTGGCTAAGCAAGACTCCGGCTGCCTCTCCCTTGGCAGAAAGCACTCCTTCTGCTGTGGGAAATCCTATCAAGTCACCTTGCCTGGTCAGAAAGAAAAAGCTGGCCCAATAGCAGGGCATACGCTCCAAGGAGCCATGAGGATTTTCTCTTCTTGAGTCCCTCCAGCAACTCGGCTTCCCACCCAGTCTGACTTACCCACAGCATATCCTCATGCCACAATCTAAGGCCATTTTTTAAAAGAAAAAAAGGTGGATTTTTGAGATATGATTTTTTTTTTCCTTGCTGTTTGGTAGCCCTTCTTCCCAAGAGGACAAAACCCCACCTAATAATAATGTTGTGTTCGGGGAACTCACAGCCTCCTGGCAGGAGTTTCCCAGGTTGAAATTGAGGACACCTGATTTCAATAGCTCAGATTTTCCCAAAGTCCTCCCAAAGGAGGACTTTCTTTGTCAAGTTGCAAAACTTTCTGAATAAGGAGCAGTTATTGCCATACAGCTTTGAAAAGATAGACACGTGGTTGAGGTTAAAAATTAACATCAACATAAAAGCCAAGAGAATTAACATTTTGTTTCGAATTTGCTCCAAAGTTTTCACTTTGAAATGGGGAAAGGATGTATTTTATTTAAGAATAGTTAATTTACAATGTTGTGTTAGTTTCAAGTGAACAACAAAGTGATGCAGTTATACATACATATTCTTTTTCAGATTCTTTTCCATTTTAAGTTATTAAAAGATACTGAGTATAGTTCCCCATGCTGTATATAGTAGGTCCTGTTGTTTACATATATTGAATAAAGTAGTGTGTATCTGTTAACACCAAACTCCTAAATTATCTCCCTCTACCCACTACCCACTTTGGTAACCATAAGTTTGTTTTTTGTGTCTATGAGTCTGTTTCTGTTTTGTAAATAAATTCATTTTTGTCATTTGTTTAGATTCCATATATAGGTGGTATTATATGATGTTTGTCTTTCTCTGACTTACTTTACTCAACATGATAATATCCAGGTCCATCCATGTTTGCTGCAAATGGCATTACTTCATTTTTTGAGAGAGAGCATATGTTTTAATTCTCTAATAATGGGCTGGGGCTCACACTTGGGCAATTCATTTTCTCTCTTTCCTGGTATCTACTAAAGTGCTGTGTATACCTTTAGCAAGGACTAGGTATAAAACATGCTTCCCATCCCAAATTCACATTTTGTTTTTGATTTTACTATTTCTTTAAACAGGTTATATGACTGTTACTATTATAATTTTTTTAATGCTTTTCATATCTATGATGGGACAATCACTAAGTAAATATGAAATCCAAAAAGGATCTAAGTGTGTATACAACAAAACCTATCTGAACCTACTGTTTATTTTCACAAGGCACTGACTAACCTTACACTCCCATCTCCTGCACGACAGGTGCCAGGATGAGTGTCCCGTTGGCACCTACGGAGTTCACTGTGCGGAGACCTGCCAGTGTGTCAATGGAGGAAAGTGTTACCATGTGAGTGGCTCCTGCCTCTGCGAAGCAGGTTTTTCTGGTGACCGCTGTGAAGCGCGCCTGTGTCCAGAAGGACTCTATGGCATCAGATGTGACAAGCGGTGTCCCTGCCATGTGGACAACACTCTCAGGTGAGGGTCAGCTGCCCCTGGAGTGATGTGTTCTATTAAAGTTTTCACTGCAGGATCCCTGATGATTCAGATGGTAAAGAATCCACCTGCAATGCAAGAGACTCAGGTTCGATCCTTGGGTTAGGATGATCTCCTGGAGGAGGAAATGGCAACCCACTCCAATATTCTTGCCTGGAGAATTTCATGGACAGAGCAGCCTGTCAGGCTACAGTCCATGGGGTCACAAACAGTCAGACACGACTGAGTGACTAACACACACTATCGACTATTTAGAAGGAGGGATCTGCAGAGATATTCCCATCCTGAGACCCTTCCTGCCTCTGGATCATCCTGGGCAGGAACCACTCAGTATATGGAAGACTTTTACACCCAGTGGTCCAAGTCAAAAGTGCTAAAGTTGTTATGGCTGTGGATGGATATGAAATCCTATTCTCTGTTAATGACCACTGGAAAAAAGTAAACTTGCTGAGGTTAGTACAGTGTTTCCCTAAGAGAGGGATTCTGTGACATTCCCTTAGCAGCCAAGACGCAATGAGAGACATAGGTTAAGCGCAGTTGGGTATGTAGAACCATCACAAAATGATTCTCATGGCAGCCTCTTTACTCAATGTCTGTATAGGCAGGAAGTGTGGAAGTTTTGAGAAAGTGCTTCACTTGTGGTTGTCACATGTGAGATGTGTGTTCAGAACTGATTACTTGAACACAGAACTCACAGGGGTCTTTTAAAGGCTCAAAAATCTCCTGAAGAACTTAAGAACAGGAAACCAAAATCCCACCCACTTTACTGTACTTTGTCTGCCCCTGAAAATGTCTTTCCAACCATTTCTTCCTCTGCCTCCCCCAAGGACCAGATACACATCACTTAGAATTCTGGGCCTCGTTTACATACTGCTGGAAAAGTTGAGTTTGACTATAATGTGGTACATTATATAGCAGTTCAGATGATACCAGAATTACCTTTATTTGCATTCAGCACAGCTGTTACTTCATTTATGCTTCTGAAAGACAATTTGTGGTCACATTAAATCTCAAATGCACTAAAGTTAAAAGTAAATAGAAGCCTGTGGTTGGTCTCTTCTTTAAACCATTGTTGGGAGCAAAAAAAAAAAAAAAAAAAAAGACTTTACAGTGTGTGTGCATGCATTGAAATACATTTTAGTGGGCATATTAAAGAAGTGCACTCTTAATGTGTCTCCAGCAGTTAGCAAGCTTCTTTAGTCAATTTCTGGCCTGCTTCATTGGGAAACATCACCATCTTTACAGGACAGGTTAAATAAACATTTGGAGAGTAAAAATGAATAATCTCTACAGGATTTTGGTTGTTTTTCAACTCTCCAGTGTTGAATTTTGGCTGCCTTTCCTGCAGTGTAAGGTTTGTCCCAACGAAAGGTAATTCTCATTAGAAATAGCTAAGGACTTTTTAATGCCAGTGTGCTGTTTCATTGAATGTAGATACAGTCTGAAATCAAATAGATTAATAAACCTATACAAAGGATCTCTGCTTTGAGAAGAATTGGAGAAGCAGAGGAAATGTTGATTTTGCTGAAATTAGTTATCATAATAGTAGATGCAGGGTACAAGTTGACAGTTATTTGATTGATGTCAATACTGTATAATTTTGACATAGGTCATGTGTACCTAAACACATATGCTTTAACAAAGAAGTAAATGAACTTATTTGTTAGGTACATAGATCAAAAGAACACTAAAATCTGTCTAATAATATAACAAATAATCAGAAGATCAAAGACTGTTAGCCTATGAAGTGCTTCCCTAAATAATAAAAGCTATTTTAAAAGATTAACTTGTACAAATTCCTATTAAAACCAGTTGACAATTGATTATATGACTCTTGTCTTCTTGAATTCATAGTTGGAGCCACCGTTCTACTCTTAAATCTCAAACTTCTATATAAAATTCCTGAAAACACAAAGTTCCTTTGAACCAAAAGGCATAGTATCTTTGTATTAACTCAAAGTTTAGCCTACCATTTAGTCAGACAAGAGTGTAGCTTGCTATTGCATAATACATGATGTCTATCCTAAAATCCTTTGTTATAATCAATGAGATAACTAACGAAATGAAAACTATTAATTTATAGTATCTTTAGGTAAATTTTGAGTTCTATGAATGTTCACATATTGACATATATGGAAGCCATATATTTGAGTAAGGGTTTGTATCAGTTAGTTTTGCTGTATAAAACAACAACAACAAAAAAGCCTATCCCAAACTTAGGGATTTAAAACAACATTTATTTATTAGCTGATGATTTCTTGCTTGACTCCTTGGGTTGGGCTCAGCTTGGTGGTTCTTCTGGTGGTCTGTGTGTATTCAGTTGGCAGATCAACTAGAGGCTGGAATTCCTGTGTCTCTCACGTGTCTAGCATTTGGCTGAGTGATGGGAGTGACTGAGCTATATGTCCCCAGTAATCTAGCACATTAGCCTGAGCTTCTGTACATGGTAACTGGCTTCTCAACAGCTGTAAAAGACAGGGCAAGCCCCAACATGCAAATGCTTTTCAAACCTTTGGTTATACCACATTTGCTAATGTCTCTCCAGACAGAGAAGGCATCATAACCAAGTCCAGCTTCCTTATACTCCACCTCTTAGGGGGTGGAGTTACAAAGCATCTGTAACCATTTTTTATTTTTCAAGCTATCATAAGGTTGAAATGAATTTAAATATATTTATAAGTGATGTTAGTATTTTGAATTACAGTACCATTATAGAGCCTAAGGGCATTCTCTGTGACCAGGAATTCTTAAAACTGACTTTTGTAGTGGAAATAATTTTGAATAGGAAAACAAAATTCAAGATTCACTGAGATTCCACATGAGATATGTATATTAGCTCTTGTTAATAAGGACATTTAATAGCTGTGGGCAATCAGGATGTGCCTACTTGCAAATGCCACCTAATTGTCATATATTTGAGCATTAATAATATCTAAGGAAATGAATACAAGGAAGTTCAGTGACTCTTTCTATTTTTGCCAACATTATATTGGATACCTGTAATAATTGAACTCTTAAGTTGAAAAATTTACTAGAATGTTTTAATCTAGTTATATATGTAAATGTATAAAATGGTAGGTATTCCTATCTGTGTATAATCCGATTTCCATATTACACAAAGCAATCTGTTGTTTAGAAAGAAATCAGGTAGGAGGATATTACCCTTCAACCTCCACTCTGCTCCTCTAACAACGACACGTAAATCTCATTACCAATTAAGCTGCCTGCATGAGAGCCCATCAAATGCCTCCAAAGTGCTCTAGTTTCCTACATCTAATTACAAATTGCAGAATACTAATTTTGGTGTCAATCAATCTGAGAACCAGTGTGCTGCACTAAAACTCACCGGGGGGCATTGAATATCAATTTCTCTGTCTGCCTCTAGCTTAGGTCAATTCCCTATCCCTGAATCGTCTATTCTGTTTAACATTTATATCTATACCATGTATGTTGTTTTTGGACTTTTATTATTGAGTAACATTTCCTACCAAAATATGTCCTTTTTAAAAATAGTATCTATCTTAAGGTAAACTACTTTAACCAGTTCACCATTTGGAATATTTCTTTTTTGTCATACGTAGGGCCTTGCTAAAATGAAATTAAATTTGTCCCTGCTTTTTGCACAATTTAGGCTTCTATTGGTCCTAATAATAACCCTTTTATCTGTGCAAAATCCTAAGTTTTAACAATTCCTTTTCATATCTAGCCCTCCTATCAGACTGCTATCAAATTTCCTTTTCCTTTGGTGTGGAAACAAAGAAAGGAATCTGGGTTCGAGTTTGATTCTGCCATTACCTGCGCGAGACTTGGAATAATTAGTACCTCTTTCCAGGTCTCTGTTCCCTCATTTAAAAAATAGAGTCATACCTAACGTTGTGAGCATTAAATGAAATCATCCACATGGATTGCTTAGCATGGTGTTAGCATACATTCAGCGCTGGTCTGTACATCCGCTTGCTGTGTCATCATAAATGTCACTTAAATGACTGTTCCCTGCAATTAATGGTGATTCCTTTTAAGCTATAAAGTTGAGATTTTAAAAACTAATTTTAGGGGACATCTGGCCTTTGTATGCAGACATACAGACTATACTTTAACAAGGCTGGATGATTCGGAGAGATCAGGGGAGGCAGATTCTGCGCCCTGCCCCCCACCCCGCTGACACACACACATCAACTCTGATGTTTTCACCTGTTCACTCAATCTGTGTTTACCATGGGCCTATTGTATGATAACGAAACACAATTCTCATTCTTCTGGAGCTCGAAGCCTAGAGGGGAAGGGAGACAAGGGAAGGACTATAAGAATAAGCATGACTACAGATCTTGACAAGTGAGATGAGCAGAGGGCAATGAACGAGAATAACAGGAGATTCCTAACTGAAATGTGCTTGGTCGGGGAAGGCCTCTCTAAGGAAGAGAGATTTAAACTGGGCCTGGAAGGATAAAATTAAGAGATGTAGGCCAGGAGTTGGGAGATGGCATTCCTGGCACATGGAATAGCCCATGTGAAGCCCTTAACTTTGAAAAAGTTCAATGCTTTTACAAAATAAAAGAACTCTATTGAGTTGAACATAGTAATAAAGAGAGAGAATAATGATGAAAGAAAAGATTGAAAAGTAAGCAGTGACCAGTTGATGAAGGCCTATGGGCTGGGTTTCAGTTCAGTTCAGTTGCTCAGTCATGTCCAACTCATTGCAACCTCATGTACTGCAGCACGCCAGGCTTCCCTGTCCATCACCAGCTCCTAAGGTCATCATTTATCCGATGTCTCAGATATGTGTCTCAGAACTGTTTGGTTTAGATCTGTTGTCCCAATGTAATTATTAGTAACTTTCTCTTCTTAAAAATGCCCTGGTTTAGACAGCAAATAATTTTCACTCTAGCTATATTAAACAGTATGCATTTTACTCTGAATGTAGGCTTCTAAGGGAGCCTTTGAAGAATTTTAAGGAAGGTGATACCATATGATGTGTTTTTTAGTTGATGATTCATGAGTGAACACAGGGAGGAAGATTGAAAGGCTCTTCAGAAGTGGAGGAGACAGATGCCCTTGCCTTGGAGTAGGATGATGGAGAGATATGGATAGAGTCAAGATATATTGTGGAGTTAGAATGGTTAGGTCCTAGTGATGAAGGCAATATAGGAGGTGAGAGAGAGAGTTATTAAGAATAACTGAGGTTTTTAACTTAAACCACTGAGTGGCTGGTTGGTTCCATTGCTTTAGTGGAAAGAGGGCTTCCCTAGTGGCTCAGACGGTAAAGCGTCTGTCTGCAATGCAGGAGACCCGGGTTTGATCCCTGGGTTGGGAAGATCCCCTGGAAAAGGAAATGGCAGCCCACTCCAGTATTCTTGCCTGGAAAATCCCATGGACCCAGAGCCTGGTAGGCTACCATCCATGGGGTTGCAAAGAGTCGGACACGACTGAGTGACTTCACTTTCACTTTCAATGGAGAGGAAACACTGAGTGAGGAATGAAGAAAGGGGAGAGCCAGGGCTCCATGTTTAATAGGTTAAGTTTGAGAAGCCATGGAGATGTTGGATGTTTTGCCCAATGATAAATACCAGATAGATCTGAGTAATTCTAAGTAGATTTAAGATTCAGACCTTGTTTTTGGAATCCAAATCTTCTATACCCAAGAAACCATATTATATATAAGGTTGTGCTTGGATATTCCTTCCTTCCATGTTTCCCGAGTCCTGCTTGTGATGGAAGCCTAAGCCTTTGTTTATGGGCACTTAGTTGCAACAGGGGTCCAAAAGCATATTTAAATAAATTTCTGAAAATGAGTAGCAAACTATCTAACCCACAGCCAATTTCTTTAAGAAAAAGACAGGAAATGAGATTAGGTGTGGCGAGACCCTCATTTGACAGATTAGAATGTCAGGCCCAGGGAGGTTATGTGCTTTCACTGTGGTTGGCCAGGCTGTGGGAGAGCTGGAATTTACAGCCTCAGTCCTTATCCCTTCCAGGTCATGGTTCTTTGCAGAAAATCTGTGAACAGTCCTCTGGTGAGAGGTCATTTAGCAGATGTCTAGATGAGACAGTGGGTTTTGTTACGGCCCAAGTTAAGGGGAGGGTTTTATCTCCATTAGGGGAGGAAGACCATCTTCAACAGTCTTCCAGTTGTGAGCAGAGCTGGTTTGATTGTTCAGATTTTCCTTTGGCGAGAAGCACATGTGTTTTGAGCCATACAGAGCACCCTATTGTGTGAGCCTCGTTAACCCATGCCTCAGCACAGCTGATGTGTCCATTTGCTGTGGAATGACAGCTGGCTGCCTGGCCCATCAATGTGGCTGCCGTTTCAGGTAGAGACAGCTGCTCCGCCACCAGGTATGGGGAGCTGAGAGAAGTAGGCTAGGCTGAAAAGGTCACTGCTTCTGGGGTTCCTCGGACATGACCCTTGCTAACTGACTTGGTGGTGTTCGTTGGATGGAATTCTTCAGATTGTCTTATCTAGTTGACCTCTTATTGTATTGGTGCTTTCATTTGACAAAAATTAAAATGAGTTTCAGACAAAGGGACACAGTTACAAGAGTCATCCTGCTAGAGCATGATGCTGATTTCATGCAACATTTGTGGTACCAGTCAGGTTTCAGCCGATTAATTAAACCATATCAAGCCTGAGAATGAAGTTTAGATTGTTGTGTATGGAATTACCAACACATTTCGTGATCGTGGCTAGAGCAACATTTGTACAAGCCTTGGTGTCATGTTTACCCGCGAGTGACTTGCTCTTTTCATCCACATCCCTCAGCTGTCACCCCATGTCTGGAGAGTGTGCCTGCAAGCCAGGCTGGTCGGGACTCTACTGTAATGAGACGTGTTCTCCTGGATTCTATGGGGAAGCTTGCCAACAGATCTGCAGCTGCCAGAATGGGGCTGACTGTGACAGCGTGACAGGAGAGTGCATCTGTGCCCCAGGATTCAAAGTGAGTGGCTTGGGCTCCTTCCAGAGAAGGAGGAGAGGAGAGGTGCAACTTGGAGCACATCGATACCATGATTTATATGACCTTTCTCTGAAGTCCAGTGAATGTGCTAAAAACCAATTGCATCATTAACAAGGAAGAAAATAAAGAGAAAAAAAATAATAAGAGGTATAAGTAATTACTTGAGAATGATGCCTGGGCAAGCTGGTGAAACTCTAAAGTGGCATTAATATTTAATAATTTAATTAATATATATCAAGAAGTAAGATGTATTTTAATTATTCCTTATGTAACTATATAATTATCTCATCATGTAGATAATTTATAGGCAGCAAAGAAATTACTTTTCCAAATAGGATATGTTTTATTGTCCACAGTTTATGTTTTAATTCCATGCAATTTGAAGGCATAGTTAGCATTTATTATGTATTAACAGCCAAGGATTAGTAGTATGTAAATTTTTCAGTCCCTTTGAGAATCCAGACCTTTCAAATATGCCTATAAGCTCATAGAGCAGAATTTTGCTAGTTTCCAGGATTTCTTAGCCACAGATAAGTAATTTTTGTTTTAAAGGAAAATGGGCTGCTCTTGAATTATTTTCTCCCATTTTAAAGAGAACATTAAACTGTGAAGAATGTTGATGACTATTTCAGAGCATATAATATAGAACAAGTGGGTCACAAAGTCTCAGAGCTGAGATCTTTACAGGGTTTTCTAAGCTGGGTCACAAAGCTTTGGTTGAGCCCTTGAATTAGCCTTAAGAGTCTCTTTGTCTCTTCTGCTTTTAAAGGAGGTGACCTCCAGTCACCTTCGGTGACCAACTTCTGTGTTTAATGCTCCCTGTCAGATAATAAATTGAATCATGCTGCAGGCTAAATGTGTTCTGTTTTTTTGCCTTACCTACTGATCATATTACATGTTATATAAAGCAGTCTAGGAATCATTGCAATTTAATGTATAGTTCATATTTATGTTTATTTATAGACAATAATTTTACAGCTGCAGTTTGTTGTTCTATATCTACTTGTATGAGCAAGGACAGAGGATTTTGTGTTTGCTACCGAGGGAAAGTGATGAAGGCAGCAGGGTTTTTGGGTCATATTCAATACTTGTATCCTAAATATAGGCCAGGTGGCACTGCCCTTGAGTCTGTACAGTTTGTACATCTGAATAGTTATAAAAGTCTTTAAAAAAATAGTGTGTTAAAATGAGAGAGTATAATCAGCACAGCCAAGATATATTTTGGTATATTTGTGTTGGCCCTATTTCAGGTGGTCAAACTGCATGCATTTTCCTATTTGCGCTTGTCTAGGGAATTGACTGCTCCATCCCATGCCCTCTGGGGACCTATGGGATAAACTGTTCCTCGCTCTGCAGCTGTAAAAATGATGCTGTCTGCTCTCCTGCGGATGGATCTTGTACTTGCAATGCAGGTGAGTGGGTGAATGAGTCTGTTATCTGATCCCGGTCCTGTTAGCTCCTAAAGACACAGGAAAGAAACCTTAACCAGGATTCTAGCTCCAGCTTTGCCAAAATACAGTGACTGAACTCAGCAAAGACCCTTACCCGGGAAGGGCTCTCCTGCTTTCCAGAGTCAAGGGGAGAGGCTTCTGTGAGATGATCTCTGAAGTTGCTGCCAGCTCCAAAATCTATGAGTCTCTGTGCTTTGGGGAAGAGTAAGCATGCAGACCTGTGTCTGTGCCCCTAAATCAATTGGCCTGGAGTCCTGACAAGAGATGCAGTCAAGCACCCGATTGTACATGGGGGCCAGAGCATCTTTATCCATAGTTTCTGCAGCAGCCAGGGTTGTGGACACTCGCTGTTCATGGTTCATGGGGTCCTGCTTTAAAGATGGGGATGTTCTTTCAAATGCACTTTCCTTTTCCTTCCCATATAAATATTTTATTTCCTGACCTGCACAAAACTCCGCACCCCACAGTGTGCATGACTGCATGTTAGATAGCGAGGTGCCCCCAACTTGATCTCTTTTCCCCCAGTAGCCCAGTGGTGCCTCTCGCTTGGCAGCTGTGCTGCTGCGCTGATTCAGTTCTGAGAAAGGCTTTACGCGGCAGAGCCACGCTCCCTGCACTAGGGCAGGGGCCCTGCTGCCCACCTCCAAGATGTTTCTAAAGGGAAGTGTGGCTGGGAGAGGCTGGCCATGCTGCCTTTGTTTGTTCACGTGCCCTGGCACTCTTGTCATGGCAGGCTGGCACGGGGTGGACTGCTCCATCAGCTGCCCCAGTGGTACATGGGGCTTTGGCTGCAACTTAACGTGCCAGTGCCTCAACGGCGGAGCCTGCAACACCCTGGACGGGACCTGCACCTGTGCACCTGGATGGCGTGGGGAGAAATGTGAATTTCCCTGCCAGGTATGACTCAGCTGGGAGGGCCGGGAGGATCCGATGGCAGAGGGTTAGCTTATTTTTTGCAGACTTCATGATTTAAAGTCCCTTATTGTGAGCCAAACTAGAGTCACTGTAGAAGAATTGAGATGTTTGAACTCATAGTGGATACAGGGTAAGAAGAGGGAAAGATGCAGAAATTGGTTAGGCAGCTTTGTGAGAATCCTTTTTATCCTTTCTCTCCTAGTTCCTCCCACCTCTCCCCTCTGTTTTCTCTGTTCTAATATACCCATCTCTTCATGGCAACCAGTCATCAGTATTTGTCAAACATCCAGTGTATGCCTGTCAACTCTCCAAACATTGTGCTTCCATTATAATGGAAATCCCCCAGCCTTTGGGGTGGAAAGTGGCAGGGCATTGAAAGGGGGGTGGTGATGGTGTCACAGAAGGGTTCAATGAGGTGGTGAAAGGTTTGGAAACAGCCGTCTTTTAGCACAAATATCTCTGGAGTCACCCAGATCTCCATAGATTTCCATGGTTCAATGCTGACTCCCTCCCCTTCACCTACTTTGGAAATACGCCCCCGACCCCATACTGAGTCTGCCACAGGCCAACAAGAGTGGGCAATGGAGAGTGCATTCTGTAGTGATAGCCCATTTCACTTTCTCCCTCTAAAGTAGGGGCCAGTGTCCTTCCCTCTATTCCATAGCTTTCTCTCCCTAGGCAGTTATTTTCTCCCAAGCCATTAAGCATTCTCTCAGTGGTGTGTATGCTGTGCCTCCTGGGGATCACATGATGATGAAGTGACACCATGACCCCCTGAACTGGACAGCTCCAGGGGGCCCTTCCACAGAGCGCTTTTCTCCCTGGGCTTCCCCCTCATTAAGTCCAATCCATTTCCCAGCTAAAGAGCCCGGGGTGCTACTTCATGCCCTCCAAACCCCTAGGACACAGTTTTGTTAGTTTTGCCTCCTGTCATCCGCCAGTGAGCAGATTATCATTGCTCTGAGATGGGCTTAAAGATCACCTTTCACTTACACAAGTCTAAGTGTAGACAAAGCAAATCTACACCATCTTGTCTGTTTTTTTGGTATGCTATTAGATGCATTAGTAAATCAGCCAAGGCTGGAAATGGGTTTTAGTGGCTCATATTATGGCAAAGCTAAATCCTGTAAGCCTGGGCAAACATTAGTAGAACTTAATTTTAAAAAATGTTTTATCTTAATAATCACTAGTCAAATGAATATGCCATTTAACACCTACTAAAATGGCAACCCACTCCAGTATTCTTGCCTGGAAAATCCCACAGACAGAGAAACCTGGCGGGCTACAGTCCATGAGTTGCAAAGAGCTGGACACAACTTAGTGACTGAGCGTGCAGGCGCCTGTTGAGTGCTGGTGCTGGGTGCCTCCCTGCTGGTAATTTCACAGCCCCTGTTTTGCTTCGTGCTTGGTGCTGTGGGAGGTTTGCAGTGCCCTCCCTCAGTTCCTCAGGACCTGGCATGAAGGATCAGGGCTTGTAAATGTGGAGCTTTCATTCCTCTCCCACAAACTAAATGATCACGTCCGTGAAGAGTCTCATCTCCGCTGGACCACCAACGCGGATGTGCATGTGAAAACATTAAGGTCTGGGAGGGGATGAAGGGGAGGGTGTGCCAGCACGCAGTCCACCCCTGCCTAGGGGCTTGAATCAGAAGGCTTCGTGTTCTCCAGATGTCATCATGGGAGAGAGGATGCTAATTAGGAAAAAGTGACAAAAGGTATTCATTTCTCCTTATAGTTCTGTGCATCTCACTGGCAATTTATGGACATGATCTTAATTAGAACTATGTTGTTTTTTAAATTTTAGGGCTTCTTTTAAAAAAACGTTATTGGAGTGTAGTTAATTTGCAACATTGTGTTAATTTCAGGTCTACAGCCAAGTGAATCAGTTATACACATACATATATCCACTTTTTTTTTTTTTTAAGATTCTTTGCCATATAGGTCATTACAGAGTACTAAGTAGAGTTCCCTGTGCTAAACAGTAGGTCCTTGTTAGTTATCCGGTTTATATTTAGAAGTATGTATTTGTCAGTCCCAATCTCCCAATTTATCCCTCCCCTGTCCCCTTACCCCCTGGTAACCACAAGTTTGTTTTCTACGTCTGTGATTCTACTTCTGTTTTGTAAATAAGTTGATTTGTACCACTTTTTTTTTTTTTTTTTTTAAGATTCCACATATAGGGCTTCTTTATGTGGATCAGAGTCTTCTTTTTCCACTAACAAATAGAACGTTCTGTAGGAGAAAAAAAAATTCTGGGATTGTGTGTGGGGACGGATATTAACTAAACTTATTGTGGTAATCATTTCACAATATATATAAATATCAAATCATTTTGGTTTACCTCTAAAACTAATGTAACATATGTGAATTATACATCAGTGGGGGAAAAAATACCCTGTAAGGAGTACTGAACTATTTTATAAAAATCTTTAGGAACAAAAGGACAATATTTTTATGAGTTATGGCTCACAATAAGATAAAGATTCTTTTAAGTAATTGGCATGTTTACCTATCTTTGCACATATGCACACCAGCATATTGACATAGTTGGTTTCACCATTTGTATGCTAGACGTAAACTAAGGTTTGAGCGTTTTGCAAACACTAACCCCTTGCAGCCAATATTTTGGGAGCCAAGAAAACATGGGAAGAGGTGATGTAATGCATGCTGCCGAGAGGTATTTTGGAGGGGAGGGTGCTGTTTGTTAAATGGCTGACTGAGGTCGCCCGCTGCGGGATTCCCATCCCTCACCGCTGTCTTCCATGTAGGATGGCACTTATGGGCTGAACTGTGCGGAGCGTTGTGACTGCAGCCATGCGGATGGCTGCCACCCCACCACAGGTCACTGCCGCTGCCTCCCCGGATGGTCAGGTGAGAGCCACGGGCCGCTACTTGAAATGGGAAACATGCCAATTTGCACCTAGTGCTGTTCCTTGCTACCTCAGAGAAACACTCACAGGTCAGTTTTTCAAAAAAAGAAAATATGGTAATATCTCCAGTAAGGTTGATAAATTTTTACCCTCACAATATTACTGCTAGACCTAATTAATCTGTGGGCTTCCCTGGTGGCTCAGTGGTAAAGAATCTGTCTGTCAATGCAGGAGACATGGGTTCAATCCCTGATCCAGGACGATCCCCTGGAGGAGGAAATGGCAACCCACTCCAGTATTCTTGCCTGGGAAATCTGATGGACAGAGGAGCCTGGTGGGCTACAGTCCATGGGATCGCTAAGAGTCAGATATGACTTAGTGACTGAACAACAACAACAATTAATCTATAATCCAGGGATGACTTCTTGTTGAATCATTGAAACTTGCAATGGCAGTTCTCTTGAGTCTTCAGGTAAGGTCTAACTATCAGTCCAGATAACTAGCAACTTCTTTATAGATAGGTAGATGTGTATATAGATAGGTAAATAGATAGACTCTCATATCATAGAATTCACCTATTTAAAGTGTAGAATTCAATGTTTTAATATAGTCAAAGAATTGTACAGTTATCACCACTATCAACTTTAGAAAATTTTCATTGCCCTCTCCCAAAACCCCATTAGTACTTATTAGCAGTCATTCTTCATTTACTCCCAATTCACGGCCCCACCCCCTTTGCCCTACCCTAGGCAACCACTTGCTGTTTCTGTAAACTTGCCTATATGTGGTGTTTTGTACCTGGATTCCTTCTGTTAGTGTATGTTTTTAAGGTTCTTCCACATTGGAATGTATATCAGTACTTCATTCCTTTTGACTGCCAAATAATATTCCATTACTTGGATAGACCACATTTTATTTACCCATTCGTCCGTTAATAAATATTGGAATTGTTTCCACCTTATTGAATATTATGAAAAATGCTGTTATTCATGTACAATTTTTGTGTGGATGTATATATTTTTGGTATATACTTAGGAGTGACATTGCTGGGTAGTATGGTAACTCTAAGCTTAGCCTTTTCAAGAACTACTACACTTGTTTTCCAAAGCATCTGCACCATTTTGCATTCCTACCAGCAATGCATGAGATTTCTACTCCCCACCACACTTGTTATTTATCTATCTTTTTTGATTACAGCCATCCTGGTGGGTGTGAAATCTTATCTCATTGTGTTCTTGATTTCCATTCCCTCAATAAGTAATGATGTTGAGCATCTTTTCATGTGTTTATTGGTCATCTGTGTATCTTGTTTGTAGAAATGTCTTCAGATACTTTGCTCATTTGGCTTATTTGTCTTATTATTACTGAGTTGTAATGTCTCTTTGTCCCCTAGCTCCATGTCCTTTTCATATATGTAAGTTGCAAATATTTTTCCTCTGTGAGTTATTTTTAACTTTCTTAATGATGTCTTTTGCCACCAAAAAGGTTTTATATTTATAAAGTTCAGTTTATCTACTTTTTCTTTTGTTGCTTGTACTTTTGGTGTCTAAGAAATCATTGCCCAGTCCTAGATAACAGATTTATGCCTCTGTATTCTTCTTAGAGTTTTATAATTTTAGCTTTTACATTTAAGTCTTTAATACATTTTGAGTTTGTTTTTGCATATGGTATACATAAGGGTCCAAATTCATCCATTGTTTATGTCAAAATCCTGCTGTCCCAGCACTATCTTATGAGAAGAGCATTCTTTCCCGCCTTGTATTGTCTTGATAACCTTGTCAGAAATCAGTTGACCATAAATGTGACTTATTTATTTCTGGGCTCTCAGTTTTATTCCAGTGACAAATATGTCTATCCTTATGTAAGTAGCATACTGTTTTGATTGCTGTAACTTTGTAGAAAATTTTAAAATTGGGAAGTATGAGTCTTTCAACTTTGGTTTTTTTCAAGATTGTTTGGCTATCTTGGGTTCCTTGAATGTCCCTTTGTGTTTCTGGATCAGCATGTTAATTCCTGCAAAGAAACAGGGTGGAAATTTAAAGAGGGTTGAGTCTATATATCCATGGCAGGAATAGTGCCAGCTGGGAGGGATTGGGGGCAAGAGGAGAAGGGGACGACAGAGGATGAGATGGCTGGATGGCATCACTGACTCGATGGACGTGAGTCTCAGTGAACTCCGGGAGTTGGTGATGGACAGGGAGGCCTGGCGTGCTGCGATTCATGGGGTCGCAAAGAGTCGGACGCGACTGAGTGACTGATCTGATCTGATCTGAACAATATTAAGTCTTCAGATCTTTGAACATAGGATGCCATCAGTAACCTCTGGAGTGGTGTCTCTCAGCTCTTTGCAATTTGCTGAGAGCTTCTTAGGCTTCTGACAAACTGAGACAACCTGTCTTGTGTTTGATTCCTGGTGTCTGAGAGCTACCTTGGGAACAGGTCAAGGCTTGTGTAATAGACTTTATTTTCTGTCACTAGGAGCTACCCACTGAAACATGGACTCCATAGTCCTGCAGTTCCTCCTTGACTTGCAAAGACTGAGATAACTCTGACTCTACAGTATGAAATTCCACTTTTCCATGTTTCTACTTGGTTCTCAGTTACTACATGTTACAACTATTAATACATAGGAATTAAACCAGATTTTGTGACTTTGCAAGGGTTCCTGAAGCTTTCAAATGGAGTGACCACTACTAAGTTCTCAATGACCACAGTGAAGCAAATAGTGTTTTAACCCCCCTGGCATATTCAGGGCTTTTCTAATAGAGACGTCACATCATTTGTTTTGGGCCATACACCACCAAGGCTACTTTTGTCTTATGAATGTAGAGGAAATGTGACATGTTCCTGGACCCACCAGTCATTGATCAAGTATCCACCTGCTTGGATGGTATAGAACAAGCTTGTGAAAAGCATGTTGTTGTATACATGAGCAAAGCAGGAGATATGATTTGGCCTGAAGCCAGCCAGAAAATGTGCTGGTTGCATTCCATAGTCTGGGTCATGGGGTAAGACAAGTGATCCCATCTGGCCTTAGACCTGTGGAGCTCCTGCGGGAATGCAGTGGCTTTGTCACACGGCATAATCTGGTAATCCTCTGTCCATCTGTGACTGGTCTGCTTCTCCAAAGGGGAGGAAGTTTTGCTGCCTCATTGTTCTATCACTTGTTGCTCACCGTCTCTTTGCTTCATGGCTCCAGTGTCTTACTTCTCTGGGTCTTCTGTGTGGACTCTTGGTCTGTTAAGTATCTAAGGCTGCCGGGAGACATTGTTTAGAGAAGTCATCCCCCACACTCACAGAACACACTTGTATAAGCAAATGTGTATACAGGAAAAGAAAATTCCTGAAGTTTGGAAAAACACCCTACAATTGGATCAAGAATTGCCTTGTTTTTCTAAAAGAAAAGTAGACTCTGTATTATTTCATTGTCAACATCGGGTAGACTTATCATTTTTCATCACAAACGTACTTTGAATGGGTACCTCATACGGACATTTTGAAATAAAAAACTTTGCTTTTCATTTAGATATCAGGCTTGGGGCAAAATAAATAACCTCAATTCAGGGAAGCAAGTGATTCTGTCTCCTTTCTCCTTGCTGTGGAGTTTGCTCTCGGTGATATGTAGAGAATTGCCAGAGAGGGTAGCAAATATGTGGGACAAAAGCCAGGCCTTTGCGAAAGAATCAGTGAAATCTAACTTGGGAACCTGGACTCTTCCCTTGAGCAAATTATCGAGATTTGATCTGTAGAGACACCAACAGTGCTCGGCCGCTGAGGACACTGAGGAGAGACGGATCTGGCCTAGGAGTGTGGAGATTAAAGAAAAAGGGTCAGGAGAGCTCTATGCCTCCTTACAAAGAAATGGACATACCTACACTCAGGAAGTCAGGCTCTAACGTGATAGACAGAGGAGGTCAGCTTGCTGTCTCACCAAGGTGCTCATTCACCACCCTTGTAACTTCATTCTCTTTTCTAATGTTTGACGGTCTTTTTTTTTCTTAAAGGAAATGAGACTGTTATTTATTTGTACTATAATTGATTGTCCCATTTTACCTAGTCATAAAATAAGTCTTCAAAATGTACTGCCATAAATACTAACCAAAAGTTGCATCTGACATCCCAGATACTATTTCCAAAAGAAATGTACCATTTTTCAAAAGAAGAGACATACACTTTTATTATATGCTGTTAATTAAAACTTTAATTTATTGATGTGTTTAGCCAATAGGTTACTTTATCAAACAGAGGTAGATTGCAGTAAAAAAAAAAAAAAAAGAGAGAAAGAGAAGAATGCCTGGGCTTTGTCTCCCACACCTCTGTTACACACACACACACACACACACACACACACATATAAGTGAGACGACTTTTCAAAATCATTATCCTGAAATTCCAGAAATATAATTAGGTCTATGTGTATGTGTATGTGTGTTTCCAGAGTAGTGGAGTGATATGCTTTGTAAAGTACTTCCCCAAAACACTAGAAACATGCCACTGTTTTTTTCTCCTTCCTTTCCTCTCTGACTTCAGTCAGCCACATCACCTCTTTGCTGAGTGTTACAGCTAATCAAGATTTCTTTCCAGCTGTCTGGGAGGATAAGTAGCCTCCAGCCTGGTTCCCAACCCTGGCTAAGATCATTGTCACCTGGGAGCTCCTTTAACTTGTATATTCTTGGTCTCACTTCAGACCTAATGAATGACAATCTGGAGGGTGACTGAGAAGGATGGAGCCATTGCCAGCCCATAAAGTACCTTTTGTATAAATTTAGAAAAGGTTTGAAATGCCTCTGAGTGTGCTTCTTGGTAGTAGAAAGCAACAAGGTAGATTTATGCTCTGACTTAGCCCTTTAGCCAAAGGCTTTTGTGCAGTGTGCAACCTGCACAGCCTTACTTGGTGGCTTTGTCTGTGACTTGAAAAGTAACCCCAGTAATTGTAGTGGCGATTACCCATCTGTGGGCTGGCCTCTGCTCTACCTTGCTATTCTCATGATTGAAGAAGTTGAAGTCCAGGGGAGCATTTCTGCTACAGAAACCCTCATAGCCAGTGGCAGAAGACTAGAGGAAGCTTAGAGATACCTTTCTAAGTGGCTCTACGCACACCAACTTTGACCAGCTGAGTAAGAGAGCTGCAACTCCGGGTACTGATCTGTGACGCCTGAATTGTCATAGTAAGCTCATGAATGACTCACTATTTGACCCTTCAAGGTATTGGGAGTGGGCAGGGGAGTGGGAAAATGTAGCACATGCTTTGTTACATGTCTGTTTGTTACCTGGGCTTGGGAGAGGCAGTAACTTAAAAGCGGAACATGGGGTCCCTAAAGTGAGGGTGAAGGGAGGGACTCACCTTCCTAAACGAAAGGCTGCAGAAAAAGCCAGGCTTCCAGCTTTACCAATCTGCCCAGCATCCTGTCCTGTTTGCTTTTATCTGGGTCCAGACTAAGGCAGACCATGATTTCTGGTGTTGCCACTGCAAATGCAAACATCTCTGATTTACATTATTTATTTATCAAGATTGTTTTCAATGTGGTGACCAATAGCAGATCCTTTTTAATGGACCTTTAACATTTATATTAATAGTATGCAAAGAGAAAACTTTGATTTAACAACCATTTGCTGAGTGTCTCCACCTTGTATGCAACTGCAGCGTTTGGTGCTGGGAGCAGGAAGATGAGGTGGTACCAGCTCCTGGCGGCAGGAAGGTGCTGACAGCTCCCAGGGAAGGCAGCGGGCGGGCAGAGGTGGATACGCTGGGCAGTTGCTTGTCTACACTGCTGTATGCCTTGGGTGTCCAGAGGATTAGAAAAGCAGAGACAGTGTTATGACCAAGTATTCAGTTGCAGAGTGTCTTCGGTTCCTCTCTCCTATAATCACCAAATCCAGTGATTATTAACAAATCACACTCTTCAGTGTAATAGATACTTAGTAGTTGGTTGCTTGGGAACAGGACATCGAATTGAAATCATTTCCTTCATTCATTGATGCCCAAATATTGCAATACTGGCATAAGGAATATAAACAATTAAGCAAGACCAGGAGTTTGGGTTAGATCTCTGAGAGCGGGAAATAATAACACCCCAAATGATTTATTTACTGCATTCACATAATCACAAACGCCTAGTGAATGCTGATTTCACGTGAAGGCCGCAGGCATAATGCATCATGCATTAAATGCATGAGCATTTCTTTAGAGCTGCTTAGCTGAAGTTTATCACGATCACTCAGCCATTGCCTAGCAACTCTTGAGGGCTATCAAAGAGCTCTTTGTCCTTGGTCCTGGCAAAAGCAGTCCCTCACAGATCTCCTTATCAGCGTTAGAACATTTATCAGGAAAAAATACTTCCATTGAACCAGAGAATCCTACAAATTTAAAGATATCCCCTTTGTGTTTTGTCCCTTATTCCAAATAGTGTAGGAAATTGTTTCCCAAAGTAACTCATATTAAAGCCTCTATCTGTACTTTGATAAACATTCCAAAGGAATTTCCTCAAGATATCCTTTAGATCTCCTGTTGCTTTATAATCTGGACTAACATTTAAAATCACAGACCTGAGCTAATAAAAGTCTGGCTTGCCCCAAATAAGTAAGGCAGACATTTCCACTCCCTTAGCTAGCAAGGGTCCTCATTTTAGGTATACAGAATATTAACATGTTGGGCTTCCTGGTTTGAATGTTCTTCTCATATCGTCTTCAGAGAAACAAAGAATGGTATGGTTGCTCCATCCAATTAGAAAATGGTCCTGAATGTTATGTTGGAAAGAGGAACTGTGCTCATTGACTCATTCAAGAGACATTTATGTAGCATCCTTCATGTACTGGGCTCCGCAGTGGCAATAGTAGGCACCAACTCTCATGGGGCTGCGGGAACTCCTGCATTACCCTGGATGCAGTATGGACCGGAGAGTGGTCTTCCATCTGCATTCTCTTCTGTACTTCTCTGGAATTCATCTCCCTCCGGTGCCATTGATTTAGTTCAAGACCTTGCCATTTTTTCCACTGTTAACCCAGTAGGAAAGCTCATACTCCATAGAATGGCATCCTTGGCACTTCCTTTTGTGACCACTGCCTGGCTGCCCCACTGTCTTTCCTGCTTTTTTTCCAGCACCAATTTTAGCCGTCCCCAACACTGTTGACTTCTGAAGGATAGACACATACTTCTTAGGGCCTGAGCCTTGCACCACCATTCTATTAGCCTGGGACCCTTCTCCACCTTCACAAGCTACTTCCTTCCCTGATCCTGATTTCCAGACAGGATTGGATATGTCTTTCCTGGGGCCATTGTCACTCTAGAGTTGGAGGTCTTTCTCCGAGAACCTGTCATTAGCAAGCCAGCAGTGTCTAGACCCCTTGAATATTTATTGAGCTGAATTATCTTTTCTGTCTTTGACGAACAAGGAAACAAAAAGGTGTCTTATAGGACTCCAGCAAGGTTGGCAAAGAGTAAGATGAGATCAGTGGAAATAAGTAAGGCATAAAACACACACTCACACACAACACCCAGCCGCCTACCTTACCCCATAAAATAGTTAAAGCAAACTTACAGTTCCCTATCCTGGAGAAAGTTTCACTGTAGGGTTAGCCTTATATGGAGGGCACATCAGTGTCCATACATTAACTGTGACCTAGAAAAGCACTTACCCCAGGGCTACTTCCTGAATTTCAGTCAGCCTTATAGATTTAAATTTCACAGTGATTTATTTCTTAGGCTTCTAACAGGTATGCTTTCTAAAATATTAATTTTCTAGAGGTGATAACCCCTCGGTAATAATAAATTTATCTTATCCCTTTCTGACTATAAGATGAAGCAAAAGATAACAGAAGGGCACAGAGGTCTGAAAGGGATGAATAGCAACAGGAGAAAAAGGTGAAGCAAGAGGGAAAAAGACAGCTTCATGCCTTTTTCCTGGAATTGCCACCTGACTGAGACATGCTTTATATTTGTGTCCAAATAGACTTGGCATTAATATCTGCAAAATGATGACTGACTGTTACTAGTGATAGAGAAAAAGAAAAGGAATTGAATTTTCAGGGGGAGTTGGTAATAGAATTGTTAAAATTTACTTGACAAAAAAAGACTTCTTTGCAGCCCTAAAATAAATTATTTAAACGTAAGCTTGATTCTGTTGAAATATACTCATATGATTAGAGAAAGAAGTCTTGATACGTGATCTCTAGAATTACCTCATTCTCCAGAAATGAAATGATGGGTAAATTACGTGAAAAAAAGCTTATCTTTGCTATGGATCTCCTTGCTATATCAGGGACCTTGTTACATCTATGAAAATTACCTTGATAAAGTTGATTTTTAACTGATTGCTATGCTAACCAGCTGGACAAACTTATTACTGAGGAGGAAATAGGTATAAACAAAGGATCCCTTTATTCTGATTTGCCAATCTGCCCTAGAGTTATTTTTCTTAACATGCTCTAATTGAGAATGTGCTAATTAATATGTAAATCATGATCATCTCTAATGTGGAAAAGCAGCATATACTTTTTGATCTAGAGTGTATTCCATTTCATTTTAACTGCAATTTATTAAGTGTCATGTAAAAATCTGTTAAGTAGCTGATAAATTAAATGTAAATGCTGTATCTCTACCTCCCCCAAACTCCTACCCCAGAAAAATAGTGTCAAAACTCAGGATTAATTTTCAGGGTGATTTTCAGATTATCCAAATAGTCCCTCAGCTTCCACTTCTGTAAAATCCTAAGTGGGATTTGCCCAGGTAGCTCCAGACCAAATGGCCAGGGTTGTCTGGGTCTCTCTGAGGCAAGTGTCTCATTTTACCTGCTGTAACACAGGAGTCCTGGCTCATGATCGGAACCTGAACTTGAATTGGAGAATGAAACAGGTTACCTTTGTGGGTACTTCTTTCAAGTTTGCAAAACCAACTTTAGATGTACAGCCTCTTTCTAAGTGGTTTGGTCCTCAGTCCATTTGCTTCTTCTGCCTAGTAATTGTGAGTCAGAACACTAGCTTAGACTTTGGGACTGTTTTAGCGTGCTTAGAGAGTAGAGCATTTGCAATCCCATCTCAGTTTTTCAAAAGAGATTTGCAAGAGAGATCAAATATTTGTGAGCTCAAGGAAAAAAAAATCATAGTAGACCAGAATTCTGCATTTTATTCTATGGGGAACACTTAAACCCCAGTTGGCTTCTAACAGGCCTGCTCGCCTTTCTTCAGCCAGCAGTCCAGGCTGAAATAACAGTCTGTTGTCAATTCCAGCGAGACACAATGAGGCCTGTGCTTTTTCATGCCTGCTTAACAGCCTTTACCACGCGGAAGACTTTCAGATGGAGAAAACCAGCAAGAGTGAAAAGTGGAGTTATTTCAGTAGAAATGACCGGCCACCAATTAACAGTGTTCATGTTAAGGTTTGGAACTGCTTCTGTATTAAGGTTCAGGCCATGGTAGCTTTTCTCCTAATCAGTTTAAGAGCAAAAACTGTAATACAAAACATGGACTTGTCAGCCTCCTTAGTGCAGGCAGAATTCGCATTCTGGAATTGTCGGAGTGGGAGTGGGCTGGTTCTTTCCGTGTTTTCACTTGGTCGGAGGCCAGCAGTCTCTGGTTCACTCCTAATTATAACTCATTCTTATTGCCTCTCAATACAGAGAGCATTTCTTTGAGTTGTGAAGTACTGTGACTTACAAGAAAGAGGCCCCTATGGTATTTCGAATACGAATTTACAAAGGAGACTTCCATTTATCTGAAATAAAACCTGGTTTTATTTTTTGCAACTTTGGATTTTTCTCTGTTTCTTTTAGGCATTTGTTCACTGGTGACTGACTAAAGTTTCTCTGTTTCCAGACTAAGAGTTAAATACCTGCATATGGGTTCTCAATAATCAATCACTTAGATAACAGCTATGAGTAACATCATTTGTGATATCCTGCCTGTGCTGGATTAAATGTTTAAAGAGGAATTTGGTGGCACAGATTAGTATATCTTTCTGTCTTGCATAATGTATTTTCAAAATATTTTAAGATTATGTTTGTTTGCTCCAGGGGAAGATTTTCTTTATGTAAAATTATTTAACCACCTTTTTCTTACTTTATCTTTCTATGCTTTGCCTACTTTTCTATAAAAAATAAAGAATGGGGAAGGGAGGAAGGCACTGATGGCTAAATCATATAGTATTTTTGATAAATTTTGCCTTCAATTGACAGAGCCCTTGGGCTTCTTCTCTGCTTTCTCCTCCTAAGGAAGAAAAATCAGTATAACAAAGATGTTGTATTCCTTCTCCTTCATGATGCTATAGAGAATAGTCCTGGGGTTATTTTAATGTTATGATGATATGATACATGATACAATATATGATGATGAACTGCTGTGTATAAGTGGATTTTAAGTTTTAGATCATCCCTGCTCACTGCTACCCATGATAACTCACGTGTGATATGGTGACGTTGGCCCTGGTCTCTGACTTAGCATCCGAGGCACCCACCCTCACAGCCTCTCACCCAGCCTTGCCCGTGTGCCTCGTTTCAGGTGTCCACTGTGACAGCGTGTGTGCTGAGGGGCGCTGGGGCCCCAACTGCTCCCTGCCCTGCTACTGTAAAAACGGGGCTTCCTGCTCCCCCGATGACGGCATCTGTGAGTGTGCGCCAGGGTTCCGAGGCACCACTTGTCAGAGAAGTAAGTGTCTCGTTAGCCCGCACCTCCCGTCTTCCCTTCTGAGATCACCGTGTACACAATTTTGATCTCTCAGTTCATAGAGATGATCTGTTGCAGTCGAGGGCAGAGGAGTGGCATAGGTCATCCTGTCCTTTACAGAGCTGTCCTTGCTCCATAGCCCTGCCCCAAAGGCTTCATTTTTTCCATCCTTCAGGACTAACCTAACAGATGGGGCTCTAGCCATTTCTTCTCAGTAATGATTTCATTGCCTCATTGGCACCATCGTCAGTTTCCTGATCCTGCCTTAAACCTTGCAAATGGTGTTCCAGAAATCCATTGACCTGTAACTATTTTATTCAGCCATTTTGGCATTGGCCTTACCTCAATTACCAGAAGTCAACATCAGCCAAACCTAACGGCAAATTATACATCCTGCTAGTAATCTGAAAGCCAGTGCTCTGGGGAAAAAAGGATTGCAGAATTAAAAATGGGGACTGATGACATGGGTTAATAGAATTTTTGAGTTAGAGAGTATGAATCCATAAGATTTCCCTAGTCTTTTAGTAAATGTAATAAAAAATGAATATATGACTAATTATAAGATACATATTCTATTTTTTAATTATTAGTTTTTGTACTAAGAGTTCTATGCTGTCTTTCTATACTTAAATACAAATAATGTCTTGTGAAGAACCTAATTATGAAGCATTTTGCTTTTTCACTTTTCAATCACAATCATTAACCTGAACCATTTTGAGGAGGGACAATCTTTTGATTCTGACTGTAGATCTATTTATTGCCAGGAATGACTCTTAAAGAATAAGGGATTAACATGTGAGTATTTATTTGGGCCTTGTTAGTATTTAGAATTTTCTTTCTCTCATTTATTTGCTGAATGAAAATTCTCCAGGCCCTTGCTCTATGCCAAGCTTCAAGCTAATTGGGGCCATAAATGGGAAAATAAAGAGAACTAAGACATTTGCTTGCCCTCAAGCAATTCAGAGTTTCCTAGCTTCTTTTCATTATTAAAAACTGCCCTTATTCCTTTTGTCATTGATTTATGCTTGGAAAATTCTCAGTATCACTAAAAATAATTTTTTTTTTATCCCAAACTTGAACCAGATCCTTATGTGGAATACGGGAGAAACATGTCTCAGGGAAGATAACTATTTCCTTTCTGTTTTCAGTCTGCTCCCCTGGTTTTTATGGGCATCGCTGCAGCCAGACGTGCCCACAGTGTGTGCACAGCAGTGGGCCCTGCCACCACATCACAGGCCTGTGTGACTGCTTGCCTGGCTTCACAGGCGCCCTCTGCAATGAAGGTAGGGTGCACAGACTTTGGCAGAAATATGTGGTGGTGAACACACCCCGTACAGTCTGTCCTCAGGCTTCCCAAAGGACACATTTGCAGCTAGCGGCGGCTCCTGGTATGCTGTGTCTGCAGCTTCTGTAAATATGGCTTTGAGCTTTGGGAAAGCTGGCTTGCCAGTCCAGCACAATCTCTTTATTCTTTGAGCTGTGCTACTCTTCAGTTTTAATTGGAAACAGCCTTCCATGAAAAATCAATATGAGGAAGGATTTTGATTCCCTGAGCGAGAAGCCAACGGAGATTTCTAAAAGTGTGGTGATGTCTCCTGGTTTGTGATGCCTTAATGAGGGTCTTTGGCTTCAGACGTTTGCAAAAATAAGCCCATTTAGGATGAGGGATGCTCTTGAGTGGAAGCACCTTACCAGAGGGACAGCTGGGTTGATGACCTTTAAAGTCGTTTCCTATCCTAAGAGTCTAGGCTTCTGTGAGATGAGGTGTAATTCTGAGTTTCTGACCTATAATTTATTCACAGTGTGTCCCAGTGGCAGATTTGGGAAAAACTGTGCAGGAATTTGTACCTGTACCAACAACGGAACCTGTAACCCCATTGACCGATCTTGTCAGTGTTACCCAGGGTGGATCGGCAGTGACTGCTCTCAACGTAAGTCTTGTTTGGGAACAACTGGTCAGCCATGTATTTCCGCTTGTTTTCAGTTTCTTTAGGATCAAAATATGAGTATTTAAATAATCAAGAAATAATATATGAATAGTTAGAAGATCTTTTAAAAATTTTAAGTAGCTTTTCCCCCCTCATTAAGAGTTCTATGCAATGATCCTGTGTTTAAATCTTTTTTTGCATTATTTTATTTTATTATTATTTTTTATATATTTATTTACTTTAATTGGAGGTTGCTTACAGTATTTAAATCTAACTCATGCCTTGGAAAGAACCTAAACAGCTAGTACTTTGCTTATTCACTAAAATGATTTTCCTTTGCAATATGAGGGTCTTGTACTCAGAAGCCATTCAAAGCTTCATTCCAGACTTCAAGTGTCATATTGTTTTCCCTTTGCTCTTGAGCAAAAACAGTACACACAATTATGGGAGAATTTTTTTTCTTTTTTTAAATTACTTCACATTTATTTATTATCTTTTGGGGGCCATGTTCCCTACTGGATAACCATATAGAAATTGTGTAAGTGTTCCTTCGTTTATGTAGTTATGTTCTTGAAGCATTGGTATGAATATAAAGCAAATCATTTTACCCCATAAGCTTACTTTATCTGAGGTTCTCATTGCTCTTTGATAGGTGATGACCCCTAATAATTTAGTTTGATTATGTTCTGCTTCTTCCAGTTAAGAGTTTTTATAGTAAATCTGTTCTCACATGAAAATAGGAGCCTTCATGTTTAAAACAAGCCTCTAGGGACAACTCTAGAGTGGAGTGACAAGTGCAGGTTTAGAGATCACAGACAAGAATTATGTGACCTTGAGTACTTATCTCAAGTCACACCATTTTGCCCGTCTAATCTCTACTCAAATGTCCTCTCCTCAGAGATACCTTCCATAAAGGAATAGCTCCCATCATTCTTGTCCCCATTTCCCTATTTTATTTTTTCTTATAGTCCTTACTACCCTTATGTTTTTGGCTGACTGGCTAGGTGACTAGCTGGCTGGGTGGCTAGCTGATTGGTTTGCCTGCCTCCCCTACAAAAATGTAAGCTTTCAGAGGGTGCTGTGGACCTTGCCTTGTTATCTGCCATCTCCCCTGGACCTAGCACAGTGCTGGGCATATCTAGGTGCTCAGTGTGGGTTTGTTAAATAACTAACTCTGTAAACGTGGGATGATATTTGCTCTGCCCACCTCAGTCTGCAGCATGTGAATGAATGTCATATCATAATGATGGCCACTGTTGGCGTCAGCATCGCCATCTGGGTTTGAGCCCTGTGTGGAACATGGTCATTCTCAGTCCTGATGCTCACTGCTGACCCATCCACTGAAGGAGCTGTGGACGGGGGGGATCAGGTCGGTGGGATCCTCCCTGTGGGGTGCTGGCCTAGGGACTTGCACTGAACTCTCCACGCTGTGCTGTGCTTTCAGCTTGTCCCCCTGCGCACTGGGGCCCGAACTGCATCCACACATGCAACTGCCACAACGGGGCCTTCTGCAGCGCCTACGATGGGGAATGCAAATGCACTCCGGGCTGGACGGGGCTCTACTGCACTCAGAGTAAGCGGCACGCCTTCCGAGGCTCGCCAAAAGTCGGGGTTCGGGGGGAGGCACTCCTGGGGACATGGCCCTACCCTGTACATGGATGAGCTGAGCTCATCAGGGTTCCTGGTATTGGAGGGTTTCTTCACCTAGTGACCTCTAGACGTCTGAATTCCTCTGGGTGGTTAAGAGCTGCCACGTTCCAGGCTTGCTGTCCCCATGTCATATCAGGACACTGAGGTGGAACAGCGCCGTAAGTGACAGCGTGCAGCTTCTTTCTCTTCTCTCCTTTCGCCAGGCCCTAGTTGTACGGCTCAGTTGTTCTAGTAGCACAAAGATTAAGATAAGTGACAGTTACTAGAAATGAAGTGAACACAGCAAGCCTCACTGCCTGACCTAATGTGCGCTCTGGAAGAAGACCGATTCAGAGGTTATAGAATTTTAGTGAGCTTCAGAGTCGCCAGGCTGACTGGACTAGTACAACTGCTGGCCCTGCTGCCAGAGTGTCTGATTCAGCTGGTCTTGGTGGGACCTGAGAATCCACATTGCTAACAACCTTCCAGGAGGTGATATCAGTCAGGGATCATGCTTCAAGAACCACGCATTCTTTCTTCCATTTTATATCCCATAATGTCCTCACCATCTCTTCTTCTAGGAGACTTTTAGCATTATAGGGTATAATGTACAAAGGAATTCACAGCTCAGCACTGTGGGGAAAAAAAAAAAGACTGATCTCTGCTCTTTTGTCTGCAATGCAATAAAGGAGGCAAGACAAGAGAGCATACATTATGGTGATCATTGACAATAATATATAATTTCAAATCACGAAAATGAGCTAAGGAAGAACGATGGGTCAGAAGTTAAGCAATTCTTATTTAATACTAATTAGAGAACAAAATTAGAGAATACGTTGAACATGTCTTTGGGAAGTTTCTAGAAGGAGATGTAGACCTTGAGCTGTGATGGTGTCTCAAACATATTCTGCCAAGATTGTATATATAGGAAGTTTTTCAGCTCTTCAAGGGAAAGTACTTAAAACTTACAGTGTGTAATTCCAAAATTGGGACCTGCTTCAATCAGAGGGCCTTTTAAAGTAAAAGTAGCACAACTCAGTGGGAGGCACGTGGGGTCTGGAGCCAGACCTCCCTGTGTTTGTATCGTGGCCCTGCTATCTTGCCATTTGCTGGCTGTGTCACGTGGACGCGATTCCCTTCTATAGAGGGAGACTATCCCTGTGTTTCTGGGCTACTGTAAAGATTTCATGAGAAGATGCAGGAAAAGAATCTGGCACAGGGTAGGTGCTAAATGGATATGTAGCAGTGATGTCACTTGCTGGCATCCTTACTCTGCCTCTGTTTCTTGAAACATGAACTTTCATTAAAACCACTATAAGAAAAAGCACATGTGATGCATGGAAACAGCCTGCACTGAAGCTTTCATGATGGCGGAGAGCCCTGGGCTCTCCTGCAGGGCCACTCTGGCCCAGGAAAGCCAGGAGGGCTTGTGCATGTCCTCAGCCCCGTGGTCTTTGTCTTGAAAATTGTGCAGCAGTAAGAAGGCTCATTGCTTTTTTTTTTTTTTTTTAACAACACACCCATGAAGTACAGTTTTTTTTTTTTTAAGTTCAGAATTCTACTATATATCTTTGCAGAAGAAGATGCTATTATCTAAATTAGTAACAGATACAGAAGACAGGCCTAGTAGCAGACTTGGAGACATTCTGTATTGTAAGTAGAAGCATGTAGGCAATTTTAGCATAAAGTACTCAGTTCAATTCATGGAATTTGAATCCAAGATTCTAATAGTTGAGTGAAAAAAAAACTAAAAGAAATGTCCCCAGACATCCATGGGGTTGATGGGATGCTTTTTTTTAGAAGACACCAAACCTTTTATGTGTTACCTGAAAAGAAACAATGCAAATGAACTTACTTACAAAACAGAAAGTGACTCAAAGACTTAGAGAATGAACTTATGGTTGCTGACGGGAAGGGATAGTTAGGGAGTTTGTAATGGACATGTACACACTGCTGTATTTAAAATGGATAACCAACAAGGACCTACTGTATAGCACATGGAAATCTGCCCAAGGTTATGTGGCAGCCTGGATGGGAAGGGAGTTTGAGGGAGAGTGGTTATATAGATGTGTATGACTGGTCCCTTTGCTGTTCACCTGAAACTCTCATAAAACTGGTAATCTGCTATACCCCAATATAAAGTAAATGGTTTAAAAAAAAAAGAAGAAGAAGAAGATAGCAGCCTGCCTCCTGGGATACAAGTGATGGTTAAACTGCCCCAGGCATGGAACTGTTCTACCTTCTGCTCAGGAAGCTTCCTCCAAAGAGCTCCAACTTGGGACTTCACAAAAGCTGTTGTAAGAAGCTTTGACTGTATTACTATCTTTATTCTCTCTCTACTGGCTCAGCATCCTTCAGATTCAAACACGTTGGAGGCAGAGCTGAGTTTCTCCTCGATGGCCTCTTGACTCTGCTGTCCTTCCTTCTCGCACAGGATGTCCCCTGGGCTTCTATGGAAAGGACTGCGCGTTGGTATGCCAGTGTCAAAACGGAGCCGACTGCGACCACATCTCCGGGCAGTGCACTTGCCGCACCGGCTTCATGGGGAAGCACTGCGAGCAGAGTGAGTGTGAGAGCGTAGCATCTCTGGGTGCTGCTGTTTCCCTAGAGTCGGTGTTCCTACATAGCTGGCGATGTGAAGGACCCACAGCTCTGAGGGTGTTTGAACTGATGGTTGGTCACTTCCCAGCACCGTTGACTTCCCCTCCCAGAGACCCAGCCACCTTGGGATTCTTGCAGGCTGTCTTTGTCCTCAGAATTCTTCTGAGGAACTGATCAGTAATCTGGGTGGAGGGGGTGTGGCTATGAGGATGAAGACAGTATTCAAATTTTCCATCTGTTCATCCTGGCTCTCTCTTCCTCCCCTTCTTGTTTTTGGAACGTGGCTGCTCAGAGCTTTAAAAGAGCCAGTCAAGTTTTCTTCATGGCAGAGGCAGAACCTGATCTCACGGTGGAGGAATGTGCATTCAGGGGGGCTGGGCACCTAGGTGTGTGTGTTAGTTATTTAGCTGTGTCCTTTTTGTGACCCCATGGATGTAGCCCACCAGGCTCCTCTGTCCATGGAATTCTTCAGGCAAGAATATTGGAACGGGTTGCCATGCCCTCCTCCAGGGGATCTTCCTGACCCAGGGATTGAACCTGGGTCTCCCGCATTAGCAGGCAGATTCTTTACCATCTGAGCCACCAAAGAAGCCCACAGGAACCCAAGAGGAGTGTGCATTCAAAGGGGTGGGAACCCAGAGCCAGATCCATTATAGGGGCGGGGGTGAGTCTGTGCAAACATGGCTACGCTTTTGACAACTTTCTCTTGATAGTGGTTTTATACTGTTTCCACTAACTACTCCTCATCTTAATCTTAACAACCTTCCAGACAATATATTGCCTTCATTTTTTTGTTCTTGCTGTAAAAAATCCCACTCAGGGAGAGTATGCTCTGTAGGAATTCCCCATCCTTATGTTTCCATTTCTATCCCACCAGCTATGCAGCCGCTCCCAGGGCTGTAAGAACATTAGCCTTAGACTTAGTGTTTCAGGGTAGTTTATTATTCGTTTCTCTGTGACTTTCATTCAGTGTTAACACTGAATAAATCAGGTCTTAGAGCTTATGAGGCTCACTCTCTTATCATAAATGACAGGAAAGGTGCAGGACACTTCCTGCTTACAGAGGGTGTGCTCTTGAGAAAGATGTACCAAAGATTACATGGCTGTAGGGGCACTGTTGCCTGGAAAGGTCGGCAGGGCTTTGGCAATAAAGCATCATGCTCCCTCCATCAGGCTCCCTCCCCAGATCCTCATATCACCACTGGACAGCCAGGTTGTCTCAATCTTATTTGCTAAACTCTAGAATCGTGCTTGTACTAAGTTGCTTTAGTGGTGTCTGACTCTTTGCAACCCTATGGGCTGTAGCCTGCCAGGCTCCTCTGCCCATGGGATTCTCAAGGCAAGAATACTGGAGTGGGTGCCGTTTCCTTCTCCAGGGAATCTTCCTGACCTAGGGATCGTGCACACATCTCTGTCTCTGGCAGTGGCAAGCAGGTTCTTTACCACTGGAGCCACCTAGGAAGCCCAAACCCTAAACTCTAGAATATATCTGCATATCCTTGCATCTAGTAAATACCAAGAGTGATATTCAGGAGTCAGCCTGGACAAAGATGGCCCCATTTTAGTTTTGCACTGCTAGTTCATTTAACCATGAAACAGGTACTCGGTTGCACAGTTGCCTGCACACCACTTTGTGTATGCAGTATAATTATGTGTGTACATATCTACACATGTATAAGTAAGTAAGTAAGTGAAAGTTGCTCAGTCGTGTCGTCCGACTCTTTGTGACTCCATGGAATTCTCTAGGCCAGAATACTGGAGTGGGTAGCCTTTCCCTTCTCCAGCGGATCTTCCCGACCCAAGAATCGAACTGGGGTCTTCTGCATTGCAGGTGGATTCTTTACCAACTGAGCTATCAGGGAAGCCCCCCTAAACATGTATGCACATGTATATATACTTTGAAACCAGAATAGGCTTTAAACTGACTTTCACTTAAATGCTAGACTATTTATAGTCTTATTAAATAAGCACATCTTAAAGTACTTCCATGATTACTCTGAACATCAAATTAAAACGTCCCGATTTTTGGAGACTTCTCCTAATGCTCCTATGTAAACAGAAACCCTGTGTCTGACAGAGAACTCTGATAATAATTGTGCATCGCCCCCTGCTGCTCATTTTACAAAAAACATCTGTATTTTGTCATGAGGATTTTTACATTTAACATGCCTAGCCTATTCTTTGAAATTCATGCCTAACTCTTACACAACTATATCATAAAAATCCCATTATTTTAGTGTCTCAGACTTCAACCTGCAAATCCAAATTTTGAGGCTTTCTGTGGTAAATGAGAGCTTCCCTGGTGGCTCAGACTGTAAAGAATCCACCGGTAATGTAGGAGAACTCAGTGGGATCCCTAGGTTGGAAAGAATCTCTTGGAGGAGGGTTTGGTAACCCACTCCAGTATTCTCGCCTGGAGAATCCCCATGGACAGAGGAGCCCATGGGGTACCAAAAAGTCACATGGCTGAGCAACCAAGCACACACATGGTAAATGAAGTTCTTACCTAGAAAATTAACAAACTTGCCCTCTCCCTCCTTCCCAGTTCCCAGCTGAACTGAAGGCAGAATATGCCTTTAGGCAGATCTTAAAGCTTACAGTAAAATATGCATCTTCCCAAGGACGCATCTCCAGTTTATATTTTTCCCCTTTTATCCCATAGTTTTGCCTGGTGGCATCATCTCAGATTGCCCTTAATGATGATCTTCATCAGTTCTATTGGGATTCCTCAGACTCTCTACAAACCTCCATCAAGGAGGAGGGCATGTAGACTCTGAAAGAGCCAAGAGCTGTGATGAGAGTCTCAGTCTCCAGTCCATTGCTGCCTGGCCTCTAGAGTCCCAACGTGACTCAGGGAATGCCAGCCAGCTGTAGGCTACCCTGGATGGTTCAGGTCTCCCTGGACAGGGATCCCCTGAAAGGGCTGGCCTCCAGGCACACCAGATCATACAGTGAGACCCTTACCCCAGGTTTCCAAGGCTGGAGAGCTACATTGGACTCTCATCTCCTTCTCAGAGTGCCCTGCAGGAACATATGGCTATGGCTGTCGCCAGATATGTGACTGTCTGAACAACTCTACCTGTGACCACATCACCGGAACCTGTTACTGCAGCCCAGGATGGAAGGGGGCACGATGTGATCAAGGTAAGGATGCTAGTCACGGATGATTACTCAGATGAAGACACTGCAGCTCAAAGAAGTTGAATGATTTGCCTGAGGTTACCTATGTTAATATCTGTAGTAGAATATATTAGGATTCCAAAGCTCATGACTTTTCCACTGTGCCTTCAATTTTTTCAGCTTTATTGAGATATAATTAGCTGTAAAAAAGCAACACACACATATATAATTATACTTTGTATACACACACACATATGTGTATATGTATATTGGGTTGGCCAAAAAGTTCATAACGGTGTGCAGAGAAACCTGAATGAACTTTTTGGCCAGTACAATACAACACATATGTAAAAAACAAAGAATACCACTTGATAAAATGTGACAAATCTAGACATCCATGAAACTATCACCACAATAAAAATAATGAGTATATTGCCACCCCCCAAAATTTCCTCATGCTTCTCCCGACCACCGCTGTCCTCTAGGTCTCAGGTGATAAGTGATCTACTTTCTGTCGCTAGAGATTAGTTTGCATTTCTTAGAATTTCGTATATGTAGAACCATACTCTCCTCTTTTTTATCTGATTTTATTTACTCAGCATAATTTTTCTGAGATTGAACCATGTTGTTGTGTATCTCCATACTTCAATTCCTTCTGTTGCTGAATAATATTCTATTGCATGGTTATACCATAATTTGTTTACCCGTCCATTTACTTCACCTGTTAATGGACATTTGGACTGCTTCCAGTTTGGGCTACTGAGGATAAAACTATTGTGAACAATAGCGTTTCAAGTCTTTGTGGCATTATAGGGTTTCTTTTCTCTTGGGCAAGTTCATAGGAGTAGAAGGATAGGGTTGTATGGTGGTTGCATGTTTAGCTTTTTAAGAAACTTGTGCCCGTGGTTCTTAACTAGGATGAGTGGCACAGTCATCTGGAAATGACAGTCGTCACAGTAATCAGTCCTACTTGGGCAATTCTGATTCTGGGATAGATGGCGCCCTTGAGAAAGATGGTTCTGAAGCATGAGAGCTCCTAGTGTATGTGGTCTTAAACATACAGGTGATGAAGGCTCTTAAAAATTCAGATAGACATTTCATAAAATTCTTGTTAGTGGAGTTATCTTAAACTGTACACTATGTGGGTATTTGTATTTAACTTTCTTTCATAAAATAACTTTGACATGTTCATGATTTGTACTTGGCCATCATAAAAGTCTGACATCATATTCCACAGTCACATCATTGTTACAATGCATTGTGCATTGTGATCACACTCCATTGGCCTTGGTTCCTTTCAAGGCAGGTTGTCTTATAAGAAGTTCCAGCATTTAGAATCATATGGTCATAGGGACACTTGAGCTGGAAGAACCTTCATGGAGGCCAGTTTCCTCTTTTACAGATGATGAAACTGCAGCCTAGGAGCTTAAGGGAAAGTTCAAAATGTATGAATCAGTTTTTTTTTAGATGCCAGGTTTCTTGACTCTCAACTCATATCACTTGTGTCTTACTTGATGGAACTTGAGGGAGAACCATGTTAAGAAAAATTTTGAATTTTAATAAGTAAGGTTTTAGGTGAGATGATGTTACCTGGTATTGGAACAGATCTTTCTGTCATAGAAAATTCTGCATAGAATATATTTTCTGATCTTAGGACCTTTCTGAAATTAGGACCAGACAGATCCTGATCTTGGACTAGATTTATAATGGCTGCTGCTGCTGCTACTAAGTCGGTTCAGTCGTGGCTGACTCTGTGCGACCCCATAGGCAGCAGCCCACCAGGCTCCCCTGTCCCTGGGATTCTCCAGGCAGGAACAGTGAAGTGGGTTGCCATTTCCTTCTTCAATGCATGAAAGTGAAAAGTGAAAGTGAAGTCGCTCAGTCGTGTCCAACTCTTCGCGACCCCATGGACTGCAGCCTACCAGGCTCCTCCGTCCATGGGATTTTCCAGGCAAGAGTACTGGAGTGGGTTGCCGTTGCCTTCTCTGAGATTTATAATAGACTTATTCTTAATTGGAAGGAAAATTACTTTCCTCTTAGAAATGCTAAAGAGAGACATACTATTAAGTTAGGGACTTGAGTTAGCCACTCATAAACTTAATGCTGGATAATAAACAAAAAACAATAAAAATTAGATAAATTGTTATCCCCATCTAATTTCTGGTCTAAGCATTTAATCAGAAATCTGGGAGATGCTCCCAAACCCTACTGTTGAATCTTTGGTTTTTTTTTTTTGTTTGTTTTGAGCCTTAGAGAATCCTTCTTCTGGACACAGACAAACCAACAACGTCCAGTTTGTGTCCAAAAATGAAGAATGTTTGTTCTTCCTTCCTGCTCTGTTTTCAAAAGTTTCCAAATGAAAATTTCATGTACTGAAAATATCCAGGCTTTATTAGCACTGTGGGAGATTTTTGTAAATAGAGATCAAATATCTGTCCGGCACATTGTCATCCTTGCTCACATCTCTTTTCTTCCGTTTCTAGCTGGTGTTATCATAGTGGGGAATCTGAACAGCCTAAGCAGGACCAGTACGGCTCTCCCCGCTGATTCCTACCAGATCGGGGCCATCGCGGGCATCATCATTCTTGTCCTAGTTGTTCTGTTCCTCCTGGCACTGTTCATTATTTATAGACACAAGCAGAAGGGGAAGGAATCGAGCATGCCAGCAGTTACCTACACCCCTGCCATGAGGGTCATGAATGCAGACTATGCCATTTCAGGTGAGACTGGACTTGCTAGAGGCATTTCACTCCATGAAAAGCGAGACTTCATCCTGGTTCTTGGAAACCGAGTGTTTGGCTGTGCTGCCCGTTGGTACTGTCAATTAGCCTTGAGCAGCTTTTATGTTTGGAGACGATGCATTGTTAGAGATGTGTTTTATGTGTCAACAGTGGTAAAATCATCACTGTTTTCTCTTACGAGAGATTTAAAATTGGTTTCGTTATATGGTTGCTTTAAATGTTGGAAAAGTCAACCTAGAAGGAGCTTTGCTGGATGCCTGATCCCAAGCTGTTGTCATATGTGGGGGACAGGGAGGGGAGGGGAAGAAGCGGCCATAACTTCACCAAGGTCATGGAGCAGATCAGAGAAAAAACCAGGTCTTCTGTCTTTGGCCTTGGGTTCTTCCCAGGTACCCTCCAGCCTGTCCTGGAGCCCATGTACATCATTAGCCACACAGCAACCAAGTCACATAAACAGTTTGGGGGGATTAGCAACAACCAAGGCTGTTCTTTAATAAAACCCCTGAATCTTCCTTTTTGTCACAAGACCCCATAAAAGTAAATTTTTAAGTGATGCATTCAGTCTTCAGAAGATTCATATAAGTGAAGAATTTGCAAACTTAAGGTATTTGTTAATTTGGGGGCAATCAGTGAAGGGTTTCAGGTTTATAAATAAAGTGATTCTGGGGGAATTCATAAAGTAGCTGATTTACTTAGTGGTGTGTTTCTAGTGCAGAGTATTGTCTGGACTTCCCTGGTGGTCCAGTGGCTAAGACTCCATGCTCCCAATGCAGGGGGTCTGCCTTCAATCCCTGATCAGGGAACTAGATCCTACATGCCTCAACTAAAACCCAGCACAGTTAGATAGATAGAAAGATGGATGGTTGGATGGATGGATTGATAGGTAGGTAGGTAGATAGATTAATCTATAAGTAGACAGAGAAATAGAAAGAAAGAATATTGTGTCAAGAGCTCAAGTGTTTAAACACAGAGGAAAGTTACAGTGGAAGAAGCTTCAAAGCAATGCCTTCCCAGCTTGTACAAGCCCCAAAGCAGAGAGCAGTTGTTGGTGGATGCTTTCAGACTTTTCCAGGAGATGGGCAGAAAGGCAGGCGCCTGCTGCTTCCACAGGCTTCTCTGAGCATGCCGGGCAGGAGGGGATTCTGCCCGCTTGTGATCTGGAATCAGTCCAAACATTTGTTCTTGTTGCTTCACTTCCCTCTTTCCCACACACGTTTAAGGAGCCTGCCATCTTAACCATTTCCTTCTTTGTCATCAGAAACCCTTCCTCACGGCAACGGTGGAAATGCTAACAGCCATTACTTCACCAATCCCAGTTACCACACGCTCACCCAGTGTGCCACATCCCCTCACGTCAACAACAGGGACAGGATCGCCAAGGTGAGAGGAGATGGTCCAGGTCACTGGGCGGGGTGGGGGGGAGGGGATGGCGAGGGGGGGAGAGGGGAGGGGGATGGCGGGTGAGGAAAGAGCAAGGAAGCAAGGAACAGGCATGCCTGAGGGCTGCAGTTGGCCAGCTGCCATTCCACATACGTACATCAATTATCTCATTTATTCCTCCAAACAATCCCGTGGGTGTGTATTAGTATCTCAGGTTTACTGACAAAAAACCCTAAGTAACAGGGAACTTAAGTCACTTCCAAACATAGCTTGTGAGTGAGGCTGCAGCGAGGTGAGTCAGTCTCTCTGTCTCTGCAACTTGTACTGTTTCCATTGCACTTCTTTTGGAAAATGTTTCTAATATTGCATGTGGTTTTAAAATAATGTCTCATAGCAGACCTATAGCAGACTCCGGTCTGGGTAAAATTAGCAGGTTTGTCTTTTGTGATCACCTTCTGGTACCCTTTCCTAGCCAGCTGTACTTGGGTAATGACAACAATAATATGCATTTATTTATTTTGATTGAACCATATGAAATTGCAGTTTTGTGGGTAAAAAGTTACCAAACAAAACAACCTAATACTATGTGCCAGGCATTTCAAAGTTCCATGTATGTAAATCCAAGTGAGGCCTAATTGGCACAGAGCACCAACTTAAAATGAAGAAGTAAGGTGATGGAGGGAATGGTTGGGGCTGAGGGGCACCTACTCCTGCTGCCTCTAAGTCCCACCAGGTCAGAAGTGGTCACCTCTGTCCCTTGGTGCATCCTCACGTAAGGACTAGTCCTTGATATGCTCCATGGACCTGCTTTCCCTAGATGGGTAACACTGCACTGCGCCATATTGTATTTTCTTTTTTAAATCTTTTTGTTGTTTATATTTTTAACAGTCAAAAAATAATCAGCTGTTTGTGAATCTGAAAAATGTGAATCCTGGGAAGAGAGGCCCTGTGGTAGATTACACAGGCACGCTGCCTGCAGACTGGAAACACGGCGGCTACCTCAACGAGCTCGGCAAGTTCCCCATCCCCCAACCTCCACCAGCATCTTTATCTTTTAGTCACTTCAAACACTCAGAGATTCACGACCGTGCCAAAGCAACTACTGAAAATATGCACAGGAAAAGAAAGACATAGCATCACGCCTAATCCCTGTGTGGGGCTTTTACTGTCCCAAGTGCTTTATTTACTCAGCATGTATTGAGTTCTTACTGTGAACAAGGAATCAATAAAGAGACAAGGATCACTGCCTGCTTGTAGCTTACACTCCACCTTTCCATGTATCAACTCAATTCTCACAAGTTCTGCTGTAGGTACCATGATTAGCATCATCATCTCCCTGCTCCCGTTGCAACACTGCATCATAACGAGGTTAAGTCAGTTGTGGAAGTCCTCAAAGCCTATGACATGGTAGAGCTGGGATTTGAACCCCGTCAGCTTGGTTCCAGCCTGTGTGCTTCTCTTTGCTCTCTGCTACACAGGTTCAATCCCTGGGTTGGGAAGATCCCCTGGAGGAGAGCATGGCAACCCACTCCAGTATTCTTGCTGGAAAATCCCACGGACAGAGGAGCCTGCTGGGCTACAGTCCATAGGGTAGCAAAGAGTCAGACACGACTGAAGTGACTTAGCACACATACACAACCTGATATACCCTTACTTGAGGCCCTTTCCTCTTTTAGGTGAGAAAATGGAGATATCTTTGGGAATATAGTGAGTCAGAGGTTCTCAAACATCTGGGAATCAGAACACTTTCATATAGTACCCGTGGCTGATTCATGTTGATGTATGGTAAAAACCACTACAATGTTGTTAAGTAATTAGCTTCCAATTAAAATGAGTTAATTTTTTAAAAAAGTAATCAAGGATCCCCAAGAGCCCCTACTAACATGGGTTATATTTATTGATATTTGCCATAGTAGAAATAAAATCTGAGGGCTATTTATTAATTTATTGATTATAGATAATATAAAATGCATTTTTGTGAAAAATGACTACGTTTTTTCAAAATGAAACAACAAAAAAATTACTGAGAAGAATGGCCACTGTTTAACACTTTTATGACATCTGGCTTAATAGAGGTCAGCTGAATTTTCATAGCTGCTCTGCGTCCAACCAAGAGTGATGTCACACTTGGTGTGGCTCCTGGAAAACTCCACCGTCCACCTGAGAGGATAAGAGTGGAAAGGACAAACAGTGCTGTACTAGGACAAGAATTGTTTTAACCTCAGGGCCCTCCTGCAGAGGGCGTGGGGCGACTCCGCTGAAATAACTGCTGTGACTCCACATTGAGAGTGTGGTATATTCTTATTCTCAGGGAGGAGCTCCGCATAGTAATTAACATGAGTGCAGTGTCTTATGGGAACTTTCCTATGTCTTGAAAGCAAACCCTTTCCTAGGTATTTATTTAATGATAAGGTTGGAAGGAAGTCCCATTAATTTGGAATTTCAGGTAAGAAACAAATAATTTTTGGATAAGTATATCCCAAGTATCGCACAAGGCACACTTATTCAAAAAATTATTTTTTTCTCTAAAATTTTCTCTAAAATTCAAGTTTCTCTAAAATTCAAGTTTCTCTAAAATTCAAATTTCACTGAACTTGCTATGCTTTTGTTTGCTGAATCTGGCACCCCTCACTGTGTGGGCCCTTCCACATAACTTGTTTTATAAAGGAAGAAACAGGTTAACTCTTGTCTAAGATTTCATGGAAGGAAGATGGTAAAACCAGGTCTCATAGTTGGTCTTCTGCCCACTCCCTCTCTGATCCTTCTGTGAACACTTTAGATGTCAATTCGTCTAAGCCACTTGCAGGAGCCATGTGTGGGCTCTGGAATCCCCTATTACTATGGAAATAGAAAATAAGTTCAAATGCTTAGCTTTTATCTGAATTCTTCACTAACATTATCAATAGGATGAGTACTTCTACACACTTACAGTAAAATTATTTATATACCAGATTTACATTATAGTTATTGGTGAAATCATTTAAGTTTAGGGAGGTTAATAATCTAGCTCAAAGAAGTCCATGAATTGTGTGTGTCGTGTGTGTTAGTCGCTCAGTTGTGTCCAACTCTTTGCGCCTCCATGGACTGTAGCCCACCAGGTTCCTTTGTCCGTGGGATTCTCCAGGCAAGACTACTGGAGCAGGTTGCCATTTCCTTCTCCAAAAAGGCTGATGAAAATGTGTAAAATCAAGATGATAACTGTACTTAGTAAAATACCACCCAGCACTAATGAGGGAAAAGTTCTCTCATTCCATCTCCACTTAATGGAGTTTGTCCTGATTCCAGAATACACAGTTACTGTAAAGGTCACATATAAATTTCTCTGCTTTCTGTCTCAGTGAGACCCAAGGGACTGATTATTAGGAACATAAAATCTTCATTGGAAATTCTGGATCTCCTTGGTTTGTTCCCATCCAAAAGTAATTCTGCATTTAATATCCCTGTGAAGTTGTGGCACAGAAAAAGTCTTCTCTTACAAAGAACAGAATATGGCTCATTACGGATAATGAAGTGTGCAGTGTTTTAAATGATGGAAAAGTTGTGATGCTGTCTGAAAGAGCCCAGAACTTGACGCAAAAGCCCTGAAATCAATTCCTAGTTCTGTGGTATGACGCAGTCACCCTCTCAAGACTGATTTGTTCATTTGTAAAATAGAGATCCAGTCCCATCACTTCATGGCAAATGGAAGGGGAGAAAATGGAAACAGTGACAGATTTTATTTTCTTGGGCTCCCAAATCACTGCAAATTGTCTCTGTAGTCATGAACTTAAAAGACCCTTGCTCCTTAGAAGAAAATGTATGGCAAACCTAGACAGAGTATTAAAAAGCAGAGACATTCCTTTACTAATTAAGGTCTGTATAGTTAAAGCTATGGTTTTTCTAGTAGTCATGTACAGATGTGAGAGTTGGACCATAAAGAAGACTGAGTGCTGAAGAACTGATGCTTTTGAATTGTGGTGCTGGAGAAGACTCTTGAGAGTCCCTTGGGCCACAAGGAGATCCAACCAGTCAATTCTAAAGGAAATCAACCCTGAATATTCATTGGAAGGACCGTTTCTGAAGCTAAAGCTCTAATACTTTGGCCACCTGATGCAAAGAGCTGACTCACTGGAAAAGACCCTGATATTGGGAAAAATTGAAGGCAGAAGGAAAAGGGAGCAGCAGAGGTTAAGATGATTGGATAGCTTCACCGACTCAATGGACATGAATTTAAGCCAACTCCAGGAGATGTTGGAGGACAGAGTAGGCTGGCGTGCTGCAGTCCATGGAGCTGCAAAGAGTCAGACACAACTGAACAACAAAAACACAAAAAAATAGAGATAAGGATCATGTTCTGGCTTATTGTATGAAGTAGATTAATTTGAGCATTTGAAAACACCTGTTCAGACACTGAGACAGATGGGAGTTTATGAGAAAGCCCACTTGCTCCGTTGTTAAAACTGCACCCTGATCAACCAGGGCAGAGGAGAGGGAATCTGCCAAGCACGGCTAATCTCGTAGCCCCACTCTTATTCCCTAAGTTGTTATCCACCCCATGTTGCTTTCATCCCTTGGGGAAGGCTAGACCTTGCATAGCTAAGATCAAGATGGACATTTAAAAAGACTTTGCCACAGCTTGGAGGTGGCCAAGAGAATTAGGCAAAGGGTAGTGTAGACTTCCGGAGAAGGCAATGGCACCCCACTCCAGTACTTTTGCCTGGAAAATCCCATGGACAGAGGAGCCTGGTAGGCTGCAGTCCATGGGGTCACTAGGAGTCGGACATGACTGAGTGACTTCACTTTCACTTTTCACTTTCATGCATTGGAGAAGGAAATGGCAACCCACTCCAGTGTTCTTGCCTGGAGAATCCCAGGGATGGGGGAGCCTTTTATCCTGTCTTCCTGAACAACTTGGTGCCTTTCCCACCATCTGGGAGCCTGCCTGGCTATTCTTCACATACCAGACTCAAGAGAGCGCGCCTGAGAGGGAAACATCCCTGTTTCCTGTCCTCTAACAGTTGACAGTAGACACACACTCTCTCCTTCAGGGATCCTCCCTCTTTCTCCACAAATGTGTACCCCCAGGAAATATCACCCTGTGAACTTGAGTTTAATATCACTCTAAGAAAATTATACACAGACCTGCCATGCAGGGAAATAATTTCCTTACCCTTCTCATGCTATGCTATGCTATGCTAAGTCGCTTCAGTCGTGTCCGACTCTGTGCGACCCCATAGACACAGCCCACCAGGCTCCGCTGTCCCTGGGATTCTCCAGGCAAGAACACTGGAGTGGGTTGCTGTTTCCTTCTCCAATGCATGAAAGAGAAAAGTGAAAGTGAAGTCACTCAGTCGTGTCCGACTCTTAGCGACCCCATGGACTGCAGCCTACCAGGCTCCTCTGTCCATGGATTTTCCAGGAAAGAGTACTGGAGTGGGGTGCCATTGCCTTCTCTGACCCTTCTCATAGTTATTTGAATATTCATCACAAGTTACTACTTTACTTTCTGTTTTTAACCTAAATCCATAACATTCTATTAAAGAATAATTGCAGATACCTTGTATTGCCTGCAGATAGACTGCAGCTGAGCGTGTTGTGACACACGAGTGTTACAGTAATTGATTGGTGCAGCCACTGTGGAAAGCAGTATGGAGGTTCCTTAAAAAACTAAAAATAGAGCTACCATATGGTCTAACAGGGCTTCCCCAGTGGCTCAGTGGTAAAGAACCTGCCCGCCAATACAGGAGATGTGGGTTAAATCCCTTGGTTGGGGAGAATGCCCTGGAGAAGGGCATGGCAACCCACTCCAGTATTCTTACCTGTGAAATCCCATGGACAGAGGAGTCTGACGGGATACAGTCCATGGGGTCACAAAGAGTCAGACACGACTGAAGTAACTGCACGTATGCATGCACATATGATCTAACAATCCCGCTCTTGGACATATATCCAGATAAAATTATAATTCAACAAGATACATGCATCCCACGTTCATAGAAGCACTATTCAAATAGTTAAGACATGGAAGAGACTTAAATGTCCATCGACAGATGAATGGATAAAGATGTGGTATGCATGTGTATATACTACATACGGAATACCACTCAGCCATCAAAAGAATGAAATAATGCATTTTCAGCAACATGGGTGGACCTAGAAATTATCATACTATATGAAGTAAATCAATCAGATAAAGACAAATACCATGTGATGTCACTTATATGTGGAATCTTTAAAAATGATACACATGAACTTATTTACAAAACAGAAATATACCCACAGACATAGAAAACAAATTTATGGTTGCCAAAGGGGGAAGAGGGTGGGGCGAGGAATAAATTAGGAGTCTGGGATTAGCAGGTATAAACTATTATATGTAGACTACAAAGCCCTACTGTATAGGAAAAGTGCAAGTGTTAATCATGCAGTTGTGTCTGATTCTTTGTGAACCCAAGGACTGTAGCCCACCAGGCTCCTCTCCATGGAATTCTCCAGGCAAGAATACTGGAGTAGATAGATATCCATTCCCTTTTCCAGGGGATCTTCCCAAACCAGGGATAGAACCTGGGTCTTCTGCATGGCAGGCAAATTCTTGAGGAAACTATATTCAATATCTTACAATAACCTATAATGAAAAAGAATATATGTATAACTGAATCACTTTGCTCTACCACAAAAACTAACACATTGTAAATCAGGTATATGTCAGCAAAATCAATTTTTTTAAAAAAGTATTACAGTAACTGAGATACCATTCGTCTATATGACTCCTCAGCGTTTACGACGCCTTTCCCTATGGTCTATTCACTTTATGTTCACAACAACCCTGTGAGGCTTAGAAGGTGAGTTGTGTTTTCCCTGTTTTAGAGATATGAAAATTGAGGCTCAGCAAGCTGAAAGTCTTGCGTAAAGTCATGCAGCGAACAAGTGATGAAGTCCCAGTCCGTTGTCTCAAGTCTGCCTGGCTGTGTCCTTTCCACTGAGCAACCTTGAATCAAGGCAACCTTCTTGGTTCATTGGTTCCTCGGTGTCTACCCCATGTTGACCAGCCTTTCCCAAAGCCACTGAAACAGGCAGGAGAATGCTCAGGATGATACATAACATTTGGTTAACTCTGAAGTACTGACACATCTGGCCCAAGTGATCCGGTGTCAAGGTTTGGAAAATAGCATCCTTGTTTATTTCCTGCAGTAGGGAGACTGTGGGTGCCCAAACCATCATACTCCAGTGACCTGAGAATATTAGATGGGTTTTCCCTTCCTTTCTTTTTTTTTTTTCCTCTTCCTTTCAGTTCTCACTGGATGTTTTTTTTTTCTTCCTTTGTCACAGGTGCTTTTGGACTTGACAGAAGTTATATGGGAAAATCCTTGAAAGGTATTGCCTGAATTTGCAGAAGAAATACATTTATCAGAATCACAATTTAAAATATTTTTTAATCTCAGAGACAAAAATAATTTGTTAAACCAGCAAAATTGGCACTCCAGAGAAAAGGTAGCATTGTTGCTGTGGTGTGTGCGTGCTAAGTTGCTTCCGTCATGTCTGACTCTTTTGTGACCCCATGGACGATAGCCTGCCAGGCTCCTCTGTCCATGATATTCTCCAGGCGAGGGCACTGGAATGGGTTACCGTTCCCTTCTCCAGCGTATCTTCCTGACCCAGGGATCGAACCTGCGTCTCTTATGTCTTCTGCATTAGCAAGTGGATTCTTTACCACTAGCGCCACCTGGGAAGGCAGTTAGTGTGGTAAATTACTTCAACAAACCCGCAGCCAGGTTTGACTGCCAGCAAGAGTGTGAACGTAGGTGGATCCTGTTAGAGCAGAAGTTTTAGAGAACCAAGATCTCAGTTTGCTGGGAAAACACACATAATTCCCCTCAAAGAAATATGGTTTATGGAGAGAGAGAAATATGAAGAAGGAAAAAGCAGGGAAAAGAAGAGGTCAGCCTGGTTACATGTTCACTGAAGCCAGCTTTTTGAGAAGAGTTTGAATGATAACTTCATGTGCCCAGACCTGAGGTTTTACGAGGAAGCCGTACAGCACAGGTGCCTTCCTCACCATCAAAACAGAACCTCCTGTGCTCCTGGAGCCAGCAACATGTGGGGTCTTGATCAAAGCCTTTGAGGATTCAGAGACCATTAGTAAAATAGAGTGGAGTTAACTTTATTTGAGTGTGATAATAAAAGGGGCTTTCCTGGTGACTCAGCTGTAAAGAATCCAGCTGCAATGTGGGAGACCTGGGTTTGCTCCTTGGGTTGGGAAGATCCCCTGGAGAAGGAAACGGTTACCCACTTCAGTATTCTGGCCTGGAGAATTCCATGGACTGTATAATCCATGGGGTCACAAAGAGTCGGAAAATGAAATCAAATCCCTGATGTTTACACTGATCCTCACCTTAGAGAGGAGCCACGATTACTTTGTGGATGGGTAATTTTATAGCTGATTTTCTCCAAAATAAGTGGAGAATGAATAATATTCTTTTCTTTGTTAAAAATGATAGAAAACTAGATGCAACGGAAAAGAAATAATTTGCCCAAGTCAGTTAATCGCCACGAAAATAAATGTTGTTGCCCATGAAATAGCATTTGCTTTTCACCCCTCTGTCTCTCTTCACAGACCTGGGGAAGCATTCTGAATATAATTCAAGTAACTGCTCCCTAAGCAGTTCTGAAAACCCATACGCCACTATTAAAGACCCGCCTGTCCTTATTCCCAAACACTCAGAGTGTGGTTATGTGGAGATGAAGTCACCAGCGCGGAGAGATTCCCCATATGCAGAGATCAATAACTCAGCCTCTGCCAACAAGAATGTCTATGAAGTTGGTAAGTTTTCTTAACCAAAGAAAGAATCTAGTGAATAAGAATATTCTTTTGAAACAATTTTAAAGTCCTTGAGAATGCAGTAGTTGCAGTTCATAAACATTTTATTGTAAATAATGATCTGTATTTTAAACTCAGCCTGTGTTTATGCTGATCATATTAGTTGGTGTCAAATGAACTTTCCAGGAAAAATACTATTTCAAAAAGTCAAAGTAGGTTTTTTCTTACCTCCCTAGTTATCCATCTTTTGTTTTGTAACCATAGTGAATATTTTAGCACGCATGTGGAACAGCATATGTATCATATTAGCTAACATGTTGAGTTAGCCAAAACAAATGGTTCAAGTGGATTAAACAGATGGTTCCATTTCCTGGTTGCATCCATTATACTAATATAATGCTTTTAGCAGAATTTTAACATTTTACTTTTATATTTGTCTAATAGATCAGTAATATTCCCAGCTGTGAATCTGATACAAATTAATAAGAATTCAGTTAATATTAGAGTTATTTTGATTGCCCCTTGCACATCCATTTGAGGAAGCTAAAACATACCAGAGCAATCCTGGGCTAGATAGTACAGCTTTATATTTTCCTTTTTCTTTCTCCATATCTTTCCCAGTATTTATGATTTGAATCTAAAAAAATTCTCTATTCTAGTTGATCCTTGAACAACATGGGTTGGAACTGCACGAATCCACTTACACACGGATTTTTTCCACTTAGTAAATGCTACACTTCTACACACTCTTCTGTTGGTTCAATCCAAGGATGTGAGATGGTAAATAGTGGGGCCAATTTTAAAACTGACTATGGATTTTAAATTGTGGTGGGTTGGGGTTATGTGTGGAGCACCCCTAACCCTGAGTTGTTCAAGGGTCAACTGTAGTGACTTATTTAACTCTAGTCACTAGTCATTCATTTTATGCCATAGATGTGACAGAAAGATATGTAACTCTTTTTAAAGTATTAAGACAGCTTTTTAAAATGGAAACCAGCATGAACTAAATTTAGTTTTGCAAGTGAGCAGCAGTTCCCTTTTGGATTATCCCCTAAGCCCAGCACTGTGAGATGGGATCACAACTGAAAGCCTGAGTCCTGAATCCTAAAGCTGTGAACTTGTTACAAGTTTCCATGAATCGAGTGATCGCCAAAGGACCGTGTTGTTGTTACCTGTACAGGAAGGGGCTTGGACTAGATTATCTCCCAGGTTTTGCAGACAGTGATTCATGTCCAGGGTTTCTTTATATTCCCTTGATGTCTTCATCCCAACCACACAGTCACCCTTTGTTCTGAACATCGTTTGTAAGTGTCAGTGGGTTACCAACCACAGAGTAGTTACCTCTATGGGATTATACAAGGATTGTTTGTTTTTAAAAATACTTTCTTATATTTTTATGAACGTTCCTCTGGTGTGTTTGATACTTGCATGAAATACCATATTGTATATTTTTAAAATGTCCTTGTGTATCAATTAATGTGTCCCTGGTTGTCACAGAACCTACAGTGAGTGTTGTCCAAGGAATATTCAGCAATAATGGGCATCGCACCCAGGACCCATATGACCTCCCAAAGAACAGTCACATCCCTTGCCATTATGACCTGTTGCCAGTCCGAGACAGTTCATCCTCCCCCAAGCAAGAGGATGGCGGCAGCAGCAGCAGCAGCAGCAGTGAATGACACCAAAGACCACTGGGTAGCCACTGGACCCCTTTCCAGAACTGCAGTTCGGTTCTTCTCCATCCTCAAGTTTGCAACCCTACGTGAATGTTAATCTACTTCGTAGGCAGTTGTTGGACATGAACCTGAAAGCTCAAAGCTGAGGCTAACTGACCATAGGTCCTTCTTATACAGGTGGCTCAGAAGGAGATATCAATGTGATTTCCCATTTTTGTTAGCATTAGAACTGCACCCATGAAGCATGACTTACTGTAAAATCTTGGCTAAAAGCATGACCGTGCAGGACTCTTTCAGAGACACGGGTTGCAGTGGATGTTGGTATTGTTGCTTGAAAAATTAAAATTTAAATATTTTCTTTCTCATTTGCATCATAGAATTGTACCTAGGATTGTGCATTTTACCATGAAATTTACTTCATTAAACTGTCACATGCTCAACACATAGAAGAAAAGGGCCATCTCATTGAGTCCTTATTGTTTAACTTTTTTCAGCGGGACTCATTATTGTAAGGATAATAGGACCCCAGCAGGAAACATTCTGTCAAGTGACATTACTGGACAGACTCCACATAAACTCTAGAGGTGCAGAGCAAATTTACATATGAAAACTTTAGACTTTTTTTTGTAGGATGAGGAAATGTACATTTAGAATTACTTTAGAAGTAATAGAATTACTGCAGCAATGAATACACAGATGTGCCAGACAGAGATGCTTCTCTGTTTCTCGGCCCATTTTAGATCCATGACGTTATTCTGATCACTGTCCCAATCATACACATTCACCACTTGAGATCCATAACATATCAATAATTATTTCATACATACAGAAATGAAATAATTTTATTTTTGACAGATTGGATTGAATGAGTGTCTAATGATTGGAAAAGGTTGTAAATGTTAGGTGTAAGATGATGCTTAAGTTTTGTAAGCCATTAGGAATACATGCTGTAATATAGAATTAGCAGAAAGTTTTGATTAATTTTTCCCTGGAAGTGACCGAAATATTTTTGTGCATATTTGAGAAAAGGGCACTTTGCTTTTATTAATTGTTGATTTAGAGAAACTATGCTTAAGCTGGTCTTTTGCATTGCTAATATGACATGTACCCCATTTTTCATTAATTTGTATTTCCATTTTTAAGTTGTATATTCTATGTTTTGTAGTGTTTGGATTGTTAATGAAAAAAATATTATATGTTTATTGTTTCTTGTGTTATGGCCACTTTTCTTTTTGCTTCAGAAAAATGCATTGCTCTTGTTTCTTTTGGAGGGAAGAGAAGAAGATATATAAATCGAATCCATTAAAATGGGGCATTACTAAAATAGTATAGTAACAAGTAAATGGTTTATAATGGAAATGGAGAAGCATTTAAATATTCCAAAATGGAGTTCCTCTTGATCTGTGGGTCCTGAGTTTTGGTTAAACCAAAGGGAAGAGGAACAGGGAGTCATTGTCACTGAGCGAGTACCACAGACTGATCTTACTGAAGACCTTCATTAGGTTGATCATATAATCAATTATCCAAACTGGGACACTTTGGAAAGTAAATGAAGGCATTATGAATAATTATCCTGCAGTGGGCTTAAATGTGCACTTTAACAGGCAAACCAGAAGAGATACTCATCTTGTGTATTCTGAATGTAGTTAACATTTTTCACTCCAAGGGAGTTACCTCAGGAGAATGCCAACTCCATGCAAGGAAACCAGTTTCTCTTTGACCTACCTGGGCAACCTGAAGGGCTGAAAGCTGAATGAGGGAGCAGTTTTGTGAGAGAAAACAGTGGCCATCCATCTTTTAAAGACATGAAAACCTACGTGGTGTCCTTTGCCAGTCAACTCACAAATACGTATTGTATTCCCATTCTGCCAATAGTCTACAGAAGGCACCGTCCTTGCCAGTCACCCAGTGGGATATCCTGTGCTTTCATATCACACACCTGCACCTCTGATGTTGGTTTGATCAGGTGGATGAGAGAACAAATATACTTCTTTGATGGCTGTTTCTTTCAGGGAACTCCAAAGTTAATTCAAGGAAATGGGAAATGCCCGGAACACACCTTAGAAACAATTGATTTATTTCAAGTGTCCTGCTGGTTGGCCCTTGATTCTAGGGAATAGAGATCTAATTGAGACAATTGGGTTCATAACCACGTAAGAGTCCTTTTTGGTTAGAAAAAAGAAGACAGCTTTCCACTTCTAAGATTCATCTCTTCAGAGCTCCATGGTAAGTTGAAATTTCCCATTACTCCCTGGCTGCTGCTGCTGCTGCTAAGTCGCTTCGGTCGTGTCCGACTCTGTGCGACCCCACAGACAGAAGCCCACTAGGCTCCCCCGTTCCTGGGATTCTCCAGGCAGGAACACTGGAGTGGGTTGCCATTTCCTTCTCCAATGCATAAAAGTGAAAGTGAAGTCGCTCAGTCGTGTCCAACCCCTAGCGACCCCATGGACTACAGCCCACCAGGCTCCTCCATCCATGGGACTTTCCAGGCAAGAGTACTGGAGTGGGGTGCCATTGCCTTCTCCGAGATAAGTTTAAAAAAAAAAAAAAGACAACTTTTTTTTTTCTTATTCCCCTATTTTTAAAAAATGAAAGCTTCACATCCCAAGGCAACAGCAATGTAAATAGAAAACCTAGGAAACAGAGGTGGGTCCAGAGGGGCACTGATATCCCTCCCTGTACAATCTTTCTGACAGATCGCCTCCTCAGGATGGCTGGTGTCCTAAAACGACATTTGGACCGGAGGCAATTCTTACACATAGCGTTGTGGATATTGTAAAACTACACACTATATTTAAAGAGATCTAGTTGAAAGGTAAAAAATTTCTAGATACTTTGATAAAGACTTGGGTAAAGATACTTTAGAAAAACAATTTTGGCAGAAGGAGAATTGGAGACAAAAGAATTTGACAGTTTTTCCCCTGAAATTACAGTGTTTTGGGCTTTTTCAGATATATCAAATTCGATTTAAAGGTAATGTTATGCTTTGTACACAGTGAATCTGTTTTTATAACGTTTGAAAGTAAAGTCACTCAGTTGTGTTTGACTCTTTGCAACCCCATAGACTGTGTAGCCTGTTGCGCTCCTCTGTCCATGGGATTTTCCAGGCAAGAATACTGGAGTGGATTGCCATTTCCTTCTCCAGGGGAACTTTCCAACCCAGGGATCTAACCCAGATCTCCTGCATTGCAAGCAGACTCTACCGTCTGAGCCTCCAGGGAACCCATTTTAATTTAGAACCTTAAAAATAATCTCTACTCAATATCCTATAGTGGTCAAAGCAGTGAAAGAGCTTGGTGACATGTAGCAAAAGCCATTCATGTAGGGATGTCAGCCAAACTATTATACTTTCTCTAGAGGTTGATGTGTCAGAAAATTTATAACCTATTTGTATTTCTATATAAATACATCAAAACTGGCCCAAATTATAGTTTGTATGCTTGCTTTAATACAGAGAAAATTATTTGTAGTTCAGTTCAGTCGCTCAATCATGTCCAACTCTTTGTGACCCCATGAACTGCAGCACGCCAGGCCTCCCTGTCCATCACCAACTCCTGGAGTTCACCCAAACTCACATCCATTGAGTCAGTGATGCCATCCAGCCATCTCATCCTCTGTCGTCCCCTTCTCCTCCTGCCCCCAATCCCTCCCAGCATCAGAGTCTTTTCCAATGAGTCAACTCTTCACGTGAGGTGGCTAAAGTACTGGAGTTTCAGCTTTAGCATCATTCCCTCCAAAGAACACCCAGAGCTGATCTCCTTTAGAATGGACTGGTTGGATCTCCTTGCAGTTCAAGGGACTCTCAAGTCTTCTCCAACACCGCAGTTCAAAAGCATCAATTCTTTGGCGCTCAGCTTTCTTCACAGTCCAACTCTCACTTCCATACATGACCACAGGAAAAACCATAGCCTTGACTGGACGAACCTTTGTTGGCAAGTAATGTCTCTGCTTTTGAATATGCTATCTAGGTTGGTCATAACTTTCCTTCCAAAGAGTAAGCGTCTTTTAATTTCATGGCTGCAATCACCATCCGCAGTGATTTTGGAGCCCCCAAAAATGAAGTCTGACACTGTTTCCACTGTTTCCCCATCTATTTCCCATGAAGTGATGGGACCAGATGCCATGATCTTTGTTTTCTGAAGTTAATTATATGATGAAGAATATTTCATAATTATTTACAATGTTTGATATGAATTTCTCTCCTATGCTAGGGAGCTTAATGTGTTTTTATTATCTCTGTGGAAAATTATTCACCAAATTCAGGAAAACCAATGTGGAATTTTATAATAGGACAGTTATCACTTCCAAACAAATCCATTAGCACAATGACTACGTGTTGTGAGAAATGCAAACAACTTCATGAAAATGTAACCATTTTGACCTCAAAGAGTCACAATAATAGTTATCAATTATTGGGATTTTAAACTATAAATATTATAAGAGTTGCAAAGAGTATTATGATACCATTTAGGGTTCATGTCAATGTTAGTTCGTTTATCACTTAAAATGAGATGTAATTATTAAAAAAATTGAGTTTTAAGGTTATGTCCTTTAAATAATAGATTTTCTATCTTTAAGTAACATGTCTTAATTATTCATATTAAGTATTTAAGAGTGAATCACATGGTTTAGATGGGTGTTTGTCTAGTAACTAAAGATGTACAACCAGTTGCTGCTTTAGGGTCCCCTTAATACTGACGCCTAACACTAGTCTGTCTATTCTAGTTCAGTATTTAGTCTAGGCTTCCTTTTGATATGAACAAATCACAATATATATTTTTAAAAGGAAAATAATTAAAACATATTAGGATGTATGTGCTTGTAGCAAACAAAAAATGCTTTAAGTGTTAAAATATCTCTTTTCCCAAAGATGATTAAACTTTAATCAGTATTAGCCAACATTCTTACATATATGACCAAATGAGTTTGTAGATTAATGTAATAAACTTTCTAATAAAAACTTTAAAGTAGTGTTTATTGCTATGTTTGATTCTATTGTTAATTAAAGAGGAGAAAAATTATGATGCTACTGGAAAAAAATTTAATATTTTTTCATATGTGATCCCTTAGCACTATATGTACATTTTTTAAAAAACAACTATATTTTATTATATTTAATTGCTTATATACCTGCTTTTTCTCCAGATCACTTGTTCTTTAAAGACAGAGGCAACATTTTTGTTCATATTTGGATCCCTGGAACCCAGGTTAGTGCCTGAGATTCGGGTCTCTGTAAAAAACTTCAGGTTATCTTATGTGGATTTGCTTTTTAAATCTCAGTAACCTGTTAATGCTTCATTTTAAAATTTAAAATTTTTTGGAGGTCTCACTTTATAGCTGGAGAAGGAAATGGCAACCCACTCCAGTATTCTCGCCTGGAGAATCCTGTGGACAGAGGAGCCTGGTGGGCTGCTGTCTATGGGGTCGCACAGAGTCAGACACAACTGAAGCAACTTAGCAGCAGCAGCAGCACTTTATAGCCCTGTGTTCTAGGGCTCAGATATGAATAAAGCATTGCTGGTTCTGTCAGTCACTATTCACTGAGGGCTTGAGTGCCAAGAGCAGTTGGGGCTGCAGAGATGTAGAAGATGTGAGCTCAAGTAGCGCATTATTTCATGAAAGGAATAAAGCATCTACTTTAGCTGCATGACTGTGGTAAGTTACTTAACTTCTCAGGACCTTGGTTTCTATATTATATGTTGGAAATAATAATACAAAGGGTTTTGCGAGAATTTAATAACTTTAATTATATCTGCAAACACTTACTTCTCCAGGGGATCTTCCCAACCGGGGGATCGAACCTGAATCTCTTGTATTGACAGGCAGATTCTTTATCACTGAACTACCAGGGAAGCGAGGCATATAATTATAGGACCAGAGTGAGTTTCCTAGAACTGGAGATAAAGATTTCTCAATTTGGAAATTTAATCAGTTCAGTTCAGTCGCTCAGTTATGTCTGACTGTTTGCAACCCCATGGACTGCAGCATGCCAGGCTTCCCTGTCCATCACCAACTCCAAAATCTTGCTCAAACTCATGTCCATTGAGTCAGTGATGCCATCCAACCATCTCATCCTCTGTTGTCCCCTTCTCTTCCCGCCTTCAGTCTTTCCCAGCATCAGGGTCTTTTTCCAGTGAGTCAGTTCTTTGCATCAGGTGGCCAAAGTATTGGAGTTTCAACATCAGCATCAGTCCTTCCAATGAATATTCAGGATTAATTTCCTTTAGGATGGACTGGTTCGATCACCTTGCAATCCAAGGGACTCCCAATAGTCTTCTCCAACACCAGAGTTCAAAACCGTCAATTCTTCAGTGCTCAGCTTTCTTTATAGTCCATCTCTGACATCCATACATGACTACTGGAAAAACCATAGCTTTGACGAGACAGACCTTTGTTGGCAAAGTAATGTCTCTGCTTTTTAGTATGCTGTCTGTGTTGGTCATAACTTTTTTTCCAAGGAGCAAGCATCTATTAATTTCATGGCTGCAGTCACCATCTGCAGTGATTTTGGAGCCCCCTAAAATAAAGTGTGTCACTATTTCCATTGTTTCCCCATCAATTTGCCATGAAGTGATGGGAACAGATGCCATAATCTTATTTTGAATGTTGAGTTTTAAGCCAACTTTTTCACTCTCCTCTTTCATTTTCATCGAGAGGCGCTTTAGTTACTGTTCACTTTCTGCCATAAGGGTGGTATCATCTGCGTATCTGAGATTATTGATATTTCTCCCGGCAATCTTGATTCCAGCTTGTGCTTCTTCCAGCCCAGTGTTTCTCATGATGTACTCTGCATAGAAGTTAAATAAGCAGGGTGACAATATACAGCCTTGACATACTCCTTTCCCTGTTTGGAACCAGTCTGTTGTTCCATGTCCAGTTTTAACTGTTGCTTCCTGACCTGCATACAGATTTCTCAGGAGGCAGGTCAGGTGGTCTGGTATTTTCATCACTTGAAGAATTTTCCACAGTTTATTGTGATCCACACAGTCAAAGGCTTTGGCATAGTCAGTAAGGCAGAAGTAGATGTTTTTCTGGAATTCTCTTGCTTTTTCCATGATCCAGAAGATGTTGACAATTTGATCTCTGGTTCCTCTGCCTTTTCTAAAAGCAGCTTGAACATCTGGGAGTTCACCATTCACATACTGTTGAAGCCTGGCTTGGAGAATTTTGAGCATTACTTTGCTACCGTGAGAGATGAGTACAGTTGTGTGGTAGTTTGAGCATTCTTTGGTGTTGCCCTTCTTTGGGATTGGAATGAAAAACTGACCTTTTCCAGTCCTGTGGCCACTGCTGAGTTTTCTAAATTTGCTGGCATATTGAGTGCAGCTCTTTAACAGCATCATCTTTTAGGAATTGAAATAGCTCAACTGGAATTCCATCACCTCCACTAGCTTGTTCATAGTGATGCTTCCTAGGGCCCACTTGAAAATTTAATAGAAGAATGTAAAAACAAAAAATATGGTAACTACTGAGAAATGCAATCAAGAGAAAATTTCAAAAATGATAAGTATGAGTAAGAGAATTGGGAAAGACTCATCCAAGAGACCCAATAGTGAGAAGGGAAAACAACTGAAGTAGTAACCAAAGAAATATAGAACAAAAATTCCATAATCTGTACTCTTGTGTACTGTGAATCTTTCAGTTTTTTAGATCTTTATTTCAGTTATGAAAGGATCTACTGGACAAATGAAAGAGAATTAATGAAAAAAACATGGAAACAGATAACTCCTGATGAGTTTTCTGAACTCTAAGACTATAAAAAAATAAAATGGTACAAGTAGAATTAACAGAGTGCTTACAAAGTTAAGATATATTGAATAGAGAGAGTGTAGGGTGGAAGCAAGAAAGGGGAGGATACCAAGGTGGGAAAGGGTATAAGACTGCCTGACGTGTTCTCCTGCCTACTATGCTTCTGCAGCAGCAGCTCCTCTCTTCCTAGGACAGCATGGCTACTTGACAGGAGATTGCTAAATAGCCCCATTTCATTCTACTTGAAATCTCTGATCCAGTTGGCATAGATCAGGAAGAGACTGTGGCAACAGGAAGAGAAAAAGGACTCTATGTGACAGACTGGCACAGGAGAAACTAAAAATACCAAACCACCAGCCAGTCATCCTTTGGTGGTAATGGTTTAGTCACTAAGTCATGTCTGACTCTTGCAACCCCATGGACTGTAGCCCACCAGGCTCCTCTGTCTGTAGGATTCTCCAGGCAAGAATACTGGAGTCATTTGCCATTTCCTTCTCCAGGTTATCTTCCTAACCCAGGGATCGAACCCCGGTCTCCTGCACTGCAGGCAGATTCTTCACTGACTGAACTATCAGGGAAGCCCAATCATCCTTTACTGAACTGCTTTTAAGGAATCAGTGAATGTGTACATGGCTGTCAGCTTATGGTGGGTTGTACTTCCTCCTATACTGATAGCCTGGACTTGTTTACTGATGATAAAGCAATAGAAAAATCCACATATGCCTTGAAGTAGCCAACCTGCCACAGTGTATTTAATGACTGGCATATGATTGAGAAGTTTACGGAGCAAGTGATCTTTCAATATGTAAGAGCAGAACTTGAAGTCCATTAATTTCTTAAAACCTCCACTAAATACTTCACAAACGGAAAATATTGCTAGACTGATGCTTGAGCCTTTCCCTTTTCTAGGCTCCTACCTAACCATACAGGTTAGTTCTGCCTGTAAACAGGCTAGTTTAGCTACATCTTGTATATTAGGACAATCAAGAGAAGATAGGAACACTAACTTCTCTGAAGGTCCAGCCATGATCGGAGACTTGAGACATTGCATCCCAAGGGTTTAGAGTAGAACTTTAGATGCCATATTGAAATTAAGGTGAAGAATTGAGTGCTTGTGGATGAAAGCCAAAGTTCATTTACATATAAGTCATTTTATATCCCATGCAGATTTGGAGGTTCATGCTAGCATTCATGCTTTGAGTTCTACCAAGCATGCCACACCACAAAGGTTTATGAAGAAAGTGGTGCTGGTATGTGTCATCACTTTCCAATATTCAGAATCACACTTTAAGATTGATTTTATGGTTAAAGAAGAAGAGACTTTTTTATAACCTATTTCTTATAGAGGACCTGGCTTGATAATAATATAGTATTTTATATTATATAATAATTAATAACCTCAGATACGCAGATGACACCACCCTTATGGCAGAAAGTGAAGAGGAACTAAAAAGCCTCGCGATGAAAGTGGGAGAGGAGAGTGAAAAAGTTGGCTTAAAGTTCAACATTCAGAAAACGAAGATCATGGCATCTGGTCCCATCACTTCATGGGAAATAGATGGGGAAACAGTGGAAACAGTGTCAGACTTTGTTTTTTTGGGCTCCAGAACCACTGCAGATGGTGATTACAGCCATGAAATTAAAAGATGCTTACTCCTTGGAAGGAAAGTTATGACCAACTTAGATAGCATATTGAAAAGCAGAGACATTACTTTGCCAACAAAGGTCTGTCTAGTTAAGGCTATGGTTTTTCCAGTGGTCATGTATGGATGTGAGAGTTGGACTGTGAAGAAAGCTGAGCACTGAAGAATTGATGCTTTTGAACTGTGGTGTTGGAGAAGACTCTTGAGAGTCCCTTGGACTGCAAGGAGATCCAACTAGTCCATTCTGAAGGAGATCAGCCCTGGATGTTCTCTGGAAGGAATGATGCTAAAGCTGAAACTCCAGTACTTTGGCCACTTCATGTGAAGAGTTGACTCATTGGAAAAGACTAATTCTGGGAGGGATTGGGGGCAGGAGGAAAAGGGGATGACAGAGGATGAGATGGCTGGATGGCATCACCGACTTGACAGACGTGAGTCTGAGTGAACTCCGGGAGTTGGTGATGGACAGGGAGGCCTGGCGTGCTGCGATTCATGGGGTCGCAAAGAGTCGGACACGACTGAGTGACTGAACTGAACTGAACTGAATAATATAGTCAATATATCCACATGCAACTGTAGAGGAAAGTTACAATGATTAAGTAATGAATGAATGAATAATGGCTTCTGCTTACTTTGGCAATGCCAGGTTTAACTTTGTTATTCCTCAGCATTTTTTTTAGATGACTTGGAAATGTTGCTCCTTCTGTCCCATTCTATAATTGGCAATAATTCGTGATGAGAGCTAAAGGTTCAGGAAGCTAGTAACATAAAGGGCTATAGGATAACTACAACCTATATAGCAAAATATTTTACAATTTTATTTCGAAGCTTAAGTCAGGTCTTTGATATTTTGCCCACAAAGCTGAGAGCCCCAGTTCCAGAGGTTTTGGATGTCAAGAGCAGTTCCATTGAATTTTATGGCAGGTATCGGTAGGGAGTTTATTTTAGTGGGAAATGTTACACGCAACTTCTCCCAGTCTTTACATCCATGAACCTTCTATTACAGCTCAGTTGTGCCATATGCTGATCTTCATTCCATGCCCAGATTCTCCCTCATCTTCTTCTTCCCCACACTTCTCCCCATCTCTCCCTCTGTCCGCATGTCTGCCTGTACAGCATTTGCTCCAAGGCCTTGCTTTCCACGGGCTGCTCTCAGGCGATGATTGAGTGCAGGAAGGAAACCAAGGAAAGCCCTTAACTTTGAAATGAGGAACTCCTTTGATGGGTGACTTTGGCTCAAAGACTCCCCACTGGCCTGACCTGACCTTTCTTGAAACTGTACTCGTACTCCAGGATCTTCCTTCTGTCTCTGCTTCACAAGACTGGGCTTGCATCAGCCTAAGGAGAATACAGACCCAAGTATTCTGAGGTAAAAATATGTGTTGTGAAATCGGCCCTGTGCAAACCCATCTGTCTGCTCTGCTTTATGGTGGCACTCAGTTCTGTTTCTTAAATTCATGACTCTTTTCTTTCCTTGGTGTCAGCCTAGTGACCCCAGTGGTAATGCTGGTAAATGTTTAACAGTCAGCTCTCTGAAAAGAATGAAAAAGCAGGGATTTGTAGCATTCTCCCAGTTTCATTTTCCTAATGAAAATACATCGGTTTAAAATTAAAATAATTATAAGCTTAAAAAGATTCACTTTAGTATTTCTACTCACTGAGTACCTGGGCATTGCTAAGTATCAATTGCTGTCCTTTATGTTTGAATTGTGGCCATATGTTTATTAAATTTAAAATTTTTACGAATATTTTATTTGTGCTGTAGGTAGATTTTCTTTTCTGGTAAAAAACCAAACTAGAGTGGAGTCACTTGACCAAGGTAATTTTAAATCATCAGAATGAAAGGCAGGATTTTTCTTACCTGCCTGAGATGTTGAAAGAGAACCTGGAGGCGCTAAACTGAAATGTTGATCTCCAGAAAGAATGTATTATTTTAAAAGGATACAAAGAGGGGAGAAAGCTGGGGAAACATGCAGAGGCTGAAAATACTGCTATTTTCCCTCACAGCGAAAAGTATAAGGTGATTACCAATGGATACCCTTAAATCTAGAATGGGGAACCATGGGGCCATATTAATCACTAGAAAATGTCTTTTGGATATGAAAAGAGCACTGTTTCATTTAGTAGGGTAACCAGTTCTTCTATGAGCTGAGCAGGTTGTATAAATAAAATAGGGTTTCATAAGGTAATTTTGATTGAACAAACACATGTAAGAACACGATGTGCTTCATTAATGCTTTGCAAGTGTGTTTGCTCATTCGCACAGTCATGTCCGACTCCTAACTTCAGGGACTGTAGCCTGCCAGGCTTCTCTGTCCATGGGGATTCCCAAGCAAGAATACTGGAGTAGGTTTCCATGTCCTCCTCCAGGGACTCTTCCCGATCCAGGGATCGAACCCGAGTCTCCTACTTGGTTGTGTTTTAAAATGTTATGCTTAGTAAAAATTTCTTCTTTGGCAGTTACCAGTTAAAGGCAGACTGATTTAAGTCAAGACACCATCTCTAAAAAAAAATGTCACAGCCCAAGGTGATTATTTCAAGGAAAACTTTGCTTAGTGTTTACATCTTGAATTAGTCATTAAAACAAAAACCTAGACTCACTACTTTTTAGTCAGCACTCTTATATTGTAAGAAATTGGTTCAGAAGCTAAGAGAAAATCAGTTCTCCCAGGAAAACTTCAGAGGAATTTTGGAAAACCAGCAACTTCTCTGAGAGGCAGGAAGTGCTGTGAGCCAATGACAGAGATGCCTGGTGACCTCAGCTCTTAAGGGTGTGATCAGCCAGTACCCAAATCCTCTAGTCCCAGTGGATTTCTTCTTGACATTTTTACTCACAGCTATGCTCAGCATCTTGTTACCTAACGCACATCGAACTGGAGCCTGTTGCTTGTGTGTAATCATTACATTGTTGACTACAGTAGATTGCAGTTTCTTAATAGAATTGGAAGATGTTCCTTGATTTCTCTCTGCTAGTCTACAGAGGATCGTCTCAACCTTCTGTGAACTCCTTCCCTATGTCCATCCCACTGCATACAGACCACACCATCTCTTCCAAGTGACATTGCTTCATATTGCAAAGAAAATATTGGTAGTATGTTTTAGGGATTCTGACCTCAATTCCATTAATTACTGTTGCAGTAAGTCTCCATATTTATTTTACATAGAGCTTACTATCTTCATTGCCTGCTTTTGCAGTGCTTTATTAGTGGTTTTAATGTGACTACTTTAAATTCTTTTTCCGAATGAGAACATACTCTAAGTCAATATCATTTGAGAATGATAGGAAAAAAATAAGAAATATGGAGTGGCAGGATTGGTGATTTTTAGTTTAGACACCTGTGATCTTGATCATGAAAGTTCATTTCACTTGACTTTAGTCTATTCACCTGAAAAGATACACTATTCTTCATAGAATTGGCATAAGATGTAAAGTATATATTTGAAATCTCCAGGTGAATGTGCCACTTACTGGAAAATAATATAAAATAACTTTGAGATGTTGAAATATTTTGTTGAAGCTCACATTTACCAAAGTTATCATTGTAGGAAGAAGGGATATAAATGTAATTTTCTAAAATTAGTAGAATGGCATAAGATATACTTCTGAGGTGATTAGTCATTTAGTAGATTCTTAGTCATGGGTGGACACTAAGATAGGAAAAGATAAACTAGTAGTTCCAAATCCTGATTTAATCTGTTCAGCTGTAGGATGAACCTTCTGGGTAGCTCTGTATAAATCACTTTATCTTACACCATAGGAGTGACATCTGGTGTTTCTAGCAACTGATGACATCAGAGAAGTAAGGATGGGGAAAAAATGTCCATGAGATAATTTGTGGAAAAGTCCTAACCTTTGTGGAATGATGCTGCTGTGAAAACAGCAAATATTATTTTAATACAGGGATAATCTCATGTTAGGAAACTATTTTTAAATAAATTAATGAACTTCATTTTTTAGAACGGTCTTGGGTTTACATCAAAATTGAGCATAAAAGTATGTAGAGTTCCCCCAAAAATGTTCCTGTTTACCACTTCCCTGATATCAATATCCTCACCAAAGTGGTACATTTATTACTACTGATGAACCTACATTGGCACATCATTATGATTCAAAGTCTGTAGTTTACATTAGGGTTCATTCTTGCTGTTGTGCATTTTATGGATTTTGACTAATGTACATACAGGTATAGTGGCATTTACCCATCATTGTAGTATTGTACAGTGTGGCTTCACAGCCCTAAAAATCTTCTGTGTCCTACCTATTCATTCCTCTCTCCCCACTAACCCCTGGCAACCACTGATTTTTAACTCTCTATCGTTTTGCACTTTCTGGAATGTCATATAGCTGGAATCATATGTATGTAGCTTTTTCAGATTGGCTTCTTTCAGTTGGTAGTATGCATTGAAAAGCTTCCTCCATATCTTTTCATAGCTTGATAACTCATTTCTCTTTGGTGTTAAATAATACTCCACTATGTGGATGAACCACAGTTTGTCCATTCACCTGCTAAAGGACATCTTGATAGCTTCCAGGTTTTGACAGTTATAAATAAAGCTGCAATAAGTATCTATGTGCAGGTTTTTCTGTGGGCATAAGTTTACAGTTCACTTAGATGAAAGCCAAGGAGTGTAATCGCTGGATTGCATAGCAAGGAAATGTTCAGTTTTTTAAAAAACTGTCAAACTGTCTTTCAAAGTGGCTGGTCATTTTGCATTGTCACTTACAATGAATGGGTTCCCCTGGTGACTCAGTGGTAAAGAATCCACTTGCCAATGCAGGAGATTTGGGTAGGATCTCTGAGTTGGAAAGATCCCCTGGAGAAGGAAATGGCAACCCACTCTAGTATTCTTGCCTGAGCAATCCCATGGACAGAGGAGCCTGGCAGGCTATAGTCCATGGGATCTCAGAGAAATGGACACAACGACGACTGAGCAACAACAACATATAGTTGATTTAGTGACTTATCTTCTCATTCTTTTGATATTGTCTTTTGCAGAGCAGAAGTTTTCAATTTTAATGAAGTCCGGCTTATCAATTATTTCTTTTATGGATCATATCTTGATGATGAATCTAAAAAGACATCATCGTATCCAAGATCATCTAGGTTTTTTCCTATGTTATTTTATAGGAAGTAGTCTTTGACCCATTTTGAGTTAACTTTTGTGACGGGTGTAGTCTTTGTCTAGATTCATTGTTTGCTAGTGGATGTCCAGTTTTCTAGCACTGTTTGTTGAAAAAACAACCCTTGCTGCATTACATTGCCTTAGTTTCTTTATCAAAGATTGGTTGACTGTATTTATGTGGCTTGTTGCTGTGCTGTTTATTCTGTTCCAGTTGGTCTATTCTTTCACCAACCTTCTCCACTTCATCTATAGGTTAGTGTCTGACATTAATTTGGAGGAAATTCTTGCTTACTGCTTAAATACTGTCTGTTTCTTTTCCTTTTGCTATTCCCATTATGCATAGCTGTCCACGGTTCTTAAATATTCTGTTCTGTTTTTTCTTTCTCTTTGCTTTCAAGTTTTAGAAGTTCTGTTATGTTCTCAAGCTCAGAGGCTCTTTCCTCAGCTTTCCTAACCCATCAAATGCATTTATTTCTATTACAGTATTCTTGATCTGTAGCATTTCTTTTTTATTCTTTCTTAGAATTTCCATTTATCTGCTTAATTATCCACCTGTTCTTGCATGTTGTATATTTTGCCATTAAATACCTTAATCATAGCTTTTTAAAATTCCTGGTCTGGCAATTCCAAGCTTGCTGCCGTGTCTGACTCTGGTTCTGATGCTTGTTCATCTCTTCAAACTTTGCTTTTGCCTTTTACTATGCCTCATAATTTTTTGTTAAAAGATGTACATGAGATATTAGGTAAAGGGAACTCAGATAAATAGGTCTTCCATAATGCAGTGATGAAGTATGGAGGGAAGGAGAGAATTCTCTTTTTTAACTTTTTATTTTATATTGGAGTATAGCCAATTAACAATGTTGTGATAGTTTCAGGTGGACAGCAAATGAACTCAGCCATACATATGCATGTATCCATTCTCTCCCAAACAGGGGGAGTGTTCTTTAATTCTGTGATGGGTCTCAGCCTTGCTTTCTGAGCCTTGCTTCTGGGCTGTGAACCTCACAGGTGCTCTCAATTTTTAGGTGGGACAAGTTGATGAGAAAAGGCTGAAATTTCCCTCCTGCCAGGTCAGTTGCACATGTGCTTAATTGGTTAGTCATGTCCGACTCCCTGCGAAGCTCTTCTGTCCATGGAATTTTCCAGGCCAGAATACTGGAGTGGGTTGCCATTTCCTCCTCCAGGGGATCTTCCCAAGCCAGGGATGAACCACGTCTCTTGGGTCTCCTGCATTGGCAGGTGGATTCTTTACCACTGTGCCAGCTGGGAAACCCCCAAGTCAGATAGTCTGGGATAAAAGCCCAGCAGGTTAGGCTGTGCTTAATTAGTTTCTCCTGAGTTAAGCTTGTTAAGGGCGTGCTCTGGTGTGTTGCAAAATGGTACCCCTACCCCGTACCCCGATAGAAGCTGGAGAGGATTTTCCTCTGATATTCACTGTGAGAACCTAGTCTGAGCTCCTGGAGCTCATGAAAGCACGGAGGTCCTCCATGACTGGGCCCCTCTAGAGTTTTTAATTCTCAGATTTGTCCACACTGAGCCTCCAGCAGTTCACTAACTGCAGTTCGGGTTTTTCTGCCTCAGCACTGCTTCCTGCAGCCGTTTCTGCTCTGGTAAGTCATGACTCTACTCTTTCTATCCATCTGTCTGTCTCTTCAGTTTTGAGAGCAGTGGTCTGCCCTGTGACCTCCCTTTTCTGATGGATTTAAGAACAATTGCTGATTCTTTAGTCTGCTTGACTTTTTACTGGTTATTAGAATGAAGTGGCGACTTCTAAGCTCCTTACATGCAGGACTGGAAGCTGGAAGTCTAAAATACCATTTTTATATCAAGTAAATTTTGACTTTTTAAAATTATGACTGTGAAATTGTGTTGCAAACAAATGCTGAATTTTTCTTTCCTCTTGAATGTGCCAAAGATCCTTATTCCTCGGTTCAATACCACACTAAGAAGGGCCTACTTTGTTTTACTGGAAATTCTCAATTATTAATATTTCAGCTGTTTTCTTTTGATAATGGGGAAAATGTGCATTTTGAAAGTTTCATTTTAGTATTTCATGTAATGGTTTCCATGTGTATGGTGCAGAGTGAAATGTTGTACGTTTAGAAAATTATTTTTACCCTTTGGAAGCTTCTAGTCTAAATTGAATTTTCTTCCTTGTATGTAGCAACCATTCTTTCTGGTGTTTGATGGCAAAGCCAGGAGGAAAAGCATTAATGTGTTTCCTCAGTAACTTGTACTTCATGAATCCATGAAAAGTTCTAAAATATTAAAATGCAACTATGCATCCCAAGAATAAGATTCACAATATTTATTTAAAAGCAGCCACTAAAATCATTGTAATCAGACATTTCTTTCACTTAGTGAGTCGGTTATTATCTAAGTTATTACTCAGGTAATAAGTTATTACTTATTCATTTGAATGAGTCTAAAATTCATTCAAACTTTCCAATTCTACACTTTTTCCCTCTGGATTTTCTTATCCAAACATGTATGGAATAATGCCTGAATCCTTTCCTGTCAAAACCCTGCTGGGCAATAAATCACTTTCTATTTTAAGTAACAAGTGATTTCATTTATATCTGATCAAGACATTCAAATAGTTGCATAAATTAGTAAGACAAATCCAAGAGAAATAGGGCTTGGATACCTCTGTTAACCTTTCATTTCTCTGCAATTATTTTCAGTTACCTTGTGCAGTGATCTTATGACTTTTCAATACTTGCTGCCATCTCTGCTATCAGCAGGGTTTTGCCTAGATTCAGCATCATATGTAATCTATTCTAAGTTTGTTTGTTTGTTTGTTAAGTATTTCCATGGCCTGAATAAAAATGAAGTATGGTCATTTACCATTTTTGAAAGCTAAAGATTTTTTTCACCGTTTTTCAGCACATCAATGAGATGGGGCTGGGCTTTTTTTTTTTTTTTTTTTAAACCACTAGTCCACAGCTTTGAGCTCTCATTGGAGTGTAACGTCTGACCACATCCACACAGATTCAATGCCCTAGGTCTTGACTGTTTTTCTTAGCACTGTAAAGTTTCTGTGAGGCAGCTAATATGAAATACAGGAAGTCCAAGCTCAGGATAACTTGACAGTTTCCACTGAAGGGCTTTGAATTCTCATGGACCAAAGTTCAGTCAGAAATCAAATGAGTTATCCAAGAAGTGAAATTGTGCCTCAATACAAACTCAGGGAGGAAGAGAAATCTTTCCAAATATTGAACAAAGAACCTTAGTTCCTTTCATAAGTTTGTGTCTAATCAGAGGAGAAACTCAGCATGAATTAATAAACCAATGTGTACAGGTATCTTGTGAATATCTGGTGTGTCCTCTCTAACCCAGCAAACATTCCTATGTGTGGTTGTCCAGGCCAGGGGAGATGGAGAGAGGTAAAAGGCAGTTTGTCTTGAGTTTAGCTTCAGTCACTTCTGGCTTAGCTATGAGCATGTATGTCTGAACTGGGATGCATTATGAAGATATGCTTGGATATACAGAGTTTCTTAGACATATGGCCTGGCAATAGTTGTGAATTTTTAGTAAAAGGCAATTAATTTGGCAGGTTCTAGTGCACTTTTAAAAATTTCTACCTTTTCAGTTTCCTCTTTCTTTCACAATTTTTAAATTTAATTTTTATTTTATATTGGGATATAGCTGATTTACAATGTTGTGTTAGTTTCAAGTGTATAGCTGTAATTCAGTTGATTATATGCATATATCCATTCTTCTTCAGATTTTTTTTCATATAGGTTAAAACAGAATATTGAGTAGTTTCCTGTGCTGTTCAGTAGGTCATTGTCGGTTAACTATTTTATATACAGTAGTGTATATATGTTAATCTCAAACTCCTAATTTATCTCTCCCTACTGTGTTTCCCCTTTGGTAACCATAAATTTGTTTTTGAAGTCTGTGAATCTGTCTGTTTTGTAAATAAGTTTATTTGCATCTTTTTTTTAGATCCCTCATATAAGTGATATCATGTGATATTTGTCTGACTTAATTCACTTAGTATGATGATCTCTAGGTCCAACCATTTTGCTGCAAATGGCATTGTTTCATTCTTTCTTGTGGTTGAGTAATATTCCATTGTATATATATACCAAAACATCTTTATCCATTCATCTATCAGTGGACATTTAGGTTGCTTCCATGCATTCACTATTATAAATAGTGCTGCAATGAACATTGAGTTGCATGTATCATTTTGAAGTATGGTGTGTTCTGGATATTTGTCCTGGAGTGGGACTTCTGGATCATATGGGAGCTCTACTCTTAGTTTTATAAGGAACTTCTATACTGTTCTCCATGTTGGTTGTACCAATTTACATCCCCATCCACAGTGTAGGAGGGTTCCCCCCACCCCAGCATTTATTATTTGCAGAATTTATTTCATGCAAAGATGGGCTCGATAAAGGACAGAAATGGTATGAACCTAACAGAAGCAGAAGATATTAAGAAGAGATGGCAAGAATACACAGAAGAACTGTACAAAAAAGATCTTCACGACCCAGATAATCACGATGGTGTGATCACTGACCTAGAGCCAGACATCCTGGAATGTGAAGTCAAGTGAGCCTTAGAAAGCATCACTACGAACAAAGCTAGTGGAGGTGATGGAATTCCAGTTGAGCTCTTTCAAATCCTGAAAGATGATGCTGTGAAAGTGCTGCACTCAATATGACAGCCAATTTGGAAAACTCAGCAGTGGCCACAGGACTGGAAAAGGTCAGTTTTTCATTCCAATCCCAAAGAAAGCCAATGCCAAAAATGCTCCAACTACCGCACAATTGCACTCATCTCACATGCTAGTAAAGTAATGCTCAAAATTCTCCAAGCCAGGCTTCAGCAATATGTGAACCGTGAACTTCCTGATGTTCAAGCTGGTTTTAGAAAAGGCAGAAGAACCAGAGATCAAATTACCAACATCCGCTGGATCATTGAAAAAGCAAGAGAGTTCCAGAAAAACATATATTTCTGCTTTATTGACTATGCTAAAGCCTTTGACTGTGTGGATCACAATAAACTGTGGAAAATTCTGAAAGAGATGGGAATACCAGACCACCTGACCTGCCTCTTGAGAAATTTGTATGCAGGTCAGGAAGCAACAGTTAGAACTGGACATGGGACAACAGACTGGTTCCAAATAGGAAAAGGAGTTCGTCAAGGCTGTATATTGTCACCCTGCTAATTTAACTTCTATGCAGAGTACATCCTGAGAAACGCTGGAAGGGAAGAAACACAAGCTGGAATCAAGATTGCTGGGAGAAATATCAATAACCTCAGATATGCAGATGACACCACCCTTATGGCAGAAAGTGAAGAGGAACTAAAAAGCCTCCTGATGAAAGTGAAAGAGGAGAGTGAAAAAGTTTGCTTAAAGCTCAACATTCAGAAAATGAAGATCATGGCATCTGGTCCCATCACTTCATGGGAAATAGATGGGGAAACAGTGGAAACAGTGTCAGACTTTGTTTTTCTGGGCTCCAAAATCACTGCAGATGGTGACTGCAGCCATAAAATTAAAAGACGCTTACTCCTTGGAAGGAAAGTTATGACCAACCTAGATAGCATATTCAAAAACAAAGACATTACTTTGCCAACAAAGGTTCATCTAGTCCAGGCTATGGTTTTTCCTGTGGTCATGTATGGATGTGAGAATTGGACTGTGAAGAAGGCTGAGCGCCGAAGAATTGACGCTTTTGAACTGTGGTGTTGGAGAAGACTCTTGAGAGTCCCTTGGACTGCAAGGAGATCCAACCATTCCATTCTGAAGGAGATCAGCCCTGGGATTTCTTTGGAGGGAATGATGCTAAAGCTGAAACTCCAGTACTTTGGCCACCTCATGCCAAGAGTTGACTCATTAGAAAAGACTCTGATGCTGGGAGGGATTGGGGGCAGGAGGAGAAGGGGATGACAGAGGATGAGATGGCTGGATGGCATCACTGACTCGATGGACGTGAGTCTGGGTGAACTCCGGGAGTTGGTGATGGGCAGGGAGGCCTGGTGTGCTGCAATTCATGGGGTCGCAAAGAATCGGACATGACTGAGCGACTGATCTTATCTGATCTGATTCTGACTGGTGTGGGGTTATAACTCACTGTGGTTTTGATTTGCATGTCTCTAATAATTACTGATGTTGAGCACATTTTCATGTGCTTTTATTGATTGTGTTGTTTGTCTTTTTGTTATAGAACATCATGTGAGCTCACATGTATGTTATGTATTTTATGGAGATTAATCACTTGTTTGTATCATTTACAAATATTTTTCTCATATGGTTTCCCTTGCTGTGTTGTGCAAAAGCTTTTAAGTTTAATGAGCCCCATTTGTTGATTTTTGTTTTAATTTTCATTACTGTAGGAGGTGGATCCAAAATGATATTGCTGTGATTCATGTCAGAGAGTGTTTTTCTATGTTTTCCTCTAAGAGTTTTATAGTATCTTACCTTACATTTAGGTCTTTAATCCATTTTGAGTTTATTTTTGTGTATGGTGTTAATGAGTATTCTAATTTCATTCTTTTGCATGCAGCTGTACAGAATTCCTAGCACCACTTGTTGAAGAGACTATCTTTTATTCAGGTATATTCTTTCCTCCTTTATAGTGGACTAATTGACCACAGGTGTGTGGGTTTATTTCTAGACTTTCTGTCCTGTTTCATTTATCAACATGTCTGTTTTTGTGCCAGTACCATATAGTTTTGATGACTGATGCTTTGTAGTATAATCTCAAGTAAGGAAACCTGATTCTTCCAGCGCCTTTTTTCCCCCTCAGGATTGCTTTGGTTCTTCGGGGTCTTTTGTATTTCCATACAGATTAAAACTTTTTTTCCTAGTTCTGTGAAAAGTGCCATTATTCTTTTGATAAGGATTGCATTAGATCTGTAGATCGCTTTGGGAATTCCTTTGGATAATATAGTCATTTTCACAATATTAAATTTTCCAATCCAAGAACATGGTGTATCATTCTGTGTCATCTTCGATCTCTTTCATCAGTGTTGTGTAGTTTTCAGAGTACAGGTCTTTTGCCTCCTTAGGTAGGTTTATTTCCAGGTACTTTGGTCTTTTTGATGCAATGGTAAATGGGATTTTTTCATTAACTTCTCTTTATGATCTCTCATTATTAGTGCATAGAAATGCAAGAGACTTCTGTGTATTAACTTTGTATCCTGCAACTTTATTGAATTCATTGATGAGCTCTAGTTCTCTGATAGCATCTTTAGAGTTTTCTATGTATAATATCATGTCACCTACAATGCTGGTTTGAATTATTTTCCAATTTGAGTTCCTGCTCTTTCTTTCTCTCCTCTGATTGCCATGGTGAGGACTTTCAAATCTATATTGAATAAACGTGGTGAGAGTGGACATCTTTGTCTTGTTGTTGATCTTAGAGGAAATGTTCTCAGCTTTTCACCATTGAGAATGATGATGTTCAGTCGCTGAGTCTGAACAACCCAGTGGATTGTTGCATACCAGGTTCCTCTGTCTTGCACTATGTGGAAGCCATACATGTCCATTGAGTTGGTGATGCTGTTTAACCATCTCATCCTCTGCTGCCCACTTCTTTGGCTTCAATCTTTAACAGAATCAGAGTGTTTTCCAATGAGTTGGCTCTTTGCATTAGGCGGCCAAAGTACTGAAGCTTCAGCTTCAGCATCAGTCCTTCCAATGAATATTCAGGGTTGATTTCCTTTAGGATTGACTGGTTTGATCTTGCCATCTAAGGGAGTCTCAAGAGTCTTCTCCAGCACCATAATTTGAAAGCATTAATTCTTTGGTGCTCAACCTTCTTGATGGTCCAACTCTCACATCTGTACATGACTACTGGAAAAACCATAGCTTTGACTATACAGACTTTGGTCAGCAAAGTGGTGTCTCTGCTTTTTAATACATTGTCTAGGTTTGTCAGAGTTTTTCTTCCAGGGAGCAAGCATGTTTTAATTTCATGGCTGTAGTCACTGTCCACAGTGATTTTGGAGTCCAAGAATATAAAATCTGTCACTGCGTCCACATTTTCCCCCTTCTATTTGCCATAAAGTGACTGAATGCCATGATCATAGTTTTTGATAGTGATGTTAGCTATGGATTTCTCATGTATGGCCTATATTATGTTGAGTTTTTATCATAAACGGGTACTGAATTTTGTCAAAAGCTTTTCTTGCATGTATTGAGATGATCGTATGATTTTTGTTCTTCAGCTTGTTAATGTGGTGTATCATGCTGATTTGTAGACATTGAAAAATCTTTGCATCCTTAGGATAAATTTCACTCTATCATAGTGTATGGTCCTTTTAATATGTTGTTGGATTCAGTTTGCTAGTATTTAACACATTTTAAGAGCAAAGATTCAAGTTTAGATTTTGTCACAACTGTCTCCTTTTTATGTTCCCACTGGGAATATAAAAGGTAATATTCATCTCTAAACCTAATAATCTCTATTCATCCTGAGAGAAATAACTCAGTAGACCTGAATGGAGATTCTCTAAAAGGGCCTCAGAGATCCTCATTTTATGGACTCAACAAAGACTTTAATTCAGCTCTCAAGAAGGTGGCCATAGGGTCAGAAATGAAAAGGGAACCTTAAGTCATTTAAAGAGAGGTTACAACTCAGGAGTTAACACAACACTGATTCTGTGTTCCCATGACATTTACAACTGAGGATGTCTGACAGGAGTTGTAAATTAGAGTATATACTCTCAAATCAATTGTTGTAAGATGGTAAATATATATTCAAGGGGAAAAACTGGTAAAAATATCATAAAATTACCTGGGCTTATGGTATGTTTTAAAGATAAGTTTATTTTTTCAATGACTTTATAATTATTTTTATTTAATATTTGGTACTGGCTGTTTGTGAATTATTTCAATCCAGAAATAGGTTTTGTAACATGTCATCAGGTTATAAACATTTGTATATGCACAGAAAAGTTCTGGAAGGACATGCATACAAAAACCAGTTGTGGTTGCTTCTGGGGAAAAGAAGCAAGAAGGGAAATGGCTTTTCATTATATAAACTCTGTGGTGATTTTTATTCAGTTCTGTTCAGTCGCTCAGTTGTGTCCGACTCATTGCAACCCCATGAACTGCAGCACGCCAGGCCTCCCTGTCCATCACCAACTCCTGGAGTTCACTCAAACTCATGTCCATCAAGTCAGTGATGCCATCCAGTCATCTCATCCTCTGTCGTCCCCTTCTCCTGCTCCCAATCCCTCCCAGCATCAGAGTCTTTTCCAATGAGTCAACTCTTTGCATGAGGTGGCCCAAGTATTGGAGTCTCAACTTCAGCATCAGTCCTTCCAATGAACACCCAGGACTGACCTCCTTTAGGATGGACTGGTTGGATCTCCTTGCAGTCCAAGGGACTCTCAAGAATCTTCTCCAACACCACAGTTCAAAAGCATCAATTCTTTGGCACTCAGCTTTCTTCACAGTCCAACTCTCACATCCATACATGACCACTGGAAAAACCATAGCCTTGACTAGACGGACCTTTGTTGGCAAGGTCATATCTCTGATTTTCAATATGCTATCCAGGTTGGTCATAACTTTCCTTCCAAGGAGTAAGTGTCTTTTAATTTCATGGCTGCAATCACCATCTGCAGTGATTTTGGAGCCCAGAAAAATAAAGTCTGACACTGTTTCCACTGTTTCCCCATCTATTTCCCATGAAGTGATGGGACCAGATGCCGTGATCTTCGTTTTCTGAATGTTGAGCTTTAAGCCAACCTTTTCACTCTCCTCTTTCATCAAGAGGCTTTCTAGTTCCTCTTCACTTTCTGCCATAAGGGTGGTGTCATCTGCATATCTGAGGTTATTGATATTTCTCCTGGAAATCTTGATCCTGGCTTGTGCTTCTTTCAGTCCAGCGTTTCTCATGATGTACTGTGCATGTAAGTTGAATAAGCAGGGTGACAATATACAGCCTTGACGTACTCCTTTTCCTATTTGGAACCAGTCTGTTGTTCCATGTCCAGTTCTAACCGTTGCTTCCTGATCTGCATATAGGTTTCTCAAGAGGCAGTCAGGTGGTCTGGTATTCCCATGCCTTTCAGAATTTTGCAGAGTTTATTATGATCCACACAGTCAAAGGCTTTGGCATAGTCAATAAAGCAGAAATAGATGTTTTTCTGGAACTCTCTTGCTTTTTCCATGATCCAGCAGATGTTGGCAATTTGATCTCTGGTTCCTCTGCCTTTTCTAAAACCAGCTTGAACACCTGGAAGTTCACGGTTCATGTACTGCTGAAGCCTGGCTTAGAGAATTTTGAGCATTACTTTACTAGCGTGTGAGATGAGTGCAATTGTGCAGTAGTTGGAGCATTCTTTGGCATTGGCTTTCTTTGGGATTGGAATGAAAACTGACCTTTTCCAGTCCTGTGGCCACTGCTGAGTTTTCCAAATTTGCTGGCATATTGAGTGCAGCACTTTCACAGCATCATCTTTCAGGATTTGGAATAGCTCAACTGGAATTCCATCACCTCCACTAACTTTGTTCATAGTGTTGCTTTCTAAGGCCCACTTGATGGCGATTTTTATTAACCATGTCTAAATATAAGGTTCACAAATTCTCAAAAAGTACAAAACAATGAATGAGAGAAATGTCATGTGTGTGCATGAGGAGCTTATAGACTAATAATTTACTTCAAAATTAGAATATGTTGTGAGAAATGATAAACCAGATTTGTGCTGATGTGGCATAAAAGAAGTGTCTAATTGTAATAGCTATTTTTTTTCAAAGTATAGTGGATCTACAGTATTATATTAGTTTCAGATGTAAGACATAGGCATTTGATAGTTTTATAGGTTATACTTCAAAGTTTTTCCCCAGAAAAGGAAAAGGCTACCTACTCCAGTATTCTTGCCTGGACAGTTCTGTGGACAAAGGAGCCAGGCAGGCTACAGTCCACGGGGTCGCAAAGAGTAAGACGTGATTGAGTGACTAGCACATTTCTAAACTTATTATAAGATATATAAAAGACTATATCCCGTGTGCTATACATTACATCTTTGTAACTTATTTATTTTTAATTGGAGGATAATTGGTAACTTGTTTTGTACCTAGTAGCTTGTTCCTCTTAATTCCCTTCTCCTATTTTGTCCCTCCCCCAACCTCTCCCTTTCCGGTAACCACTAGTTCATTTTTGGTATCTGCAAGGCAACAGATATTTTCTTACAAAAGCAGGAGAAGGTATTGCATGATGGGGCCCCTTTTCTTTTCTTCCTATGGGGCATCCAACTTTAAAAAAAAAAATAATCCTCATTTACCAATTACCAGAAACATGGAATTCTATTGTGCCCAAAACAGATTCTCATGAACAAAGGAAGTAAAAGCAAACAAAAACCAAAGAGTAATTGTTTCTAAACAGAATATACCATTCTCACTGTGGGAAGAATCATTCTTTAATATAGTCTTCTCTGATTATTTTTCCCCTTTCCTTTTATTTCCAGCCATCTCTCAGGCAGGGTTGAGAATCACGTTCATGGTTTGCTGCTGTCAATTGTAAAGTAAAATATGGCCGTGGATTTGTTCATGAAGTGCTGATATTTTAAGTGAATTCTCCCGTCCTGGATGATGGCTGACCCAGCGGCTCTGTATCTGTGGCACTGGCTTTGCCAGCATGTGGCACAATGGTGACCGTGCCGTGGCAGTCAAGCTGAAGGCCATTTGCACAGTGTGACATGCCTCCTTGCTTTGTGCACTTGCGGGGATTTTGATGATGTGATCCATTGTTAGAAACAAGGGGCCACTTCATCTTGACATGGACAAAAGGGGTGAATTACTGAAAAGCTTGAAGGAGTTAAGTTTCTCACCATAAGCCAACAGTCTGGGAAGCATTGGCAGCAATATAATCCTTTAGAAACACATTGATCTTCGGGTTTCTGTTCATTGTATGCTAGAGTTCAGAATTCCATGCTTCTGAACTTTTTTTGCTTGGCAGGAAAAAAAAAAATGGAATGTTTTAAATGTATGAAACATAATAGCTTATTGTAACAGCAAAAGTATTGTGTTTGTAGGCCCCCGTTTGGCAGATTTTTCTTGAACGGTTCAGAAATCTCATGTTAACTTTTAATGCCTTTAATTGTAAAACGCACTTTAACCCCGAAATCGCCGCATCTCTGCACTGCCACAAAAAGAAACTGGTTAGTTTTGTTTTCCTGCATGTCTCATCGCTCCTTTTCTTTCTCAGTAGTCGAAGAAATACTTGAAAAAAAAATATTTTTTATATTGAGAGTTTATCTCAGCTGTTACCAAGACAAGTAATTCCAGTAATTAATATAGTCAAAATGAATAGGAAAAAAATCTGAGTCCCCTTGAGGCCGCTTTAAGCTTTCTAGTTAGTGAAAGTGGAAAATACCTACAGCAGATGATTCAGGCAATGGTTTCCCATTATGTAACAACCAGCTTGCAACAAAAGCCAAAGGAAGAAGGCAAATAGAGTAAATATGGATTTCCAAAGCTTCTGAATAAAGGTGAGAATAAAACATTACATTCTGTACTTCCAAAATGATTTTTCACTTGAAGTTTCTAAAACTGACAAGCACAATTTAGAATTACTTGACCTTTTATACTACTATTTCTAGTAGAAGAAAACTTTCATTTCTGCATATAACTAAAGTTCTTTTCATATTCCACAACAGATAGTGTTTAGATGGTGTAAAAAAAAAAAGCCAAGTTATTGAAACATAATTTTATCATCATTTCTATTACCTAAAAGCACAGGCTATAACAGTACAAAGAATATCATCTAACTTGAGGTAAATAAAGATTAATTTTAACTTGGTTCACATTAAGTATTTTGCTGAATACAATAGAACACGTTCTTAAATTTTAACCCCTCTCCCTATAAAAATGATTTTACATTGATGTTGAACACCTGTTTCATTTGAGTGAGTTTACTGATGTTATGTATTATGTACTGTGTGAATTCTCCACAACCAATGAATGATCCAGATTGACTTTCCCTGCCAAGATATGAGCTGATTAGTTCTGCGATGGACTGTTACAATCATAAAGTGAAAATGTATTTAATATTGACTTCACTAAGACACACAGGAGACAGATTGGCCCCTAACAATAGCATCATGGTCTTCAAAGCCAAATGGAAATGAATTTCAGATCTTGGACACCACTGCTTCTTCCCTTCTATCACAGGAATAATTAGTGCTAAATGTACTTTTCTTAAATGCATCAAAGATAATTTGATAGTTTGCATCAAGATTTTTGCCAAGTGTGTTTGGTTTCTGTTCCTATCCAACCATTAATCTATTAATCAATGCTCTTGGTAAATACTTAGCTCAAGATCAGTTTCCAGCCTTTAAACTCAAGCAGTCTGACTCCAGATCTTGCATTCCTAACCACTAAGCTGTGCATACCCAAGCAATGTTGATTTCACAGAACTGATTTGACTGGATACTTCCACAGATACCCTGAGCAAAGTGCCTTGAAAAGAGGATGAGGGAACTTATTTGTCCAATGAAATCTGATGACTTAGCAGAGGTCGAAGTTAAATTATGCTTTCCTCACATTCTAATTTATCTTATGCTACTTTAAATTAAATACCAAGGCAATATTTCTTTGTAATGTGTCTGAAATACTCCCAGTTTATAGGTTCTCCTAGAATGTTACATGCAATTTAGGTTCGCTGTTTTCATCATTAAGTTTATTTCTCTTTAAATGAAAGATCCATTTAAATTAGCATGCAAGTTAATTAAGAATGAGTGTGTAATTCATTTTATGGATAAGTAAAGTGAAAAGGTGTTAAGACACTTCAGTGCATAACATTTGATGCAATTTTTTTCTACTACACTCTGTTTATAGATAATGCTGTCTTGAGTGCCTGGCTATTTTTCTCAAAATGTGAGGTAACACAGTAACTATTATGAAAAGGGGGCTATGCTGTGCTTTAGGCAGATAATAAATAATGTAGTATTACTATTCAAAGGTGGGAATGATTATCTCTGGCTAAAGGAGTAGGATGTGGGAAGAAAGACCCAGAAGAACATCTCCCAGGATGGGTCTTGAAGAATAAGTAGAGCATGGTCTTATAAAAAAGATGCAGAAGGCCATTCCAGGTAGAAGGAATATTCAAAGGAGGACAACTCTGGTTCCTAAACTGTGGTAGACTCAGCTAACATGGGCTCTTTCCTGATACAAGCACTTGAAGATTCTGGGGGGAAAAATAGGAAAAATAATGTAAATATTATGGTTGAGACTGTAAGATAAAAAAAGTGGGAGGGGACAATCCTTTTGGTATCAAAGAGAGTTCCTGAAACATAGAGCAGTAGAAGTAGAGACTATTGCCACTGTGGTCAGAAGGTAGGATCTCAGACCCACAGTTAGGTCTCGAACAGGCCTAGAAGCTGAAGACTTAATGTCTGCCTAGAAATAAGAGTCTTGCCCTCCATATATGAAGTTAGGAAAGGCTGCTCACTCTGTGACAGGAAGCTAGAAGAGTGACATCTAGAGGACCAATGATGGGGAAGAATGTCCAGAGCAATGTGTAGGGAAAAATCTCCATAAAAAATGTATATAGTTCATCTAAGATGAAAATTTGACATAAAAATTATTCAGTGCTTTGTGATATCCCTAGATACCAGATATTGTAAAAATCAATACCATTCCAGAATGTCACTTGCACAACTCAAGCCACATAGGATTAAAGATAAACAATTAAAAAGATACAACGATTCCTACTGAAGATGGACTTACAACAAACATTACCGAACAAATGAGGAAATATATCATACTTGAAAATTAGCAAATACAGGAAGCAGAAGAGTAACATCTTCAAGAATTTGAGATAAATCCATCTGAAAAGGGAAAAAATACTTATGTATATTTATAGAGGGATAAACAAAGGAATGAAATCCAAAAGGAGAACCAACACATCAAGACAAAAGAACAAGTGGATTACAGAAAGAATAAAAAGAAATTTCTAGAAACACACAGTCATTTAAAATGTCAGGGTTAAACAGCAGATTACACAGTCAAGCAGGAATCTGTAGCAGCCATGAAACTGAGCGCGGCAGCTCTCCAGTAGGGAATGTAATTGATGAATGGCCCAGGTGCTTTGCTCTGAATCTATCCCCACATTCAGGCAGAGGCAATTCTTCCAACAGCCTGATCCAAATCAATGACTAAGTGCTCTAGGGATACTAAGGCAAACTGAGTCCTCAGAGATCCAGGAGTCTTCTAATGAGTGACTGTGCCCTGAGGTTTCCCAATGGCCTGGCAGAAACTTTCTTAGGGAGTTTAAGACACCATGTATCCAACACCCCTTCCTTCCCTCTCTCCTTTGAGGAGTCAGACTTGCATCCCCAGTCTGATAGCTTCCTACTTCCTCCAGTTCCCTCCTTTTCTCCTTCACCACCATTTTCTTCAATTAATCTCTTGCTGTCTAAACCCATCTTGATGGGGACCAAACAAATGCAGAAAAAAGACCTGAAATAGAGGTTTCAGAAAAATTATCAAGAATGCAAGACTGTAATAGTTTATATCATCCAAAAGCAAGGGCAAAATTAAAACATTTTTGTTTTTTAAAAATACAAGTAAGGCATTTTACTCACAGATCCTGTTTGCTGATACAATTCAGGAATAAGAACATGGAACCCAAAATGAAGGAACTGATCCTAGAAAATAATGATAAATACATGGCTATTTTTAAAATGAGAATTAAATATAAAAACAGCAAATGACATAGTTAATGAGAGTTTTTTAAATGACCCTAGGTTATTCAGTTCAGTTCAGTTCAGTCGCTCAGTCATATCCGACTCTGTGATCCCATGAATTGCAGCATGCCAGGCCTCCCTGTCCATCACCAACTCCCAGAGTTCACTCAAGCTCATGTCCATCGAGTCAGTGATGCCATCCAGCCATCTAATCCGGTGTTGTCCCCTTTTCCTCCTGCTCCCAATCCCTCCCAGCATCAGAGTCTTTTCCAATGAGTCAACTCTTCGCATGAAGTGGCCAAAATACTGGAGTTTCAGCTTTAGCATCATTCCTTCCAAAGAACACCCAGGGCTGATCTCCTTTAGAATGGACTGGTTGGATCTCCAGGCAGTCCATGGGACTCTCAAGAGTCTTCTCCAACACCACAGTTCAAAAGCGTCAATTCTTTGGCGCTCAGCTTTCTTCACAGTTCAACTCTCACATATCCATACATGACTACTGGAAAAACCATAGCCTTGACTAGATGGACCTTTGTTGGCAAAGTAATGTCTCTGCTTTTCAATATGCTGTCTAGGTTGGTCATAACTTTCCTTCCAAGGAGCAAGTGTCTTTTAATTTCATGGCTGCAGTCACTATCTGCAATGATTTTGGAGCCCCAAAAAGTAGTCTGACATTATTTCCACTGTTTCCCCATCTATTTCCCATGAAGTGATGGAACCAGATGCCATGATCTTAGTTTTCTGAATGTTGAACTTTAAGCCAACCTTTTCACTCTCCTCTTTTACTTTCATAAAGAGGCTTTTGAGTTCCTCTTCACTTTCTGCCATAAGGGTGGTGTCATCTGCATATCTGAGGTTATTGATATTTCTCCCAGCAATCTTGATTCCAGCTTGTGCTTCCTCCAGCCCAGCATTTCTCATGATGTACTCTGCATATAAGTTAAATAAGCAGGGTGACAATATACAGCCTTGACCTACTCCTTGTCCTATTTGGAAACAGTCTGTTGTTCCATGTCCAGTTCTAACTGTTACTTCTTGACGGGCATATAGGTTTCTAAAGAGGCAGGTCAGGTGGTCTGGTATTCCCATCTCTTTCAGAATTTTCCACAGTTTATTGTGATCCACAGAGTCAAAGGCTTTGGCATAGTCAATAAAGCAGAAATAGATGTTTTTCTGGAACTCTCTTGCTTTTTCGATGATCCAGTGGATGCTGGCAATTTGATCTCTGGTTCCTTTGCCTTTTCTAAATCCATTTGGAAGTTCATGGTTCACGTATTGCTGAAGACTGGCTTGGAGAATTTTGAGCATTATTTTACTAGCGTGTGAGATGAGTGCAATTGTGCGGTAGTTGGAGCATTCTTTGGCATTGCCTTTCTTTGGGATTGGAATGATAACTGACCTTTTCCAGTCCTGTGGCCACTGCTGAGTGTTCCAAATTTGCTGGCATATTGAATGCGGCACTTTCACAGCATCATCTTTCAGGATTTGAAGGAGCTCAACTAGAATTCCATCACCTCCACTAGCTTTGTTCATACTGATGCTTTCTAAGGCCCACCTGGCTTCACATTCCAGGATGTCTGGCTCTAGGTGAGTGATCATTTCATCGTGATTATCTGGGTCGTGAAGACCTTTTTTGTACAGTTCTTCTGTGTATTCTTGCCACCTATTCTTAATATCTTCTGCTTCTGTTAAGTCCATACCACTTCTGTCCTTTATTTAGCCCATCTTTGCATGAAATGTTCCCTTGTATCTCTAATTTTCTTGAAGAGATCTCTAGTCTTTCCCATTCTGCTGTTTTCCTCTATTTCTTTGCATTGATCACTGAGGAAGGCTTTCTTATCTCTTCTTGCTATTCTTTGGAACTCTGCATTCAGATGCTTATATCTTTCCTTTTCTCCTTTGCTTTTTGCTTCTCTTCTTTTCACAGCTATTTGTAAGGCCTCCGCAGACAGCCATTTTGCTTTTTTGCATTTCTTTTCCATGGGGATGGTCTTGATCCCTGTCTCCTGTACAATGTCACAACCCTCCATCCGTAGTTCATCAGGCAGTCTATCTATCAGATCTAGTCCCTTAAATCTATTTCTCACTTCCACTGTATAATCATAAGGGATTTTATTTATGTCATACCTGAATGGTCTAGTGGTTTTCCCTACTTCTTCAATTTAAGTCTGAATTTGGCAATAAGGAGTTCATGATCTGAGCCACAGTCAGCTCTCGGTCTTGTTTTTGCTGACTGTATAGAGCTTCTCCATCTTTGGCTGCAAAGAATATAATCAATCTGACTTCAGTGTTGACCATCTGGTGATGTCCATGTGTAGAGTCTTCTCTTGTGTTGTTGGAAGAGGGTGTTTGCTATGACCAGTGCGTTCTCTTGGCAAAACTCTATTAGCCTTTGCCCTGCTTCATTCTGTATTCCAAGGCCAAATTTGCCTGTTACTCCAGGTGTTTCTTGACTTCTACTTTTGCATTCCAGTCCCCTATAATGAAAAGGACATCTTTTTTGGATGTTAGTTCCAGAAGGTCTTGTAAGTCTTCATAGAAGCATTCAACTTCAGCTTCTTCAGCGCTCCTGGTTGGGGCATAGACTTGGATTACTGTGATGTTGAATGGTTTGTCTTGGAAACGAACAGATATAATTCTGTCGTTTTTGAGATTGCATCCAAGTACTGCATTTCAGACTCTTTTGTTGACCATGATGGCTACTCCATTTCTTCTAAGGGATTCCTGCCCGCAGTAATAGATACAATGGTCATCTGAGTTAAATTCACCCATTCCAGTCCATTTTAGTTCGCTGATTCCTAGAATGTTGACGTTCACTCTTGCCATCTCCTGTTTGACCACCTTCAATTTGCCTTGATTCATGGACCTAACATGCCAGGTTCCTATGCAATATTGCTCTTTACAGCATCGGATCTTGCTTCTATCACCAGTCACATCCACAACTTGGTATTGTTTTTACTTTGGCTCCATCCCTTCATTCTTTCTGGAGTTATTTCTCCACTGATCTCCAGTAGCATATTAGGCACCTACTGACCTGGGGAGTTCGTTTTTCAGTATCCTACCATTTTGCCTTTTAATACTGTTCATGGGGTTCTCAAGGCAAGAATACTGAAGTGGCTGTGCATTTGCCATTCCCTTCTCCAATGGACCACATTCTCTCAGACCTCTCCACCATGACCCGCCCATCTTGGGTGGCCCCACAGGGCATGGCTTAGTTTCATTGAGTTAGACAAGGCTGTGGTCCTAGTGTGATTAGATTGATGAGGTCATCGATAACATGAAATATGGGAAAATAGTTAAATCATTCTATGGAATAGTTATTGTTCAGGAAGAAGATAAACATTTGAATAAATTTATCCGTTTAAAGTCAAGTAAGCACAATAACTCAGTTGATAAAGAATCTGCCTGCAATGCAGGAAACTGCAGTTTGATTCCTGTGTCAGGAAGATCCACTGGAGAAGAGATAGGCTACCCACTCCAGTTTTCTTGGGCTTTCTTTGTGGCTCAGCTGGTAAAGAAGCCATCCGCAATGTGGGAGACCTGGGTTTGATCCCTGGGTTGGGAAGATCCCCTGGAGCAAGGGAAAGGCTACCTACCCTGGCCTGGAGAATTCCGTGGACTTTATAGTCCATGGGGTTGCAAAGAGTCGGACACAACTGAGAAACTTTCACAACCAATCAAAAGCACAAAAAGAGAAAGGTAGGATCTCTTATAAACGTGCTAGTTTGAACACATGTTCCATTCAGTTCAGTTCAGTCACTCAGTCGTGTCCGACTCTTCACGACACCATGAATTGCAGCACGCCAGGGCTCCCTGTCCATCACCAACTCCCGGAGTTCACTCAAACTCATGTCCATCAAGGCGGTGATGCCATCCAGCCATCTCATCCTCTGTCATCCCCTTCTCCTCCTGCCCCCAATCCCTCTCAGCATCAGGGTCTTTTCCAATGAGTCAACTCTTCACATGAGGTGGCCAAAGTACTGGAGTTTCAGCTTTAGCATCATTCCTTCCAAAGAAATCCCAGGGCTGATCTCCTTTAGAATGGACTGGTTGGATCTCCATGCAGTCCATGGGACTCTCAAGAGTCTTCTCCAACACCACAGTTCAAAAGCATCAATTCTTCGGTGCTCAGCTTTCTTCACAGTCCAACTCTCATATCCATACATGACTACTGGAAAAACCATAGCCTTGACTAGATGGACCTTTGTTGGCAAAGTAATGTCTCTGCTTTTTAATATACTATCTAGGTTGGTCATAAATTTCTTTCCAAGGAGTAAGCATCTTTTAATTTCATGGCTGCAGTCACCATCTGCAGTGATTTTGGAGCCCCCCAAAATAAAGTCTGACACTGTTTCCCCATCTATTTCCATGAAGTGATGGGACCAGATGCCATGATCTTAGTTTTCTGAATATTGAGCTTTAAGCCAACTTTTTCACTCTTCTCTTTCACTTTCATCAAGATGCTTTTGAGTTCCTCTTCACTTTCTGCCAGAAGGGTGGCATATCATCTCCATATCTGAGGTTATTGATATTTCTCCCACAATTTTGATTCCAGCTTGTGCTTCTTCCAGCCCAGCATTTCTCATGATATACTCTGCATAGAAGTTAAATAAGCAGGGTGACAATATACAGCCTTGACGTACTCCTTTTCCTATTTGGAAACAGTCTGTTGTTCCATGTCCAGTTCTAACTGTTGCTTCCTGACCTGCATATAAGTTTCTCAAGAGGCAGGTCAGGTGGTCTGGTATTCCCATCTCTTTCAGAATTTTCCACAGTTTATTGTGATCCACACAGTCAAAGGCTTTGGCATAGTCAATAAAGCAGAAATAGATGTTTTTCTGGAACTCTCTTGCTTTTTCCATGATCCAGAGGATGTTGGCAATTTGGTCTCTGGTTCCTCTGCCTTTTCTAAAACCAGCTTGAACATCTGAAAGTTCACGATTCACATATTGCTGAAGCCTGGCTTGGAGAATTTTGAGCATTACTTTACTAGCGTGTGAGATGAGTGCAATTGTGTGGTAGTTGGAGCATTCTTTGGCATTGCCTTTCTTTGGGATCGGAATGAAAACTGACCTTCTCCAGTCCTGTGGCCACTGCTGAGTTTTCCAAATTTGCTGGCATATTGAGTGCAGCACTTTCAGAGCATCATCTTTCAGGACTTGAAAGAGCTCAACTGGAATTCTATCACCTCCACTAGCTTTGTTTGTAGTGATGATTTCTAAGGCCCACTTAACTTCACATTCCGGGATGTCTGGCTCTAAGTCAGTGATCACACCATCGTAATTATCTGGGTTGTGAAGATCTTTTTTGTACAGTTCTTCTGTGTATTCTTGCCACCTCTTCTTAATATCTTCTGCTTCTGTTAGGTCCATACCATTTCTGTCCTTTACTGAGCCCATCTTTGCATGAAATGTTCCCTTGTATCTCTAATTTTCTTAAAGAGATCTCTAGTCTTTCCCATTCTGCTGTTTTCCTCTATTTCTTTCCATTGATTGCTGAGGAAGGCTTTCTTATCTCTTCTCGTTATTCTTTGGAACTCTGCATTCGGAGGTTTATATCTTTCCTTTTCTCCTTTTCTTTTTGCTTCTCTTCTCTTCACAGCTATTTGTAAGGCCTCCCCAGACAGCCATTTTGCTTTTTTTGCATTTCTTTTCCATGGGGATGGTCTTGATCCCTGTCTCCTGTACAATGTCACGAACCTCATTCCATAGTTCATCTGGCACTCTATCTATCAGATCTAGGCCCTTAAATCTATTTCTCACTTCCACTGTATAATCATAAGGGATTTTATTTATGTCATACCTGAATGGTCTAGTGGTTTTCCCTCCTTTCTTCAATTTAAGTCTGAATCTGGCAATAAGGAGTTCATGATCTGAGCCACAGTCAGTTCCCAGTCTTGTTTTTGCTGACTGTATAGAGCTTCTCCATCTTTGGCTGCAAAGAATATAATCAATCTGATTTCGGTGTTGACCATCTGGTGATATCAATGTGTAGAGTCTTCTCGTGCTGTTGGAAGAGGGTGTTTGCCATGACCAGTGCGTTCTCTTGGCAAAACTCTATTAGCCTTTGCCGTGCTTCATTCCGTATTCCAAGGCCAAATTTGCCTGTTACTCCAGGTGTTTCTTGACTTCCTACTTTTGCATTTCAGTCCCCTATAATGAAAAGGACATCTTTTTTGGGTGTTAGTAGGTCTTATAGGTCTTCATAGAACCATTCAACTTCAGCTTCTTCAGAGTTACTGGTTGGGGCATAGACTTGGATTACTGTGATACTGAATGGTTTGCCTTGGAAACAGAGATCATTCTGTTGTTTTTGAGATTGCATCCAAGTACTGCATTTCTGACTCTTTTGTTGACCATGATGGCTACTCCATTTCTTCTAAGGGATTCCTTCCCACAGTAGTAGATACAATGGTCATCTGAGTTAAATTCACCCATTCTAGTCCATTTTAGTTCACTGATTCCTAGAATGTCGACGTTCACTCTTGCCATCTCCTGTTTGACCACCTTCAATTTGCCTTGATTCATGGACCTAACATTCCAGGTTCCTATGCAATATTGCTCTTTGCAGCATCGGACCTTGCTCTATCACCAGTCACATCCACAACTGGGTATTGTTTTTACTTTGGCTCCATCCCTTCATTTTTTCTGGAGTTATTTCTCCATTGATCTCCAGTAGCATATTAGGCACGTACTGACCTGGGGAGTTCCTCTTTCAGTATCCTACCATTTTGCCTTTTCATACTGTTCATGGGGTTCTCAAGGCAAGAATACTGAAGTGGTTTGCCATTCCCTTCTCCAGTGGACCACATTCTGTCGGAACTCTCCACCATGACCCGCCCGTCTTGGGTGGCCCACAGGGCATGGCTTATTTTCATTGAGTTAGACAAGGCTGTGGTCCATGTGATTAGATTGACTAGGTCATAGATAACATGAAATATAGGAAAATAGTTAAATCATTCTATGGAATAGTTATTGTTCAGGAAGAAGATAAATATTTGAATAAATTTATCATTTTAAAGCTAAGTAAGCACAATAACTCAGTTGGTAAAACATCCACCTGCAGTGCAGGAAACTGCAGTTTGATTCCTGTGTCAGGAAGATCCACTGGAGAAGAGATAGGCTACCCACTCCAGTATTCTTGAGCTTCCTTTGTGGCTCAGCTGGTAAAGAAGCCATCGGCAATGTGGGAGACCTGGGTTTGATCCCTGGGTTGGGAAGATCCCCTGGAGCAAGGGAAAGGCTACCTACCCTGGCCTGGAGAATCCCATGGACCTTATAGTCCATGGGGTTGCAAAGAGTTGGACACAACTGAGCGACTTTCACAACCAATCAAAAGCACAAAAAGGGAAAGGTAGGATCTCTTATAAACGTGCTAGTTTGAACACGTGTTTCATTCAGTTCAGTTCAGTTACTCAGTTGTCTGACTCTGCAACCCCGTGAATTGCAGCACGCCAGGGCTCCCTGTCCATCACCAACTCCAAGAGTTCACTCAAACTCATGTCCATTGGGAGAAGGCAATGGCACCCCACTCCAGTACTCTTGCCCAGAAAATCCCATGGATGGAGGCGCCTGGTGGGCTGCAGTCCATGGGGTCCCTAAGAGTCGGACACGACTGAGCAGCTTCACTTTCAATTTTCACCTTTATGCATTGGAGAAGGAAATGGCAACCCACTCCAGTGTTCTTGCCTGGAGAATCCTGGGGACGGGGGAGCCTGGTGGGCTGCCATCTATGGGGTCGCACAGAGTTGGACACGACTGAAGCGACTTAGCAGCAGCAGCAGCATGTCCATTGAGGTAGTGATGCCATCCAGCCATCTCATCCTCTGTCGTCCCCTTCTCCTCCTGCCCCCAATCCCTCCGAACATGTGTTTAGCACCATATATTTCCCAAATTCCATTAAAATGGCAAAAAATAAATAAGAGATAAACCCACAAGGAAAAGGAGAAGAGAAGATGGGATGACAACAGCCAGCCTGTGTTTAAAAATAATTGAAGACATAAAGTATATTAACTAGAAATATACATTATAGCAGGGGACTAGGAAATACAAGAGCCTTTAATGAGTAAAACCTATAAGAAACAATCTAGCTCACATCACACAGTTAGGAAAGGACAGAGAATTGCAAATAACAGGTTTTCCTAAAGCATGGGTTGGTGTGGGGGGTAGCGGGGGATGTAGAGTTGAAGAATTGATTGAAAGCATAAAAAGCAGTTCAAACCTCAAACCACCTCCATGGTGCAAACAAAATGTCTGCTTTTCCACAGCAAAAAAAAAAAAAAGAAAGTTTATTCTCTGAAGACACTGTTCTTGAGAAGCTCTGGTGTTATTGGGTTGGTGTGACTAAGAGCAGGGGTGAGGTGCCAAACTAAAAGAAGAGTCAAATTTTGCAAGCTCCCTCCCCAGTCCTCTCCTTTCCTCTGGGCTCTCAGGGTGCTGATACCCAGGCTGAGAGTTTCAGGTAGACGATACAAAGACCCCTCATTGATGAAACTGACCAGCCCAAGATAACCAAATGAAACAGAAAACAAAAACAATTCTAGATCCTCTATCATGTAGGGATGTCAATAAGAGAAATTTCAATTAGCTTTTAAGGACCTTGTTCTTAAATGTGAATAGACATCCCGTGAGCACTAGACATTCAAGGAAATTTTCCAGAGTAAAAGACAGCCATAAAAATAATTGATTAAACAGAAAATAATCTGGAAGATGGAGCAAATAATTTGAATATAACTGATTAATATTCTATGAAAAATAGAATGTATTGCACCTTTGAAATAGTAACAAAAATTCATGTTGAAATATTAGAGAATAAAAAAGCTTTGGAAAGGAAAATTTGGACTGCAGGACCAAAATTTTTAATAGAAGAATTAGAACACAAAATTAAAAAATGATTCCAGAAATCAGAACAGGAATTTAATGGATCAGCAATAGAGAAAAGAAAGAAAAGTAGAAGATCATATTAAGAGCTCTATCAGTCAAATATAGGAGCTTTAGAAAAAAGGAACAAAAAACATAGGAAAGTATCAAAGATCTAATAGAGAAAAACTTAATGACCCAAAGATATGAGATTCCAGATTGAAGATGCCCCACTGATTGCAGAGTTCAGTTCAGTTCAGTCACTCAGTCATGTCTGACTCTTTGCAACCCCATGAATCACAGCACGCCAGGCCTCCCTGTCCATCACCAACTCCTGGAGTTCACTCAGACTCACGTTCATCGAGTCAGTGATGCCATCCAGCCATCTCATCCTCTGTCGTCCCCTTCTCCTCCTGCCCCCAATCCCTCCCAGCATCAGAGTCTTTTCCAATGAGTCAACTCTTCGCATGAGGTGGCCAAAGTACTGGAGTTTCAGCTTTAGCATCATTCCTTCCAAAGAAATCCCAGGGCTGATCTCCTTCACAATGGACTGGTTGGATCTCCTTGCAGTCCAAGGGACTCTCAAGAGTCTTCTCCAACACCACAGTTCAAAAGCGTCAATTCTTCGGCGATCAGCCTTCTTCACAGTCCAACTCTCACATCCATACATGACCACTGGAAAAACCATAGCCTTGACTAGACAGACCTTTGTTGGCAAAGTAATGTCTCTGCTTTTGAATATGCTATCTAGGTTGGTCATAACTTTCCTTCCAAGGAGTAAGCGTCTTTTAATTTCATGGCTGCAGTCACCATCTGCAGTGATTTTTGGAGCCCAGAAAAATAAAGTCTGACACTGTTTCCCCATCTATTTCCCATGAAGTGATGGGACCAGATGCCATGATCTTCGTTTTCTGAATGTTGAGCTTTAAGCCAACTTTTTCACTCTCCTCTTTCACTTTCATCGCGAGGCTTTTTAGTTCCTCTTCACTTTCTGCCATAAGGGTGGTGTCATCTGCATATCTGAGGTTATTGGTATTTCTCCCGGCAATCTTGATTCCAGCTTGTGTTTCTTCCAGTCCAGTGTTTCTCATGGTGTACTCTGCATATAAGTTAAATAAGCAGGGTGACAATATACAGCCTTGATGTACTCCTTTTCCTATTTGGAACCAGTCTGTTGTTCCATGTCCAGTTCTAACTGTTGCTTCCTGACCTGCATACAGATTTCTCAAGAGGCAGATCAGGTGGTCTGGTATTCCCATCTCTTTCAGAATTTTCCACAGTTTATTGTGATCCACACAGTCAAAGGCTTTGGCATAGTCAATAAAGCAGAAATAGATGTTTTTCTGGAACTCTCTTGCTTTTTTGATGATCCAGTGGATTTTGGCAATTTGATCTCTGGTTCCTCGGCCTTTTCTAAAACCAGCTTGAACATCAGGAAGTTCACGGTTCACATATTGCTGAAGACTGGCTTGGAGAATTTTGAGCATTACTTTACTAGCGTGTGAGATGAGTGCAATTGTGTGGTAGTTGGAGCATTCTTTGGCATTGGCTTTCTTTGGGATTGGAATGAAAAACTGACCTTTTCCAGTCCTGTGGCCACTGCTGAGTTTTCCAAATTTGCTGGCAGATTGCAGAGTAGAATGAAAAGAAACAAAAAGTCTGTTAAGAAAGTACATCACTGTGAAACATCAGTACCCTAATACATGGGTGATTAAGAGAAAAAGTTGAAAGTTTCCAGGAGGAATCACAGAATCAGATACAGAATGACATTGTACTTCTCAGCAGAAATATTGGAAAGTGTAAGGAATTGGAAAATGCTTTTGAGATTCTTAAGGATAATGATTGTTGGTTTAGATTTCATACCCCCATATTCAGTCAAATAATCAAGTGTGAGAGTGCGATAAATCATCTTTAGACATGCAAATTCGGAGAAAAAGCTGCATCCCAGGCACCCTTTTGTAAAGTAATCTTTATAAGCAATTTTCAGAACCTCAAGACAGGCTGGGAAAATAAGAAACAAGAATCATGGAGTATGTGGGTAGCAGAGCTAATATAGTAATAGCAGGGTGATGGTAAAGAGGAAATCCCAGGAAAGTAGGCATACTGGTTAAGTCAGTAGATCATGTCTAGAGTAAGTATTTTTTAAAGTAGCATAAAATACTATTTTATAAAATGAATATAATTATTCAAAGAAAGAGCTGAAAGTGTTCAAAGAGGTTGCTTCCAGGGAGTGGGATTTAATAATAGGAAGGCTAGCCAGTTTCTTTTCATCCTAATCCTAAACACTAAAGCTTTGACTTTGTAACATTTTTGTGTTAGTTTAAGGAAATTAATCTTTTGGATGAAGAGAATCTACAAATATAAAAAGAAAGTCAGTGTGGGGAGCAGTCAAGGAAGTGGAGAAAAGGAAATGGGGAATATTTTTGCACAGATGTATATATTGTTATTCGTTGCTCAGTTGCTAAGTCATGTGTAACTCTCCGACCCCATGGACTGCAGTACGCCAGGCTTCCCTGTACTTGATTGTCTCCTGAAGATTGCTCAAACTCATGTCCATTGAGTCAGTGATGCTATCCAACCATCTCATCCTCTGTCACCCTATTTCCCAACTGCCTTCCATCTTTCCCAGCACCAGGGTCTTTTGCAATGTCAACTCTTTGCATCAGGTAGCCAAAGCATTGGAACTTCAGCATCAGTCCTTCCATTGAATATTCAGAGTTGATTTCCTTTAGGATTGACTGGTTTGATCTCCTTGAAGTCCAAGGGACTCTCAAGAGTCTTCTCCAGCACCACAGTTTGAAAGAATCAATTCTTTGGAGCTTAACCTTGTTTATGGTCCAACTCTCACATTCATACATGACTACTGGAAAAATCATAGCTTTGATTACACAGACTTTTGTTGGCAAAATGATATCTCTGCTCTTTAATATGCTGTCCAGCAGCAGCAGGTTTATCATAGCTTTCCTTCCAAGGAGCAAGCATCTTTTAATTTCATGGCTGGAGTCACTATCCACAGTGATTTTGGAGCCCAAGAAAATGAAATCTGTCACTGTTTCCATTTTTTTTCCCCCATCTATTTGCATGAAGTGACAGGACTGGATGCGATGATCTTAGTTTTTTGAATGTTGAGTTTTAAGCTGGCTTTTTCACTGTTCTCTTTCACCTTCATCAAGCTCTTAAGTTCCTCTTTGCTTTCTGCCATTAGAGTGGTATCATCCGCATATCTGGGGTGGTTGATATTTCTCTGGGAAATCTTGATTCCAGCTTGTGATTCATCCAGCCTGGCATTTTGCATGATGTACTTTGCATATAAGTTAAATAAGCAGGGTGACAGTATACAGGTTTGACGTACTCCTTTCCCAATTTTGAACCAGTCCTTTGTTCCATGTCCAGTTCTAACTGTCGCTTCTTGTCCTGTATACAGGTTTCTCAAGAGACAGATAAGGTGGTCTGGTATTCCCATCTCTTTATGAATTCTCCACAGATGTTGTGATCCACAGTCAAAGGCTTTAACATAGTCAGTAAAACAGAAGTAGATGTTTTTCTGTAATTTCCTTGGTTTTTCTATGATCAAGTGGATTTTGACAATTTGATCTTTGGTTCCTCTGCCTTTTCTAAATGAAACTTGTGCATTGGAAGTTCTCGGTTCGCATCCTTCTGAAACCTAGCTTGAAGGATTTTCAGCATTACCATGCTAGCATGTGAAATGAGTGCAATTGTATGGTGAAGTGTTAGTTGCTCAGTCGTGTCTGACTCTCTGCAACCTCAGTGACTGTAGCCCACCAGGCTCCTCTGTCCATGGACTTCTCCAGGCAAGAATACTGGAGTGGGTAGCCATTCCCTTTTCCAGGGGATCTTCCTGACCCAGGGATTTAACCCAGGTCTCCTACATTGCAAGCAGATTTCTTTACTGTCTGAGTCACCAGGAAATGGTGGTTTGAGCATTCTTTGGCATTGCTCTTCTTTGGGACTGAAATGAAAACTGACCTTTTCCAGTCCTGTTGGCCACTGCTGAGCTTTCCAAATTTTGCTGGCATATTGAGTGCAGCAGTTTAACAGCATCATCTTTTAGGATTTGAAATAACTCAGCTGGAATTCCATCACCTCCACTAGTTTTCTTCATAGTGATGCTGCCTAAGGCCCACTTGACTCACACTCCAGGATGTCTGACTCTAGGTGAGTGATCACACCATCATGGTTATCTTGGTCATTAAGATCTTTTTTGTATAGTTCTTCTGTGTATTCTTGCCACCTCTTCTTAATATCTTCTGCTTCTGTTAAGTCCTTGCCGTTTCTGTCCTTTATTGAGCCCATCTTTGCATGAAATGTACCCTTGGTATCTGTAATTTTCTTGAAGAGATCTCTAGTCACTCCCATTCTATTATTTTCCTCTATTTCTTTGCATTGTTCACTTAAGAAGGCTTTCTTATCTCTCCTTTCTATTTATTCTCTGGAACTCTGCATTCGGTTGGGTATCTCTTTTACGGTCTCCCTTGTCTTTTGCTTCTCTTCTCTTCTCAGCTATTTGTAAGGCCACCTCAGAAAACCACTTTGCCTTCTTGCATTTCTTTTTTTGGGGATGATTTTGGTCACTGCCTCCTATACAGCGTTATGAACCTCCATCCATAGTTCCTCAGGCACTCTGTCTACCAGATCTAATCCCTTGAGTCTATTCCTCATTTCCACTATATAATCATAAGGGAATTGATTTAGGTCATACCTGAATGGCCTAGTGGCTTTCCCTACTTTCTTCAGTTTAAGCCTGAATTTTACAATAACGTGGCCATGATCTGAGCCACAGTCAGCTCCAGGTCTTGTTTTTGCTGACTGTATAGAGCTTCTCTGCCTTTGGCTGCAAAGAACACAGTCAATCCATGTGATCATTTTGGTTAGCTTTCTGTGGTATATGCATTCTTTTTCAGATTCTTTTCCCATATAGGTTATTACAGAGTATTGAGCAGAGTTCCCTGTGCGCTACAGCAGCTCCTTGTCAGTTATCTGTATATGGTAGTGTGTATATGTCAATCCCAGTCTCCCAGTTTATCTTCCCCCCACCCATGCTTTTCCCCTTTGGTAACCGTAAGTTTGTTTTCTATGTCTAGGAGTCTATCTCTGCTTTGTAAATAAGATCATTTGTATCTTTTTTTTAGATTTCACATATAAGTGACATCATATGATATTTATCTTTCTCTGTCTCTTTCACTCAGTTTGATAAGCTCTAGGTGCATCCATGTTTTGGCAAATGGTATTATTTCATTTATTTTTATGGTTGAGTAATATCCCATTGTTATAATGTACCACATCTTCCTCATTCATCAGCTGATGGACAAAGAAATGTCATTTTGATTATTTTATAAGCATGGAGGAAAAATGAAGCATAGCGACACCACAAATATAAAAGCACAAACTAAGATCTTAAAAATCTAAACTATAAGTTAAAAAATAATGTAACAGATGATACGAGTCAGATAAAAGTCAGAGTCTCATATAAAATAATAAATCCATGTCTGTTTTGTTTAAAAGAGGCATACTTAGAGCATGACAATGTAGGAAGATAGAAATTTAAAAAATGGAAAGAATGTATCAAACAACACTAATCAAAAGAAAGTTGTCATCTTTATATTAATGTCAAAATAGGCTGTAAGGCAAAAGTTTATTAGGGACAAATAATTCTTACATGTGGATAAAATAATTTACTTGGAAGCCATAATTTTGAATCCATGTGAGCCTAAAAATGTGGCTTCAATCTATATAAAGAAACACTGAGAAAATTTCAAGGAAAAGTGGAAAATGGCAAAAGTGTAGCATTTTTTAAAAATGTAACAATCTTGGGCTAAAGTTATATAAGTGTGTGTGTGTGTATGTGTGTGTGTGTGTGTGTGTAGATATACATAATAGTGATACAGGCATGCTGCTGCTGCTGCCGCCAAGTCGCTTCAGTTGTGTCTGACTCTGTGCGACCCCATAGACGGCAGCCCACCAGGCTCCCCCATCCCTGGGATTCTCCAGGCAAGAACACAGGAGTGGGTTGCCATTTCCTTCTCCAATGCATGAAAGTGAAAAGTGAAAGTGAAGTTGCTCAGGTTGTCTACTTGAAAGTACATGGATAAAGATGTATCTTTACGTATGATTTATTGAACTATCAAATTAGTTTTTATAAAATACAAGGAAAAAACAGCAAATCTTTCAGCTTCTAAGGATTTTGCTCCTAAATGTAATCTCAACAAGTCCAGCTCTTCTTGTTGTTTTCGGGAAATGAGAGTCTAGTCTGGTCCTGTATAAACAACTCTACATTCATATGATTTTAGATACTCTCCTTCTCCAGTTCAATTGTCATAGGTGTGAAAGCCCACCACAGGAAAGCTTGATGTGGTTGGCTTCTTTCCTTTTCCTTGGAAATCTCCCTTCTTTACTTCATAGAGGTGTTGTTGGCCAATGAGGAAAGGAGGTGGGGCATAAAAGGGGATTAAGGAAAAGGGAACAATTTTTGAAAGCTTACAGGGTTACAATCTGGCATGAAGCTTTGCTTTGTGGTCATACGCAAATTCTGGCTCGCTCTTTTAAGAGATACTTTTATGAAAATTTATTTAGAGACTTCTTGGCAATTTATAAATCCCTGGATTGGCTAACTTCTAACAGTCCACCTTTCTGTATTAGTCACCTTGTCTCTTCTAAATCATGCTCTTGGGAGTATCTCCCTCCCAAGCAGCAATGAAATCTTGAGAGAGCTATGCATCTATTTTTGCTAACAGATTCTGAAAGTACAGGCCAAATCCAGGCAGACCTCCGGCCAGGCTCTCATCTTTACTCATGAGTCAGGTACCAATTAGTATCCCCCAAGTCTAGGAAACACCTGTCGAGCTCTCTGATTGGTTCTTTTGAAACAGGCTCCTTGATTAAAATAAGAGTAGTATTAACATGACATTTGGATGGAGAGGAGAAATACCTTGGCTCTGCAGCATTTCTTCCCCAGCCTCTTCATCAACACATAACCAATTCCCTAGACCAGTCTCATGCACCGTTGAAGTGAGTGATGATCTAATGGTTGTAAAACCTGCCCCACATTTTCTTAGAATGCCTAGCAAAGATGTCCATTGACAACTATGCAACTTCTGGAAAACACTAAGCCAACAATAAATGTCAGTTAGTATCTTATTACACACATTACCTTGCACTCATAATTTAAAGCCCAAAAAAACAGTGCAAGTCTCAACACATCTCAAAGAACTGACATTATACAGACTGTTCCTTTATCTCAGTGCAATGAAAACAGATATAACTCAATGAAAAGATGACATCTTCATAGACTGGTAAATTTAAACACAATTCTAAATGAGTCATGGGTCAAAGAATTATTATAAGATTAGAAAGTAACTAGAATGGAATTACAAAGATAATCTCTACATATCAAAACTTGGGCACCTAAAATCTAACTTAAAGGAAAATTTAAATATATATATATAGTAGGAAAAAAATTTACCTATAGAGAGTAAGGATTTTAACCTTGATTAGATGTCAATAGGGTGTTGATCACAGAGTTTATTGTATTAGATTTTTATACTCTTTGTGACTTTTTGAAAAAAACAATTTTTTTTACTTTATTTTTGAGAACATCTCGAGGAGTTTATTTTTTTGAAAAAATCTAGGAAAACTCAAGGTCTTAATGACAATGGTAGTTTTAAGTGCAGAAAGCTGAGAAAAAAAAAATTTTTTTAAGCTTTGAGCTCCCTCTACAGGCCCAAAGAAAAACTTCCCAGATACAATAAGAAACTATAATAAGATAATAAACCCCATATAAAGGTGTTTTAAAATTCTCAGAACTCTTCACATTGCTGCTTCTCTTTAAGGCGAACATCCGTGATGGTGAAGCACTGATGTGTACCCAACTGCTGCGGGAAGAACCTATTCACTTCATCTACATTAGTTATGAGAGATACATTAGCCCGCCCCCTAGCGGACGTTTGCAAAAATGACACAAAGATGTCTTGCAAGATTAAATTATTAAATCGTATGCTTGAGAGAGCCCTGGTTGAGGCTCTCAATATTATTTAATCCAATCAGTCATTTTGTGCTTGAGGAAATGTAACTAACTTACTTATGACAATAATAGAATGTCTTCACAATGTGTATGTTTTTTCGTTTGTATTTTCTTGGTAATTTTTTGTTTAATTTCATTTGAGTACAGTTGGTGGCTCAGAGAGTAAGGATTCCGCCTGCATTGCGGGAGGATGTGGGTTCAATCTCTGGGTTGTGAAGATCCCCTGGAGAAGGGCATGGCAACACATGCCAGTATTCTTGCCTGGAGAATCCACATGGACTGAGGAGCCTGGCAGGCTACAGTTAGTAAGGATGCAGAGTCGGACACAACTGAGCGACTAAGTACAGCACAGCACACAGTTGATTTACAGTGTTGTCTTAGTTTCAGGTGTATAGAAACGTGATTCAGTTATAAGTATGTACGTGCGTGTGTGCTAAATAGCTTCAGTTGTGTCCCACTCTGAGAACCTATGGACTGTAACCCACCAGACTCCTCTGTCCATGGTATTCTCCAGGCAAGAATACTGGAGTGGATTGCTGTGCCCTCTTCCAGGGTACCTTCCCAAAACAGGGATGGAACTCATACCCCTTACATCTGCTTGTATTGGCAGGTGGGGTCTTTACCACTAGCGCCACCTGCGAAGCCCAATACATATACCTATATTCATTTTCAGACTGTTTTCTCACATACATTATTAGAATATTGAGCACAGTTCTCTGTGCTATCAGTAGGTCCTTGTTGGTTGTCTATTTTATATTTATTAGGGTCTGTGTTTCCCAGGTGGCTCAGTGGTTAAAAAAAAAAAATCTGTCTGCAATGCAGGCGACATGGGTTTGATTCCTGGGTTGGGAAGATACCCTGGAAAAGGAAATGGCAAATGGCAACCCACTCCAATATTCTTGCCTGGGAAATCCCATGGACAGAGGAGCCTGGTGGGTTACAGTCCATGGGGATACAAAAGAGCTGGACATGACTTAGTGACTAAGCAAAAACAAAGCATATGTAGATTAATCCTGAGCTCCTGATTTATCCCTCTCCTCTACATTTCCCCTTTGGTAACCACAAGTTTGTTTTTGAAGACTGGGAGTCTGTTTCTGTTTTGTAAATAAGTTCATTTGTGTCATTTTTTAAGATTCTACATATAAGTAATATCATATGACATTTGTCTTCCTCTGACTTACTTCACTTAGTATGATAATCTCTAGATCCGCCCACGTTTCTGCAAATGTCATTATTTCATTCTTTCTTATGGCTGAGTAGTATTCCACTCCATTCCACATATTCTTTATCCATCATCTTGTCAGTGAATAGTAGTTTGCTTCTGTCCTGTGCTAAGTCACTTCAGTCATGTCTGATTCTGTGACCCTGTGGACTGTAGCCCGCCAGCCTCTATCCATGGGATTCTCCAGGCAAGAATACTAGAGTGGGTTGCCATGCCCTCTTCCAGGGGATTTTCCAGACCGAGGGATCAAACCCTCATCTCTCAAGTCTCCTGCATTGACAGGAGAGTTCTTTACCACTAGCGCCACCTGGGAAGCCCAGGTTGCTTCTATGTACTGGCTTTTGTAAATAGTGCTGCAATGAACACTGGGGTACATGTATCTTTTGAAGTATGGTTTTCTCTGGTTATATGCTCCAGAGTGGGATTTCTGGATCATATGGGAGGTCTATTTTTAGTTTTTAAGGAACTTCCATACTATTCTCCGTGGTGGTGGTACCAATTTCCATTCTCACCAACAGTGTAGGAAGGTTCTCTTTTTCTCCACACCCTCATCAGTTGCTTGTAAACTTTTTGACGATGGCCATTCTGACTGATGTGAGGTTATACTTCATTGTGGTTTTGATTTGCATGTCTCTCATAATTGATGTTGAACATCTTTTCGTGTGTTTTTTAGCCATCTGTATGTCTCTTTGGAGAAATGAGTATTTAGATCTTCTATTCACTTTTGATTGGGTTGATTTTTTTAATATATATAGAGAGAGAGCTACATAAGCTGTATGTTTTGGAGATTAATTCCCCTGTAGGTTGCTTTGTCTGTGAATGTTTTCTCCCATTCCATGACTTGTCTTTTTGTTTTGGGGTTTTTTTCTCAATTTATAATTACAATATTATGCTGGTTTCTGTCACACATCAACATGGATCAGCCGCAGATATACATATGTCCCCTTCCTCTTGGACCTCCCACCCCATCCATCACAGAGCCCTGGTTTGAGTTCCCTGAGTCATGTAGCAAATTCCCTGAGTCATGATAGCAAACAGGCTATCTATTTTATATATGTTAGTGTATATAGCTCCATGCTACTGTCCATCGTCTTTTTGTTTTGTTTATGGTTCCTTTGTTTTGCAAAAATTTTAAGTTTAACCAGGCCTGATTTATTTTTGTTCTTACTACTCTAAAAGGTAAATCCAAAAAGATGTTGCTGTGATTCATGTCAAAGACTGTTCTGCCAATGTTTTCCTTTAAGAGTTTTATAGTGTCTGGCCTTACATTTAGGTCTCTAATCCATTTTAAGTTAATTTTCTTGTATGGCATTAGAGAATGTTCTAATTTTTTTTTCACATGTAGTTGTCCCGTTTTTCCAGCACCACTTATTGAAGAGACTGTTGTTTTCTCCATTATAGTTATGTGTCCTTTGTCATAGATTAATTCACCATAGGTACTTGGGTTTATTTCTGGGCTTTCTACCCTGTTCCATAGATCAGTATTTCTGTTTTTCTACCAGTATCATGCTATTTTGCTTACTGTAGCTTTTTAGTATAGTCTGAAGTCAGGGAGCCTCATTCCTCCAGCTCCGCTTTATTTAATCAGGATTGTTTTGGCTACTCCTGGTCTTTTGTGTTTCCATAAAATTGTAAAATATTTTGTTCTAACTCTGTGAAAAATGCTATTGGTAATTTGATAGGGAATGCATTGAATCCGTAGATCACTTTGGGTAGTATAGCTATTTTTATAATATTGATTTTCTCAACCCAAGAACATGGTATATGTCTGCATCTGTTTGTGTCATCTTTTATTTCTTTTAACAGCATCTTCGTTTTCTGAATACAGGTCTTTTGCCTCCTTAGGTAGGTTTTTTCCTAGATATTTTACTCTTTTTGATGTGAGGGTAAATTGGATTGTTTCTTTGATTTCTCTTTCTGATCTTTCATTGTTAGTGTATAGAATGCAAGGGATTTCTGTGTGTTCATTTTCTATCCTGTAACTTGATCAAATTGATTAAGCTCATTGATGAGCTCTAGTACTCTTCTTGTAGTATCTTTAGGATTTTCTATGTATAGTATTATGTCATCTGCAAGCAGTGACAATTTTACTTCTTTACTAACTTGGACTCACTTTGCTTCTTTTTCTTCTGATTACTGTGGCTAGGACTTCTAAAACTATGTTGAATGTAAGTGATGAGAATGAATATCCGTGTTTTGTTCCTGATCTTAGAGGGAATGCTTTCAACTTTTCACTGTTGAGGATGATGTTAGTTGAAGGTTTGTCATCAGATCAGATCAGATCAGTCGCTCAGTCGTGTCTGACTCTTTGCGACCCCATGAATCACAGCACACCAGGCCTCTCTGTCCATCACCAACTCCCGGAGTTCACTCAGACTCACGTCCATCGAGTCAGTGATGCCATCCAGCCATCTCAGCCTCTGTCGTCCCCTTCTGCTCCTGCCCCCAATGCCTCCCAGCATCAGGGTCTTTTCCAATGAATCAACTCTTTGCATGAGGTGGCCAAAGTACTGGACTTTCAGCTTCACCATCATTCCTTCCAAAGAAATCCCAGGGTTGATCTCCTTCGGAATGGACTGGTTGGATCTCCTTGCAGTCCAAGGGACTCTCAAGAGTCTTCTCCAACACCACACTTCAAAAGCATCACTTCTTTGGTGCTCAGCCTTCTTCACAGTCCAACTCTCACACCCATACATGACCACAGGAAAAACCATAGCCTTGACTAGACGAACCTTTGTTGGCAAAGTAATGTCTCTGCTTTTGAATATGCTACCTAGGTTGGTCATAACTTTCCTTCCAAGGAGTAAGCGTCTTTTAATTTTATGGCTGCAGTCACCATCTGTATTGATTTTGGAGCCCAGAAAAATAAAGTCTGACACTGTTTCCACTGTTTCCCCATCTATTTCCCATGAAGTGATGGGACCGGATGCCATGATCTTCATTTTCTGAATGTTGAGCTTTAAGCCAACTTTTTCACTCTCCACTTTCACTTTCATCAAGAGGCTCTTTAGTTCCTCTTCACTTTCTGCCAGAAGGGTGGTGTCATCTGCATATCTGAGGTTATTGATATTTCTCCCGGCAATCTTGATTCCAGCTTGTGTTTCTTCCAGTCCAGCATTTCTCATCATGTACTCTGTATATAAGGTTTGTCATATATGGCCTTAATTATGTTGATGTATGTTCTCTCTATGCTCACTTTATGTAGAGCTTTATTTTTTGTCGTAAACAGGCATTGAATTTTGTCAAAAGCTTTTTCTGCATCTATTGAAAGGATCATATGGCTTTTATTCTTCAGTTTCTTTATGTGATGTATCACACTGATTGATTTGTTCATACTGAAGGATCCTTGCATCCCTCAGATAAATCCCACCTGATCATGGGGCACAATTTGTTTAATGTATTGTTGAATTTGTTTTCCTAGTATTTTGTTGAGGACATTTGCATTTATGTTCATCAGTGATATTGGCCTGTAATTTCCTTATTTTGTAGTATCTTTGTTCTGGTATTGGGGTGATGCTGGCCTCATAGAATGAGTTTGGGAGTATTGCTTCTCTGCAATTTTTTGGAAATAGTTTCAGAAGCATGGATGTTAACTCTTCTCTAAATTTTTGATAAAATTTGTCTGTGAAGCCATCTGGTCTAGACTTATTTTTTTGGTTTTAAAATCACTTGTTTCCATTTCAGTACTTGTGATTGGTCTCTTCATATTTTCTAGTTTTCCCTGGTTCAGTCTTGGAAGGTTGTACCTTTCTTGGAGTTTGTCCATTTCTTCCAGGATGTTCTTTTTATTGATGTATAGTTGCTTTTAGTGGTTTTTTATCACCCTTTGTATTTCTGTGGTGTCCACTGTAACTTCTTTTTTATTTCTAATTTTATTGATTTGCGTCCTCTTTTTTTTCTTGATGAGTGTGGCTAAAGGTTTATCAATTTTGTTTATCTTTTTCCAAGAGCCAGATTTTAGTTTCATTGGTCTTTTCCATTGCCTTCTTCATCTCTATTTCATTTATTTCTATGATCTTTATGGTTTCTTTCCTTCTGCTAACTGGGTTTTGTTGATTCTTCTTTCTCTAGTTGCTTTAGGTGTAAGGTTAGGTTGCTTATTTGAGATGTTTCTTGTATCCTGAGGTAAGATTGTATTGCCAAAAACCTCCCTCTAAGAAGTATTTTTCCTGCATCCCATATGTTTTGTATCTTTATGTTTTCATTGTCATTTATTTCTAGGTAATTTTTTATTTCTTTGATTTCTTCAGTGATTCATTGGTTGTTTAGTAAGATGTTGTTTATCCTCCATGTGTTTGTGGATTTTACTATATTTTTTCCTGTAATCGATTTCTAATTTTATAGCCTGTGGTTAGAAAAGATGCTTGATATGATTTCAATTTGCTTAAATTTATTGAGCCTTGATATGTGGTTAGAAAAGATGCTTGATATGATTTCAATTTGCTTAAATTTATTGAGCCTTGATATGTGGCCCTAGATATGCTCTATCCTGGAGAATGTTCCATGTGCACTTGAGAAGAAAGTGTATTCTGCTGCTTTGGAATGGAATGTTCTATAAATGTCAATTAAGTTTATTAGGTCTAATATGTCATTTAAGGCCTGTGTTTACTTAATGATTTTCTGTCTTGATGACCTGTTCATTGATGTAACTGGTGTTAAAGTAGTTGTGTTACTGTTGATTTCTCCTTTTATGGCTGTTAGCCTTTACCTTATATGTTGAGGTGCTCCTATACTGAGTGCATATATATTTATAATTGTTATATATTTTTCTTGGATTGATCCTTTTGGTTATGATGTGGTGTCCTTCTTTGTCTCTTATAACAGTCTTTATTTTAAAGTATTTTATCTGATATGAGTATTGCTACTCTAGCTTTGATTTTCATTTGCATGGACCTTTTTCCATCCCCTCACTTTCAATCTGTATGTATCCCGAGATCTAAAATGCGTCTCTCACCGATAGCATTTATATAGGTCTTGGAAGGAAATGGCAATCCACTCCAGCACTCTTGCCTGGAAAATCCCATGGTCGGAGGAGCCTGATAGGCTCTAGTCCATGGGGTCACAAAGAATCGGACACGACTGAGCGACTTCACTTTCACTTGTTTTTGTATCCATTGAGCCAATCTCACTCTTTTGGTTGGAGCATTTAATCTACTTACATTTAAGGTAATTATTGATATGTATATTCTTATTGCCATTGTGTTAGTTGTTTCAGATTTGTTTTTGAAGGTCTTTTTCTTCCCTTCCTCTTTTGTTCTCTCTTGTGATTTGATGTCTAACTTTACTGTTGCGTTTGGATTGCTTTTTCTTTTTTGTGTGTATATCTGTTGTAGAATTTTGATCTGTAGTTCCCATAAGTTTTTGATACAGCAGTCTGTATATGTACAAAATTGTTTTAAGTTGCTGGTCTTTTAATTTCAAATGCATTTCCAATATCCTGCATATGTATGCTCCTCTTCTCACAATTGCTGAGGGGGAGGTATTTGTTTTTAAATGGAGGATAATTGCTTTATAATATTGTATTGGCTTCTGCCACATGACAACATGAATCAACCACAAATAGACATATGTCCCCTCCCTCTTGACCCTCCCCAGCCACTCTCCACCCTATCCTACCCCTCTAGGTTGTCACAGAGCAGTAGGTTGAGCTCCAGTATGGAGATTCCTAAAAAACTAGGAATAAAACTACGATATGACCAAGCAATCCCACTACTGGGCATATACCCTGAGAAAACCATAATTGAAAATACACATGTACCCCCAGTTTTAATAGCACTGTTTACAACAGCTAGGACATGGAAGCAATCTAGATGTCCTTTGGCAGATGAATAACTAAAGAAGTTGTGGTACAAATATACAGTGGAATATTACTCAGCCATAAAAAGGATCATTGGTTTTGACATCATATTTGTATGAGGCTGATTTCATACCTTTACTTCATGTTTACCTTTGCTGGTGAGCTTTCGCATTTATAATTTTCTTGAGTCTAGCTGTGGCTGGACTTGAGTGTTTTCTTTCCCATGTTATGGAAGTTTTTGGCTATAATATCTTCAAATATGTTCTCAGACCCTTTCTCTCCTCTCCTTCTGGGACCCCTGTAATACAAATGTTGGTGTAAATATAACTAGTATTTCTGATCAGATTGTGAAGTAGAGTGCTCATGTGATCATGTTAGCTCACAAAATCTTTACTGGTAGCTGGAATCAGGACAGAAAAATAAGAACTGCATATTCTCAGGGCAGCTAACAGCATGTGTAAAAAAGAGATGGTGTGAAATATTTAAAGCATTGAAAGAAAAAACTACCTATTAGAATCTGTACCCTGCAAAATTATTCTTCAAAAGTGAAAGAGAAATAAAAACTTTCTCAGCAAATAGAAATTGAAGGAATTTCCTGTCAGTAGGCTGCCTAGCAAGAAAGGTTAAAAGATATTCTTTTTCTGAAACAAAATAATGTATATTAGGAACACTGATCTACATAAAGAGAGGAAGAGCATTAGAGAAAGTAAAGTGATATAATGTTATCTAAAAGTGGGCTTAGATTAGTTGTAAATTGCTAACTCTAGTGTTGTTCAGTCACTAAGTTGTGTCCAATTCTTTGAGACCTCATGCCAGGCTTTCTTGACCTTCACTATTTCCCTGAGTTTGCTCAAACTCATGTCCACTGAATCAGTGATGTCATCCTCTGTCGCCCCCTTCTCTTCTTGCCCTCAGACTTTCCCAGCTTCAGGGTCTTTTCCAGAGAGTTGGCTCTTCACATTAGGTGGCCAAAGTATTGGCGCTTCAGCTTCAGCATCAGCCTTTCCAATGAATATTCAGGGTTATGTCCTTTAGAATTGGTTTGATCTTCTTGCTGTCTAAGGGATTCTCGAAAGTCTTCTCCAGCACCACAGTTTGAAAGCACCAGTTCTTCAGTGCTCAGTCTTTTTTATGGTCCAGCTCTCACATCTGTACATAACTACTGGTAAAAACCATAGTTTTGAGAATATAGGCCTTTGTCAGTAAAATGATGTCTCTGCTTTTTAATATGCAGTCTAGGTTTGTCATAGCTTTCCTTCCAAGAAGCTAGCCTCTTTTAAATTCATGGCTGCAGTCACCATCTGCAGTGATTTTGGAGCCCAAGAAAATGAAATCTGCCAGTTTCCACTTTTTTCTCATCTATTTGCCATGAAGTGATGGGACCACGTGCCATGATCTTCATTTTTGAATGTTGTATTTTAAGCCAGCTTTTTCACTTTCCTCTTTCACATTCATCAAGAGGCTCTTTAGTTCTTCTTCACTTTCTGCCATTAAACTGGTATCATCTGCATATCAGAGGTTGTTGATATTTCTCCTTGAAATCTTAATTCCAGCCTGTGCTTCATCCAGTTCAGCATTTTGAAGGATGTAATCTGCGTATAAGTTAAATAAGCAAAGTAACAATATATAGCCTTGATGTACTCTTTCCCAGTTTTGACCAGTCCATTTTTCAATGTTCAGTCCTAACTGTTGCCTCTTGTCCTGCATACAGGTTTCTCAGGAGACAGGTAAGATGGTCTGGATTCCCATGTCCTTAAGAATTGTCCACAGTTTGTTGTGATCCACCCAGTCAAAGGCTTTACCATAGTCAATGAAGCAGAAGTTGATGTTTTCTGGAATTCCCTTGCTTTTGCTATGATCCAGTGGATGTTGGCAATTTGATCTCTGGTTCCTCTGCCTTTGCTAAATCCAGCTTATACATCTGGAAGTTCTTGGTTTATGTACTGCTGAAGCGGTTGGATTGAAGGATTTTGAGTATAACCTTGCTAGCCTGTGAAATAAGTGCAATTGTATGGTAATTTGAACATTCTTTGGCACTGATTGCCTCTCTTTGGGATTGGAATGAAAATTGACTTTTCCCAGTCCTGTGGCCACTGCTGAGTTTTCCAAATTTGCTGGCATATTGAGTGTAGCACTTTAACAGCATCAGCTTTTAGAATTTAAAATAGTTCAGCTGGAATTCCATCACCTCCACTGGCTTTGTTCATAATAATGCTTCCTAAGGCCCACTTGACTCACACTCCAGGATGTCTGGATCTAGGTGAGTGATCACACCATCATGGTTATCTGGGTCATTGAGTTTTTTTGTGTGCAATTCTTCTGTGTATTCTTGCCACCTGTTCTTAATCTCTTGTACTTCTGTTAGGTCCATATACTATTTCTGTCCTTTATTGTGCCCATCTTTGCTTGAAAAGTTCCCTTGGTATCTCTAATATTCTTGAAGATATCTCTAGTCTTTCCCATTCTATTGTTTTCCTTTATTCCTTTGCATTGTTCACTTGAGAAGGCTTTCTTATCTCTCCTTGCTGTTCTCTGCATTCAGTTGGGTATATCTTTCCCTTTCTCTTTTGCCTTTCACTTCTCTTTCTTCAGCTATTTGTAAGGCATCCTCAGACAACCACTTTGCCTTCTTACATTTCTTTTCCTTGGGATGGTTTTGGTCACTGCCTCCTGTACAATGTTATGAACCTCTGTCCATTGTTTCTCAGGCACTCTGTTTACTAGATCTGGTCCCTTAAATCTATTTGTCAGCTCCACTGTATAAGGCATTTGATTTATACCTGAATGGCCTAATGGATTTAGACCTAATGGCCAAATATCCTTCTTTGAGCCTGAATTTTGCAATAAGGAACTGATGATCTGAGCCACAGTCAGCTCCAGGGTTTTTTTGTTTTTTTTTTTCTTTTTGCTCACTGAATATAGCTTATCCATCTTTGACTGTAAAGAATATAATCAGTTGATCTTGGTATTGACCATCTGGTGATATCCATGTGTAGAGTCAGCTCTTGTGTTGTTGGTAACCATTACCAAAAAATTAAGTTATTGTTTATATATTGAGAAAAGAGAAAAAATAGAATCATATAAAAAGGTCAATTAAAATCACAGAAGCCAGAAAAAAAGGTGGCAGACAAAAAAATTAAAATGTAAAAAAAATAAGCCAATTAATAAAAAATTATATCAGAGTGGGTAAAAAGCAAGACCCAACTATATGCTGATTATGGATACTTTAAATATAGGAGATTTTAATTCCAATATCTCAGTTCATAAAATAGCAAATTAATAATTTTGTCAATGGAATATATAGATAATATAAGCAATAGGTAGGTAAAAGTGTTTTGCATGGAATTAAGTTCCATTACTTCATATTCTCTTTACATATACATTAAAAATTGGAGCTAATTGGATATGTTTTAGGACACAAAATCTTAGTCAATTAAAAAAATTATATGAATAAGAAGTGTAAATATTATAAATAATTGGTTAACAAAAGCAAATGAATTCATTGGCTATTGGATGCAAATCAATTCAATAAGACAACTGGTAAAAAAATTAAAATGATGAAATAAGTAGCCTTCTTATATAAAAGCAATAATCCATTTGAAAATTCAATAGAAGAAAAGACCCTATTGAAAATGGCAGGAAAAATATAAAATACTTAAGAAAAACTTATGAAGAAATATTTAAGTTCTAATTTTTTATCAGGGTACATAAAGACTGTTTTGACAAGACAGCATTATAAAGATGTCAGTTGTGTTTAATGCAATCTACTTGATAGGATCTCAATTAAAATTTATCATCTGAGTTTTGTTGTAGTATAGAAGAACTGATCATAAAGATCTAGTAATTTGATATGAGAAAGATAAAAAATTTCTGCACGGCCACACACACACACACACACACAAAGTCAAAGCCCAAATTACGAAGAAGACAAAATATTTGCGATATGTATTATATATAAATGCCTAATTTCTTTACTGTATGAAGACTGCCTATAAACTAATTATAAAGTCAATAATATAATGTAAACCAGAGATCACATCAAAAGAAATACAAACAAAAATGCTTAATCTCACTCTTCATAAGATAAATGCAAAGGAATATTTTTTCCACCTGTAAATCAGCAAAGATTCAAATATTTGATAACAAACCTTAGTTGAAGAAGAAGTAGAGAAGCAGGCCTCATACCTTACTGATGAGGGTATAAATCAAAACATCCCCAATGAAGAGCAATTTGACAATATTTATCAAAATTCCAAAAACATATCCTTTGATTAAGTAACTCTACTTTTGGGAATGGCACCCCACTCCTGTACTCTTGCCTGGAAAATCCCATGGACGGAGGAGCCTGGTAGGCTGCAGTCCATGAGGTCGCTAAGAGTCGGACATGACTGAGCGACTTCACTTTCACTTTTCACTTTCATGCACTGGAGAAGGAAATGGCAACCCACTCCAGTGTTCTTGCCTGGAGAATCCCAGGGATGGCGGAGCCTGGTGGGCTGCAATCCATGGGGTCACACAGAGTCGGACACGACTGAAGCAACTTAGCAGCAGTAGCAGTAGCATGCTTTATGATGTGTAAAATGGCATGTATCCAAGTAGAATCAATATAGCATTGCTGATATTAGCAGAAGATTGAAATGAACTAAATGTTTAGGAATTGGCACAAGTTAAAGAAATTATTGGCAATCTAATCCATTCAATGGAAGTATCAATATATATAGCTCTTTATAAATGAAGTAGCAGAAACGAATGATGTGGAAATAGCTCCAAGGTGTGTATGCATATGTGTGTGTGCATGCATGTGTTACTGACCAGGGTTCTTGGCCTCCTTAATTAATAGAAATTGATCAGAGGCCAGAGGAGGCATTCTGGCAAGGTTTTATTGGAGTACCTACAGCTGTTGGGAGGCAGGGGTTGAAAACAAGTAACAGGTTCCCTCTTGGTCACTCACTCACTGAGTGGGTGGTAAGCCGGTTCCTTATATGGAATGAGGGTTGGGGTGTTTTCAGGTGTTGGGTCAGAGGGGTGGGTTAGGTGACTTGCCCACCCCTTTGTGGTGGTGTGTGCAGGGGGCATGCCTAGTACCCTGCTTTGCTCCTGACCCAACTTTCGTTCCTGGCTCTTCAGAAGTAGCAGTTAGGTTTTTTGGTCTTTTTTTTTTATCTTGTCCATAATTTTCCCCAACTTTTAAGGCATGCAGTTATTTTTAGTCCCTTATAGTTTCTTTGTATTTTGTTGTTCATGGAGATGTTTGTCCAGGTGCAAGCATTGCAGCAAAGGGTCCCAGGTTCCAGCCTGTCTCATTCCCCACTGAGAGATGCTACACCGTTATTCTTAAGGGGTAAGGGGCTGAAGGTCTCTTCTGAAACTTCTTTCTGTTGGACAGGGGCTGCAGATCTTAACCTACCCTAGAGGTATAGAAGTTTCCTGTTGATTATTCCAAAGAACTGTAGGGACCTGGGCCACCCCTGGAATGGGTTTAATAGCTTGAGCCATCGTGAGTGAGCCTTACTTCAAACTGTTAGAGCCTAGAAGACACAAACCTAACCAGAAGTTGAAACAAACAAGGGAAGAACAATAATACCCATTAAAGAGCCTAGAAAGGGAAGGAACCAGATTAACTTTGGGAAAGTGGAGTCACTCAGTCGTGTCCGACTCTTTGCGACCCCATGGACTGTAGCCTACAATGCTCCTCCGTCCGTGAGATTTTCCAGGCAAGAGTACTGGAGTGGGTTGCCATTTCCTTCTCCAGAGGATCTTCCCAACCCAGGGATCGAACCTGGGTCTCCCGCATCGTAGGCAGATGCTTTACCATCTGAGCCACCAGGGAAGTCCATCTTGGTCCACCAGTGGAGGCAATATTGCCTCTGCCAAAATTGTGAAGCCACTCTGTGCAGGCATTTATTTCCTTAATATTAACTTGTGCCTGTCCTGTTGCATTGATCCAGGGGCAGCAGGTAGTATTAGGCATCACACGAACTACCTTTTGATGGTGCCTGTCTTTTGGATAGGCATCTCAGGTTTTCCACTGGCTCACAGATGTATATTTTCCTCTGTTGTGACCTGTGGGGTTTCTGGAGGTAAAAGCTTTAGTCTGGACAAATGTACCCAACTAGGTATCCTTGCGGTTTGACAGCAGCGAATGTGGTCAAAATTACTTTACAAGGACTCTTCCATTTTGGCAATGGTTGGTCTTCAGGGGAGCCTCTTTCCAGGTTTTAAGAAGAACTTGGTCCCCAGGGTTTATTTGTGAACTGTTCCTTCCTCTGTATTTTTAATGGGAGCTGGCAGTGCTTTGTGGGCATAGTCCTAGATTGCCTTCTGAACTTGTCCTAGATTAATAATAAACCTCAGGGTCTGGTTCACTTCCTTCTTTAATGCAATGTCAGTAGTAAAAAGGCCTCTCATAGGTCATTTTAAATGTGCTGAGCCTCAGACCATTCCTTGGGGCTACACAGACCCTGAGGAGCGCAATAGAAAACAAGTTGGTCCCAGGTTCGACAGGTTCTTGGCAGAGCTTTGCTAAGGTTTTCTTTAAAGTATGGTTTATTTTTTTACCTGTCATGGTCGGGAGAGGGAGGAGGATGCCAAGAGGTATGTAGCTTGTAGTTTATCCCTAGCGTCATTGTGAGCCCCTGTGTGATTTTTGGCCATAGGACCAGTTATCACTCCAGAGGGACTTTGAAAGTCCAAACTGAGCAATTCTTTTCTTTAAAAGGGACTTAACCGACTTCCATGGCCTTTTCAGATCGGATGTAGAAGGCTACAACCCATTCTGTGAAAGTATCAATAAACACCAGAAGGTATTTATACTCTGATCATGAGGGCATTTGGGTGAAATCGAACTGCCAGTCTTCCTTGAGATATGTCCCTCGGTATTGAAGTGGCCTGAGTAACAAGGGAGAGATCGGATTGGCTTGTGAATTATTATGGGCTCATAAGTCACAGGCAAGTGTCACTTATTTTAGTGTTCTTTTAAGTCCCTTCCCTGAAAAAAGCCTTTTGCACTGAGTCCCATAGTGCATCCCTCCCATTAAGGGGTGGTATCATGTAAGCTCTTAGTTTCCATTGTTGGAATCAGGAATTAGAAACTTCCCTTCCTTTTTATATCAACATGTGCTTCCCTTCTCATAGCCCCATTTCTCAGCATGTTCTTGTTCCTGTGGGGAGTACTGGGGAGGCTGGGGGAGCCAACCACCAGAACCATAACTTGTTCAGGTTCCTGCAGAGGAGCTGCCTGTTTTGTAATCTAATCAGTTTTGCTACTTCCTTGGCTCACAGAACATCCATCCCTCTGATGGCCCCTCCAGCTGGACTACTGCTGCCTGGGTCAGGAGCTGCTCTCCTTCTAAAAGATCGAGAATCACATCTTTATGTTTCGGGGGTGGGGGAATTTCTAGCAGCTAACATGCCTCCTTCTTTGCAAATGGCAGCATGAACATGTAGCATATGGAACCCATACTTAGTAAAAATTTAATTTCTTATCCCTCCCTGCTTGCAAAGCTCTCATTAATGCAATTAGTTTGGTCTTTGATGTCTGGGGTGGCAGGGCCCTGGCTTCTGTGAGTTCATCTAGACGAACTAAGGCATACATACCCCGCCCTTTGGGTTACCATTTCTATAAAGCTGGTCCCATCAGGAAATCATTCGACCTCAGGACTGTGAAGAGGTTCATCTAGAAGATCAGATCAGCTGGAATAAGTTTGTTCTGTGGTGTGTATATACTGTTGTGCTGTCTCTACTCTCAACCACTGGAAGCAGAGTTGAGTTGGTATACCTTTAAGGTCATTTGGGGGTGTCCATTAGGAGGGCCTGATATCTTGTTAACCTTTCTTCAGCCAGTCAATGATGTCCTTTGACTTCAGCACAGATTGTACCACTGAAGAGTTAACCCATCTAAGTGTTGTCCTAGGGTGAGCTTGGAAGCCTCATTAACCTATAGGGATAGGGTTGTTCCTGTACAATGTTATGAACCTCTACCCATAGTTCTTCAGGCACTCTATCAGATCTAATCCCTTGAATCTATTTGTCACTTCCACTGTATAATCATAAGGGATTTGATTTAGGTCATACCTAAATGGTCTAGGGCTTTTCCCTACTTTCTTCAATTTAAGTCCGAATTTGGCAATAAGGAGTTCATGATCTCAGCCACAGTCAGCTCCCAGTCTTGTTTTTGCTGACTATATAGAGCTTCTCCATCTTTGGCTGCAAAGAATATAATCAATCTGATTTTGGTGTTGACAATCTGGTAATGTCCATGTGTAGAATCTTCTCTTGTGTTGGAAGAGGGTGTTTGCTATGACCAGTGTGTTCTCTTGGCAAAACTCTATTAGCCTTTGCCCTGCTTTGTTTTGTACTCCAAGGTCAAATTTACCTGTTACTCCAGGTATCTCTTGACTTCCTACTTTTGCATTCCAGTCCCCTATAATGAAAAGGACATCTTTTTTGGGTGCTAGTTCTAGAAGGTCTTGTAGGTCTTCATCAGTTCAGTTCAGTAGCTCAGTCATGTTCAATTCTTTGCAACCCCATAGACTGCAGCATGCCAGGCCTCTCTGTCCATCACCAACTCCCAGACTTTACTCAAATTCGTGTCCATTGAGTCAGTGATACCATCCAACCATCTCATCCTCTGTGGTCCCTTTCTCCCGCCTTCCATCTTTCCCAGCATCAGGGTCTTTTCCAATGAGTCAGTTCTTCACATCAGGAGGCCAAAGAATTGGAGTTTCAGCTTCAGCATCAGTTCTTCCAATGAATGCAGGGTTGATGTCCTTTAGAATGGACTGGTTGGATCTCCATGCAGTCCAAGGGACTCTGAAGAGTCTTCTCCAACACTACAGTTCAAAAGCATTACTTCTTTAGTGCTCAGCTTTCTTTTTAGTCCAACTCTCACATCCACACATGATTACTAGAAAAACCATAACTTTGACTTGATGGACCTTTGTTGGCAAAATAATGTCTCTGCTTTTTAATATGCTGTCTAGGTTAGTCATAACTTTTCTTCTGAGGAGCAAACGTCTTTTAATTTCATGGCTGCAATCACCATCTGCAGTGATTTTGGAGCCCCCAAAAATAAAGTCAGTCACTGTTTCCATTGTTTCCCCATCTATTTTCAATGAAGTGATGGGACTAGATGCCATGATCTTAGTTTTCTGAATGTTGAGTTTTAAGCCAAAATTTTCCCTCTCCTCTTTCACTTTCATCAAGAGGCTCTCTAGTTCTTTTTCACTTTCTGCCATAAAGGTGATATCATCTGCATTTCTGAAGTTATTGATATTTCCCCTGGCAATCTTGATTCCTTTTGTGCTTCATCTAGTCTGGCATTGCTCATGATATACTCTGCATATAAGTTAAATAAGCAGGGTGACAATATACAGCCTTGACATACTCCTTTCCCAATTAGGAACCAGTCTGTTGTTCCATGTCCAGTTCTAACTGTTGCTTCCTGACCTGCATACAGGTTTTTGAAAGGGCAGGTCAGGTGGTCAGGTAGGTCTTCATAGAACTGTTCAACTTCAGCTTCTTCAGCATTACTGGTTGGGGCATAGACTTGTATTATTTTGATATTTAGTGGTTTGCCTTAGAAATGAACAGAGATCATTCTGTTGTTTTTGAGATTGCATCCAAGTGTTGAGGGAGTGTGTAATTTCCTCAGTTCTGTCTCACCACAGCAAAAATTTGAAGCGTCAGATGGACCAGGGTTATAGCTCAGTTTTATTGGCAAGCAAAGGAAAATACATACTTGAGGCATGAGGGTGGGCTGACCCAAAAGGCACGAGGAGAAGAGAAGTCCCCAGGCCCAATTTTGGCTCCTCTTTTTATATGTCTTTTCTCCTCTCCCTGAGCCTGCCCTATGTAAATCGGGCTAGCCAGGAGGGCTGTTTGTTTTACCTGAGGTTCTCACTCCAGTCCTCGGACCTTCCTTTGTTCTATTTCCTTGGGCTTTTCCCTTTGTCTTTTAGCCACTGCCATTTTGGACTCCTTTTTCCTAATCTAACTACCTAACACAAGTACTGCATTTCGGACTCTTTTGTTGACCATGATGGCTACTCCATTTCTTCTAAGGGATTCTTGCCCACAGCAGTAGATATAATGGTCATCTAAATTAAATTCACCCATTCTAGTCCATTTTAGTTCACTGACTCCTAAAATGTCAGTGTTCACTCTTTTCATCTCCTGTTTGACCACTTCCAATTTACCTTGATTCATGGACCTAACATTCCAGATTCCTATGCAATGTTGTTTCTTACAGCACTGAGCTTTACTTTTGAGAGGGTAACAAGCAGGAAGGACAGGGGTCTCCAAATGGAGGAAATAGGCTGCAAGTGTCAGACATTTTTTCTCTCTCTCTTAAGCGGCAGGAGGAAACAAACTACAAGCATTAGATATTTTCCCCTTTTCTATACAAATATAAAAAGAGGTTTGTTTTAAAATTCTGTGTTGCCATGATGACACCTAGTTCCACCTGAACTGAACTTTTCTCAAACCTTGAGCCAACCAATGTATTTTTCTTATGGAAATGTTCATCTTAAGCTATGCTAATGAACTATGTATTTACCTTAGATTCTGTCTTCAAGTGGGTTCCACCTAAGACGCAGAATCCACTTAACAAACCAGTATGTTTTACTCATGCAAATGTTCTCTTAAGCTATGTGAATGAGCCTGTATTTGCTTGGAAACCTGCCTTTCTTCAAGATTCATGTCAATCATTTCATGGCCCTGGACAACTCACCTTGGGTCAATGTTATCTCAAAGTGCATGTTACGGGTGAGGGGCCTGATGCCAGTCTCTGAGTTTTGAGACATTTCCTTTCTCCAATTAGCAGACTGCTAGTAGCTATATAACATCTGGCAATGGCACCCCACTCCAGTACTCTTTGCTGGAAAATCCCATGGACGGAGGAGCCTGGTAGGCTGCAGTCCATGGGGTCACTGAGGGTCAGACACGACTGAGCGACTTCACTTTCACTTTTCACTTTCATGCATTGGAGAAGGAAATGGCAACCCACTCCAGTGTTCTTGCCTGGAGAATCCCAGGGACCAGGGAGCCTGGTGGGCTGCAGTCTATGGGGTTGCACAGAGTCGGACACGACTGAAGTGACTTAGCAGTAGCAGTAGCAAAGACTAGCAGGGGGACACTCTTTCTGATGCCCCCTTCTGATGTCTATGTCAGAAGCTTTCTCTATCTCTATTATACTTTAATAAAACTTTATTACACAAAAGTTCTGAGCCATCAAGCCTCGTCACTGGTCCCAGATTGAATTCCTCTCCTTCAGAGGCCAAGAATCCCGGTGTCTTTCACAGCTCAGCAACAACCTTTTACTTCAATCACCAGTCACATCCACAACTGGGTGTTGTTTTTGCTTTAGCTCTGTCTCTTCATTCTTTCTGAAGTTATTTCTCTACTGTTCTCCAGTAGCATATTGGGCACCTGCCAACCTGGGGAGTTCATCTTTCAGTGTCCTGTCTTTTTTCCTTTTCATACTGCTCATGGGGTTCTCAAGGCAAGAATACTGAAGTGGTTTGCCATTCCCTTCTCCAGTGGACCACGTTTTGTCAGAACTCTCCACCATGACCTGTTCATCTTGGGTGGCCCTACACTGCATGGCTCATAGTTTCATTGAATTAGACAAGGTTGTGGTCCATGTGATCAGTTTAATTAGTTTTCTGTAATTGTGGTTTTCATTCTGTCTTCCCTCTGATGGATAAGGATAAGAGGCTTATGGAAGCTTCCTGATGGGAGAGACTGACTGTGGGGGAAACTGGGTCTTGTTCTGATCAGTAGGGCTATGCTCAGTAAATCTTTAACCCAATTTTCTGTTGCGGTGCAGGGCTGTGTTCCCTCCCTGTTGTTTAACTTGATGCCAAACTATGGTGGAGGTAATGAAGATAATGGTGACCTCCTTCAAAAGGTCCATGCATGTACTGCCACACACAGTGCTCCTGACCCTGCAGCAGACCACCGCTGACCCATGCTTCTGCCAGTCACATCACCAGTCACATCCACAACTGGGTGTTGTTTTTCTTTTGGCTCCATCTCTTCATTCTTTCTGGAGTGTATTTCTCCACTGTTCTCCAGTAGCATATTGGGCACCTACCAACCTGGGGGGCCTACACTGGAAACTCCTGGACACTCACGGGCAAGTCGGGGTCAGTCTCTTGTGGGGGTCACTGCTCCTTTCTCCTGGGTCCTGGTGTGCACAAGGTTTTGTTTGTGCCCTCCAAGAGCCTGTTTCCCCAGTCCTGTGTACATTCTGGCGGCTCTATGGTGGGGTTAATGGTGACCTCCTCCAAAAGGGCTTATGCCATGCTCAGGTCTGCTGCACCCAGAGCCCCTGACCCCACAACAGGCCACGCTGACCCATACCTCCACAGGTAATGCTCAGACTCAGTCTCTGTGGGGTCTCCTGGTGCACAAAAGGTTTTGTTTGAGCCCTCTGAGTGTCTCTGGTGGGTATGGGATTTGATTCTAAATGAGATTTTGTGCCTCCTACTGTCTTGCTGGGGCTTCTCCTTTGCCCTCAGACATGGGGTATCTCTTTTGGTGGGATCCAACATTCTCCTGTCAACAGTTGTTAGACAATGAGTTGTAATTTTGGAGTTCTCACAGGAGAAGATGAGTGCATGTCCTTCTACTCTGCCATCTTGTTTAGTCCCAGAGGTTCATGACATTGTGCAGGAGGCAGTGATCAAAACCATCCCCAAGAAAAAGGCAAAAAAGCAAAATGGTTGACTGAGGAGGTCTTACAAATAGCTGAGAAAAGAAGAGAAGCTAAAGGCAAAGGAGAAAAGGGAAAATAACCCATTTGATTGCAGAGTTCCAAAGAATAGCAAGGAGAGATAAGAAAGCCTTTCTCAGTGATCAGTGCAAAGAAATAGAGGAAAACAAAAGAATTGGAAAGACCACAGATCTCTTCAAGAAAATTAGAGATACCAAGGGAACTTTTCATGCAAAGATGGGCACAATAAAGGACAGAAATGGTATATGGATCTAACAGAAACAGAAGATACTAAGAAGAGGTGGCAAGAATACATAGAAGAACTATACAGAAAAGATCTTCATGACCCCAGATAACCACGATGGTTTGATCTCTCACCTAGAGCCAGACATCCTGGAATGTGAAGTAAAGTGGGCCTTAGGAAGCATCACTGTGAACAAAGCTAGTGGAGGTGATAGAATTCCAGTTGAGCTATTTCATATCCTAAAAGATGATGCTGTGAAAGTGTTGCACTCCATACACCAGAAAATTTGGAAAACTCAGCAGTGGCCACAGGACTGGAAAAGGTCAGTTTTCATTCTAATCCCAAAGAAGGGCAATGCCAAAAACTGTTCAAACTGCCACACAATTGCACTCATCTCATATGCTAGCAAGGTAATGCTCAAAATTCTCCAAGCCAGGCTTAAGCAGTACATGAACCACGAACTTCCAAATGTTCAAGCTGGATTTAGAAAAGTCAGAGGAACCAAAGATCAAATTGCCAACATCCACTGTATCATTGAAAAAGCAAGAGAGTTCCAGAAAACATCTACTTCTTCTTTATTGACTACACCAAAGCCTTTGACTGTGTGGCTCACAACACACTGTGGAAAATTCAAGAGATGAGAATACCAGAACACCTGGCCTGCCTCCTGAGAAATCTGTATTCAGGTCAAGAAGCGACAGTTAGAACTGGACATAGAATAACAGATTGGTTCCAAATCAGGAAAGGAATATGTCAGGGCTATATATTGTCACCCTGATTATTTAACTTATATGCAGAGTACATCATGAGAAATGCCAGGCTGGATAAAGCACAAGCTGGAATCAAGATTGCTGGGAGAAATATCAATAACCTCATATATGCAGATGACACCATACTTATGGCAGAAAGCAAAGAAGAACTAAAGAGCCTGTTAATGAAAGTGAAAGAGGAGAGTGAAAAAGTTGGCTTAAAAATCAACATTCAGAAAATGAAAATCATGACATCCGGTCCCATCACTTCATGGCAGATAGATAGGGAAACAATAGAAACAGTGACAGACTTTATTTTTTGGGCTTCAAAATCACTGCAGATGGTGACTGCAGCCATGAAATTAAAGACGCTTGCCTCTTGGAAGAAAAGCTATGACCAACCTAGACATCAGAGACATTACTTTGCCAAAATAAGTCCATCCCTGGTGGATCAGATGGTAAAGCATCTGTCTACAATGCGGGAGACCCGGGTTTGATCCCTGGGTTGGGAAGATCCCCTGGAGAAGGAAATGGCAATCCACTCCAGGACTATTGCCTGGAAAATCCCATGGACAGAGGGAGCCTGGTAGGCTACAGTCCATGGGATCGCAAAGAGTTGGACACGACTGAGCGACTTCACTCAGTCAAAGCTATGGTTTTTCCAGTAGTCATGTATGGATGTGAGAATTGGACTATAAATTCAGCTGAGCACTGAAGAATTGATGGTTTTGAACTGTGGTGTTGGAGAAGACTCTTGAGAGTCCCTTGGACTGCAAGGAGATCCAACCAGTCCATCCTAAAGGAAATCAGTCCTAAATATTCATTGAAAGGGCTGATGCTGAAGCTGAAACTCCAATACTTTGGCCTCCTGATGTGAATAACTGACTCATTGGAAAAGATTCTGATGCTGGGAAAGATCTAAGGCAGGAGGAGAAGGAGACAACAAAGGATGTGATGGTTGGATGGCCTCACCGACTCAATGGACATGAGTTTGAGTAAGCTCTGGGAGTTAGTAATGGACAGGGAAGCCTGGCGTGCTGCAGTCCATGGGGTCGCAAAGAGACGGACACAACTGAGGGACTGACCTGAACTGAACTGATGATTTCTCCTCCCTACAGGCAGCTTGCCCATCCCAGGGCTACTGAATCCAGTTGTTTTGGAAAGCAAGTTATTGGTCTCTGATTTGTCCCATTTTTGGGGACTCCTAGTGTTATTCCTGACCTCTTGTGAATGTATAGAGTGAAAGGCTGTCCAAATTTGAAAGTCCCAATGCTGGTGTTCTACTCAGCTCAGTATTTAGAGTCTCAAAGGCCCGCCGGTATTCCGTATTCCATTGAAGGGGTTCCCTTTCTTCTCACTTAAGAGCCTCATAGAAAAGTTTGGGACTTCCCAGGTGGTTCGGTGGTAAAGAATCCACCTGCTAATGCAGGGGACACAGGAGACACAGGTTTGATCCCTGGGTTGGGAAGATCCTCTGTAGGAGGAAATGCAACCTAATCCAGTAGTCTTGCCTGGAAAATCCCATGGACAGAGGAGCCTGGCAGGCTATAGTCCATAGGATCACAAAGAGCCGAACTCTACTGAGAAACTGAGCATGCACGCACAGGGGTTTTGCTTATAAGGCCATAATTTGGAATCTCTCAGATACGAGAGAGCCCAGTCAACCGGAGAAAAACTCGGAGTTGCCTCTGTGGTTGGAGATGGTTGCACTAATGGCTGTATTTCCATCTGTGGTCAGGGCTCGTGCCCCTGGGGTCAGAACAAATCCTAAATATTGAATCCATTGCTGTGAGATTTGAGCCTTGGTTGGAGACACTTTATATCCCCTTTCTGCCAGCAAATTTAGGACCCTAACAGTACTTTTATGCTAATCTTGTTTGGCCTCACTGCTTATCAATAAATCATCAACATATTGTAGCATAATTCCCTTCTCAAGACTCCATTCCCTCAGTTCCAAATAGCTGGGGACTGTCCCCAAAACCCAGTGGAAACACTGTCCAGGTATACTTGGTAGCCTCCTGGGTGTCAGAGCCCCTCCATTCGAAGGCAAAAAGATATATTGAGGGTCTGGATATAGAGGAATATAGAAAAAAAAAAAAAAGACATCTTTGAGGTTCAAACAGAAATGCTGAGAACTCCCGGGTACTTGGGTGTGGGTTTGGGTAAATAGTGATGCCTGCCTCATTCACTGTTCATAAACCAACACTCCCTATTACGCTTCTGAATGGGAAGGATCTGAGTGTTGCAAGAGATTGGCAGGGCCTAATGAGTCTGTGTTTTAGAATTCGGTGAGCACTAGTTGGATTTCCCTCAGGGCCTCAGGCTTTAAGGGATATTGTCTTTTCCAGGGGTATTTCCCTGAGGTTTTAACCTTATTTTTATTGGGGGAATACATTTTGCCCTTCCTGGTACTGAGGTATCCCAAACTGTAGGATCTACTCATTTCCTCATTTCTTGGGGGATGTCTTGTAGAATATTTTGATGACCAGCAGGTGGGTATTTGGGGCTACTAATTGATGCATTCTCTGAATTCTCTATTTCCTTGGACTTCACCCTGTTCTAAAACTACATAAAGTACAAGTGTTAGTCACTCAGTCATGTCTGCCTCTTTGCGACTCCACGTTCTGTAACCTGCCAGGCTCCTCTGTCCATGTGATTCTCCAGGCAAGAATACTGGAGTGGATTGTCATTTCCTTTTCCAGGGGATCTTCCAGACCCAGGGATCAAACTCGGGTCTCCTGCATTGCAGGCAGGTTCTTTGCTGTCTGAGTCACCTGGGAATCCCTAGCTCCTCATTATTTAGCAAATCTCTTCCAAGGAGGGATACAGGGCATTCTGGCATATACAAAAGGAGTGAGTAATAATAGTGGGCCCGGCACCATAGGCACTGGGAGATGGCCCTACCTTTGGCTGTCCACTGGCTCCTGTCACAGTACAATCACAGTTGGAGAGGGGGTTGGCTGGCCAAGTCAGAACAGAGCAGGCAGCTCCAGTATCTACAAGAAACTCAGTTTTCTTATGGCCACACAGAGGGTGACCTGAGGCTCCCAGGAGTAACGAGGATGGATTGAGTGGGATCTGGAACCAGGCAGGCAGTTGGGCCCCGTCAGTGAGTGTGCGGGACTCTCTCATCCAAGAGACTTGCAAGGAACGGGGGCAGTCAGTGTTGCCCCTCAGGTATCCTACAGGAGGGTGCTCAGGACAGACCGCTTTCTCACGCTCTTCCTTCCGGCAAAAGGCACGTTGGTTCGGGCCCAGGTGGCTTCTAGTGGTCTGTCTCTCTAGATGGTGGGTGGATCAAAGCAGCCAAAAGCTGTGTTTTCTTTCTTAACTTCTGAACCTAATTTACTTTCTCCATGAAGTCTCAGTTGTTACAGATCTTAAAGGCCTCCTCTACCAAGGTGACAATGGGACTTGTGGCCCAGCCTCAAACTCCTGCAATTTTCTCAGGGTATTAGGAGTAGCCTGGGTAATAAAATGCATGAGCTGTAGAGTCCTCCCCTCTATGGACTTAGGGTCTGTATTGGTGTGCTTGCTGGAGGCCTCTGTCTGCTGGCTCAGTAAGACTGTGGGTTTTCATCTTGACTGTGTTATCTCTCGGACCTTGTCATAATTTACAGAATTCACCATATACCTTTCAGTCCATCTGACAGATGAGTAATATAACACCTCATCCCAGCCTGGCCTACACAACCTTCATAGTCCTCATATGGGTCATGTTCTGGGATTGTATCCCCACCCGCCTAACAGATTTGGTGTGGATTGGGGCCGCTAGGCTATGTACGTGTTTCCTGGCCTTTCTAGGTATTCACTCCTTTTCATCTGGGGTACAGCAGTGGGCCAGAATAACCATGATGTCCTGCCACGTGAGAGAGAATGTCAACCCCAGCATGATAAATCCATCCCTAAACTTGTCAGGGTTCTCTGAGAACCTGCCAAACTTCTCCTTACAGATTCCTAAGTCCCCCACTGAGAAGGGGACATGCACTCCAGTAATTGCTCTGTTCCCATCAGCTACTTCACGAAGGGCATAAAGGCCTGTGGGACAGTGGTGGGGGTGAACTTTGAACCTGATCCTGGATGACAGGAAGTTCCTCTACACCTTACCCCAGAGGGATTAGTCTCTCCTTCCTGGTGTGATGGAGGAGATAAAGGGATATAAAGAGGCAAAGTTGGGATTGGTCAGAAGGACCCTGAGAAGTAGGTGGCTCCAGGGATGCAGATGGGGCTTGGTTTCGTCCCTGAGAGCTGGGGAAGGTTGAAAGAGGATCATCTAAGATGTTACAAGTGTTTTCTGATTTCCCAGGCTTTTGATTATAGGAGTCACATAGTGAGGTTTTGGTACAGGACCATGAATGCTTGAATGTAGAGAACCTTAGTTTATTTTTCCCATCTTGTGACAGCAAAGATCCAATTGCAAAATGGTAAGTATCATATACCTAGCATGTTTCAGGTGACGGGGTCATTTCTTATTTACCAGGATTGCTCTTACCACAGATTTTCTCTTAGATAGGCTAGAGGGAAGGCAGCTTAATTAACAAAACATTGTCAAAGGACCATAGTATTGATTGTATAATAAAATCAGATCAACATCACCAAATAGGGACTTATAAATTATGAATCAAGTGGTTGTAAATGGGCACTTTCAAATCGTCTTTTGAGTAGGTTACATATTTCTCAGATATTTTTGTTTTCAGTTTTACCTGGGGCATTCAAAATTAGTGAGTTTCAGTGAGGTTTGCCATATGGTTTAATGGTTTCTTTTAAGTCACAATAGGAAGGTCACATCAAGCAAATCATTTTTTTAGTATCTGCTAACATGTGGATGAGATGGCTGGATGGCATCACCGACTCAATGGACATGAGTTTGAGTGAACTCCGGGAGTTGGTGATGGACAGGGAGGCCTGGTATGCTGCAGTTCATGGGGTCACAAAGAGTCGGACACGACTGAGCAACTGAACTGAACTGAACATGTTTTCTGTGGTCTTTGTCCTGGGAGTCTGATAGAAAGTAAGAAACAAAGCAAAGCAGATAGTTATAAGGGCCTTGTAGAAATGATACAGATAAAATTCAATAAAGGTTCAGAGAAAAGAAATTTTTTGAGGGTTCAAGGAGGACTTCATGGACTATAAATCTGATGGACCTATAATCTCCCCAGGCTGTAGACCTAATAACGGAAAGGATTTGTTATTGCCATTTTTATATTAAACAAGGTGAAGTGGTCATTTGTTTGAATGTTGGTGTTTTGGATCATAAAAAGTAGGTTTCTATCAATTCTCCTTCCTAATCAGAAAAGAGGGCTTCCCTGATGGCTCAGTGGTACAGAATCCACCTGCCAATCCAGGAGATGAGAGTTCAATCCCTGGGTCTGGAGATCCCTGGAGATCCCTGGAGAAGGAAATGGCAACCCACTCCAGTATTCTTGCCTGGAGAAAATTCCTCCCATGGACAGAGGAGCCTGGGTGGGCTACAGTGCATGGGCTTTCAAAGAGTTGGACACAACTGAGGACTAAATAACAACATTATGGTTTACAGACCCATTTTCAGGCCATTTGCCTCCATTCCCTAACTTATGCCAGGGCCAGGCAATGTTAAAGTAGTTTTTCTCTTCTCAGCCTATTTTGAAAATTTTCCAGTGTTTAAGGATACACTGCAGAAATGTTTCTTCTGGCTTAGAAGAGGATCCTCGCATGTTGAGTAACCTGCAACCAATAAAAAGCCCTTCTAGAAGTGAAGTCTGGAAACATTTACCAGGAAGATTTTGTCCTATAATAAGTTTCCCTACACTGAAGATGTTTCTTGAGATTGAGCATCTGTGAAGTCTAGGATGTTGGCTACTTGTAAGTGGCCAGTCCAATATGAAATCTGTCACAATGTCTGGGCTGTCAAAGTCTGAAGCAAAGAGGGTCCTGCTGCTGCTGCTGGTGCTGCTAAGTTGCTTCAGTTATGTCTGACTCTGTGCGACCCCACAGACGGCAGCCCACCAGGCTGCCCCGTCCCTGGGATTCTCCAGGCAAGAACACTGGAGTGGGTTGCCATTTCCTTCTCCAATGCATCAAAGTGAAAAGTGAAGGTGAAGTCGTTCAGTCGTGTCTGACTCTCAGCGACCCCATGGACTGTAGCCCACCAGGCTCCTCCCTCCCTGGGATTCTCCAGGCAAGAGTACTGGAGTCGGATCCTAGAGGTATAGAAAGGAACTCCTGGAAGAACCGCAGATGGGCACAGTGGAAAAATGCCACAGGGAATATTACCACAGGGGATTTTTTTTTTCTTTTCACATAGAGTAAGCTGTGACACTAGGAAGTAGAAGAACCCCAAATCCTCCCCCCTATCTGTTTGGCAGCCACGATAAAACTGGGGAAACCCTGATGATTCCATCTGACACATGCAACAGTGAGTTTGAACAATGTTTACCGTGTAATTTAACATCCCAAAGGAACCCAGTTAGTTTAGGATCTCTCTTTGGGATGCTCCAGGGGCCCCATGTGGCAACCATGAAGTGTCTTTGACATTAGCATTCCCTGATTCAGTTCAGTTCAGTTCAGTTCAGTCGCTCAGTCGTGTCCGACTCTTTTGCGACCCTATGAATCACAGCACGCCAGGCCTCCCTGTCCATCACCAACTCCCGGAGTTCACTCAAACCCACATCCATCGAGTCGGTGATACCATCCAGCCATCTCATCCTCTGTCGTCCCCTTCTCCTCCTGCCCCCAATCCCTCCCAGCATCAGAGTCTTTTCCAATGAGTCAACCCTTCACATGAGGTGGCCAAAGTACTGGAGTTTCAGCTTTAGCATCATTCCTTCCAAAGAAATCCCAGGGCTGATCTCCTTCAGAATGGACTGGTTGGATTTCCTTGCAGTCCAAGGGACTCTCAAGAGTCTTCTCCAATACCACAGTTCAAAAGCATCAATTCTTTGGTGCTCAGCTTTCTTCACAGTCCAACTCTCACATCCATACATGACCACAGGAAAAACCATAGCCTTGACTAGACGGACCTTTGTTGGCAAAGTAATGTCTCTGCTTTTGAATATGCTATCTAGGTTGGTCATAACTTTCCTTCCAAGGAGTAAGCGTCTTTTAATTTCATAGCTGCGGTCACCATCTGCAGTGATTTTGGAGCCCAAAAAGATAAATTGTGACACTGTTTCCACTGTTTCCCCATCTATTTCCTATGAAGTGATGGGACCAGATGCCATGATCTTCGTTTTCTGAATGTTGAGCTTTAAGCCAACTTTTTCACTCTCCTCTTTCACTTTCATCAAGAGGCTTTTGAGTTCCTCTTTGGAATATCCTATAATCTCCAGAAACATGTGTCTTCCCAAAGCACAGTTCCTTTCCTTAATATGGTGCAAGATGTATCTAATAAACCCAAGCATCTTTAGTTTGCCTCTTACGAGAAAACAAAGGTAGGTAAATGTAGACCTGTTTAGCAATTAATGTTCCAGTATTTCATTTTACTTAAAATGACCTGAAAACTCAGTGAATTTCTATCATTTAACTTAACTTAGTTTTAAGTTACCAAAATCTGGAGGGACTTTTAAGTAAATATAATAGGACAAGAGCTTTGCAGTAAATTCTGTAGAAGTACTGAAAAGCTCTTATCCTACTTAAAAGTGTAATCATATTGGGCAGTTTTCCTTCCTGACAAAGTTGATAACAGAAACAATATGTACTTAGTGATTTTCAGTAACCTAAGGTACAAGAAAAATATTATACTTAATGCTGATAACTCTAAAGACA